>NC_053165.1:3668445-4868445 GCF_016835505.1 Polypterus senegalus | reverse complement strand
CCATCCAACTTTTAAGCTCACTTCCTCCATTTCGTGGCTGCAGGGAGCTCAAGTCCATCTGAGAAACTTTGGGAGAAGTCAGGGGGGAAATGGCCATGAAAGACAAAGGGGGAATCAACCTGATGTCTCCTTGGCCGTGAGTGATGGTCCTGAAATGACAGTCGTCTTCTCTTCTCAGCTGTTTGCATCAGCCATTAGTTAAATACATGCAGCTCAAGTTCTTCTTGTTTAAATATTTGTCTTAGTCTCCCTCCATGGGTGGGGGTGTGTGTGGTGGGCTAGAGAGTATCACTCAACTCAGCCGGCTATTCAGGTGGGAGACAAAACCCTTTGGAGGAGCTTCTTTCATTTTTGATTTCCTCCCACTGCCCTCGTGCCAGCGAGACGTTTCCAAACGCGAGACGTGGATCATTTGTTCTACTGACATCAGCACAATGGCATGTGCAGAGGAACAAGGAAACGGCGCTTCTGTGCCGCAGGCTGCTTTGCTTTATTCTTTTCAAAACAATCCTGCCGTCTACACCCGTGAGCCCCCCCCCAACCCACAGCCAACTGCCCAAGGAGGTCCGGCCTTCCAGTCTCTTCTGTTCAATGGACAAATCTAAAGGCGGACCTAATAAGGCGACTCCCATGAGCCTCGCAGTCACATGCAGATGTGCCACCGACATGCCAAGCCACACAGCTCCACAAGGCAGTATGGCATTACATAAAGAGGCGCTCAGCTCCAAGTCTTCATAAATGCACCGTCTGCCCGTCACATACTGAAGCTCCTCTCATACCTATTATCTACTGCACAGCACTGTTCATATCCCTTATATAGTGCCTTCCAGCTCAAATGACCAATTCATCCATCTCCAGTACCTACAGTATTGTAGTGAGCTTCTCTTCTCTCATATTTCACCCGTCTATTATTTCTTATTGTTTGGCTGACGTCTTTATCCAAAGTGACTTACATCATCTGAGAGACAACTGGTTACATGTCTGTTATGAAGGTGAAGTGACTTGCTCATGGTCACTCACTGTCAGCAGCTGGATCTGAACCCACAATCTCTGGGCTTGAAGTCCAAGGCTTGAACCGCTGCCCTCCTCATCTGTATTTATTATATGCAGCAGGGCCTCTCACACCTTTCCATTATGTAGTGCCTTTTACAGCTCTATCTATTACAGAGCACCCCTCAGATCTTTAATATACCGTGTTTCCCATCTCTATTACGGATTATAGTGCACTCTTCCCATATTTATCTGTCTATCATATAATTAATGTATTATACGGCACATCTATTACATTGTGCCTTTGTCATCTTTATTTAGTGAAGAGCACCTCTCGCATCTCTCCGTTACGTAGCTCAATGTATCTATCTGTTATATTGGACTATATTTCATGGCTGTTTTAATATAATGCACTTCTTATCTCTATTTATTATATGTCTCATATCTATCTATCTATCTATCTATTATATGGTGCCTTTTCCTTCTCTGTATATCTGTTCTATAGCTCTCTCAGATCTTTTATGTACTGCCTTTCCCAGTTCTTTTTAGCTATCTAATATTTTATATCTTTTCCTATCGCTATCTGTCTATCTTATAGTGTCTTTACCAATTCTATTATATAGCACTCTTCATACTTATCAGACATTACCTTTCCTATTTCTGTCTCTCTATTTATCTATAGCACTGTTCAAATCTGCCTTTCCTGACTATCTGTATTATTTATATTGCATCTTTCACAGCTACTAATCTATTATATGGTGATATCTAATTATCAGTCATACTATGTAGTACCTTTCCCATCTATCATATAGCATCTTTCCCCATTCTCTCGGTCCATTACACAGCACCTTTCATACCTGCCGTATTTTCCCTTTCCCATTTCCATCTACTTAGTTATTGATCTGTAACGTAGCACTGGTCATTTTCATTAAGCAGGCCTTTCCAAGCTCTCTTTACACATTTACTATATGGCAGCTTTCATATATATATATATATATATATATATATAGATATAGAGCCATTACTATCTGTCTATCATACAGTGACTTTTCCAATTCTGTCTATTATATGGCACCTTTCATAATGTCATATCGGACCTTTTCCAACTCATTATCTCTCTCTATCATCTCCTTACCTCTCTGTCCATAACACAGCACAAAGGTTAATAATCTACTATCTGAATGAATGGAAGCAAATGCACTTCTATGGCACGTTGAGGTAACGTTCACTTTGGACAGGTGCTATGAAAAGCACCCTGCAACTCTAAGGGAGTCACTATAAATCAGAAAATGTGCAGAAATACACGACCTGCACTTGTACAACTCCTTGCAATAGTAGTCACACTGGGAAGGCGCTATATAACAGCTTTCACCACTCACTCACCGTGTGATCTCGAGCGAGTTACTTTCTTCAGAGTGTTGATATCACAAACAAGCTGAAGGAACGCACTGCACCTGCAACACCCCCTTATTGAGAGGCACTATATAAAAGAAAAACTTTACAGACTGAATCCCCCCTGCGAGCTCACCTTGTGACCCAGAGTGAGCGACTTCTCTTGAAGGTGTTCGTTATGTCGAGATAATTTAACAAATGCACTGCACCTGTAAAGTGCTTCATAATGGTGTGAAAGGCACTATATAATACACAATACAATACATTTTTTTGGCCCAAAAACACACAAGGAGTGCCGCAATGGGCTTTAACAGGCCCTGCCTTTTGACAGATTCCCCCCCCACCTTGACTTGCTAAGAAGACTAGGAAAACCCTTGTAGAGAAAAAAAAATGGAAGTTAGGGTTAGGGAATGGCAGTTCAAAGAGAGACGCCTGTCTAGGTAGGATGGTCGAGCAGTGGGTGTCAAAAAGGGGGTCAACACCACACAATACTTTGCAGAGTCAACCTGAACAACCTGATCCTGCCAGTAACTTGAAGTGAGCTCCTGCTCTTCAGAGTGGTCCCGTTGAAGACATACAGGGATAAGTATAACGTAACTCTAACGTGACTTGGAGTGGCGGCCATGATGGAATAACATTGAGCTGACAGGAGTTTCTTTCAGGAATCACGGATTACACCGACAGTACAAAGGCATTATGACGCCACCTCTAAACAGCCCCTGCCTATGGAGTGCCATCCTACCCCGCTAGGACCACCATTTATGAACTGGTGGTCTCTCCTGCTCCTTATACATGACTGGACCCTAAAGGCAGCAGCAGAAGCCACAGCTCCTCTGAAAGTGACCCACTTCTTAAAAGACTTCATTTTTCAAAATAAACATGGAGTAGTATGGCTGTGAGTGACTCAGACAGAAATGAAATCCACGGACATGCCGGCTTCATGGACAGCGAGTGATGCAGGAGCCGAACAGAAAAATCAAAGTTCGCACCTCAACACAAAGCCCCCTAATTTGCCCCTCATCATGCTGAGAGTACGCATTGAAACTTTAACATATGCTAATATGATTCATGCTGTATAATTATCACCGCCTACGAGCTTCTGGAGACGTGAGGCGACGCGGGCAGCTACATCACACTCTGACTTGACAGTTTTAGACCTGAAGCTGCAGGACCGGGAGGACGAGGGGCTGGTGACAGGGCAGCCACAGATGGCACAAGACCCCCAGTACCTGCAGTGCCATACCCTGACACCTTTCACCCTGGGCACCTTCCCCAACCTCCACTCCAATAACTCTCTGTGTCATCAAAGGCCCCCATTGATCTATAGAGACCCCTGGCCTACAATCACCCCATCCCTCCACCTCACTCACCCCCCAAACACCCATAACTGTCACTTCACTTGACTTCCTCATCACCATACCACTGACACTAAAGCATGATGGGCCAACTCCTCCACTCCATTCACCTCAAACCTTCACACCTCCCTGACACCCTAAAACTAATCACCCCGTAACACTCTTCACTCTGGTCACCCCTCAAAACAAAAAAAAAAGTCCAAAGCACCATCACCTTTCTACATCCTGGTCCTCACACCACTGACACTAAACAGCTGTGCACCAAGACCATACAAGCCACCACAGACACCTTCCTGTCCCCAACATTTCAAGCTGTATCCCACCTCCACCCCATCTGAACTCCACTCAGTCCCACACCTTCCCAACACCGGACAGCCACGTTCCCCCTGTTGGTCCACAGATGGCTGCACCCTGGTCACCTCTACTCATAATTTCAAGTTGTGTCCCCCCACCACTCCCATTCCTGCTTCCTCTCAGTGCAATACCCCCCACCCCGAACACCCCCAACACTTGAAAGCCATGGCTGACCCCACTCAGGACTACAGCCAAGCCAACACTGCTCACAATTGTTCTGTTCTGTTGTCCCACCTCCACACCATCCATGAGACAGTATTGTCCCCTTGCTGGCCTCACTCAGCACCCCACCAAGGTAACCCCTCCTCATAATTGTGTCCCCACTGCCAGTCCCACTATGTCTGGCCTCCCCAAGACTAGACAGCCATGTCCCCCTGCTGGCCCCACCCAGGTCACCCTCTTCATAATTTCATGTTACGAACACCGCCTGGCTTGGCCTCCTCACTGCCTCCACGTGTCTGACAGCCAACGCCTTACCAGACCACCTCCTCCTCCAGCCTGCTCTACACCCAAGTCACCTCCTGTTCCTGAAGTCCACACAGCTGCTCTTCCTGGACACCAGAACTAGAAAACACTAGTAAACCACATCTCACAATCAACGTCGTCCCCCCAACCCCACCAACATATCTCCCCTCATAACCCACTCAAATACTACAATCAGTTTAGCCCTCCTCACAATTTCAAGTTGTATCCCACCATACACCCAACCTGACCCTGACTAGACTGCTACGTCCCCTTGCTGTCCCAACCCGGCGCCCCACACCCACCCATAATCCACTAGTAGACTAGAAAGGAAAGGTGAAGGTAAGACGAGATGCCAACAGAGGACTGGAGATTTGCAACTGGCAAATCCGTAACTGAAGGCAACTCTGGATGCTGACGGATGGGCACATGAAACCCGACGCGGCTGCCTTACTCGCGGAGGGCGTCCCCAGGGGAGGCTGGTCATACAACATTCCTGCCAGTTGCTTGGCTATTAAAGGCGTTGTGTAAAACAATGCAGGTTGCCATGGGGGCTGCCAAGGGACGGCTTAGAGGGAAGGAGGAGAGGAGAGGCCACTGTGGTGGTCCTATGAGCCTCTGAAGGCACAAAGATGGAAACCGAGCCCTAGGCTGACTGCAGGTCTCCACTAAGCACGAAGCCAAATGGTCCACGAGTTTTAATTTGAGATAAATGAGGGCAGATGACGACGGTGATACAAATCGGGCATCTCCATACGCAAAGCAGAGGCTTACTGAACCTGCGGCCTCGCTGACTACGTATATTCTAAATATCTAGTCGTCCATTTAAAGTGCCTGTTGGATCAGTTTTGGAAGCCCATTCAGGCAGCAGCAGCAGCAGACCACCCTGGATGGTATGTTGGTGCGGCTTTGGGGGGCCGTCCTTCGGAAGACACCGACACCAGCCACTCTCAGCCTATGAGCCGTGCAAGAAAGTGCACACAACCACAGGGAGGTCATGCAAACCCCACACAGGCAACAGCAGCCAATAACGAGCCACCAGAAGTCAAGGAAAGAACATTGTAATGGAGTCTAACAAGGCCTACTAGCATGGGCATTAGGCGGGCAAACAAAGGGCATCAAAAGTAGCCAAAAGAATGGAAGAAATCAACTGGCAAAATGAGGGAGGAGGTGGAGGAGAAGCAGTGAAAGAGAGGAAGATCAGCATATCAACACCAAATGGACAACACAACTGTCATCATCAGAACACAAGAAGGTAAATGATGGCTGAAAGAGCATCAAGTGGGGACCTACAAAGGAGCCATGAGGAAGACTATTGGGGAATATTAACCACAGGATGACCACTAGCACAACAGAGAGCACAGCAAGCATGAAGAGGGAGCAGGGATCACTAAAATAGAATGACACAACTAGATCTGGAATGATGATCACCAAATTATAGAAAGGGCGGATCTCTCTTGAGGAATTACAACAGAAATCACCACAGGTGATGGTCAACATCAAGAGCAACCAGGGAGCATTAAAACAAATGGACACCACCAGGGCGGGACTGTCCATCATCAGATTATCAATCTCTAGACCACCAGAGTAATAAGCGACTTTATGATTGTGATGGCCTAATGTGGACAGGTGGACATCTACACAGGAAATCATCAGAGCATAATAAAGGACCTTAAAGCCGGAATAAGCAGGTTCAGAATTTGCTGGATGGATGGATAATAAAACATGAAGATGGCTATGGGGATCAGCAACCTCTCAAACCAATTTGAGACCATGGGTGCTGCATTGGCACATTTTAAACAAATGTGCTGAACATGGAAGACAAATTCTGAAAACTCCTGGGCACAATTTACGGCCAACTGGGGCACATGCCAGCCTCCACAACCTCCACTCCAATAACTCTCTGTGTCATCAAAGGCCCCCATAGATCTATACAGACCCCTGATTACCCCCAAACAACACCCATAACTGTCACTTCACTTGACTTCTTCATCACCATACCACTGACACTAAATCATGATGGACCTCAAACCTTCACACCCCCTGACACCCTAAAACTAATCACCCCGCAATACTCTTCACCCTGGTCACCCTTCAAAACAAAAAAGTCCAAAGCACCATCACCGTTCTACATCCTGGTCCTCACACGACAGACACTAAACAGCTGTGCACCAGGACCACACAAGCCACCCCCTCAAGCCACCACAGACACCTTCTTGTCCCCAACATTTCAAGTTGTGCATCATCAGAGTATATGATCAGGTGGACGTCTCTGGATCACTAGAGTGATAAACTGCTTTATGACTATGATGGCCTCAGGTGGACATCTACACAGAAATCATCAGAGCATAATAAAGGACCTCAGAACCGGAATAAGAAGGTTCAGAATTTACTGGATGGATGGATAATAAAACATGAAGATGGCTATGGGGATTAAATGTGCCGAACATGGAAGACAAATTCTGAAAACTCCTGGGCCCAATTTAGGGCCATTGGGGCACACGCCTGGCTTGGGGCAGGACTTCCAGAATCCCCGCAGTAAAACCCCATGCAGAGACGGTGGGGACCTTTGGTTGTCTTGTTCAAGTCTGCCATAATGAGCTCGGTAAAATGCAACTAACTCTCTGCCTGCCATTTCTGCACGTACTCTTGCAGGGCTGACTTTTCGAGTGCCTCCTGCCACCATGTGGAAGCTATTTTTGCATTCCTGCTCAGGGCATCTGTAGGGGGCACTGCGATATCGTTCTTCTAAAGCTTATCATTGCCGTCGGCACCGTCCCAAAGGCAGCCGGGGTGAAGCCAGAGCACAGACTTCGTATTTTCTTTTTTTTTTTTTTCTTCCTGAGACAGCAGTGATCCTTTGGAAATCCACAGGGAGGAGAGGCTAACTGACCTGAAACAGGCCCTGAAATAATTAGCAGATGTCAGAAATGGCACACGTAAAGCTGGCGACATGTAAGGCTGTCAGCTGGGAATGTGCCTTCAGGGGGACGCCACACTGTTTTTGAGCCTGACGTGCTCTGGGTGTCTAATCTCGGCAAGCTGTGAGGGTACTCAGATGTGCTTACACGGATCGATAGGAAAACGGAGGGCCCGTGAACAGAACTCACCTGCCACTTCCATGGAATTCGCCGGGCAAACGCCATAAAACATTTTCTGAGATAATGAGCCGAGTACTCATCAGACCTCTGCTGTGTTGGTCATTTGTGGCTTCTGCTCAGATGAGACCTGCCAGCTGCACAAGAATCCTGCAAGGCCTGATGTTGGGAGGCTTCTGAGAAACGCATGGCTTGGGTACTTGTGGGCAACCACCTGCCCTCCTTGACCTGCCAGTTCAAACTCTCAGCTCATCCTCACCATTTTTGTATCCATTCATGCAACCATTTTCTGTAACCCCGAATGTTTTCTTGGCCCACATTAGGCCTCTCAATACTAAATGAGCGTCATCCGAATGCCTCGCCACACCAAAGCATTATGCCAATCACCCCTTAGTGGCCGTGGTCTTCTCCTTCTATGATTTGCTTCTCATCATCAATTTAGAGAGGACTTTGGATATACAACAGGAATGAGAAATGGTGGACGGCACTGATAGCTTCTGCTTTGATCACTTTGAGTGTGTGCCACGTCAGAAAGTATTTGGGCCATCCTTCTCTTTCTGTACACTTTATTGTGTTGCAGGTTCCATTTTCTGCCCAACAATCTACACTCAGTTACCCATCATGACAAAGTGAAGACACATCCTCAGAAAGGTCTGCAAACGTATTCAAAATCCAAAACTGAAATCTCTCCTCCCTAGAAGTATTCTGACTTTTTACTGTGTCCCTTCAGATTGTTCTCAGGTGCCTCCTGTTGGCTTCTCCTTGAGATGCCTCTAGAATTTTGATTGTCGCCCACCTGTAGCAAACTGAATTGACTGGACGTCAAGGCCCACGTGTACCCATGTCTAGAAGGTCCCTCAATTCACACGGCATGTTAGGACAAAAACCAAGCCATGAAGTCCAAGGAAGTCTCTGGGGTCCTCCACAGTTAAACAGTGGTGAGGTGCAGATCAGGGAAAGGGGATCAAACCATTTCTAATGAGTGTGCCCAGCAGCACAGTGTGAAGTGGAAGAGGTGTGGAACCACCAGGACTCCTCGGAGTTGGCCATTCATTCGGCCAAACTGAGTAACCAGAGAAAAAGAAGAGCTTTGATCAGTGAGTTGACCAAGAAACCAACGGTCAGTCAAAGAGAGCTTCAGGAATTCTTGGCGAGTTGGGAGAACCTGTTGGAAGGACAACCATCTCAGCAGCATTCCAAAAACTGGCCGTTAACGGTATCTGCGGCAGAAGCCATTTTTGAGTAAAAGGCATTTGAGGGGCTCTGAGAACATAAGGAAAAAGATTCACTGGTCTGACAGACCAAAATGAAACTCTTTGGGCAGAACACCATGCACTCTGTCTGGTGAAGACGTGGCACTGCTCGTCACCTGCCTGATATCATGGAGAAACAAGCACAGTGGTGGCATAACATGCAATGGGGACTGGAGAGTGTTCGGCACTGAGTGAAGGACAAATGCAACCCAATACAGGGAGGACCCTGAAGATAACCTCCTCCAGAGTGCACGCCACCTCGGAGTGGGCTGACAGTTAAATGACTCGAGACAAAGCGCGTAACAGTGGCCTCTGGTCTGTCAGCTGCAGGTGCGTAAAGGTCACCACCGGAATATGAGTCACGCTTCACTGTGGCGTTCTGATGGACCAATCTGCAAAGTTGGAGTGGCTTCAGGACAAGTCTCTGAGTGCCCTTCAGTGGCCCGGATCTCAAGCCCACACTGAAGATGGCAGCTCACAGACAATTTGAAGAAGCTTGATTGGATCTGCCAGGAAGAATGGAAGAAACTGCCCAAATCCAGGTGTGCAAAGCTTATAGAGTAGAGGTCTCCAATTCCAGTCCTGGAGGGCTACTGTGGCTGCAGGTCTTCATTCAAACCCTTTCCTTAATTAGTGACCAGTTTTGCTGCTAATTCACTATTGCCCTTTATTTTAATGGACTTTTTTTGAAACTCTGACTGCTGAATTGATTCTTTTTTCCTTAAACATACATTTGATGTGAAGTGAGCCAACAGATGAGCAACCAGCTCCAACCAACTCCACTTCATTCAGTTTCTTAGTTGCTAATTAAACCCGTTATTTCATTCCATGGCGCTCGTTCTTTCTGCCCTGGCAGACATTTCCAAAACTGTTGATTTTCATTGTTAAGAGTGCTGGCTGCCAGAATGTTTTGTGGACCTGAGCAGATCAACATCACGGAGGCCTTCACCTTTCTTCATTGTCAGTTATTGTGTGATGGCCGTGGGTTGTTGTTTATGTGTTGGTTCATTTTGTGTCTTAATATTGTGTGGTTGCAAATTATGGAAAAAATAAAGAATTAATGGGCCCGAGTCTTAAGTTGTACATCAATTAAAATGAAGGCAAAGAGTGAATTAGCAGCAAAATCTGGTCACTGATGAAGAAAAGGGTTAGAACAGGGGTGCCCAATGCGGTAGTGCAGGTAGATCACGTGGCATTCCCAAAAAACATTTTTGTTAAACGTTAGTCTGTCCTCCCTATGGCATTCGCCACTTGACTGACATACAGGGCGGCCAGTCTGAGATCTCGTCTCTTCTAACACACTGGTCATCCCGCCCGCACGCACAATCAAACGCGTGAACTACTGCAAAACTCCGGCTATCTAAGTCATCTAGTTAGCCTTCCAATTTATATCGACTAAAGAAGGGATTTAAAATAAAATTTGTTGGTTAGGGGCTGGATGTGGAATTGGAAGAGGATTTTTTCTCTCACAATGTCACAATCGAAGTGCGTTTGTCTGATCTGTCAATCTGTCATTGCTATTCCAAAGAAGGAAAATGTGGAAAGGCACTTTGGAACTGTTCATAAAAACTACGAAAGTGACGTCCTTCAAAAAGAGAAAGGAGAGGGAACTAAAATCGCAGTTAATCGGGGAGCCGTCATTTTTCACTCAGGTGAATTCAAAAACTCCTTAACTGCATTATTCGGCTCTACTTATTTATGAGAGTCAGCCTTTACCGACATGACGGTTATTAAATCCAAATACTGTAGTGACCATAAATGTACTGAATTGTTACTGTGCCATAAAGGTTATTCAGTTATGTTAGGTACGACAACATACATTTTATGTATAAAGTATACTCAGTGTGTACGTGTGTGTGTGTATATATAGCATTTTTAATGTAGATAACGCATTTCAACCTGATCATTTTAAAAGTAGCTCGCAAGCCGAAAAAGTGTGGGCACCCCTGGGTTAGAATGAAAACCTGCAGCCACTGCGGCCCTCCGGGAATGGAGTTCGAGACCCCTAACAACACACAATGCCAGAACTGCTGCCAAAGGGGCTTTTAAAAGTACTGAATTAAAGGTCAGAATACTTTTACTTGTATCTATCCATTGAAATGAAATCTACAACACAATATGGTGGGCAAAAGGTGCAGGGTCTGAATTGGGTCATTTCAGCGTGTGTAAGAGCGGCACTACAGCCTTTCAGTTTATTGGTATGAAAAAGCTTGAAATCGGCCTGACATGCCATCCGTGTAGAATGACACGAGCGCCACTTGATTAGGATCTTCACTGATTCCCACAATTCAACAACACCACCACGTGGCAGCAATGGTACATGGTAGAGATTTGCAGGTTTCAGAATGGCCGAGCCCTCGTCTTCCTGTAAAGTCAAGCGGGAGGATCTGTGAAGATGGACGAATGAATGTGTTGGCGAGTGACGGCCTGTTCTCCCAATATGACAAATCGTTCACAGACACAGAATAAAGAAAGTAAGGAGGACCCCCACCACCACCACACACAGATACAGTATGCAAACTGGCACTCACGCTGCTTTACAATATGAGCTCCTACTGCCTGTTACCTCCTAAAAAACAAAAGCAAAGGCACAGAAGGGGAACATCTCCACATCTGAAACAGGACGAGCTCTCCAGAATGAGAAAAGCGAACTGCTCAACAACACACAGTACACGGCGCTTGTCACGGAGGGCTAAACCCATCGTTTTACAACTGGAGGCACTCGATCAAATGCAAGCCACCAGCTGCCTAGGTTACAAGCTTGTCCTCAGACGGACCTGTAAATGAACTCTTTGGGACTCTTTTGTGCAGAACAATGGCGTTTGAAGGCTATGCATAGTTGCCTTTGTTGTTATCTCAGTGGATAATCTCCAATCAGAATGGTCAGTTTACAAGATAACAGCAAAGGGGACTGCACAGGTGAAGCCGACGTAACGTTACGCAACTTCACGCCATACAGACCGCCGCTGCCGAGTTTGTTGCCGGATCACATCAATAACGTGACTGAAAAGCACTGAGCATGTTGTGACGGACCCCGGCCGGGAGCATATCCAGAGTGGTACCTCCCCCGGTGGGCTAGATGGCAGCCCCCCCGGGTTGCAGCAGTGCCTCAGACTTTGGGTTTGGTGAAGCCTTGTTGGGTTCTGAGGGCACTGCCAGGGGGTGCTGCAGCTGAGCCCGAGCACCTTATAAAGGGAGCCAGCAGCCACTAGTTTGGGGAGCCAGAGTCAGGTGGGAGAAGACAAAGCTTGCCAGGAGGAAAGAAAGAAGAAGAAGAAGAGTGTTGTGTGCTTTTGTTGTGCTGAACTGTGTTGTGCTTGTGGGAAACGGGGGAAGGCGTTTCCTACGAGGGAAGAAAAGAAAATAATAATAAAAAAAAAAAAAAAAAACAACACGTGTGCCATGCCTGTCTGTGTTGGGTTTGGAAGGCGCTGCGCCCCCTGGTGGTCCACAATGTCAAATCTAGCAACTACTTTTCAGCACGGTCACCCTCCCTCCTTTAGGTGACAGAGAATTACGCGCCCCCTGGATGGAGCCGGTGCTGTACGGCGAGTTAACCGGTACAGCGAGCGAGTTCAGCTGCGGTCACAGCCCTTTCCCCCCCCCCAATCTGCCATTTCCACATAATTAAATATTGACTTACTAAAGTGTTATGGAAGGAGGGTCCCGTGCTGGGCACATCATCTTCAAGTGGGATTGATTTCAGCCACTGAATTAAATTGCCATTGCAGCTGCTCTCTCTGTTGGTGCCAGAAGGTCACTTTGTCAGCTACGACCCCTCATTTTGTTCTTGTTGCGCATGTGGAAAGCCACTGCACCATTCAATGCCCTTCTTTTCTCTAGACGGACACTAGAATGACCAAAAGTACATGGGCGATCTGACAGCCCCCCCAATTACCAAGTCGAGGTGTTTCATTGTTAACGAGTCTATTAAGTCAAGCAATTGGCCTCACAATCTCCAATGACAAGTACAGAAGGGCTCAGTGACTATAAATGTCTGTGGCATAGCATGCCAATTTTGCCACAAGTCTGCACTGCTTGATCTGCCCCCCTTCAACGCATCGAGGAGAAAGAACATCTCAGCCATGCAGTGCATGCAAACTCTCAGAGCTGTGAACACAATGGCCTCTGGGGTCTATGGCATTGCCCACAACAGAGCCACAGAACTGTGTGTGCATCAGGACCTGCACGGCCAGGCCTAAGATCGCCATGCGCTGTGACAACTGTCAGCTGCAGGTGTGTAAAGGTCTCGCTTCACTGTGGCGTTCTGATGGACTAATCTGGGTTTGGCAAATGCTACCCTCCAGACTGCGTGCTGCCTACTGTAACGTTTGGTGGAGGACGGATAATGGCAGGTTTGGGCTCGGCTCCCTGGTTCAAATGAAGTTAATGCAGCAGCACACAAAGGCTCTTTACAAAACTGCGCTCTTCTAGTTTGTTGAAGGTCCGTTTGATGGTGCCCCTGTGGACCACAAAGACCTAGAGGAACACAAGTGGCCTGCACAAAGCCCTGAACTCAACCCGACTGAACAACTTTGGGATGAATCGGAAAGCCGACTGACTGCGAGTCCGGTCTTCTTGTGCAACGTCAATCAACGCCTGACCTCACAAAAGGCAGTTTTGGCCAAGTGGGCACAAAGAATTGGACCACAACATCCTCCGAGAGCAACTTCTCCCAACCATCCAACAACAGTTTGGTGACCAACATGATGGGGCACCGGGCCATCAGTGGCTCGGGGAACAAAACATCAACATTTGGGGTCCATGGCCAGGAAACTCCCCCGACTTTAATGCCATTGTGAACTTGTGGTCAAGAGGTGGGTGGACAAACAAAAACCCACAAATGCTGATTATACAAGAATGGGCGGCTGCCATCACTCAGGATCGGGCCCAGAAGTTGATTGACAGCCAGCCGGGGTGAATTGAAAAAGGTGGTCCAACACTGCAAACATGAACTTCATGCCATTGTCAATCAAAGCCTTTGAGACTTCTGAACTGCTTGTAATTCTACTTCAATACAGCAGAGAAACATCTGACACGAAGATCTAAAAACACTGAAGCAGCAATCTTTGTGAAAACCAACAACCTTTGGCCACGACTGTACACGGGACAATGAGCCTTTGCAAATGTGCTGTACATCAGAATCTTCAATCCACTGTGTCGTTCTCACCTTTACCTTTACTTTTTGATTTATCCTCTGTGACAGAAGCACTAGGGGCGTGCCAGCCACCCAACCCGACACAGACAGACGCAGGAGGCCCACTTCCTGTACTTGTATTTTCTTTCCTCACCTGTGGGCACAGGCACAGGCACAGGCACAGGCACACACACTCCCACTAAGCACAACACTTCACAATTCTCTATTCCTTTTCTTTGTCTCCCTCCTCCCGACTCTGGCTCACTGAGTAATGTCTGCTGGCCTCTTACAGAAGTCACCTGGTAGTGCTCCTGGTGCTCGTTGCCCCACTTCTGGCTGTGGCGGAAGAACGGCCCACACGGGCTCATGAGCCGTTACAGCGCCCTCTGGCAGCAGCCCCGGATCCCAACAGGGCTGTATCCAACTCCATCTCCCATGAAGCCCTGCAGGAGTCCGAGGTACCGCTGCAAGCCATGGGGGGCTGCCATCTAGCATACCGGGGTAGGTAATGTTCTGCCCACACTTGCTCCCCCGGTCCTCTCAGTGAAGGGGTGTCCCTCACATAAGCCGATAAAGCCATATACAAAATATTATTAAAAAACAAAAAATAACACACAAAATAAAAATTACACAAACTGAAAAAAACAGCTGAGCCAAGGAGGAGCCAATGGGTGTTGTAGAATACCGAGAAGGCAAACGCGCCCACCTTCCCTGTGCATGACGAGACCCCGGCGCCATCAGTACAGTATACACCACTGCTTACACACATGCCATTAACGGAGAAGCCTCTCACAATAAATCACAAATAAATAAAATAAGATAATGAATGGCAGACCAGTTTAATTTGCTGACCATGCTGGGTTATTCTTTATAGGTAGTAGGAAGTGGGACTGGACCCCTTGTTTCTCAAAGGGTCCATGTGTTATTTTGCATTTTCCTCCAATTCCTCCTTCCTAGATGCCAGCAAGCCGACGTTGTGTTAAAATATTCAAAGCCATCATCTGATGCCACTCGTTACAAAGCCCATCCTGGTGAGGCAACCTTCTGTGGCACAAGCAGCAACGTCTCTCTCTCTCTCTGTCTCGGTTTCTCTTTAGGACCCACCCAAGCAGCGGAGCGCTGGGCACCAGCTGGTAGGCCTCTCAATTTGACAATCCTGTCTCGGCACTCCAGGTTGGGTAGCCAACATGAAAATGTAAATATAGCCGGAGCCAGAGTGTCACACGCAGCTGTCCCAGATTTCTTCGACTGGTTGGGCTCCCCTGTGTCAGACGTGGCCTAGAAAATCAATTCCTCACTGGGACGCTGAGGCCTCCCATTCCAGCGCTCACAGCAAAGCACCATAGCAACCTACGGAGTCGCTTAGAAACCCATCTTGAGCAGTGGAGGAAGGAGTCTGGGGGGCTCCCACCAAAGTCGTTTGGTGCTCATATGCTGGCCAGACCATCCCTGGTCCTCAGATCTGTCCCCTTAAGTCATCCTACCACAGTGAGGCGCGTTAAAGAGGGATCTCTTCATTGCTGTCGCTGTTTCATCAGCTGATTTCACTCATCGGACTTTAAAGTGTCTGCTCCATTTCTGTTTCTTCTTAATTAGGTGAGGTCTTTACCCAAAGTGACTTACAAATCACAAGGCTGTAAGGATTTCCATATTTAAAAATGGGACACCTGGCAGGAGAAATGCCCTGCCTAAGGACAAATGGAGAGCCCATGTTTGTGACGTTTCAATCTGATACAGCGTGTGAGTGCCATGAGGATGGACGGGCATCCTGGCCAGGAGGAAGAAAATGAAAGGACCATGTGAGTGACGTGGAGACACAACCCACTTGGAACTCCTTGAAATCTTCATCCAGGTTGGGACTGAGGAATAATGGATGGACTTGCCAAAGGTGGATACCAGGAGGCAGTGGGCAAAACTCACCAAGAGGAATGGAAGGACAGGAAGAAACTTGTTAATTCATAATTGTGGTATTTGTGGCTGAGGTCGCTGAAAACAAAAATTTTATTATTTTAAACCAGGAGTTGTCTTGGGTGATGTTGTGCCTGACGTTTGGGGCTCAGTGGTGCCTACTCAGTGATGCCGTAGTTGGCAGGATTTCGTAACGTCAGTGATAATGTTTTGTATATCGGTTTATCAGTTTGTACGACGGTACACCAAAAAGTACCCAAGACAATATGAAAATTAAGTGGCAACCACAGTGGATAGAAGCTGACGCAATACAACACGTTCGCAAAGGCTCATGGGTAGTTGAAACATTTACAGTGCAGTGCTCTGCTGTTAGTCTAGTTGAAGCCAAGGTCCACTGAACATGGACATTCTGCTGTGGGATTGCACCAATAAGTGACGAAAAACGTACTGGTAGGCAGAGGGAATGAAACCTGCTGAAATTCACCAGAGGACGTTGGCACAGGGTGGAAGTGAAAACAGAAACAATCCAGCAAAAAGTTTAAGAATGGGCAGAAAGGTTTCAAGTGGAAAGAACAAGGGTGTCCGCCAAAGCTTAAACTGGCTGGCCATCAAGATGGTGAACTCCTTCATCGGAAAAGGCCGATGGATTACTCTGTCCGCACATTTGGATATCAGCTATGGATCTGCTCATGCCATGGTGTGTGACGACCTGGAGTACTGCCAGCTCAGACTTTGTTATTCCTTAGTCAATACGACTGCAAGGCACTATACAGGTACTGTGACATGAATTGAAAATACTTTCAAAAATCTATTAAGTGAGCACTTATTTCCTCAGAAATTAAAAGTCTGGCTTAAATAAATAAATAAATAAATAAATAAACAATCGTCAATGGAGCCCAAAACCTGCAAATCCTTACCAGTCTGAAAGCTACCAGTGGGTCACCAAAGGTCACCAGTTCAGTTACCTTATAGCTTTAGACCCCCCACACTCAAATAACTCAAGCAAACGAGCACATTACCATAACTCCGCCCCATCACAGAATTACATCTATTAGCCAATCAGCAGTCAGTACAGTCACTCTGCCATGACTGTACCGCCACACTCAGTCAATCAGACTTCTTTACAGTCTTCAGAATGTTTGCCTGTCAATCAGACACAGAGGGGCTCAGAGTGGCACAGTGGGCAAGGCAACCCTGAGATTGTGGGGTCAAATCCCACCACTGCCTCCGTGTCACCCTGAGCATGTCACCCACCTGTGCTCCAATTGGAAAAACAAAAGAAAAGGAACTAATTGCATCTCAAATGTTGTAAGTCATCTCGGATAACGACATAAATGAAATGACAGGATACTTCAGAAACCTGCAATTTCATAAAAAGAAGAATGAAAGCATCTAAAAAATGAACACCAAACCTTTGCCCTGCTGCCTGCCAACTTGTCCCATGGCAGCACAGCTTGCTGCTCCTTGAGATGGACCTGTCAGGGTGTGCCTTGCTTGCCTGTTGGTGGTCTCGGTCACGACGCCCAGTACGAGCTCACCCTTTGATGTCCCTCGTAATTCCTTTATAATTATGCTGACATTAGCTAATGCTCTCTTTATCTGCTTGTAAGAACAATTTAAGAATAATTACAAAGGGAATAACCCAGGAACAAAAGGAAAATGTCATCCCCATTTAATGTTCAATAGTTACTCTCATCCTGGTTATTACCTAAACATTAAAATTAGCCAATCAATGCATAGCAAGCTGACTACAGAGTTACAAGGGCTACCTGGTGGTGCAGTGGTCAGCGCCCCGGTCTCGTGGACTCTGAATGTCCTTCTGTATCTGAGTGCATTTCCAATATTCCTGCCCACAGAGGGTGTGTGCCCTCTGATAGACTTACGCCCTGTCCAGTCCCTGGCCCACCCTGACCGCCGAGGCGGATTAAGCAGGTGAGAGAAGGTAATATGACGACATTAGGGTCTTTATGGTATCATTTTTCATATCTAGAAATTCTTCATTCATTTTGAAAGAATTTTTTTTTTTTGTTTAACATGTGCCTAATGCCTTTGATTTGATGACGAGGGGACCTTTAAGTCACTCAGTGCCACCCCACTTTATCCTGGTGGTTTGCCTGCAGAAAAGATTGAGGGCCTCCATTGGGGGCTTTGTGACACTTAACTGAATCAAAAAAGAGGGGATGAGCTGGGAGGCCTGCTCAGTGTCAGGTGGTCCCGTCCCTGGGCATTTTGTTATTATCTTTATTTTTTGAGCTTCCTTCTCTTTGTGTTGGTCTTTTCAATCCTTCTTGGTGTTAATTCCGAGTCTCTCTCAAGTTTAGCTGCTATGGTCCAAAGCGTTAAACCCACGTAATGTTTCATTTTGTGTGTCTGTCTGGCCAGGCGGGTTTTATTTTTCCTTTTACGTTTTTTTTAAAAGCCTTTGCTCCGTTGTTTGCTCATGCAGGCCACAGGCTTGTCTCTCGAGTTTGGGGTCAGGCTGCCTGTGGTTCTGCACATTTGTGGAGTAACGAGCCGGTCGGACTTTTGGTTTTCCGAGGCCCAAATCCTGAGTGATCTGGGACTGGCTGCCCTCCGCACACCCGTTAGGCTCATCATCACCTGGGCAATTCTATGATTTGCAGCTTAATTATAAAGGGACTTTACACTTTGTGTGTCTGATTGGCTGGGGAGATTTTTGTTCTCCATATTTGAATTAAATGTTTATAGTTTGCGTCCTTTCTGGGCTTGTGCAGGTCATGGGCCTGCCTCTTGAGTTTGGGGCCAGGCTGCCTATGGTGCTGCCGATCCGTGGAGGTTTATGAGGCCTTGATCACTGCCAGCCAGCCAGCCCCCATGAGGTTGGTCGCCCCCTCGACTCGACAGGCGCCGTTCAGAACATTGGACAGCAGCTCATTTTAATTACTGCTAACATCTAACAAGCATGAAGCCTTAAAATGAAAGCCATAGGGGGGCAAATTAATTAAACATGTAAATCCGGATGAAGTAAGTGCACCCCCCTCCAAGTGAATAGGAAGTGCGCACAGATGGTGGCAAATGCCCACTGAAATGAGTCCAAGTGCTAAACGGCACAAAGCTGCTAAGTGAGGAGCCGAGCAGGGGCCTTTAATGCCACTTGAGCGGCTCCAGCTGGGGCTGGGACAGAGAAGGCTGGCGATGTCTGTCTGTCTGTCTCTTTCCGATGCCCGCTATTCCGTCTTCAGGACACACAGCTACATTAAAAAAAGCCCCTCATAGAGGGTTGAAATATTTGTTTTTAATTTTGTGATGTGCAAAAAGAAACAGATGGCCGATCAGGTTCAGGAAAGCACATTTCTTCAGTGCATCGACAGAGGAACTCGCCTTGGTGCCCCTGGGTGTCTGATCTTTCAGTTGTGTCTTCTCATAAGTCACGTCTGATTGGTAAAACATGGCACGTTCCATCAGAATTGTTTTCGAGGTGAATGTCATGCTACACTGACTCACGGGCACACAGCTGGCAGGGACATCCCATAGGAGGCACAAGGCAGGCACTGATGAGAAAGCTTTGCCAGCACCAAGTCACCAGCACTGAAGCAGCAGGTACAGTGGGCAAGTCAAGGAAAATGCCCTTTGTGTGTGAAAAGGTGCCCAGCAGGACAGCTCGGGCAGATAGAGACAGGGCATGGCAAGGCCCAAATGGTGGGCACTGGCACTGCCAACATAAATCATTTATGGCAGTATGAAAAGAAGGTCACCTTCATCGGGCAGTGTGGCATTTCTATTTAAACAGCGCCCCTTGTGGGGACTGATGGACCAGAAAAGCCATGGGAGGGAGTAGGGGGTTGGCAGTGAAGGACATCTTTGCCAACATATAGAGAGTGGGCAACCTGGGGTCTATGAAGAGTGCCTGGCATTATAATTGTCAGCATTAAGATGAAGTGGCCCGCTGCTCCTGAACCTATGGAAGGCCTTAAAGGCTGATGGCTGACCAATGGCCACTTGAGCAGGGCAGGACCTTTATATAGTGCCTTTCACACGATGGCAGACGCTACAAAAGGAGGCGACAAACATTTGAAACAATGTGAATGAGATGACAGAATAAATTACATGGCATCCATAAAGTTCTGCCTCACTGTTCATCAAACCATCTCTTTAATATAGTGCCTTTCATGTCAGCGTGAATAATCATCCTTACATATCAATGCAAATAATCTCAAGAAGTGTAATTAACAATGAAATCCACCGAATAAATCTCAGAAAACCTATTCGCTCTGACTCTTGTGGTCTGGAGAGTGGCAATTGGGGATTAAAAATGCATTTTATAAATCGCCTTTCAAAGACCGAGTGAGTAAGAGGTGCCAACGATCTCAATAAGTGGCGAGGACACGACTTAAATTTAAGAAATGGAACAAATCGCCGGGCCTCCGTCTGAAACCCACTTGCCCTTCTGCAGCTCCTTTCATAAAGTGGCAAACACTTCATAGAGAGCTTGAAACACATTTGTCTCAATTTGGATCGGATACGGAGGTGTTTACGTTCTAGTGATTAAAAAACAAAACCAGGAAAGTGTATATATAGTGCCTTTCACATTTAGCCTAATCCACAATGGTTTCTAAAATGAATCAGAATGGAAGAAAAAGAGGAATAATGAACAAAGTGCCCTTCATGCCGAGTACTAAGAAAAGTGCTGTGAAAGTGGTGCACGGTTATATAGCGCCTTTCACAGACGCAAGGCCAATCAGATGCCTTTCACGCCGAGTGCTGCAAAGCGAGCATGAAACCCGTCTATATAGTGCCTTTCACTCTGAAAGCCTTTAAGTCAATGACAGAAGCCCACGCTGACAAGTCAGAGGTGTCACGCCGGACACCAGGCTAGGGTGCTGTGACACCCGTTGGTGTTACGTCTGTAAAGAAACCCGTCTATATGGCGGCGTTTACAGCGAGATTCATCAAGAGTATGAGATGTGCTCAATGAGAAAAAGAAATAAGTGGACAGAGTGCTGCTGCGTGCAAACTTCTCTAAAGTGCTTTGTAAACACATCCCTACACTAGAATAAAGACAGCGTTTATAGTGCCTTTCACATTGCGCAGAATATAAACGCCCCTAGAATGTGACAAAAAGAGGGGCTAATGTGCGGCTTATAGTGCCTTTCACATTGCACTCTCTGAAAAGAGCCAAGAAACCAATTAGATCTGCGGTGAGAGAGAAAGTAAAACGGTTATATAGCGCCTTTCACATTAAGTATCGTCAATAGAAATGTAGAGACAGAACTTGAATGTAGGACCTTGTGCATGAAGCTTATCTATGTAATATATGCAATATAAATATTTTACTATTACATTAAGAAAGTGAAGAAAAACAAATATAGCGCCTCTCACCTTGGGCACTGACCACAGACAGTGGAACAACACGTCAGCAGCACAGCCACCACACGCGATGCCCGAGGCCTGTGGCGGCAGTCAGAATTAAGGACAAGTGAGCCCCCGGCAGACCCTCGGGGGCAGCGGGTCTGATCACTTGCCCCCATTCCTTCAAGCGAGTAAACGGACAGCCGTGTGTCTAATTGGCTTATCCTTAAAACGTTTGCCCTGTGCACCCGGGGCAGCAGCCCGCCATTGTCATGCTAAACTGCATTTGTGAGGAGCAAAGAGAGATACGAAGCCCCCATCACCACCCAGCTGGCGTGTCACACTTGTTGTTTTTCAAACGGCAGTCGTGCTGCACGTCTCGGCAGCCGCTGTGCCCAGCTGAGATGATGTCATCAGGCTGGTGAGCACTTTGGGACTCTCTGCTCGCTTTGGGCGAAAATCTCTTCTGCCGTTACCCGTCCAGACTGCCCATCCACAGGGGTGATCATCCATCAAATGGATTTACACCCCCCCATTTATATTTCTAATTATGAAAGGCGAAACACAGAATGAAAAATGGCTGGTGGAGAGACAGTAGATGTAATGTGGGCCACTTTTAATAATGGAGGTACAGCATGTGACAGACGGACATGAAGGGCAGGCTGACTGATCTTCTTATAGGACACCACGAAGGGGTCATAAACGACAAACAAGAGGCAGCTAAGCAGAAGGTGACAGTCAGTCTGTAGTCCGGTGGGCTTGATCTCATTCACTCACACTGTATGCCAAACAGGAGGTGACCAGGGCGGCACAGTAGGTTAGGTGAGGGGGTTGAGCCACCAGAGGGCGACGTCTGCAGCCATACCATCAATAACACTTCAGACACTAGAGCTATGGGCTCTTAACTGGAGGTCTGTGGACCCCTAGGGGTCAATGGATGGGTTTCAGTGGGTCCGATAAAAATGAACATTTATACTGACTACACAGCCCGGTAATGTCGATTTATTCATTTATTTTTTTGAAGTTTTATTAATTTTATTGCAATCCATACAAAT
This sequence comes from Polypterus senegalus, assembly GCF_016835505.1. Classification (NCBI taxonomy): domain Eukaryota; kingdom Metazoa; phylum Chordata; class Cladistia; order Polypteriformes; family Polypteridae; genus Polypterus; species Polypterus senegalus. Next base: position 4,846,131 of record NC_053165.1, on the reverse strand, counting down.
CATTTTTTTACAAAAAGAAAAATTGAGTTAAGGACAAAATGTCTGTTGATTTAGAGTACTGTAGATGTAGTAGTAATGGCAGCAGAAAATGTAGTAGTGCCGTAGTAGATCTGTTTCATTTGCACAAGATAATTAGAATGAATGTATTGTTTTAGATTGTGTATGTCATGTGTATGCAAGTATGAGACAATCAAGTCATGATAAATAAAGTCCATTATATTCATTGCATGCAAAGTTGTGTTTATGTGAATATTTCTGTGGAGAGGGGGTCCGTAGCTTTCATCAGATTCTTAAAGGGCTCTGTGACTCGAAAAATGGTTAAGAATCACAGCACTTGAGGGCAACAAAACTGGTAAACAACATAACAGGCCACCTGACCTACGATGAAAATGGAATGGCGCCCCCTTCAGGCCTACTACCTCCATCCACCTACTGAAGGTCCTCCAGGACGTCCACGGCCCAGATAATAATTACTGGGCCCAAACATGGCTCTGTAACCAGACCTCCAGGGGTTAGAGGGCAAAGGTCACGGCCATTGAAACTGTGGTGGGTGTTGTTGGGGGCATACAGTAAAGCTAACTTTAGCCTTCAGCGTCTTGCAACAACTTACAAGACAAGACCACCTGACACTTGACAGCCCACCTGTGCCAGATTGACAGACACAAATGACAATAAGAAGCAGAAGGGCCAGGGCCAGGGATGAAGTGGAATTTGGGAGGGGAGACCGCCTGAAAGAGCGAGCGGGACAGCTGGAAACGGGCGGCGGCCACTCGGCTAGTCAAGTTCGCTCTGTGGATTTCATAAGGAGGCTGAAACTAAAGGGACACCTAAAGGGTTAACACAACTAAAGCATCATTTGTCACTTGACAAGTGGATTTAAGATCCCACCGCTGCCTCCCGTCCTGCGATCCCATAACAGAGGGCCTTTTGTGTCAAGCATTTCGTCTGAAAGGTGCAATATTAGAGAGCAAGCTGGACTTGATTCTGTTTCTCTGGCATCATCAGCTATCACCCTCATTGCCCGATGTGGCTGATTAGAATAATAAAAGGATAAGTCAGAGGGTACAAATAAAAGGAGTGTGGCTTCTATGCCAGTTCAGTGAGTCATGGCATCTGCTAAGAATGACCTCCCCCCCCCACCAAAGATGATGGGGCAGTCCTCAGACCTCAAAAAAGGTGCTGGTCACACCAGGGAAATGCCCATCCTCGCCAGCCCACACAGAGTAAAAACACAGACATGAAACGGGTGTGCCCACTAGGTGGCGCTTTTTGAAGTGCAACTGGATTGTGATGCAGGTTCATTCCACTAGGGGGTGCTATTTGACATCTGAATTATTCATCTGGCGTGGCTATAAACGCAAACAGGGAAGCAAGGTGGCATGACAGCAAAATGGGCATGCCACTCGGTTCACCCAAATTCATGAGTGTGTATTTACTTTATTCTCACTTAACGAGTTCAGCTGGCATCCACCTGGGAACAAGAGAGGAAAAGTTCAGTGATATGGACAGTGGCCATTAGAATTTAAATCAGGTCTGTGGACCTGTGGGGCTTTACTGCTGCCCTCTGTGCCCCTGTGCTGCCCATCTGTGTTTCAATAAATGCCTCTCTGCTTAGCTTCAGGTGGATTAGCTGTTCTTAAGTGCAGGTGCCATGGCTGCCGACTCTCACATTCGCTTTTGGCCTTAGCCCACTTTCACACATTTTCAAGGCACCAACGAAACAGAAATGAATTTGGGTGTGCCCACTAGGTGGTGCTTTTAGATGTGTAATTGGGTTTTGGTGTTGGCAGCCCACCAGGGGGTGTGGTCTGAGATCTGGAGTTGATGACACTCTTAAGATTAAACATTTGGTAGGGCTATAAACGGAAATGGGGGTTAGGGGTTTGACAGCAAATGGGCATGCCATTGTGTTCACCCAGATTCGCTGTGCTTTCATGAGTGTGCAGGTCCGAGTACTTTTTCTTATCCCTTTTCTAACCCGCTTATGTCATTCAGCTGGTGTCCACCAGGGCACTGACCACTATGCCACTCTGCTGCCCCTATTGGTGTCAATAACTTGCTTAATCCTGACGAGGGTCACAGGTGTGGGGTGCAGGAGCCTCACCCAGCTAGCACAGGGCACAAGGCAGGACAGGGGGTCAGTCCATCACAGGGCAAACACACACGGGATGATTTAGTGCCACCAAGACACTCAACCTGCATATCTTTGGACAAGGGGAGGAAACCCACGCAGATACGGGGAGAACATGCGACGTGAACCCCGGGCTCCTTACAGCGAGGCATTAGCACTACCACTGCGCCACCATGACGCCCGTCTCTCTGTCACTGTTACAATCACTAATTGTGGGTGAGAGCTCATGTGGCTTTTATTTTCGAATTACAACGTGCCCAGTATGGGCACAGGAATGGGCGCCCTGCCCTTCACATGGCACTGATGTTCCTCGTCCTACAAATCACTTTCCGCAGCACCCCCAGATTGATTGACAGCCATTGAGCAGGTGCCCCTGGTGGTGTTTTGACCTGCCCACATAATTTGTTGTGGGGTTTGGAGGGGCGCTTGGGAGGGGGTGTGAAGAGCGTGAACCTCACGGGACAAGATCAAAGACGGGCCGCGATGTGACGTGGCGGTACGAGATGCTGGACCATGACAGCAGCAGAAGAAGAAGAAGAAATGTGAGACCACAATGCCCCCCCGCCTCATTCTCCGGAGGACTCTGCTTTTTATTATTCTCTTCTTTATAAACCTTTTACGCCCGCAGATCATCTGCTTCCCATTTCCTGTTGCATGTCAATGCTTTCTGGGATCAGCTGTTTCAGATTGACTAAAGGCAGCGGGCCCACAGACATCTGCAGGGGAAAACTAAAAAAGAAAGGGGAGCCCCTCTTGTTCACCAGCACGCCAGAGTCTGACCTTGGCCTGGCATTTTGGTGGCAGGCGCTATATGAGCTACAGATTGACTGAGTGAGGATGATGGGATACGAGCTGGGCACTCACTGGGTGTACATCAGACAGACCGCCTGACCTCAACGCTGTTTCATGACTCTCACTCACATACACACTCTCACTCACACACACACTCACACACTCACACACAGGGGCACAGCACACGGACTCCCACCTTCACAGCCCCGTTCCTCTAATTCAGGCCTACTCCAAGTTGTGCAAAGCACCATCTGGCGGCATCGGGCGCAAGGCAGGAACTTTGCTGTGGCAACGAGGATCCTATAAACGCCACACGCACACGTTCAATAGCGCTGCTATACAGAACAGGGGAATTGCTGGGAGCAGTCAGGGACATTTTATTTACTAAACGGACACAACCAGCAAAACGCCTGCCAGTCACAAGCAGCCACCAGCTGTACCCCCTGTGCTTCAGAGCCTCCGAGTCCGGGCGAGACCCCAACCAGGAAAGCCTGGCTGGAAGAGGTGTTGATTGGGCCAGCAGGGGGCGCCTACCCTGTGTGTGTGTGTGGACCCCAGTGCCCCAGTGCAGTGACGAGGACACTGTGCTGAACAAGTGGTGCCATCCAGACACAAAACCGAGGTCCGGACTCTGTTTGAAATGAGTAGGGTATACCCCAAATCCTGATCACTGTGGCCCCTTAGATCACCCCCTTGTCCACCTCATATCACATCATCCAGGTGGACGCTGATGGTGGCACAGGCGGCTCCCCACTGCTTATGTAAAGCACTCTCAGGAGCTAGAAAGGCGCTATATAACAAAATGAACTGACTTGGACTCTTTCTCACATTCGTTTTTTCTTTAATCCGCCTTCACAATCTTTCAAACCCACTTCCTCCAGTTTTGCTCAAAGACCATCCTGACGAGGTTGGGCATAAGGCAGGAAGCAACATGCAGGTAAGTATTCAGTGGACAGTGAGGAGGCTAGGCAGTGTGGCAGGTCCTCACAGGGTCCACACACCCAGCAGCATCTGGGTTATCAGCTACAGTTGTGCTCTGTTACACACCAAGTCTGAATGTTTAATAGGAAAGGCGCCATATAGAACGCAGAAATTGCTTGGCGCAGTCACTCTGGGACATTTCATTGGTTGTTCTTATGTTGTCAGTTAAAATGTGAAATTAAACATACAGTACAAATACAATATGAGATAAAACGCTTAGAGACATCAAGCGTATGCACGTATGTCAATATCTATATGGAGAATTTCCTAAACTGAGGACTTTTCTAGCATAAAGCCACCCGCATTGGCATACACGCCGCGCACACATGAACCCTTTCAGGCGAGTGCCCCTTGTTAGAATGGCACCCCTTCAAAGTTGACTCCCAAAGCTGGCGCCCCATGATGCCAACTTGAATAAGTGAGTTAGAAAGAGGACGGGTGGACTTTTGTCACATAATCTTCCTGTTTGTGTTGGCACCCAAAATGAGTGGCACCCCATTACCAGCTCACCATGTGTCAGACGGCTTGATGAGCAGACTCGTGCACTCGGCCCCCCACACCCCGGGCTCAGACATCAACCTGCGCCAGCTGTCAGGACGTTCACAGCTCCCACTGGCACCTTTTTCAACTTCTTATTGATGATCTCGACACCTCTCTGTGCTCCCGTTTTCGCCGCCATATGTGTCCTCAGCTGTCTGCCCTAACTGTGCCAGGATCAAAAGCCCCAAAGCGGTGTGGCAGCAACTTTGCTGCTGCCTGGACAGACCTCAGCCTCAGTCAACGTGAGCAGCGAATGAAATGTGGCCTGCTTGCTAGGGTGAAAGGTCAACAGCCAGCCTCTGTTCCTCAGCCCATAATAGTAACGTCTCGCTCCAGTGGCACCGGGTATGGCTCCGTCTGCAGCCGAGTAGCCCGAGTCATCACAGCAAGCACCAAAGAGAACTACAAAAAAAGCAAACCATAAGTGGCTCTCTCAAGACTGCAGAAGTAAACACCAATGCCCCCCAAACGACAGCGAGACCAGCAATCGGCCCCACAGGGACAAGGCAAGACACAAATAGCCAATCCAGCACGGTGTCTCCCTCCAAACTCATTAAAGGCAAGTGAAACCCAACAGGCGGCCTGTGCCACCGCAGACGGACAAAGTGGATGAGGGCTGGAGAGATGGACCCCTCTCCATGACAAGCTTGGCGCAGCACGCAGAGGCGAAAGGCATGCAGCTCGACTTACCTCAGCGACAGGGGAAGGAAGGAAACCCAAATCAGTGAGTGCAAGTGTCTCCTCGAGCCGAAAGGAAAGACGCAAACAACTGGCAGCGGACAAGCAGATGCCACCGCTCTGCTCAGCAGACTTCAGCTCTTTGAAGAGCAGGGGAGGAAAAAAAAAAAACACAACAACCGCGATCCAGTGGTGAGGAGAAATAAAAAAATAGAGAGACCGCGAGAGAGAGAGAGAGAGAGAGAGAGAGAGGAGAGAGAGAGAGAGAGAGAGAGAGCGAGGAGTGAGAGAGAGCGAGGAGTGAGAGAGAGAGAGAGAGAGCGAGCGAGATGTCCAGCCCAGGCCCTATGGGGTACTCAGAGAGAGCTGGAGACACACGCTGCAGACCTGGCACAACCCATCTACCATTCTCGCCCCGGGAGGACAGCAGGTTAGGTCACTGCAGGGAAAGGACAGCCGCCTGCCCCTTAGCCCATTGGAGTGAGTCATCAGTTGGGAGCCAATCCTCGGCCAGCAGCCAGGCGGAGAGGCAAACTGCAGCAGCAGCTGCCGGCATGAGTGGAGGAACTGGAGTCAACCGGATGGGCACACGAGCCAGTCGTCTGCCCGGCAAATGTGCTTTGACTCAGCTGGCAGAGTTACACCAGCCCAACCCAATACTATTAAACAAACTGGGCACTCTGAACAGCACATGGGCAGCATGGTTCACCTGGTCTTCACAGATCTGACTGGTTGGGCCGATGAGCACCCAGCACCTAAAACAGTCATTCTGTTGGTCTCTCTCTCTCTCTTTCACACACTGGGGGTCCTGAAGCAGGCTGGTCAGCAATCACGCTGAACTGGCCCGATTATCAACTCAGGCTACACTTACAGCATCCTGACATACTACGGAGAGCCACATCAATACAACACAATACACAGAACAGAACAGAAGTCATCCTCAATACAGTATAATAGTAAAATATAAATATTACAAGTACAGAGCAGAATTTAACAGTCGATGACATCACATGATATAATTTGGATTGTCCATCAATCTGGTCATCAATCATCTCCTTAAGCCACTTTCCGATATGACCAGTCCCTACTGAGTGATGGGCCTTCACTGTTGGCATTGATCTATTTTGTTTCAAGAGTGGTAGGACAGAACCCTGAGAGAGCACCAGAGAGCACCGACACCATCCTGCTCAGAATACCTGACAACACAGCACAACTACTCAAAGACAGGGTCAATGGAGAAAGGCACTGGTCACCCGAGGGCCTGTCCCCTGGCTCGTGGACATTACGATGGCAGCACCTTCACTGGCCTTTGCAAACAAAACCGCAGAGTGACAGAAATGAGTAACAGACTACAGAAGCAAGACTTTAAACAACCAACAATACCACAATTCTAACACGTGGTCAGTGACACCCAAAGACCTGCCCCTACTGGTGGGCATGAGTATAGCAGCTCTGTCAAGAGCCTTACTAAGCACTAACACACAATCTTAAACATGACGACACTAGGACTCTACATATCACATCCTAGACTATCAACACAACAAGAATATTCAAATAGGCCACCAGAATAAAAGACGACTCGTCACACAAGGACCTGCCCTCTGCTGGTGGAAATTAACATAGCAGCACCTCCAGTGGCACTTGGCAAACAAAGCTACAGAATGATAAGAATGAGTAAAGACACCACGGCCAAGAACTCAAAGTGCTGACAATACTACAGGACTACTCAAACAGAAGCTCAGAGCAGAACGCGACTTGTCACAATAGCAAAACAGCAGCAACACAAATGCACAATCACAAACTTGACTTGCAGGTTATCAAGAATGACGATTACCAACAGGACTATAGAAGATTCAAATCTGCAAGCAGAGTGAAGGGTGACCTGCCCCCTGCTGGTGGACGTTATGACAGCAGCAATGTTTCCTTACTAACCCAAAATGCTCAATGATAAAAATGATATTGGGACTACATTTGAGATTAAAGACCACCATCATGACTAAGAATTCTTAAATATGCAAGCGGAATAAAAGAAGGCTTTTCACACTGAGACCTGCCCCCTACTGGTGGAAATTGAGATTGCAGCAATGTCACGGGCTTTAATAAACACAAATTCCCAATCACAAACATGACACTGCTGAGATCCAAGACCACCAACATACCTCTAAGGTACACTGAAATATTTACACAGAGTGAAAGGTGACCTGCCCCCTACTGGTGGATATCATGATAGCAGCAATGTGAGGCGGGCTTACTAATAATAATAATAATAATTCTTTGCATTTATATAGCGCTTTTCACACTACTCAAAGCGTTCAAGAATTGCAGGTTAAGGGCCGCCTTGCTCAAGGGCCCAACAGAGCAGAGTCCCGTTTGCATTTACGGGATTCGAACCGGCAACCTTCCGATTGCCAGTGCAGATCCCTAGCCTCAGAGCCACCAAGCACATCTGCACAACGACACAAATAATAATGGGGTTACACAATTGAGACCCACATAAGGTTATTTAAATATGCAGTTCGTCATACTCAGACCTGCCCCCTACAGGTGGACATTATGACAGCAGCCTTGTCAGGGGTACACCTACCAAAAATAATAAAAATGTCAATGGGTCAAGGCAATGGAGAACCAAGACTACCATAATAACAATCACAAAGACTCATATCTGCAGGCAGAAGTAAAGGCGGCTCGTCCCACTCAGACCTGCCCCCTACTGGAGGAAGTTCAGATAGCAGTGTCGGGTGACAGAACACCTCCCTATGCAATGCAGTAGGTCAGCAAGCACAAGTCTCCATTGGGGCCCCCCCACTTTGGAAGCCAATGTCAAACGCACCTGCAGCCATGCCACTTCAATGCCAACTGCTTGTGAGTCACTCTGTCACTCCAGAAGGGAAGGCTTCACGGCTCAGCCTGCTGCCAGCACAGTCAGCATCACAGGGCACGTCCTGTTCACACGGACAAACGGAGCGGCCGCTCTGCCAGAGCTAGTGGGGGGTGTGTGGTGGGGGGGGTAGTTGTTTAATTAGTCCCCGACGGGTCAAGTCATTTCTCGTTGGTAAATCTGAATGTACTCAGTGACAGATAATCTGCACAATTAAAAGCTGTCGAGACGCTAATGATGATATCGAGGGGCCGCACACAGTCTCATCTTTTCTACTGCCCAATTAAAGAGGGAAACGGGAGAAACAAGAGAGGCTCTCATCTGTCATGTCCCACGTTCAAACTGACACACTAACGAGAAAATGGCCAAATCTAAGCCTCGTCTAGACAGTCATTTAAGCAAAAGTAAGAGGGGTGCAGCACAGAGACACAGACAGCATGGTAGGGAATGAGCCATAATCTCCAAATGATCCCCATTTCAGCGGGTCTTAGCGCAGCTCACTTTCTCAGAGGATGGCCTAGCAAGTCACGGCGTGAATGTCACACTGCTGGGCTGCTTTCCTGAAAATGGAGAGAGACTGAGACAGCGCATGACATTCCTCACCATCACCTTCACCGCTTTATACCGTTTATATTACAGCGCCTTTCTTATCTATCTTTTGATAGAAAGACCAAATGAAGCAGATTTATTGTATAGCAGCTTTCCTATTTATCTAATACCGTTTATAGAATACTGTTCTAAGTTATCTGTCTCATTATTTACATAGAACCTATCCAGTATATAGTGCTTTTCAAATATCCATCCACCATCCATCCATCACAGAGTGCATCGCCCAGCTATTTATATAGCACCTTTCACATCTATCTGCCTCTCCGTTTATACACAGCAGCACCTTACCTATCTATTTTACAGTGCCTTTCTATCATAGACATCCTTCCCTACCTTTTTTATATTCTAATTTCCCCCTGGGGACAAATAAACTACTCTTTCTCTCAATATTATAACTTTCCTTTCATGTGTTATACAGCACACTTCATGTCTCGTCTATCATAAGCACAGTATATAGTGCCTTTCCCATTTGTCTATCAATCACGGACTGCCTTGCCTGGCTATTTATAGAGCACCTTTCTTATTACCTACCACTGTACCATTTATCTTTCACAAGCACAGTAAATAGTGCCTTTCACCTCCATCTACCTATTAGGCTATTTAATACACAGGATATAGTGCCTTTCCCATCTATCTCATATTAGACAATGCCCTTCCCACCTATCTGTCGGTCACATATTATATAGTGCCTTTCCCATCTGTCTATTTATTGCTAACATATTTATAGAGCACCCTATCACCCCTCCATTATATCCTCTTTCACCACTACAGTATATAGCGCCACTCCCATCCGTCTGTCTATCCAGGTATCTGATAAATAGTAAAGGCAATAGATACTGTGTATCATTCAATCACGTATTATATAGCACCTCTCCCTTCTATCTATCTCTCTCAAAGTATGTAGTGCCATTCTTGCTGATTTATCATAGATGCCCTGTCTATTTATAGAGCACCCTATCACCCCTCTATTATATCCTCTTTCACCACTACAGTTTATAGTGCCATTCCCACCTATCTGTCGGTCACATATTATATAGTGCCTTTCCCATCTGTCTATTTATTTATCACAGATTCCTTGCCTATCTATTTATATAGCACCTTTCATTTCAACGGCCTTTCCCATCCATCCACCTATCCAGATATCTCATACACAGTGTCTAATGCCTTTACCATTTATCGTGCTATGACATCGTATATAGCGCCTTTCCCACTCTGCTGAGCCTGTCACAGACTGCCTTGCCTCTCTATTTATAGCCCCCTTCTAATCTCACAGTACCCTTCACATATCTCTTGATGTTTATATACACACATACACATATATAGTGCCTTTCTCTGTCTGAGGCCTCTTTCAGCAGGGTGCACTGATGCATAAAGAGCCCCCCCCCCATACACACACGTTCAAGCTGCTGGTTTCACAAAGCACTAATTTCATCTCTTGCTCTGGAGGTGGGCATTCAAGTAGCAGCCCGATGCCAGACGTCTGTGCTCTTTATTGTGCAGAATGATGAAATGTAACACTCTCGTTTGAGCAGACGTGCTAAATCACTCTATTTTTTATTTCTCTTATTTTTGATGCGTGTGCTGGCTCATTATTACATAATTTGGCGTGCCTTCCAAATCACTGAAATCATCTTGTTATGAAGAAGTAATTATAAAAAAAGCCCCCTTTAATCCAATTTGGCACTGCTGCCTCTGGTCTCCCTTCTGGTCTCTTTTCACAAAATAAAAATAATTAAAGGGAACACAGGCACCTTCTGGCGGTGGCGTGTCTTTGGAACGGTCTGAAAATCAATGCTTTGCACTTAGGAACTCGGAAGTCACTGTCACGGCCTACTCTCCCCATCCCACCGCCTCCCTTTGTCATAATCTTGCTGGTGAGGACCATCACAGCAAACAGAGACCACCATGGCACGATGTCAGGCTGTCACCCGTGAAAAGACACGGGGACACTCAATTTTAAAGTTGCGCTCCTAATGTCAACTTCACAACACAAACCTGTTACCTTGAGAAAATGAAAGGGAATCTCCCATCAGCTTACAGAATAAAAGCTCCACCACCCGTGCCCCTCGACCCCGGACATGACTGCAGCCTGCGAAAATAACTGGATGTCCTGCTTTATCATGCAGGCTTCATAATCAGAACATTCTATATCTTTGGACAGTTCCTCATCCTTAGCGCCCTTTACACTGCCTTGTGATGTAACCCAATTCCAATTTTCTTGCATGGGAAGACACGGATCTGATTTGGAGTAAACATCACTGGTGAAAGACACTTGGAAGCCCAAGTGTTGCAAAAGACATCTAAAGGCCTCTCAGACCGAGAAACTGGATCCTGTGGTCTGCTACTGTCTGGCCTCAGTTTTAAGTGTCATGTCACATCACCACTCATCACCTATGCAGTGCCACTCCAGCGGTGGCAGAATCAGGGACTGGAAGACCAGTCAGGGTCAAGGCAAAGCTGAACAGAGCAAAGTACTGAGACATCCTGCTAAGGTGGCTGTGGCCTGAAGATTCACCTCACGCCAAGAGAAAGTAAAGACACCACAGGAGCAGCAGCTTACAGGGACCTCTGAGAATGTCCTGGGGGTGCCCAGTCTTGAACACAATCACACAATTCTGCCCAATTTGGCCTGGTCCCAAAATCAAGAAACAGGATGTCAGTTTTTCACAATCCAAGAAGCTTCCCATCCAATTTAAAGGACCTCGAGGGGATCAAACCCAGATTTATCAAGCTCGTCACGTCAGACCCAAAAAGACTTCTGGCTGGAATGGCTGCTAAAGGGGCTTTAGTGAGGTATTGAGTAAAAGTTCTGGATATTTGTGTCAATGGGATATTGCAGTTTTTTCATTTTTAATAAATTTGCAAAAAATTCCTTAAATCCCATTTTTGCTTTTGTAAATTAGGGGTATTAAGTGCTGCTTGATGAGAGACAAAAGGATTTTAGTAGACGGCTGCAACATAACAAAACATAGAAAGAGTGAGGGGGTCTGAGTACTTTCTGAAGGTGCTGTATCTATCTATCTATCTGTATTTAATATTGCCTTACATATTGTGGTAGACGGCTGGTGCCAATGCCCTGCTGGGACACCTCCACGCTAGGAGGACCTGGGGAGCAAGCGTGGCCAAAGCGTTACCTAGGCCTCCTACAGGGCTCCTTGGGAATTGGATTTTGGGATCCAGGGGTGCCACCAGGGGCGGTTCTTCTGCAAGCACCTGGAGAACTTCCGAGGGCATTATAGAAGGAACCAGCAGATACTACTTGGGGAGCCAGAGTTGGGAGGAGGGAGATGAAGCTTGCAGAGGAGAATGAAAAGTGAGAATGAAAAGAATAGAGAAAAAGAATATTGTGCTGTGAATGTGCTGGACTGCGTTTGACATGTGGGGAAGGCGTCTCCCCTAAGGAAAAGAAAAATAAAACCCGTGTGCTTTTACAAATGTGCCTCCTGTCAGGTTGGGTGGTACCTATGTCCCCCTGGTGGTGTCACAATATATACCTAGGCATCCATTACTCTGAAAAAGCGTCTTCCTGCAGTAGAAATCCACAAAGTCAACCCAGTGCCAGAGGAACAGCCCAAAAATCAACGTTCAGGGAATGCAGGCCTCCTGACATTTGTTCAGTCTGAAGATCTGAACAAAAGCCAACTTTGACAAATCTGGGGGTTGAATAACAGGGCCTGGTCAGAGGGGGGCGCTGTTGGAGTTTAGCTAACGAGTTTTTATCAGCCCTGATCTTACAGGGGCTCCGCATGCGCATATCCACCGTCTGCATCAGTGAATCAATTGTCATACAAGTGTTCTTAGTCTGACTGGTAGGTGGCGCTATATAAAGCATTTCAAAGTAAACCTGGTGTGCCCACCCTGTACCTTTCATCTCTCCTTTTCACTCCATCTGCAGCTCTGGCCCCTCCTGTTCCAACCAGCCGCTGTCTCTCCTATCACTCCAAGACCCTCTGGTTGTCATCCAAAGGTCACTTCATAAATCAGGGGCTGCTTTCCAATTGGTGTCTCCCTGTGATTCCATATAGGGCCTTTCATTAATGACTTTACAGATACAATGCAGTGTGATTTACTCCCATTTAAACAGGGTGGCCCATATTTATGTGCATGATTAAAAAAGGCGTTCTTGTCAGGAAAGTACCAATGTTATTATCAAGTAACATAATGGAACAAGAACATTAAGAACCTCAGATGTTTTTCACTCCTGGTCCTGCCCTCCAGATCAATACACGGCTGAAGATGAAGGGCACCGTTGTCATAGCCTGTGAAACGTCACATACATAAATATGGGCCACCCTGTAGATCCGTACTGCGGTCTCTTTAAGGGTCACACACACACACACACAGAGTGTCACTGTTGATGACTGAACGTGTCACACTGAGATTCCGTACAGTGCCCCCTATTAATGACTCCACAGATACAGAAGAGCACAACTGTTGCCACATGTCTGGGTGCTATGGCTCTTTCGGGGTGTCAACTGAACCAGTCACTGTGTGTCTTTCAGTTTCATTCTAGAAGTCCACGATGGGATTTCTGAAGTGCCAATGACAACCTTGACATGACTGTCAATCCAAGATAAAAAAAAAAAAAAAAATATAGAAAATGCTAAAGCCACTGGCCCACCTCTTAAGGGCTGGTGTGGTGCAGTGCCAGGCTTGGCAGGCTGCTTTCCCAACAGAAGGTGCGGACGCATTCATGTGGAAGGGATGCACTGGGCCCAGCGGGCATCACTGGCAGCGCTCATTCAGAAGTGTGCTGGCACATCTGCACATCTTTTGTCCTTAGAAAAGAAATGAAGTCAGGAGAAGACCTGAGCACAGACTGGAGAGTCCTGTGGTGTGATGGCTGCTGTTGTCCCCTTCCTGGCCAGACTGACAGATGGCTTTGCTGCCCTTGATGTGTGTGAAGCGACTCCTCGGGAATGCAGATGTTAATGTATCAGTTATGATCTCGGCTGTCCTGAGCACACGGAGGGATTCGAGAATTATTATGAGAGACAAGGGAACCAGGAGATGGTAAGTGGATGAGACCCTCAATGCAGGCAGACAAGAAACGGTCAAAACTGGGAAAGTGAAATAAAACTGAGTGCCAAGTTAAAGGGGAGAACCAACAAGACCAAAAACCAAAAACTAAAAATGAACAAACCCCAGCGCTTGTTTTATAAGCTAAGCTATCGAGAATGGATGCTTTTCTCCGTCCACGAGGGGTACCTCTGTGTGTAGACACCGCCATATTTACATGTAAGCAGTCGTGATGTCACCACCGAGATGCAAGACACCGTTGCCTGAAGCAAACTCCACCAGGCTGCGCTTGTATGGAAGGTCATTTGTGCCAAAAACACACGTAATCCCACTTTAGCTCTGTACTTCGTGTCATCTGTACTCGTATCATAACACAGAGTCACTCACAGTGCACAGTGACAAAGAGGTTTTGTTGTGTTGTACGTTGAAATGTGATGCATCTGAATGGGGTGCATTTTATTTTGGCATGGCTTTATCGTGTCATAATTAAAAAATATATCAGTTATCATTCATTGCGGCGCACGATTTTGACATCAGTTCAAAAGCGCACTGCATTTTAATTCATGTTGCATCACAACTAAATGCAAAGCAAACGTGCTGCACTTCACATGGTGGCTGCTCCGAGTGGACTGCACTTCAATGCCCACACACCCCCCACCTATTACCACAGGTTATTCCACACACTACTATAGAACTCATCTCAAGGTCACTGCTGGGGTCAGGGTGGGCTTACAGTTATCTCTGGGACGTCAGGCTAGGGCTCCCTCTAGTGGAGGATAGGCCACCATTTTAAATGCGTCTCTAAAGGGACGTCAGCACCCCATACATGTGCCAATCTGGCATCGCAATCTTTCTCTCTGAGGAGCTCAGACATTTGAAGTGACTGGAGAACTCCTATTGTTTTGTGTTGTTTGGACTTGTGCCAGTCTGGTGGTGGTCTTACCCCACCTGGGCACCATCCCATCTAAGTGTTCAAACCCATAGACTCTGCTCATTTTTTGTCTTGATGGATTATGAGAAATACATCTGACCATTTAATGGCGGCCACGGAGCTATATGGAAGTCATTCAGCTGCTCTTCGCGTCCCTTGAGTCAAGCACCGTACCATCATAGCTGTCTACAGCGCTCCTTCCTAGAACGCTGCTCTCCGTTTCATGTTGGATTTGGTCTAAAATATCCAGCGGCACGTGTTTGCTCGCTGGTAGCCATGTAGGCGGCATTTCTGTTTTTAGATACAACACTCCAGCAATTAATTATCAGCTCCTTGGCTGAAGCGGAGCCTGCCTGCCTCACTCGGAGAAGGTGGCCCAATGGTCTCCGTGTTTATAGGACAAGGATAAATGGAGTCCCCAAAACGGGGGACAGGCTCTACAGAGAGTGTAAATTTCCATTCCAATTGAAGTTTTAAAGCCGCCTTAATTTTCCTCGTCACGCACTACGACGGTGAGAATCCTTCTGCTTTATTGTTTACGGGATTTTGATTAATGAGCCGAGTCTCGGGGCTGTCGACTTGCTTCTGGTCGTGAGAAGGTGCTCTGCTCTCCACTTTGGCTAGCGGGCTGGCAACATCGGGAGCTGATTGAATTAAGAGGGCCGGCACTGGGTGGGGGTGGTCAGGGTTAAGAGTGTGATTCATGGAAGGGGGCCGATGATTAATGGCTGATGAGGATGGACAGTGGAGCCGACAAGGAATCTGTGAGGGTCCACGTGCATTCATCCTGACATGTCCGGGTAATTGCTGCCATGAGATGAATACCAGAGAACCTAATTAGAATCTAATGAGATTGGGCAACCTCACGGGGTACCTAATGAGATTAAAGATGTCCACCCTGACTGCCGCTGGCGCTTTGGGTGTCCTACTGTGTGTGCCGAAGGCGCCCTGGCACATTCAAATCCTCAGGAGGGTCAGCCAGGGCTCCTTTTTCCCAGCAGAGTTAAAGAGTCGAGTGGGTTGCATTGCCCATCTCTGGTAAGGGGCACTAAGAGTCTAATGAAGAAGGGGCAGACGCAGCTTCGGGAGTCTTTATTGGGTCAGCAGATGGTGGTGGTGGACTTCTGGCATGACAGTTCAGCCACCATAATGGGGCATGGGGAAGGGGGTCCAGACCTCTAAACACCCAGGGATCCATCTTAACAGTCGACAGCATCGGGATGATTGGACAAAAAGGCCCAGAGAAGGAGCTCCAGACTGTGACTAAAACGATGACAAATGCAACATAAAAATCAGAATTTGTGACAAGAATTTAAAGTTTAGTCATAAGTGACACCACAGGGCTGACATTTGTCATTTAAATACCCTTTACCGCCATCCTCAGCAGTTGAATCTTTAGCCATATGCAGACATCACACACACGTCTTCATACCTAACAAGTTTCATGTCATGGCGTACTCAGTGGCTGCCTTCTCAGGCTGATCGGATGGCAGGAGCCTAGTTGAGCATTTGTAGCCACTGGGGGTGTTGGAGGGTTTAATGAATGGCGCAGGGAGAGTGGAAGTGGAGTGGAGTAACAGATCTTCATGGACAGACAAGGAAAGTGAGACGGGCGAAGGTGATGGTGGAGCAAAAACCGCAGTCAATGACACAACTTCTCGATCTGCGTGGGGCGAGAAAACCGCTGCTGCTGTTTATGGAATCCCCAGGAAGCAAAGCTGATGTACTGGGAGAATTGACGATCCCTTACAGTATTTACTGAGTACGTGACCGAGACCAACAGTCGTGAACATCGCCACACACTGAAGAGCACCTAATGAGCGCACTACTGAATACACCAACACATGTACTGCACATTGAAACACACGGGGGGTTAAGAAAGTATTGAGACCCCTTCCACTTCTTACTTTGGGCTGACGCCTTTACTCAAGGAAACTGAGATTTCAGGTACTTGTGGGGTACGCGCCTTTATTTTCCCCACAACTGTAGCACAGGTGGGTGAAGTGACCTGCTCAGCGTCACACTGTGTCCTCACAACCTCAGGGTTTGAAGTGCAAAGTCCGAATCCTTAACCGCTACGCCACACTGCCTGCCTGCATATGGAAACAGAATGCCACTTTCTGCACACTTTGTGTTGGAGATTTCATCTGAAATGGATGCCATTTTTGCCCCTCAATAACCCATAACAACAAAGTAAAAAGATGTTTTCAGAAAAGCTCACAACTTTATTAAAAATCCAAAACTTAAATCTCTCCTTTCTATTTAGAGCTTTTGCTGTGTCCCTCCAAATTGTGCTCAGGTGCTTCCTGTTTGTTTTAATTCTCCTTGAAATGTCTCTAGAACTTGACTGGAGACCACCTGTAGCCAACTGAATTGAGTGGACATCATTTAAAGAGCATGAACTTCTGTATAGAAGGTCCAATATTTCACACTGCATGTCAGGACAAACGCCAAGACATGAACTCTCTGAAGACCTCCGAGATGACATCGTGGTGAGGTACAGATCAAGATTTGGTAAATCTCTCGAGTGTTCCACGGATCACAATGGGCACCCCATAAATCTTACAACAGAAGAAGTTCAGCTCTTTCTGCGGTTGGCTGCCCTGCACACTGACTGGTCGGTGACAGAAAGGCCTCGATCAGGGAGGTGACCAGCAACCCAATGGCTACGCTAACACAGCTTCAGAGGTCCTCTACTAAAATGGCACAACCATCTCAGCAGCACTCCAGCAGTCGAGTGTTATGGTAGAGTGACAAGACTTTTACCCAAGGGTGGCATCCGTTTAATGACAGTTTAAAGGACCTCAAGAGCCTGAGGAAAAAGAGCCTGGTTCGATGAGACCAAAACTGAACTCTTTGGGCAGAACTCCATGCCTTATGTCTGATGGAGAGCTGGCGCTTAGACAAGAGGAAGTCTCAGTATACACGAAGGCCAAATGACACAGATATTGTGACGTTCAGTGAGGAGTGTTTGTGACTTTAGATAGTTCTGTCGTCCTAACAGAAGAGCATGTAGTTTTAAAGTGTGGACAAAACACCAATCAGCAGTCAGAGGCCAGCCATAATGGAGAAGTGTGAGAATCAGGTGATAAAAGACATGACCAGGCCTACAGGCACTGAACATTTGAAATGTTTAACTTTTTTATAATTTGGATCCTAAAAGTTTCATTTTAAGAGCCAGCTGCTCCCAAGTACCTCTCGACTTTCTCGTATATGAAGTACAGTGATACCCCGCTATATCGCGGAAAAATGTAATAAGTACATCCTACCTGTAGTGTACTTTGCAGCCAATTCATAACAAAGCATACAGTTTTCAGCAGTCACTACGGCAGACAAAGAGCTTTGCGTTACATTACCCAGATGGTTTCTTACAAGGCACGTTATTGGCTGAATGGGGAGACTCAACCAATCAGAGCGGGATTTTTATTCTCTTGGGCTCCGATTGGCTGCTGCTAACGTGGTGTAATCTCACAAAAACAGTGAGTGTGTGCCCCGAAGCAACTCGGTTGTTGTGAGTGAACTTTTTGTGAGCTTTTCATTTTGTTTTAAGCTCTACGATGGCTCCCAAGCGTCTTCTAAGAAGGGAAGGAAATAGTTACATGGACGTTGCTTGCCATTATGGATTGAATGAAACAACGGTACGCTACATTATTATTATTATTATTATATTACTCATATCCTTAGTCCGACACCCACACGTCAAATGTGCTTACAAAGTGTGTTTTAATAAGTTTACATGTGTTTAAAGCGTGTGGGAGGGGTATAGGCTTAAACTATAAAAAAATGTTAATTTATATGGTCTTTCTATTTCGCGGATTTTCATCTATCGCTGATGGGTCTGGAATGTAACTTCCACGATAGGCGGGGGATCACTGTACGGGAAAGTACTGGCATCGTCCAAAAATTCCATTTAGACAGTTTGATGAATCGCAATGTTTTAGACCTCCCTCAATCCAAAAATAACGTTTTTCGAATGATGTCTGTGTGCGGGGGTGTGTGTGTGTGTGTGTGTGTGTGTGTGTGTGTATAAACACGATAACCTGAGTACGCTTTGCTTAGGTCAACCAAATTTTGTATACAAGTATTGAGTACAAAACTTAGATTTCTGTCATCTTTTGGGCTATTCCCGCTCACCGGAAGCGGTATTTTACCTACTCATGCAGCTGCCGAGTCTGACTTATTCAGCTTTACTTTGATAGTAATTGTCCAATATATTATAAATTTGATTTGATTTATTGTTGAGGTTTCTTTAATGCACATAATTTAAAAATATAATCCTTGTCTTGCTGTTTACTCCTCAAATATCCATCCTCATATCTGAGTATATGGGAAAGTCTGGGGGAGAGCACTCCCGATTTTTTCAGTCTGGAGCGCTGCATGAGATTTGGGACCTTTAATGGGTATGAGTCTGTGCTACCAGTGCCTTGTGGACACATTCCTGTACTACTCTGTCTGAATAAACCAATGAAGGAGGCCCACTGGAGTACATGGCTGGAAAGGACGAAATTAGAGGCTACCATGAGTAATGCGTCCCAAACGCAAGTCAATACACCGTTTAAAGAGCTGTGGCCAGTGAATGTCTGCTTGTGTGTCCTAAACGTAATAACAAATCATTTTCACCTTCATCCCATTTCTAATGCTGCCTGTTGCAATTCAAGGCAGAAGCCTGTTCTGGTGGCACCAAAGAGAAAGCAGGAGCCAGCACTGGTTGGGAGGCAAGTCCATCATTAAACACTTCTTTGACAATCTTTTAAGTCATGATTAATCGTCCATGAATGACCTTCCCGCCTGGCTTTTTGTTAACCTTAATGGACGTCCGACTTGAAATAGCTCAGGCCGTTTAACACTAATCTCTTTCCCTCCAGGCTCATGCCATCTGTTCCCTGACCGGTTCTGTTGTCCTGCCAGACCTCAAATGGCTGCTCATTGTCACCTCCAGTGTGACTGCAGAGAGCGCCAGCTGACTTTGGTTCAGGAGAGGAGTGCAGTGTTGGGCCTTTCTGAAGGCCAGTCTGATCACGATGAAGGTCAGAGGTTTTCCATGCAGAACTTGTTTGCTCTTTTCCTTCCGTGACACACGGTCTTACTCATCTTGGGGTCCAAGTTGCTAATGTGACTGTAATCTGCTGGACCGGTGCCATCACTTGCTTACACATATCCCCAATTTAAATAAACTGTAGAGCCAACATGAGAAAGAAGCAAACTTCTGTTTAAGGAATATCTACCGAGAGGTCCTGAACCTGCCACGGGCCACCATATTTACATGACAAGTACCGGTGACGTCACTGATCATGACTTCAGCGACAATGTGAACAGAAACGATGACGCAAGGTGAAACGAATAAAACAAAAAGATACCCCTGGGACAAAAAGGGAAGGAAAAACTAAACTGAAAAACAAAAATCCATCCTACAGTACAAACCCCCAAATTAGGCAGAACACACATATAAAAATAGCTAAATACTCATCCACCCTGACAACCTTGAAATAATGCATCTAAATAATCTTTAAACTTATAACCATCTTAACAGTCGACAGCATTAGGATGACTGGACAAAAAGGCCCAGAGAAGGAGCTCCAGACTGTGACTAAAACGATGACAAATGCAACATAAAAATCAGAATTTGTGACAAGAATTTAAAGTTTAGTCATAAGTGACACCACAGGGCTGACATTTGTCATTTAAATACCCTTTACCGCCATCCTCAGCAGTTGAATCTTTAGCCATATGCAGACATCACACACACGTCTTCATACCTAACAAGTTTCATGTCATGGCGTACTCAGTGGCTGCCTTCTCAGGCTGATCGGATGGCAGGAGCCTAGTTGAGCATTTGTAGCCACTGGGGGTGTTGGAGGGTTTAATGAATGGCGCAGGGAGAGTGGAAGTGGAGTGGAGTAACAGATCTTCATGGACAGACAAGGAAAGTGAGACGGGCGAAGGTGATGGTGGAGCAAAACCGCAGTCAATGACACAACTTCGATCTGCGTGGGCGAAAACCGCTGCTGCTGTTTATGGAATCCCCAGGAAGCAAAGCTGATGTACTGGGAGAATTGACGATCCCTTACAGTATTTACTGAGTACGTGACCGAGACCAACAGTCGTGAACATCGCCACACACTGAAGAGCACCTAATGAGCGCACTACTGAATACACCAACACATGTACTGCACATTGAAACACACGGGGGGTTAAGAAAGTATTGAGACCCCTTCCACTTCTTACTTTGGGCTGACGCCTTTACTCAAGGAAACTGAGATTTCAGGTACTTGTGGGTAGCGCCTTTATTTTCCCCACAACTGTAGCACAGGTGGGTGAAGTGACCTGCTCAGCGTCACACTGTGTCCTCACAACCTCAGGGTTTGAAGTGCAAAGTCCGAATCCTTAACCGCTACGCCACACTGCCTGCCTGCATATGGAAACAGAATGCCACTTTCTGCACACTTTGTGTTGGAGATTTCATCTGAAATGGATGCCATTTTTGCCCCTCAATAACCCATAACAACAAAGTAAAAAGATGTTTTCAGAAAAGCTCACAACTTTATTAAAATCCAAAACTTAAATCTCTCCTTTCTATTTAGAGCTTTTGCTGTGTCCCTCCAAATTGTGCTCAGGTGCTTCCTGTTTGTTTTAATTCTCCTTGAAATGTCTCTAGAACTTGACTGGAGACCACCTGTAGCCAACTGAATTGAGTGGACATCATTTAAAGAGCATGAACTTCTGTATAGAAGGTCCAATATTTCACACTGCATGTCAGGACAAACGCCAAGACATGAACTCTCTGAAGACCTCCAGATGACATCGTGGTGAGGTACAGATCAAGATTTGGTAAATCTCGAGTGTTCCACGGATCACAATGGGCACCCCATAAATCTTACAACAGAAGAAGTTCAGCTCTTTCTGCGGTTGGCTGCCCTGCACACTGACTGGTCGGTGACAGAAAGGCCTCGATCAGGGAGGTGACCAGCAACCCAATGGCTACGCTAACACAGCTTCAGAGGTCCTCTACTAAAATGGCACAACCATCTCAGCAGCACTCCAGCAGTCGAGTGTTATGGTAGAGTGACAAGACTTTTACCCAAGGGTGGCATCCGTTTAATGACAGTTTAAAGGACCTCAAGAGCCTGAGGAAAAAGAGCCTGGTTCGATGAGACCAAAACTGAACTCTTTGGGCAGAACTCCATGCCTTATGTCTGATGGAGAGCTGGCGCTTAGACAAGAGGAAGTCTCAGTATACACGAAGGCCAAATGACACAGATATTGTGACGTTCAGTGAGGAGTGTTTGTGACTTTAGATAGTTCTGTCGTCCTAACAGAAGAGCATGTAGTTTTAAAGTGTGGACAAAACACCAATCAGCAGTCAGAGGCCAGCCATAATGGAGAAGTGTGAGAATCAGGTGATAAAAGACATGACCAGGCCTACAGGCACTGAACATTTGAAATGTTTAACTTTTTTATAATTTGGATCCTAAAAGTTTCATTTTAAGAGCCAGCTGCTCCCAAGTACCTCTCGACTTTCTCGTATATGAAGTACAGTGATACCCCGCTATATCGCGGAAAAATGTAATAAGTACATCCTACCTGTAGTGTACTTTGCAGCCAATTCATAACAAAGCATACAGTTTTCAGCAGTCACTACGGCAGACAAAGAGCTTTGCGTTACATTACCCAGATGGTTTCTTACAAGGCACGTTATTGGCTGAATGGGGAGACTCAACCAATCAGAGCGGATTTTTATTCTCTTGGGCTCCGATTGGCTGCTGCTAACGTGGTGTAATCTCACAAAAACAGTGAGTGTGTGCCCGAAGCAACTCGGTTGTTGTGAGTGAACTTTTTGTGAGCTTTTCATTTTGTTTTAAGCTCTACGATGGCTCCCAAGCGTCTTCTAAGAAGGGAAGGAAATCGTTACATGGACGTTGCTTGCCATTATGGATTGAATGAAACAACGGTACGCTACATTATTATTATTATTATTATATTACTCATATCCTTAGTCCGACACCCACACGTCAAATGTGCTTACAAAGTGTGTTTTAATAAGTTTACATGTGTTTAAAGCGTGTGGGAGGGGTATAGGCTTAAACTATAAAAAAATGTTAATTTATATGGTCTTTCTATTTCATGGATTTTCATCTATCGCTGATGGGTCTGGAATGTAACTTCCACGATAGGCGGGGGATCACTGTACGGGAAAGTACTGGCATCGTCCAAAAATTCCATTTAGACAGTTTGATGAATCGCAATGTTTTAGACCTCCCTCAATCCAAAAATAACGTTTTTCGAATGATGTCTGTGTGGGGGGGTGTGTGTGTGTGTGTGTGTGTGTGTGTGTGTGTAAACACGATAACCTGAGTACGCTTTGCTTAGGTCAACCAAATTTTGTATACAAGTATTGAGTACAAAACTTAGATTTCTGTCATCTTTTGGGCTATTCCCGCTCACCGGAAGCGGTATTTTACCTACTCATGCAGCTGCCGAGTCTGACTTATTCAGCTTTACTTTGATAGTAATTGT
This sequence comes from Polypterus senegalus, assembly GCF_016835505.1. Taxonomy (NCBI): domain Eukaryota; kingdom Metazoa; phylum Chordata; class Cladistia; order Polypteriformes; family Polypteridae; genus Polypterus; species Polypterus senegalus. Next base: position 4,823,058 of record NC_053165.1, on the reverse strand, counting down.
CCAATATATTATAAATTTGATTTGATTTATTGTTGAGGTTTCTTTAATGCACATAATTTAAAAATATAATCCTTGTCTTGCTGTTTACTCCTCAAATATCCATCCTCATATCTGAGTATATGGGAAAGTCTGGGGGAGAGCACTCCCGATTTTTTCAGTCTGGAGCGCTGCATGAGATTTGGGACCTTTAATGGGTATGAGTCTGTGCTACCAGTGCCTTGTGGACACATTCCTGTACTACTCTGTCTGAATAAACCAATGAAGGAGGCCCACTGGAGTACATGGCTGGAAAGGACGAAATTAGAGGCTACCATGAGTAATGCGTCCCAAACGCAAGTCAATACACCGTTTAAAGAGCTGTGGCCAGTGAATGTCTGCTTGTGTGTCCTAAACGTAATAACAAATCATTTTCACCTTCATCCCATTTCTAATGCTGCCTGTTGCAATTCAAGGCAGAAGCCTGTTCTGGTGGCACCAAAGAGAAAGCAGGAGCCAGCACTGGTTGGGAGGCAAGTCCATCATTAAACACTTCTTTGACAATCTTTTAAGTCATGATTAATCGTCCATGAATGACCTTCCCGCCTGGCTTTTTGTTAACCTTAATGGACGTCCGACTTGAAATAGCTCAGGCCGTTTAACACTAATCTCTTTCCCTCCAGGCTCATGCCATCTGTTCCCTGACCGGTTCTGTTGTCCTGCCAGACCTCAAATGGCTGCTCATTGTCACCTCCAGTGTGACTGCAGAGAGCGGCCAGCTGACTTTTGGTTCAGGAGAGGAGTGCAGTGTTGGGCCTTTCTGAAGGCCAGTCTGATCACGATGAAGGTCAGAGGTTTTCCATGCAGAACTTGTTTGCTCTTTTCCTTCCGTGACACACGGTCTTACTCATCTTGGGGTCCAAGTTGCTAATGTGACTGTAATCTGCTGGACCGGTGCCATCACTTGCTTACACATATCCCCAATTTAAATAAACTGTAGAGCCAACATGAGAAAGAAGCAAACTTCTGTTTAAGGAATATCTACCGAGAGGTCCTGAACCTGCCACGGGCCACCATATTTACATGACAAGTACCGGTGACGTCACTGATCATGACTTCAGCGACAATGTGAACAGAAACGTGATGACGCAAGGTGAAACGAATAAAACAAAAAGATACCCCTGGGACAAAAAGGGAAGGAAAAACTAAACTGAAAAACAAAAATCCATCCTACAGTACAAACCCCCAAATTAGGCAGAACACACATATAAAAATAGCTAAATACTCATCCACCCTGACAACCTTGAAATAATGCATCTAAATAATCTTTAAACTTTATATATATTTTATTTTTACATTTTTTACCAAACAGCTAGGCTTTTATCCCTGTGTGTTTAAGTCTTTTATAAAACGATATTCAAAAATGACACTTTTGTGCTTGAAAATGGCTTTTTTTTTTTTACCTTTGTGCACAGTTATTCTTGTATTTGTTATGTATGATTTATTTTTTAATTGTCTTTGTATTATCATTTTAATGTTTTAGAGCTGGTTTTGTTTTGCTTTGGTTTTATTTGTGTTAATAAAATCTTTAAATATTTCTAAAGGCTCCCCTCATCTCTTTTCATGCAAAATATATGCTTAGCATGTTAATGCTTCTCGAGTTGGCAGCCATGCTTACTTGTGTAATGGAGAATATCATCTAGCGAACAGGTTGATATTTTCATAATATAAATGTTTAAACAGGCAGGGAAGTTAATGTCTAACAATATTTAATTTTATAATTCAGGGATGCTGGATAAGCCACATTTATGACCCTACTAGATCGGACAGGAACTTTTGTTAAATGCTCTGCACATCTGTGACAGGATGAGGGGACAGTTGACCAGAGTGGGACACCTCAGAGACATTATTTTACTTTGCATGAGTTTATGAGCTCAAACCCAAGAAGAAACCCTGGACTAGGAGGCAGTTTGTGACTTTATTACCTGTATATCCTTTCTTCCTTGTTTATTTTGTCAAAACTACATTTGTGGATCTGTTTAACCTGAAACACTGCTGACAGGAACAACGCATTGGCTGGACTGGTGGGGCCAAGTGTCCCTGAGCTGTTTCTTTGGTGAATGCTGCCTCCATGTGAGTCAGGAGGTGCGTCAAAGACTGTACAGCTGTAATAAGTGGAGGCTTGAGTGCTGCTCTCTCTCTCTGCCATTTTTCATCCTGAGAAGAACATCTTACTCAGATGCAATTTTCTGACACGCCACGCTGCCTGTTTTTGCTACCACATTCAAAGATGTCAGCGTAATAAGACAGAAAGCCACTTGGTAGCCCATTAGCAGGCTGTATCACCTTATCAACACTCACATTTGTACTCTGTGTATATTTTGGGCATATTATCTATAATACAGGATGAGTAAATGTGTAGCTTCCTCTCCACACGGATGGAAAAGAAAGGGAGTGTGTATGTAACTACTGTGACCAGACTTGTAAGAATAAACACACAAAGGCTACGTAGGATTGGAGACATTCTGTTAAGGTCTACATAATGAAGAGTCTGAGAGGATGAAAAAGGTCACCCATGACAAAACACTTTGTTTCTGGGCCCTTCTGGAGCTTTGAGTCTTATTATGAGGCCTAGTGTGGACATGAAGCCTGTGGTAGAGTTTCATAAGCCGTGCAAATGTTAAGCCTCAGCCAAATAAACTTAAAACCTGTTGTTGCCATAAGCAGTCCAAACACTTGGCTCAGGACAAGTTACACACACTCAAAGAAATTTGGGTAATTAATGCAACCAGCCTGATAACATTTACAAATAATATAAATAAAACGGAGACACTTGATAATGTTCTGGATATAAATTAAAATGGGATAAGAAAGTTGAGCCAGAGATGAAACACTGGCTGTTCCATCCCAATACCACACCACCTAATACATGATGTTACCCTAGCACAATATCAGCCCTCTCAAAGACCTACTGTGTGATCACACAAGCACACTTTATAAGATGCCATTTTTTAAAACCACTACATACTGTGTTATTAATTCAATTTTGGGATTTTAGGATTTTTCACCCTTAACAAGTCAAGTTTGTGATTTGTACTTCGCACTGTGGATTGGCCACACTCTTTGACCAGAAGCCGGACGTGGGAACTTGGAGTTCAGCCTTCGAGGGGAACTTGTGGGTGTGAAATTTGGAGCAGAGACACCAGTGAGCTGTTAGTCAGCATCTAAGGCAGAATCAGCCTGCCAGGTCCTCAATGTACGGTGGAGTTACAAATTAAAATACTGATAACATATAACCAGTGGGGTCATTACTCTCACGCTGTGGATTTGGCATGGCATTTTCATTTTCTGTTTTATTTTATCTATATTTATAAGCATGTCCAGCATACTGGGATCATAGATAGATGTGGGCTATATTAAAAAAAAATAGACTGAAACAAATGGCCTTTGAGGCAATCCGTGTCAAATCAATAGACTTGAGAAAACGTTGCCGACTGACCATCTCCGATTTGCTTCATACTTGCTTAAAACAATTGCATTTATCCAATAATCAGTGTGCAAAAGTTTAAGTTTACACATTCCTTGGATTCTGAGCTATGGGGGCTTTAAAAAGGGAGTGTGGCCCTAATTTTAGGAAAAGAAAAAAAAGAGAGTGCCACCAAAAAAATAACATTTATATAAATAAGCCATAAAGTTTAAGCTGTTACTGCTAGATGAAGGAAATGTTCAGGGATTATTCTTTAATAATAGATGTATTTATCTTCTCAAATAGTCAGTCCACAGTTGCAGAATTGCCAACTTATGGCTTGCTGAAAATTGTAAAAGAAAATTTCATTTGAGCTTTAGAACAACTCTGGCCCTCGATATCTCCACACTAAACTGCCTCAGATCTTTCAAAAGGTATAACATGTTACTGGTGCTCTTTAGCAACCACAGTAGGTGCCTGTCCCTTTGGGGGGTAGGGGGGAATCAAGGTTTCTGATTTATGGGACTTTAAAAATGGAAAAAAGCATTTCACATTTATACTTTAAATGCAGTTTGGCCACGGATGACAAAGTCTACCATAAAAAGAATTATAACACCGGAAAGAGCTTGGTGTGACTACGAGTACATGCAGAAAATATGAAGCTGGAACCTTAGACCAGACTACATTTACTAAGGCATACCACAGTATACTACCTGTAAACATAAATGTTTTTTTAAGGCACAGAAATAATAAGAATTACTAGTAGTAGTAATATCAGTGTATATATTATATATATATTATATATGTGTGCGCAGATTTGTAAAAAAAAAAAAATAAATCACAAACATTTCTCAAATCTTATAAAACATAAGTAAGATTTCGGAGTTCAAACTACATTTACTAAGGAAGCCAACATGCCATGTTATACTGCTTGTTACAGGAATGTTCCAGTGTTCTCCCCAGAAATTTTTTCCAGCCGGGTGGCAAGAAAAAGTAGCCGGGTGGGGCGGGACGGGGAAATTTGGTGGTGTGGAAAATTAAATGTGCACTATTTTTATTAGGTAATTATTATTAATTATTTTCCAAAGCTCAAAATGACTTCCTTTTTTAAGGTTTGACACTTGTGAAAGAATATTTTTATTAAATTTAAGAAGTATCCAATTCAGAATCCTGCAACCCTAACAAAAATTTTAAATAAAAATTGTTATGACATAAACCAAGTGGCACAAGTATTGTCGCTGTCGGGAAGAAAAATGAAAACAATGAAAAAAAAGTATAGGAAATCTAATGAAGAAAAATTTTAAAATATTCTTCAAAGCCAACTTGCATATGTAGAAGGTGCCTTCAGTTAAATATTTATTCTTCTTTTCTTCCTAGAGGCCCAGTTGTCTGAAGCTTTCCCATAATCAAAGTCCCCAGGATATGGACCCTCCAAGGAGATCACTCATACACTGTCGTAGTGACTGTGTTGCAAAGTCATCAGATAGCCATCTAGTGTCACCGGCCATTTTCAACTTAATTTGGGGAATGTTCAGAATATTTTGAATTTCCGTTAAACCAGCCATCCTAACTGAAGAATTTTGGAAGAAATAGCTGCCTTAAGATGTTGAGTTTTGTTAAATAAGGTACAGCAGTTGTTGCCTGGGCACTTGGTGGTTTTACACAGTGGCAGTTGACCAAGAGTCCAGATGTTTTATCTCTAAGCAGTTTTGCCACACCTTTCTGTTTCCCAATCATAACAGCCGCTCGATCTGACCCTAGTCCAACCAGATTAGCAGTTTTCAAGCCTTGAGTGTCCATAGTCTCGCTCAGTGCGTTGCTTATAGTCTCCGCTTTGCCGTCAATCATATTGCGGGATGATGCAAAACTAACTCTGACCTCTTTAGTGACCTGGCAAACATATTTAATGTAAATAATTGTTTTACATCCAAGATATCTGAGGTTTCATCACACAGAATACTGAAAAACCTTTCTGTGTGTATATTTTTCAGTATGTTAGATTTTATTTCTGATGCTAAGACATCCAGCAGCTCTTGCATTATTCTTTCAGAGGTGTAATGTGCATTTTTACCAACATTGAGATGTAAAAAGGAACAACCTATTTCTTTACAGTGTTCCAACAGCTTTTCAAACAATGTTGTATGTGGCAACTCATTTTTTGCCAAACAATGCATGGATCTTAAAGCTCCCACAAAGGCATCTCTCTGTAAGTTATTTAACACAGATATAGATCTTTCAATTTGACCGATTCCAGTTTGCTCTAGTACACGCTTTCCTAAAAGGTCAGCAGAAGACTCAATGTGTGTTTTACTTTTTTCATGGTCCACCAAGCTTTCTTTTCGAATTTTTGTGTATGGCACGTTTACCCAAAGTAACCCCTCCTTGGGGGGTGTTTGTTTGAGTATTTCATGCACAATGAGCATCACATAACATTTTCTTTGACCATTAGCCAATCAAAATCTTTAAACCATTGTTTGTTTATGCTGGATAAGCGGTGCTTAGATTTATCAATTGGCAGAGTGTGTGCTGAAGAGACTTCCCCTGATGGACCAGCCTCTGCAATGTCTTTGTCTGAAATTGCCACATGAGGAGTTGATGCCGCACCTTCATTAGTTTGTGACGTCTCTTTTCTGAAATAACTGAGCAGTGTTGTTTTCTGAACACTTCTTTTGCTCTTGTTAGTAAAACGTTTGAAAAAAAGTTAAAGTACCTATGAATAAGACTTTTGAGTGGGAAAGGGATGTTGGATATTCAATTCACACTTGCACTACGGCAGGTACACACTCTCAACATTCCCACTTTCTTCTCGCCGTTTATCTCGAGATTAAATTCGACATGTTGACTTTATTCTCGTAGTTTGTCATTAAAGTAGAACATCGTAAACTAAACTTCATTTTTAAAATGAATGTTTAATTTACTAGATTTTCTCAAACCCCCGTCATAAATTATGTAGCAACATGTCAACTTTATTCTTGTCATAAGCATCAAGATTAAAGTGGAAATGTCGAGAAAAAAGTCAACATCTCGACTTTATTCTCGACAGTTTTTTTTCTTCACTGTGGCCTTAATACGCTTTCGTACAAAAACCCTCAGCAAATCATTGACAAAACTTTTGCTCAGTACACAGTGTGTGCTGCAATGGTTTCTGCACACTTTTTGCAATATGGACGCAGGTCCAGATATGAGCAAATATAAGAACGGCAGATGGGGTCACTTTAAACAGGAACCACAGTGAGGGCTACAAGGATTTTGCACACAGAACACACCAAATGCTTAAACAACTGTATGTGTGTATGTGTATATATATGTTTGCTATGTACTTTACAAGAAGAGAGCTGCTGTATGCTCAGCCGCACTATACAGACTGCGCTGATGCTGAGAACAGAGATATTACTTCCTGACGCCTTTTTTCTGATATCTGACAGGCTGGTTTCACTAGACTTTTTTTATATAAAATCAGTCCTCCTCTTTCCCGCCCACCTCCACATCCTCTTGGCTTGTGAACTGCCGCTCCACTCCCGCTATTACCATGTACAGCCCCCTCTCGCCCACCCACCCACCTCTCCATACTCCTTGCAACTGTATTAAGCCGCTACACCACCGCTATTACCATGTACAGCCCGCTCTCGCAACCCCACCACCCCATACCCTTTGCTTGTGAACTCTGCTCCGCCTTGACACCCGCTATTAGCTTTAGCAGTATTTGCCCACCCACCCGCTCGTCCCTTGCCATCTCTGCAGATCATTAGATCTGCCTGTGCCTGCAGATCTGCGGCTGTCGTCTCACAATGTCATGCGAGATGACAGCCGGGCGCTCAACTAAAAGACGCTAGGGAGAACACTGTGTTCTTTTGGGACATACTGTATACTACTACTGCTACTAATAATAATATTTATACGTGTGTGTCTATAATAGTTACATCATCCGAGGAGGAACAAGATTTGATCAGTTTTGGTCTCCAGGATACAAAAAGAACATAGCAGCACTACAAAAAGTCCAGAGAAGAGCAACTTGGCTGAGTCCAGGGCTACAGGGGATGAGTTATGAGGAAAGATGAAAAGAGCTGAGCCTTTAAAGGAGATGAAGAGGAGACCTGAGTGAAGTGTTTAAAATGATGACGGGAATCAGTCCAGTGGATCGAGATGGTGACTTTAAAATGAGTTCATCAAGGACACAGGGACACAGTTGTAAAATTGTTAAGGCGAAATTTCACTCAAACATTAGCAAATTAGTCTTCACACAGAGAACCACAGACACATGGAATAAGTGATCAAGTAATGGGGTAGACAGGAGGATTTTAGGGACTTTCAAAACTTGACTTGATGATATTTTAGAAGAATTAAATGGATAGGACTGGTGAGATTTGTTAGGCTGAATGGCCTGTTCTCGTCCAGATTGCTGTAATGTTCCAAAAAAGATGTACAAGTGCTACTTCTGTATCCCCATGGTCCCTCAGAGACTTGCAATTAGCCCAAGAGAGAGGACATCTTTTGGGTTTATCCTGTGCATACCCTGATACCCCTGATGTGGAAAAGGACATTTGTGCATTGCTCCTACTCTTAAGTAAACTCTATTTCTTTGGAGTTTGTTTAAAAATTGTACAAGGGGGAGTCAAGCTAAAGATAGAAAATGAGATTTATTAGAAAATGGAATGAACCTCCACAATACTGATGTTGTCATTTCTCAATGCACTTGCGCCAACTGCCTGGCAGTTCCCGGATTGCAGCAGAATAAAAGGTTTTGTCTTGTCCTCGCCACCACTTGTACACCCAAGTTATTGTCGAACACAACATGCCGAGGGGTACTCCAGTCACTAGTGCAGTTTACTGTGACTTGCCGGAGACCAATGTGAAGCCTGCTATTTGTTCCAAGCAGCGGGCACTGCTGTCTCAAGGAGTCTTCTTGCTGCAAGACGATACCCGCCCGCCTGCCCGCCCACACACTGCTAAGAACACCAAGGCTTGTCTGGAGACACTGAAGTTTGAGGTATTGCCACATCCTTCTTATTAGCTAGATCTGGCACCGTATGATTTTCAACTTTTTGGACCACTGAAGAACAAAAACATCTGGGTGGTCGTCAATTCAAGACGGATGATGACGTGAAGAAAGTGGTGTACGAGTGGTGGCGACGACGAGACAAAATCTTTTATTCTGCTGGCACTGCCAGGCAGGTGGCACAGGTGCATTGAGAAGGGTGGAGACGATATTGAGAAATGACATCATCAGTTTTGTGAAAGTTTGTTCCATTTTCTAACATTAGCTTGACTCCCCATCTTAGAACTAGGTTTAGTGAAATATGACAGAATAAAATCGTGGGCTAATTAGACATAAAATACACGTATGGATTCACAGATACGTGTTTGCTTATCACCACCCTGACCGAGACCCTTCTTGCTCACTTATTCACTTTGACCAGATTGTCAACTCAAGAAAGGAGTCCAGCTGGTTCCAAATTTCCTCCATTTCACAACTCTTGATGACGTGGTGTTCTTGGGAACTTTCAGAGCTTTAGTAATTGGTTTTATCCCCTTGCCCTGATTTGTGCCTTACCACGACTTTTTAAACCTTGCTGTAAACATAATTTCACTTTGTCATTATGGGTTATTGAGTGTATCATTTATCCATTTCAAATGACATCTACAACACGATAAACTGTGCACAAAGTGAAGAGGTCTGAATGTTTTCAGATTTCACTGTATACTGAAGGCCATTTCTTCTTTTTTTTCTGCTTGTATTTTATTTTTGTCAACTGCTCTGAGAAGCCATGTAGATAAGAATTTCACTATCATATGTACACGTGACAAACAACATGAACTTGAACTAAAAGGCCCATACTGGTTGATGGGCATTCAGTGCCACCCTACACCCACTTTCAAGTTTGTAAGGAGGGCCCAACCCCTAAATGCCCTGACAGAACGGAGCTTTGGATCTCTGTGGGTTCCCAGCATTTCTCAACATCTCCTGCTATTGCCAAGAAATGAGACGAAAGTGCTTTAAATTGAGTTATACAGCTAACAGGGGGCTCTTTGCAGCCCTGGGCGAATTAGGAGGAGACGTCTCAGCCTGGGTGGCCAGCTGCTGGGAATGCATGATAAAGGATTTCCAGAAAAGCTAAGGGGAGAAAAAAACGTTGAGTGTGGCAGAAAAATAAATAATGTGAGGGACATTGTTTGGAAATTATAAGAAGGGAGCAGCAATACAACACTCGAGGAGTCTGAACTTTCCATCATCTCTTGGAGTGGACTGCATTCTTGTCGTGGGTGGCCACTTCCAGGCTCCACGGGGTTTAGGAATTCCACACTGAGGAGCGTGGATGAGACGCAGGGCACGCCAGCTTACACCAGGCCAGTTCAGGAATTTATATTTTCCTGTTTATCTAATATTTATGAATTTATGGTGTGGAAGAAAAAAATAAAAAGGAATTACTGGAGTAAAACTCGTACATACACAGGAAGACGTGGAACAGAATTTTAACGTTTCATCACTTGGGAATTAATCTTCATGTGTTGTTTATGATTTCGTTCTGCCAGAAGGTTGAAATATGTCTTATATATAAAGATCTACGCAGGAAGTGTGTGTGTCTGTTTGTCTGTCCGGAAGTGAGAGGAGGAGTCGGGGTAAAGGCTCCACCTCAGAGGAAACACAAACTTATTAGCTTAGCCGCTAATAACACAAGCGAGGCGAGCACGTCAGCAAAACAAAACCTCCAAAGAAAGACAAAGTCTCTTAGCCACTAATGCACAAGCGATGTGAACACGTCGCAAAACAAAACTTCCTAGGAGAGAGACGCCAGGAGTAGTTCCTTTCAATTACCTGACATCTTTACATTTCAATCTTTATTCTGCCGATTTCAAAATTTCTAGGACCCCGGGTTTTTTACAGCACGGGCTTACACAGCTAGTTCTGTATATACAGTATGTACGTGTATATGTGTACAGAAGGCAGGCCACTGGGGCAAATAAGTGGGACCAGATGGGGACCGTGGACCACTGAACTATGCAATGGTCAAACCCTGGAGATCAAAAGACTTGAGTGTCAAAACTAAAACATAAAACAAAATTATAGTCAAATAGCCCATCCAGAAGTCTACATGCAGACAGAATCTCCAAGAAATTACACACACACACACACACACACACACACACACACGAGTGTTTCCAATAATATCCACAGTCTTGGATGCTGCATTGTATTTTAATTTTTTGATTTGATCCAATATACTTTGTGAATCCTCAAATGTCAAAACCCCAAAAATACTCCAAAACACACGTCTCAAAATGTTCAGAGCTACAGACGCCACCCGCCTCTTCACCAGCCCTTCCTCATTCTTAACTGCTTTAGCCCCCTGTGTGCTGGAGGGTTGTGGTTTCTTCCAGGAATCTCCTATGGTGGACTGGCAATGTAACATGCGGGGTCCCACCTCACTTGTTGAGTTTTTTTCACATTTATTGTCCACAAGTGGAAATTTGCTTTGATCCAGTCAGCAACAATTCTACCCACATAAAATACAAATTGAGGACGATTTAGACACACAAAAACAGAATTCCATAATAGTTCCTTATTTCAGCAAAACTCAATTTGGCCTCTTAAACAATTTTATTACAGTTTGAATAACGCTATTTCAAATTCTTTTTGTTTTCAATTTTGGCAGCGAGTATCACCTTCTAGAAGGTAAAATTGAGAAATGAGTCTCAAGCAATCCGTCCAGTCCTTTATAATCTTGTCTGCTTTTCTCTTTGACCTTTTGTTACACAATTCTTGAAGTTCTAGTTGTGATTGTCCACAGAGAGCAGACCCCAATGGGTTATTTTCTTAAGTTTATTTTTGTTAGTTTTGAGAATGACTCCAATATTAATTTTCAAAGTTTGCTGCTTCAGTGTTTTAGATCTTTGTGTCAGATGTTTCTCTGGTATACTGAAGTAGAATGACAAGCAGTTCAGAAGTTTCAAAGGCTTTGATTGACAATGACATGAAGTTTATGCACAGAGTCCATATTTACAGTGCTGGCCCTTCTTTCTTTTTCAAGACCCCTATATCCTGGCAGGCTGTCAATCAACTCCTGGGCCAAATCCTGACTGATGGCAGCCCATTCTTGCAGAATCAAGGCTTGGACTTTGTCAGAATTGGTGGGTTTTTGTTTGTCCTCCTGCCTCTTGAGGACTGACCACAGGTTTTCAGTGGGGCCATGAATAAAGAATAGGACCAAAACATCCTCTGAGAGCAACTTCTCCCAATAACAGTTTGGTGGCCCACAATTCCTTTTGCAGCATGACAAAGCACCGGGCTGGGCCATAAGGCAAAACTGATAATTAAGTGGCTCTGGAAAGAAAACATTGAAATTTGGGGTCCATGGTCAGGAAACTCCCCAGATCTGAATGCCATTGAGAACTTCTGGTCAGTCCTCAAGACGCGGGTGGACAAACAAACTCCAAGCATTGATTCTACAAGAATGGGCGGCTGCCATCAGTCAGGATTTGGCCCAGAAGTTGATTGACAGCCTGCTAGGGTGAACTGTAGAGGTCTTGAAAAAGAAAGAAGAACCAACACGGCAAATATGCGTAAACTCAATGGAACTGTCGATCAAAGCCTTTGAAACTTATGAAATGCTTGTAATTCTACTTCAGTATTCCAGAGAAACATCCGACACAAAGATCTAAAAACACTGAAGCAGCAAATTGTGTGAAAATTAATACTGGAGTCATTCTCAAAACTTTTGCCCACAACTGTACACACAGACCCTCAAACCAGGCCAGGAATGAAAAAGTCTGCATGCTCTCAATATGACGTGCACTGTAGGTCTTTAGGATGTGAGATGTGACGCTCATTCTCCTCAGCCTTCTCAATAAACAGCTGGGCTCTTGACATGTTTTAAAGTGACTTTTCATTATCCATGAAGGTTCCCAGGTACTTAAACCTACCAACTCTCTCAAGTTGTTCTCCATTGAGGACCAGTGGTTGCACTCATTCAGTATTCCTCTTATAATCACTGAGCAGCTCTTTTTCCTTCCTCACTTTATTTGCTTGCTGGTCCTGCTCCTGCCACCACCACTTGGACTTCAGGAATTCTTCTCCAAAAGCATCTAACCTGCAAGTCAACCTAGACAGCAGAATTTGAACAAGAATGGCAACCACAATCTCATAATGTCATTTACTTCCCGTCACACCTAAAACGTCCTTCTTTCAACTCCAGTGTGCTCAGTCGCTCTCGTTCTGAAGCTCATCACAGCTCCCCAGAAGGCCCTTCGAATTTTCCACATCTGCATTTCATCATGGCAGGCTTCCAATTCTCCAACAGCAAACTGTACAACAAGCAGCGTGTATGTTTTCAAGTTCTCGCTTGGCGGCTCTGCGAGGTTGGAGCCAAAGGGAAGTTGGACTTGCATTTCACTCCGCGTGTATTCTATTTGGGGCTCTTTGAAGAGGACGTCTGATAAGGATCCAGTTACGCACTGGCCTTGTGCTCTGTTACTGCCTGGGCATGGATTAGCAAAAGAAGACCTGAAATGTAACGGAAAGCCAAACATGGATTCTTCAATCTAAAATCTGTCCACTTCCATCAGAATTGAGGGCTACGAATAGAAACGGAATTGAAGATCTGCCCCTACCCCTCATTTGTTAGTCAAGAGTCCTCTCTTCACTTGAGAAAGTCAATCCAGTGTAACTTATGCTTCCGGTTTCCAAACACAGATATTTCTGGCAGTATTCATTTAATAACAATTTAGCAAACGAATGCATGTGGTTTTTTGTATTTGGGATGCAAAGATAAATCTGATCACCACCCTGACCGAGACCCTTCTTGCTCACTTATTCACTTTGACCAGATTGTCAACTCAAGAAAGAGTCCAGCTGGTTCCAAATTTCCTCCATTTCACAACTCTTGATGACGTGGTGTTCTTGGGAACTTTCAGAGCTTTAGTAATTGGTTTTATCCCCTTGCCCTGATTTGTGCCTTACCACGACTTTTTAAACCTTGCTGTAAACATAATTTCACTTTGTCATTATGGGTTATTGAGTGTATCATTTATCCATTTCAAATGACATCTACAACACGATAAACTGTGCACAAAGTGAAGAGGTCTGAATGTTTTCAGATTTCACTGTATACTGAAGGCCATTTCTTCTTTTTTTTCTGCTTGTATTTTATTTTTGTCAACTGCTCTGAGAAGCCATGTAGATAAGAATTTCACTATCATATGTACACGTGACAAACAACATGAACTTGAACTAAAAGGCCCATACTGGTTGATGGGCATTCAGTGCCACCCTACACCCACTTTCAAGTTTGTAAGGAGGGCCCAACCCCTAAATGCCCTGACAGAACGGAGCTTTGGATCTCTGTGGGTTCCCAGCATTTCTCAACATCTCCTGCTATTGCCAAGAAATGAGACGAAAGTGCTTTAAATTGAGTTATACAGCTAACAGGGGGCTCTTTGCAGCCCTGGGCGAATTAGGAGGAGACGTCTCAGCCTGGGTGGCCAGCTGCTGGGAATGCATGATAAAGGATTTCCAGAAAAGCTAAGGGGAGAAAAAAACGTTGAGTGTGGCAGAAAAATAAATAATGTGAGGGACATTGTTTGGAAATTATAAGAAGGGAGCAGCAATACAACACTCGAGGAGTCTGAACTTTCCATCATCTCTTGGAGTGGACTGCATTCTTGTCGGGTGGCCACTTCCAGGCTCCACGGGGTTTAGGAATTCCACACTGAGGAGCGTGGATGAGACGCAGGCACGCCAGCTTACACCAGGCCAGTTCAGGAATTTATATTTTCCTGTTTATCTAATATTTATGAATTTATGGTGTGGAAGAAAAAAATAAAAAGGAATTACTGGAGTAAAACTCGTACATACACAGGAAGACGTGGAACAGAATTTTAACGTTTCATCACTTGGGAATTAATCTTCATGTGTTGTTTATGATTTCGTTCTGCCAGAAGGTTGAAATATGTCTTATATATAAAGATCTACGCAGGAAGTGTGTGTGTCTGTTTGTCTGTCCGGAAGTGAGAGGAGGAGTCGGGGTAAAGGCTCCACCTCAGAGGAAACACAAACTTATTAGCTTAGCCGCTAATAACACAAGCGAGGCGAGCACGCCAGCAAAACAAAACCTCCAAAGAAAGACAAAGTCTCTTAGCCACTAATGCACAAGCGATGTGAACACGCCGCAAAACAAAACTTCCTAGGAGAGAGACGCCAGGAGTAGTTCCTTTCAATTACCTGACATCTTTACATTTCAATCTTTATTCTGCCGATTTCAAAATTTCTAGGACCCCGGGTTTTTTACAGCACGGGCTTACACAGCTAGTTCTGTATATACAGTATGTACGTGTATATGTGTACAGAAGGCAGGCCACTGGGGCAAATAAGTGGGACCAGATGGGGACCGTGGACCACTGAACTATGCAATGGTCAAACCCTGGAGATCAAAAGACTTGAGTGTCAAAACTAAAACATAAAACAAAATTATAGTCAAATAGCCCATCCAGAAGTCTACATGCAGACAGAATCTCCAAGAAATTACACACACACACACACACACACACACACACACACGAGTGTTTCCAATAATATCCACAGTCTTGGATGCTGCATTGTATTTTAATTTTTTGATTTGATCCAATATACTTTGTGAATCCTCAAATGTCAAAACCCCAAAAATACTCCAAAACACACGTCTCAAAATGTTCAGAGCTACAGACGCCACCCGCCTCTTCACCAGCCCTTCCTCATTCTTAACTGCTTTAGCCCCCTGTGTGCTGGAGGGTTGTGGTTTCTTCCAGGAATCTCCTATGGTGGACTGGCAATGTAACATGCGGGGTCCCACCTCACTTGTTGAGTTTTTTTCACATTTATTGTCCACAAGTGGAAATTTGCTTTGATCCAGTCAGCAACAATTCTACCCACATAAAATACAAATTGAGGACGTATTTAGACACACAAAAACAGAATTCCATAATAGTTCCTTATTTCAGCAAAACTCAATTTGGCCTCTTAAACAATTTTATTACAGTTTGAATAACGCTATTTCAAATTCTTTTTGTTTTCAATTTTGGCAGCGAGTATCACCTTCTAGAAGGTAAAATTGAGAAATGAGTCTCAAGCAATCCGTCCAGTCCTTTATAATCTTGTCTGCTTTTCTCTTTGACCTTTTGTTACACAATTCTTGAAGTTCTAGTTGTGATTGTCCACAGAGAGCAGACCCCAATGGGTTATTTTCTTAAGTTTATTTTTGTTAGTTTTGAGAATGACTACAATATTAATTTTCAAAGTTTGCTGCTTCAGTGTTTTAGATCTTTGTGTCAGATGTTTCTCTGGTATACTGAAGTAGAATGACAAGCAGTTCAGAAGTTTCAAAGGCTTTGATTGACAATGACATGAAGTTTATGCACAGAGTCCATATTTACAGTGCTGGCCCTTCTTTCTTTTTCAAGACCCCTATATCCTGGCAGGCTGTCAATCAACTCCTGGGCCAAATCCTGACTGATGGCAGCCCATTCTTGCAGAATCAAGGCTTGGACTTTGTCAGAATTGGTGGGTTTTTGTTTGTCCTCCTGCCTCTTGAGGACTGACCACAGGTTTTCAGTGGGGCCATGAATAAAGAATAGGACCAAAACATCCTCTGAGAGCAACTTCTCCCAATAACAGTTTGGTGGCCCACAATTCCTTTTGCAGCATGACAAAGCACCGGGCTGGGCCATAAGGCAAAACTGATAATTAAGTGGCTCTGGAAAGAAAACATTGAAATTTGGGGTCCATGGTCAGGAAACTCCCCAGATCTGAATGCCATTGAGAACTTCTGGTCAGTCCTCAAGACGCGGGTGGACAAACAAACTCCAAGCATTGATTCTACAAGAATGGGCGGCTGCCATCAGTCAGGATTTGGCCCAGAAGTTGATTGACAGCCTGCTAGGGTGAACTGTAGAGGTCTTGAAAAAGAAAGAAGAACCAACACGGCAAATATGCGTAAACTCAATGGAACTGTCGATCAAAGCCTTTGAAACTTATGAAATGCTTGTAATTCTACTTCAGTATTCCAGAGAAACATCCGACACAAAGATCTAAAAACACTGAAGCAGCAAATTGTGTGAAAATTAATACTGGAGTCATTCTCAAAACTTTTGCCCACAACTGTACACACAGACCCTCAAACCAGGCCAGGAATGAAAAAGTCTGCATGCTCTCAATATGACGTGCACTGTAGGTCTTTAGGATGTGAGATGTGACGCTCATTCTCCTCAGCCTTCTCAATAAACAGCTGGGCTCTTGACATGTTTTAAAGTGACTTTTCATTATCCATGAAGGTTCCCAGGTACTTAAACCTACCAACTCTCTCAAGTTGTTCTCCATTGAGGACCAGTGGTTGCACTCATTCAGTATTCCTCTTATAATCACTGAGCAGCTCTTTTTCCTTCCTCACTTTATTTGCTTGCTGGTCCTGCTCCTGCCACCACCACTTGGACTTCAGGAATTCTTCTCCAAAAGCATCTAACCTGCAAGTCAACCTAGACAGCAGAATTTGAACAAGAATGGCAACCACAATCTCATAATGTCATTTACTTCCCGTCACACCTAAAACGTCCTTCTTTCAACTCCAGTGTGCTCAGTCGCTCTCGTTCTGAAGCTCATCACAGCTCCCCAGAAGGCCCTTCGAATTTTCCACATCTGCATTTCATCATGGCAGGCTTCCAATTCTCCAACAGCAAACTGTACAACAAGCAGCGTGTATGTTTTCAAGTTCTCGCTTGGCGGCTCTGCGAGGTTGGAGCCAAAGGGAAGTTGGACTTGCATTTCACTCCGCGTGTATTCTATTTGGGGCTCTTTGAAGAGGACGTCTGATAAGGATCCAGTTACGCACTGGCCTTGTGCTCTGTTACTGCCTGGGCATGGATTAGCAAAAGAAGACCTGAAATGTAACGGAAAGCCAAACATGGATTCTTCAATCTAAAATCTGTCCACTTCCATCAGAATTGAGGGCTACGAATAGAAACGGAATTGAAGATCTGCCCCTACCCCTCATTTGTTAGTCAAGAGTCCTCTCTTCACTTGAGAAAGTCAATCCAGTGTAACTTATGCTTCCGGTTTCCAAATGCACAGATATTTCTGGCAGTATTCATTTAATAACAATTTAGCAAACGAATGCATGTGGTTTGTACGCTTTGAGAATACAACTGGACAACTGACAAGTGGATTATGCGTCACAAGTAAGGGGAGATTGTCTTTCCTTTCTCCAATGACATTTTTATTTTATTTACCATTGTACGGCACTGGTCACCATTGGTTTCTTTTATATTATAAACTATTTTTTATCTTTATTATGCATTAAAAAACAACATTAAAAATTCTTCTCCACCATCACTACAAACTACATGGGGCAAATAAGAAATAAAATTTAAATATCATATTTGAGCAGAGCATACCTTTAAATGAAATCATGCAGTTGTAGTAATATGGTTAACATGTGAGACGAAGTTTAGGTCAGAGTCCAGAACAACGCCTACATCTTCACTCCCGCCTTGACTTTCAAAGCTAAAAGATCAAGTTTATTTCAAAGACCTTCACTACTTCTATTTTTGCCTAAAACTAAGATTATTGTCCCCATTTAAGATTATGAAATGTCAAAGCATCCATTCCAAAAAGCAAGACAGACACTGAATCACATGACGAAGAGTCTCACTGTCCTCACGTGCTAGAGATTGGTAAAAGTGCGCGTCATCTGCACAGCTGGGGTGGGTCACCTCGTGTTTGGAGCTCATTTGACCGGACAGGAACATATAGATTGAAAATAATTCTTACAGTACCCCAGATACAATACCGTGGATCCCCGAACTTCAATCACTCCAACTAACAGACGAAATGTCTACCTGTTATGTAAGACTGAAACCAATTTAAAATCACCAAAAGGGAGACCCAACTATTAGCTAAGACAATTTTTGAGAATAAAAGCTCCACAAACGTCAGCCTGCCCAGAACAAGCCCACCCCAGACCAATTACAAACCTTTCTGAAAATGCATTGTCACTATGGATTATTGAGTGTAGACGGAGATGTGAAAATGGAAAATTTCTCAATTTAAAATTAAATCTACAAGGCAATAAAGTGTGCAAGAAGGGAAGGGGCCTGGAAAATTTCTCAATCCAGTGTATATGTCAAAAAAACAAACACAGTCCACAAGAATACAATCCAAATGACTGCAAGCAACTTCAGGACTGGACTGCTGTGTCTCACCTCTGACTGACTGGAGATAAACAACCAGGAGGAGGAGGAGCCAGGAGGAGTCATGCTATCTATGTGGCCCCGCCTCCTGGGACTCCACCCATAAAGCACAGGGAATGGAGGCTCATTTAAGGGGACACAACACAAATGACAAATTAGTAAAACTAACAGAAATGCTATAAAACATGAAAAAGAATTCAAACGAGTATAAACAATAAATAACACAAAACACACATACTGTAAATTCAAATCGATATATAACACCTCTCTGCCATAGGTCTCTTCATGTCCGATGTTTAGTTTATATAGTGCCTTCCAAATCCGTTACACATTTGTCTTTTTCATAGTTCCCTTTTCACATCTCTCTGTATCTTTTCTATGTTTTTTTTTATATCTAATTAATTATTTACTTTTATGTAGCGCTTTTCTAACCTACTCAAAGTGCTTTAAATAGTTCGTGGGGTGCCAGTCCACTGCCACCTATGTGTATCCCCCCACCTGGGTGATGCGATGGCAGCCATTCTTTTGCCGGACTGCTCACCACACATTAGCTACCAGGTGGTGAAGGGGTGAGAGAATTAGTCTGTCAATAAGAGGCATGGGGATGTTTAGGGGGCCAGAACAACCAAGCTGTAGTGGGCAATTTAGCCAGGACATCAGGGTACACCCTACTCTTTTTGAACGATGCCCAGGGATCTTAAATGACCATAAACAGTCACAACCTCAGTGTTATGTCTCATCTGCAGGATGACACCAATTTATTCTATACATATATATATATAATTTACCTATATACATCAGACTTCCAATACGACTTGGAGTCCTGCCATGTACAAAAGTTTGCTGATGACACAGTTATTGTGGGCTGCATCAGGAGTGGGCAGGAGGAGGAGTACAGGAAGCTAATCAAAGACTTTGTTAAATGGTGCGACTCAAACCACTTACACCTGAACACCAGCAAAACCAAGGAGGCGGTGGTGGATTTTAGGAGGCCCAGGCCCCTCATGAACCCTGTGATCATCAGAGGTGACTGTGCAGAGGGTGCAGACCTAGAAATACCTGGGAGTGCAGCTAGATGACAAATTGGACTGAACTGTCAATACTGCTGCTCTGTGTAAGAAAGGTCAGAGCAGACTATACTTTCTGAGAAGGCTGGCGTGCTTCAACATCTGTAATAAGATGCTGCAGATGTTCTACCAGACGGTTATGGCGAGTGCCCTCTTCTACGCGGTGGTGTGCTGGGGAGGCAGCATAAAGATAAAGGATGCCTCACGCCTGGGCAAACTGATGAGGAAGGCAGGCTCTATTGTAGGAGTAAAGTTGGACAGTTTAACATCTGTGGCAGAGCGACGGGCACTAAGCAAACTCCTGTCAGTCATGGAGAATCCACTGCATCCACTGAACAGTGTCATCTCCAGACAGAGAAGTAGCTTCAGCGACAGACTTTTATCACCGTCCTGCTCCACTGACAGACTTAGGAGATCGTTCCTCCCCCACACTATGCGACTCTTCAATTCCACCCGGGGGAGTAAATGATAACATTACTCAAAGTTATTGTCTGCTTTTACATGCATTTTTATTAGTATTTAATTTAAAATTTTGTTTTTTGTATCAGTATACTGCTGCTGGATTATGTGAATTTCCCCTTGGGATTAATAAAGTATCTATCTATCTATCTATCTGTCTGTTCAGCACAGTGTCCCCGTCACTGCACTGTGGCATTGGGAATCCAGACACAGACCTCAGCATAAACGCCCTCTGCTGGGCTCTCCAAAACCTCTTCTAGCAGCAACCCAAGCTTTTCCTTGATGGTGTAGCTTCAGGTGGATGACCCGTTCTAAAGTGCAGGTGGAGTGGTTGTTACCTTCCTATTGGTCTGTTTTATAGCGCCTTTCATTTACGTTAGGCAGTGTGGTCTGCTGTTTGAATCATTGATCTGCACGCCACAGGGTTCAATCGCCGACTCCAGTCTCATAAGCTGCTTGTTGTTCAATTGATAAAATGGAAACCACAGTACAACAGGCATCTACTTGGGCAGCCCCCTGAACAGAATGAGTGAACGTAAAAGACAAAAGGCTGCAAGTGAACTGCTCACCGCCTCCGTCACGCAGACACCTAAGTGGAAGCAGAGAGCATGGTGGAGTAGCCGAGATTCAGCTGAATAATGGAGGGTATGTTTCAACTGCCTGCCTAACGGTACTGTAGATGAGGAGGCACTTGGAGGTCCAGCCCGATATCCCACACTCGCCCTGTTGTAAGCTGATGATGTACTCCAATGGCGTGTGATTGGCTCTACTCGACTCACGTTACTGTAAGCAGGCTGCATGGCCCAGTACTTAAGGGCGTGTGTGTGTGTGTGCGCGTGTGTGAGGTGGCGTCCTGTGTCCAGCTGTATGGCCCTGAAAGGCACTATACACACAACACAACTGCTTTTTGATTTGCACAAAGCCCCCTCTTTGATAAGATGGCTGGAGCACATCAGTACCTGTGAGGCCGGGCCTGGCAGCCTTCTAAGGTGTTCAAGGCCCAGCTGCCTGACATTTAGGTGAAAATTATTTAGACATTTGCTTTCTCGCTCTCTTCTCTCCATTTTTTTCTCTAATTGCCATCTTTCTCAGCCCACACAAGCCGAGCTGTTTTTTTTTTCCCCTCCTTTCTTTTTTTGGGGGAGGCACGTGGGGGGGCCTACCATTTTAGAGAATGATTCACTCAGTCGGTGAGAACAGTTTTTACCCTGCACTTCATTTATTTCTATACATTCATGATTCATGTATGTGCGAGGGCTATCATTATCACTATAATGGTTGCTATGGCAACCAGCCTTCCCTACGCTGCACGCTGCCTCTGCATTTTTTCTCTCTCTTTCTTTCTTTCTTTATTTATTTATTTTTTATTTAATTTTTTTTTTCACTGGATGCCTGCCACCTCTGGCGCTAAGTTTAATTCAGATACAAGTTCTGCACGGCAAGGTCAAGTGACTGGCGTACGGCGCACATGAATTTTGTGCGTGGGCATCCCAAACCTGCATAATGAAACGCGACAGCTTAAGAGTTCAGTGCAATCACTTGCAGGAGGTCCGGCTTCTCACCTAGCGATGACGTGTGGAATGCTGCGTGATCTGCAGCTCACCGGCTCCTTGCCAACGTGCGTCTTCTCGGTGCTTTCATACTTAGCGGCACAAGGATGCATCTTCAAAAAGCAGAGAAGAGCCTGCACATTACAGGGCCACCACCTGCAACCCAAATAAAAGACCACCGGAGCAGGTCATGTGTCAAATGCACTACTAAGTAGGTCAACTTCCAGGGCCCTTAAGTCATCACGTGTTTGGCAGCTCAAGCGCCTTCACTCCAGCATCAAAGCCAACATGTACAATGGACACCAGGTCTGAAATTTAAATCCAAGGGCATCACCTGGGCACCCTGATAATACATTTGTGTGTACGTGAGTGTGAGTTGGGGTCTTGTTTCCATGTAAGCAGCCATATACAATAAAGTTGATCTGATTCAAGACATGCAACACGGTCCAGAAGGCCTAAAAGGTTTTTATTCAGCACTTTCACAGACTGATTCATCGGACTTAAGTTCTGGGCATGTAATACTCGAAGCACACATGAGCCGAATCAGATAAGCCGTCACTCTCTATGGCGCCATTCATGGTGAGCAACACAAAATGTTACACGGCATCAGTGAACGTCTCAGACTTGGGCAAATCAAGTCAAGTTTATTGTCAAGTGTGCAATGAATGTCTTACTGTACTTGCATTTTGGCTACAAGAGACACACAAACACCTGTGCATAAACCAATAAGCTCTGCAGGCACTGCCTTGCCTTGGTGTGTGTCTTTAATAATCAAGTCCAATCAACTGACCACAGGTGGGCTCCAACAAAGGCGTTCAAACATCTCCATGACGACTAACAGAATGGGATGCACCTGAGCCACTTTGGCTATTCGGGAAATTCGGTCATTGCATTCGCAGAGCTGGCACCTGTTACTCTGTGCTCTTGTATTGCAGGGTACTGGCATTACTGAAGTTCAGTGCTGGGTTCAAAATGGCCAAAATGAAACGGCCTTCTCAAAAAACAGGTCAGTCTACCGTTTGCTTTTTTTTTTTGGCAGAATAAAGTTTGTCACATGACAAATTGCAAAAAAACTGAAGATGTCATACAAAGGGGTCTGTTACTGTCTTGAGAGGAGGGGGCAAAAATGGATCTGACCAGGATAGAAGGCCCAGAAGGACAAGAGGAGAAGGACATCAGAATCTGTAGTGTAAGAAACAAACACCTCACTAGTCCTCACTTGGCCTCTTCCACTAAATACCTGCCAAATAGCAGGGTCATCTGAAACCGTAAAAAGGCCATTCTGGGATGCTGGCTTTAGAGGCAGAGTCACAGGTGAAAACAGCAAGTACAGTAAAAAGAAAAGATGAAAATGGGCAGAGAACACACAAAATGGACAGAAGGTAACATTTATGGTCAGGATGCCGGAATGGTCTTTCATCTGCTGTAGATGACAATGGTGTTTGGTGTGTACTCAAGGAAGAAGCCAACTGAGGACCTGTGAGGCGGCGGCGTGTTTCGTACACTACAGATTCGGATGTCCTTCTCCACTTGTGCAGTTGTCCATCTGGGCCTCCCTGCTCTTTTACTTTCCTGGTCAGATCCACTGTGCCCTCTTCTCTCAAGACAGTAACAGGCGCCTTTGTAAATCTTCAGTTTCTTGACAATCTGTCACATGGAATCACACTTCATTCTTCAAAAACACCGTAGATTGACATCATTTTGGCCAATTTTGAACCAAGAACTGAACTTTAAGAATGTCAGTACCTTGCAACACAGGTGGACAGAATAACAAGTTTTAATGTAGCTAATGCAATTACAAAAAAGTTTCTCTAATAACTAATTAGAATTTATACATAAATAAATTAAGGATAAGCATTAGGACACTGAAGGAATGGCGGCTTAAAATGGGGCTTAGCAGTTATATGTGAATAATAAATTCAAAATCTATCATGAAAAAGTACTTCTAGCCATTAGAAACACTAGTGACGTCTTGGCTGCATTTTTAAATCAAGTTAACGGTATCTTGATAGAAAACAACACCAAAAAAAAAAAATTGTGAGTGGTCTCCCCTCGACTTTCTCGTATACTCAGATACGGGGATTGATATTTGAGGAGTAAACCGTAAGACAAGGATTATACTTTTATATTACGTACAATCAAGAACCATCAACAACAAATCTAATCTAATTAGTAAATATATTGAACAATTATTGTAAAAGTTGAATAAATCGAACTCCACAGCTGCATGAATAAAAGGTGAAGTGCCACTACCAGTTAGCAGAAACGGCCCAAAGGTCGATAGAAATCCCCATTTTGTGGATGACCTAAGCGTACTCAGGTTATCGTGTTTAGACACACACACACACACAATTCCAAAAATGGTATTTTCAGGTCTAAAACATCGAGATTCATCAAAATTTCAACATCTGGACGATTCCAATACTTTCCCTACGCTTCGTATACGAAAAAGTAAAAAAGGTACCAATTTGTACCAAACACGTGAAAATTTCTCTGTGTATCCAGGCTTCTGACTGGTTGTGTATTTGACAGGTGTTGGTGTTTTCTGAATATCATGTGCCCTTCAAGAGGGGTGGGTGGCCGTGTGTGGCTCCAGCATGCGGAGATGGCACCCAGTGGCCATGCTAGGGGCACTCTCTTCCCCGATACTTGGGTCTCTTGCCTGCCTTGTCCTGCCGTATTGTGTGCTCTGCTTTCTGTGTATTTGGTTTTTTGTTTCTTTGTATCTTTACCATTGTGAACAGCGGTGTTTGCACTCTCTGAAAGGCACTATATAAAATGAATGCTGAGCGAGAAGCTGTTGCTTTTAATATCACACTGGCTTAATCTGGTTTAGTGTCGGGGTGACACAGGCTTCTCAAACAGTATCAGACCAAAGGCAAGTAACAACCCGTTCTACTGTATAGTGAGGCCTACTCACTCACAGAGGCCATTTACAAACTTCCACTCAGCCTAACCTGCACGTTACTTGGATGAAGTGGAAGGAAAACCCACCTGGACATGGAACACACAGAGCCCTCACAGACAAACTGATTCGAACCAAATGGCACTAACCACTATACCAAACACGATGAAATGGCGTCCCTATAAATATCCTTGACCTTATTATTCTTATCATAAGAAGCCAAGCCTCCTCCACTTAAATCCCCCCCATATTTGATTAACCGGATGAATAGTTTTGCTGTTTAACTGCGTGAATGAAATTCTGCATCCGTGCTGGCCTAATAAAAGATTCCTGGCAGGCTCCATGCCCTTAGGGGTCACTCTATTATTAGTGTCCCCAGTGCGTGGCTGGTACTTGTTGGCTTGGTGTCCGCGCTGACGCTCTGGGCACTCAGCAGCTGCCGTGGCCGTACTGAATCAGTATTGTCCCGCCGCTCCCAAGTGACAAGTGGTAATTTAGCTGGCCTCGTGCCTCTGGGATGTTGGAAGCCTGTCCCGCCTTTGGGGCATTCATAAAAGGGCATGCATGCCGACGAGACTGCTTATTGCCAATTTCCATTTCATCAATTTCTTTTTATCAAAGAGGCCTGGCTCCAGGCGCCAACTCTCGGCTTTCCATATGGAGAAATTCCCAAAGGCTGGACTGAAAAGTAAGATGGTCCGTCTATTAAAGAAGTGGAGGTGTTCAGTGGTTCAATAGCAGTGCGGCTCAGCCATGCGAAACTGCTGTGCGGTGAAAGCTGCCTTTGCTCAAAGAGAAGATGCAAGGTGACCTGAACAGACGCTCACCGTCCAGCCCCCGTGGACTCTTGGCCCCTTCTGCTGTGGACCTCGCCTGTTACTGTGGTGACCACCGTGAGCTTCCTAAATGGGCCTGTCCTGTTCTACAGAGTGGGACCAGTAGCTCTGTGGATAATCTGTGGTCTCTTTTCATTCTGAATCGTGGGCCTCAAGGCCTGTTCAGCAGACGCGCATCTGAGCCTCACCTTAAACTTAACAGTGAATTTTGGTTTTTTTTTTATAGCAGCTGCAAGGAATTTCTTGTGTTCTTACATCCTTCCACATAACAAACATAAACACAATGATTTAAAAATAAAGCGCCTTCAGAAAGTACTCAGACTCCTCATCATTGTACACATTTGTTAAACCGCAGCCTTTTGTTAAAATTGTTTAAATTCGTTTTTCCCCTAAACACTCAATACTCCAGAATGACAAAGGGAAAACAGAATTTTAGACATTTGTGCAAGTTTATTAAAAATAAAAAAACTGAAATCTCCCATTGACACAAGCCTTGCTTTGGCGCAGATGCGTTCCGTTCTATTAATCGTCACTCAGACGTTTCAGTTCCTGGTGGAGTCCACCTGTAGTTGCTTCAATATATTGGACTGATTAGGAAAGGCACACACCTGTCCATGGAAGGTCTACCAGGTCCTTGCAGAACTTACAACCAGAATTGTGTCAAGGTGCTTGGATCTCAGGAAAGCTTGAAAATAAAAAAAAAAATCCCGGCAGCACTGAGGGTCCCCACAGAGTGGCCTCCATAACCTCATAAATGGAAGAATCACGACTCTAAATGGAGCAATCGGGGAGAAGGTACTTAGTAAGAGAGGTGACCGAGAATCTGATGGTCACTATAGCCGAGTGCCAAAGAATCTGTGTAGTGATGGGAGAAACCTCCAGAAAGACAACCACCACCTCAACACTCCACTAATCTGGGATTTATGACAGAGTGGCCAAACAATACATGAAAGCCCACTTAAGAGTTTGCAGAATGGCACCCGAGAGACTCTCGGACTGCGACAAACAAGATTCTCTGGTCTGATGAAACCAACATTGAAGTGCCTGGCCTCTGCTGTAAGCATCACATCTGGAGGAAACCAAGTACTGCCCTTCACCAGTGCGATGCCATTCCAACGTTGAAGCACGGTACTGACAGCATCACATTGGGGGGACTGGGAGAGCTGAATACAACAAAACACAAATATAGCATGGAGTTAAACCTGCTAAGAGCTCTCCAGACTTCAAACGGAGTTCAACAGAACAAAGCAAAGACAACACAGGAGCGGCTTAGCAACAACTTCAGCAGGAAACACAAATCGGCTTCTATCCTGCAGGTCTGACCGCCTCACAACTTCACATATAGCAGTAGTGAATGAGAACATCTTAATGGTGCAGCTCGGAGTCAGCCGATGGGCTGGCATTCCATATTCAAATGAGCAGCTTCAATGCCAGCTGCAGGGCAGCTTATAAAAAAAGCACAAGCCTGCCCCAGTCACGTGACCTCCGGGTGGCGAGGCTCAGTAAGCCATCCTTCTAAGTCTAGTGAGCTACCTCAAAGAGCAACAAGCACCATGCAGTGCTACATGAATTTCAGGAGCAGGACGAGTAATTCAAGAACCCAAAAAACAAACATGCATGTTGACGGAGAGTCTCAAAGCTAAGATCTGGGACAGGATCAGAAGTATTGGGCTCTGGAGAGCGTTTCAAACATCTGCACTTGTAAACAGAAATGTAGTCATGTGGAGGCCGCCTTAGTTTTCCTCTCCTCTGTTCGCAGATCTCAATTACAATGTCAATGGACCGGACACTGTCGCGATTGGATTAGGTTCATCCAGCTGAAGCGGTTCTGTCTTAACTTCACGTACGTAAATGTTGTACGACTTGATCATTTGCTCCTGATGCATCCAAGTTATGGATTTCTGTATGCGTGCTGTGCCTGAAGAGCTCATGAAGAGCACAGCACAAAAATAAACTTGAAACTAAAGACAGGAAGCAGCCCTGGATAGGTGCCAGTCTGTCACTGAGCCCATCGACACACACACACACACACACACACACACACACACACACACACATGCCAATCTAACCTGCATCCCCTTTGAGATGCAAGAAAACAACCAGTTAGTGCTGCAGCTTCAAAACTCAAATCCCGACCGGGCCTGTTTCTACGTATACTAGAAATTCAAAGTGTGTACACATCTGGGGATGCTCCTTACACCCTAATACAGTCGGATGTCGCCACATGTGCAAGTTAATGACTTCTGCATCATGCCATAAATTATGCACACAGGCAACTTTCCTCTATGAGGTCTTGTAACACATTTAAGAATTGACGTCACCACACCACACTGAAGAAGAGCTCAGCAGCTTCAAGGGCTAAGAATGCATTCCTGGCAAAGCTGATCGCTTGAAGCCAGGAAGGAGCTGACCTTTAAGTGGCACTATGCCAACCTGTAAAAAAAAAAAAACTATAAGAAATACATACAATAATATGTGAGTGAACCTGAATACATCAATGACCTTCTTTCTTATGTAAAATATTGAAGCAATTTGCACAGTAGCATGATTGGACTGCTCTGTGGGGGGCGCTATGCCAACTTGAAAAGAAAATGACATAACAAGCCACTCCAGGTCAGTCTCATATGTCAACAAGCTACTGTGGCTCCAATTTTCTTATTCAGAAGTACAGTAGCAAATGTTCGCAGGGGCATGATGGGATTGACCAGCAGGGGGCACTATGCCAATTTGTAAAGAGAATTGCATAATATCCCACACAGACGACGACAACTGGGTCAGCCATGTGTGTCAATGAGCTTCTCTTGTTCCAGTTTTCTTGTCTAAATAATAGAAACAATTTTCACAGGAGTGTGATGGAGGTAACCTGCAGGGGCTGTGATGCCAACTTGTAAAGACTGTTATATAACAAGCCTTGCATACAATAACAACTGGACAGCTTCTGTGTGTTGATGTGCTTCTCTTGTGGCAACTTTCTTATCTAAACTATAGAAGCAGTTTCCACAGGAATATGATTGGATTGACCTGCAGGGGGCGCTATGGCTGCTTGTAAAGATTATTATACAATAATCCTTACATACAGTGCCAACCAGGAGAGTTAGTCAGTGCCAATGTGCTTCCATTTTTTCCAATTATAGAGGCAATTTTCACAGAAGAATAATGGGACTGACCTGCAGGGGGCGCTATAACGAGAATTACTTAGTAAGCCAATCACACAACAATAAAAATCAACAGAGAGAGTCTCCTGTTTGGACTTTCTTCTCGAAGCTACGGAAGCAATTGCCACAGAGGCCTGATGGGACTGGCCTGCAGGGGGAACTATGCCAATCAGGAAAGAGAATTGCATCAAATAAGCCGTACACACAGCAGCAACCAGGTGAGCCTAATGTGTCTCTTCATAAAAAGCTATTAGGGCAGTTATCACAGGGACTTGACTGGACTGACCTGGAGGGGGAAAACTGTGCCATCTTGTAAAGACCATTATATAACTATCTATCTATAACAAGCCACACATACAATCACAACTGGGAGTGCATGTGGGCAGCAACTACTCTCCTTGTGCAGACTTCTCTACCTAAACTACAGAGACATGAGCGGGGGAAACTGAAATGCAGAGGGTACTATGCCAATCACTAAAGAGAATTACATAAAAAGTCATATACTCAAAACAAAAACCGGACAGGCCTTGAGTCAATGATCGTCTCTAATTCTGATTTTCATATCAAGATTATTGAAGCTATACCCACGGGAGCATGATGAGACCAAACTGTAGGGGGCACTGTGCCAACTTGTAAATAATATTATGTAATAAGCTTTAAATTACAATGACAATAGGGGAGCTTCTACACATGGACTCAGGTCTACTGCTACAACTTTACCAAAGCTACAGGAGCATGACGGAACTGACCTGCAGGGGGCACTATGCCAATCTGCCATGAGAAGTGCTTACTAAACCAAACTCGCAACACAAATTGGGTGAGACATCCATGACAATGAGCTTCTCCATCTCCAGTTTTCTCTATTGGAGGGTATAGAAGCAATTTTCACTGCAGAATGATTGGATTGACCTGAAGGGGGCACTATGCCAACTTGTAAAGAATATTATGCAGCAAGCCATGCATACAATCGTAATGGGGGATGAATGTGGACATTGTGTAGACTTTGTTCTAAACTTCTGAAACAATTTTATCATCTTGAGTATAAAAGGGCTGACCTGCAGGGGGCGCTATGCCAATCTGGAAAAAGAATTACATAATAAGCCATCCATTCAACAAAAACAACTGGGCAAGCCTTACTTGTCAATGAACGCTCGTGCTTTAATTTTCATATCTACACTTGTGAAGCACTTTCACAAAAGCATGATGGGACTGACCTGCCAAATTTTAAAGATCCTATTATATTTCAATAAAATAATAATATCTGTCCATCAGTCATGCAATTATTTGCACACTAGTGGGGCTAGAACTGTGATCTTGGTCTTGATCGAACGTTATTTCAGGTAGAGGAACCTTTGCTTGTGTGTTCGTTACAGTAAAAGGGATCAGCAAACAAAGTGCCATGGCGGAAAGAAAAAGAAGAGCCGTGACATCTGAGGTGTGTTAAGTGTGGGATAGAATGCAAGAACGACAGACACATTCATGCTAGCAGAGTGGCGCGTGTGTCACTAGTATTAAATGGCACGTCATACATATACAATGACGACAGGAGAGCCTGTAGGCATCAGCGAATTCTCCTTATTCTAGTTTTCTAAATCAAATTATAGAGGCAATTTTCCAAGGAGCATGATGGGGGCGCCATGCCAATGTGCATGATAGGACAACAAGTGTGTAACAATCACTTGGCAGCACCGGTACACAAACCCTTTATCAACCTGCAGGTAGAGCTGAACCTTTAATTGTTACGAGACGTTCCAAGTGAAATAAATTCTAAGTGCTGAAATTACAATCCAGTCTTTTATGAATTAGGCATAATGGACGTTTACACTCTCCATGTAATAACTCCTTTGTAATCAAAGTGAATGCATTGCTCTTTGCAGGACTGTCACAGTTAAAAGCCTTTCATTAAATGGACGCGCCTCGCAGTTTAACACTACAGCCCCGACGCTGACGCGGCCCTTCTCTCAAGTCAATGTGCTTCCACCTGCTGTTCCCGGCTGCTGTGACACTGCCATTAAGGCGCTGCAAGTAGGAATGTGCCAAAACAAAAGGTGGCGACGGACAAAGCCAAGGCAGCTTACACTCTGAGACTGAGATTTCTGCTGCATTGTGTCTTACGTCTGACAAGCCTGTAAACTGCACTGCCCTTCTCTGCAAATGGGCTTCCTGTCAGCTAATATGAATTACGTGAGAGCCTGGCGCCCCCTTTTGGCTTCATGTTGTCGATGCCGTTTCAGGAGACAAGCAGGGCCCAATGAGACTTTGATCCGGTTATTAAGTTGTGTTAAGCACTTTCAGCTACATTGTTTTGTATGAAAATGTGCTATATAAATAAATGTTGTTGTTGTAATGAGTAGTGCAGCAGGTTTTGATGGTGGTAGAGGGACAAATCCACAGTAGGAGGGAAAAAAAAAGATGGGAATAGTGAGCTCCAGCAGGTTAAAAGGCTCTGTGGCGCAGTGGACACCTCTGGGGCTGACCACATAAACAACTCCTGCTTGAACGTAAGGCAGGAAGGACAGAGACACAGGCAGACATAAACAGAGGGCACGGTATCACAGAAAGGCTCGTTTCTCCTCCCAAATAATAAGTTCACTCAAATAACAAGTAAAAAAAACTTCAAAATATTCACCTAATACAAATTATAAAGAACATCCACCCATCCATTATCCAACCCGCTATATCCTAACTACAGGGTCACGGGGGTCTGCTGGAGCCAATCCCAGCCAACACAGGGCGCAAAGCAGGAAACAAACCGCGGGCAGGGCACCAGCCCACCGCAGATTAAAAGAACATTACATTTCTAACCCTAAATATAAATATACTATGTTCACGCTCTTAGAAATAAATTTCATAAATCGCACATCTTATTCCCTACACACATTATTAAATACAAAGTTTAATCCATTGCCACGCCCCCACTATACTCCTCCTACTCCGCATATTAATTTGGATTAATATCTGATATAAATAAATGGCTTCTCTACCCCTACACTCTGTCACCCAGCACATATTTTAAACACTCACTCAGATATTACAGATGACTTGAATATTCAAACTCCAACATTATACATCTCTTTTTTTTGTAATAATTACAATTACCAATTAATTCCTCTTACATCTTCATGTTTTTATGTCGCCTTTTTTATTCCGTGGCATGTATTCATTGTATTTATGTTTGTTTATTTGCCATTGACTGTGTTCCTGTTTCCTTTCAGTGCCTTTCTGATGTTTCCTGTGTGTTGTGGGCAGTCCCCCAAGAGGCGGAGCCACCTGCCAATCACTGACCTCAGCCTATAAAGCTGGAGGGTTTCCTTCAGTTCCTGGTGGTTCATTTGGAGTATACGTGGGAGTCTGGTGTGTGTTTCTTTGTACAGTTCTGTGCCTTTGTGATACGTTTTTGGATTTTTGACCATTTGATCTTATTGTTCAGTTTGTGACCATTCTTCAAATATCTGTACTGGGACTTGTTTGCTTTGGAGTTCTTTTGTGTTACAGAACTACTTCTTTTGCCTTTTGTGCTCCTATGGAGCCTCACTCTTACGGAAGAGCATTTTTTGTGAATAGTAAAATATTTGATGAAACAGAAAATGCAAAATGGGTTCCCTTTGTTGACAAAATGGACACACCGGGAGGAATGACAGCCATAAAACAATTGGTGGCTACAGCAGCACCTGCGCCTTTCTGAAAATGGATTTTCACTCTGTCATTATGGGTTAAGCTTAATTTATTTAAAATTACGAGGGACATTCAAAAAGTTCCCACACTTTCGTTAGAAACGGTGTGGAGTAGTAATTGGGCATTAAAACGTTGGCACGACTCTGGTAAAATTGCATCGTAACTTTTTGAATGTCCCTCATAAATCTACAACCCAGTTAAATGTGCAGAACTTTCTGAATCCACTGTACTTCTGGTGCAGAGGGACTATGGAAGGAGAAAACCTAGAAAGTGATCAAGACGGCTTTCAGGATCACCACTGTCTGACCTAACAGGACACTTTAAAGATGTCCACTCCAGTTGACTTAATGTGTTTATGCAAAAATAAACACATAAAAAAGGAAGAAAGAAAGAAAATGGGGGCGTAGAAAAAAATGTTCATGAATTCCAAATGATGAAAGCAATCCGGGCAAACTCGTCACCGAACAGATGGAATCTCGCAGAGCTGTCAAAGCAGCTTATTCAGTTAAGCCAGAGGGGTCTGATTAAGAAGATGAATAAAGTGCTCTTTAATTAGTAAAAAGAGAAAAAAACAAAACAAAATGGAGTTCAGAACATCCCCACCCCATTCAGAGTTAAACATATCAGTGAGTGTCTGAGCCATGAGCTTCAACACGAGGCTGTCATTTTATCATTGGGTTTATTTCTTTTGTGACAGGGTTACCGCCATTTTGAGAAGGCTTATGACTGATTGCCACACTAAGAGGTCTGGAGGAGCAGGAGAGAGAAAAAGGAGGACCAGACACGTATGCGAAGACTCAGGGTAACAGACAAGACCCCAGTTAGAGGAGGTCTGCACCAGAGATGATCTTCAAGTCTTTACCACTTTTGATCTGCCTATGGAGGTGTTGACTCATGGGATAAAAGACGAGTCCCTCTGGAGCAGGCTGTGTGCTGTATGGCATAGTGCTGTATGGCAGCAGAGAGGAGGAAGTGGAGAAAAGACAAAATATATGAGGTTTAATGATGATGAGGATCCAGACATTGGCCTGCAGGGGGAGACACTGAAGAGAGTGGTTACATTTAAATATCTACAATTAGTGGTAGGCCCAAGATGAAGAGTTAGTTGCAAAGGAAACCCATAAAATGCAGTGTGGAAAGAACAACCGGAAGAAGGCATCAGGAGTATTGTGTGATAGAAGAATTAAAAGGTATTAAAGACGTGTATGGAGCCAAGACACGGGCAGTAAAGGGAGCTCAGGAAAAGTCGTCAGATGTGACAGCAATGAGAGTGTTGAGATGGATGTGTGAAGTTACAAAAAAGGACTGAATAAGAAACGAGTCAATCAGAGAGACAGGAAAAGTGGGAGAGACATCTAAGAAAGTACAGGGAAGGACGCTGAAGTGGTATGAACATGTGATGAGGAGAGACAAGGAATATGTGGACAAAAAGAGTGATGGGAGTGGAAGTCCAGGGGAAGAGAAAGCAAGGGAAATCAAAGCGGAGGTGGATGGATAAAGTAAAAGAAGATCTGAAGGAAAAGAAAAAAAAAGCGTATGATGGGCGAGGAGGTTCAGGTCCAAACTGAATGGAAAAGGCTGATCAAGTACATCGACTCCACATAGACGTGGGAAAAGAAGAAGTGGACACCATTTTGAGATTCTCAATACATCTTGTTGCTGTGATTTAGAAACACTTGACATCATCACATTAACTTGAACGTGGCGGTGCCCCCTTCCTAACATCTGATTTTATCCAATATAAAGAACATATAAACTCTGTGAAAACTGCTCTTATTTTTGCATCTAAAACCCAAGAAAATTATTTTCTGTTTTTGCAACATTTCCATGCATTACTTTTAAAGTATTATTTAGATTTTGCATTCTTTAATTTTGTTTGGGTGTAATTCCAAGGCCATTCTGAGAATTGTTTCGCTGTTCAGGTTATCATTTAGCATTGTTCCATTACGGCTGCAACGTCTTTGTGGTATGAACATGTTGAATAACATCCCCAGGATTTACAAGAGTCCAAAATGGGCACATGAGAAGGGCTCTCTGCTCAGTTTACTGGAATGGACCCCCGTCTTAACCTGTCTATCCAACATGAGCCTAAAGGGCTCAGCTTCACCCTCTGATCGCCTCAAAATGCACAGGAGGGCATCACCACAATACCCTGGAAGGCCAGATGGGCATCACTCAAATTTTAACCGCTGCCCAAGCTCTTAAGATATCTCGATGTGCTCGTCTCCAACGCTCTGCCATGCTCACAAATACAGGCTTCACTTTGATCAGCGCCCGCTGTCTGAGGACAGCAAACACACTAATTAAGAGACTTTACCTTGAACGCTGCATGGAATTTTTTTTTTTTTTTGCGTTATGAATTCATGAAAAACACTAAGAGATAAAAGTGTTCTTTTCTCCAAATTATGCAAGTGAAATGGCAGAGATGTAGAATCAACGCCATGGGACTTGTGCAGCGTGTTAATATGGACACTTGGTGAATATCAAAGCTGCCTTGAAATGATAATACAAATTAGCAGGAACGTCTCGGCGGCCGTCATAACACAAATAATGATGTCCACCACATTGGAGAAAGCAGGTCCTCTCAATGGCACACATTAATGATTTCACTCCAGCCTACTGAAACTAATGCAAGCTGTTACGACATCTTGGTCCTCTTTTGATATCTTTAATTACTTTCTGTTGGTCGATATTTTAGACAGACAGACAAATAGATGGTTTATTTTCACATAATATAACACATATATAAGTATATCTATTATCTATCAAAGTTTTTCAATTTGTTTCCATAATGTCTCTCAACTTAATTTATGTATCCTTTTTTTCCCTACTGGGGTTTTTTTTGGGAGTTTTTCCTTGTCTTCTTATAGAGTCAAGGCTGGGGGGCTGTCAAGAGGCAGGGCCTGTTAAAGCCCATTGCGGCACTCCTTGTGTGATTTTGGGCTATACAAAAATAAATTGTATTTTATTGTATTGTATCCTGTGCTCTGATATGCTGAGCCAAAGGAGGTACGGCCCCCACCTCTGTAGCAGTGGGACCCTTTACAGTCGTCCATCAGTCCAAGATGTCTCAGCACCACTGCCGAGTCATTAGCTCTTCCTCTTGTTGTTCAGCTCGCCATCTTTCCATTTTCTTTGTGTCACCATTTTTATTCTCTGGTTTGTCAAATTTTTCTCACGTCTTCGGTTACGTTATGTGTGCAGGACATGAAATGGCCAAAGCTGTGCGAGACCTCCAAAATATTACCATAATCCAAACTAGCCTGCCCAGAAATGGTTAACTCCTAGCAACCTAAGTGTGACTCATGGTTAACTGTAATTGCCAGAGGTTAAAGGGCACTGCTTAGTAAAGGCACATCACCAATGCTCTCACCATGAAGCTGTATTTATAATGGTGACAACAAAAAGGTGGCATGCCAAAATGAAAAAAGGTTCAGCTAGCTCTATATGAGCCACCAGAAATAATAAAATACTTTACAACTTCTAGAACAGGAGGTCCACGTTTCACTTGTAATTAGAAAATATGGTGTGAGAGAAGAAGATGTGAAAGATTATAAATGTGCCCCTGTTTTACGTTTCAAGATTTTTGGCATTTATTAATATACTCATAATATACTGGCTGCAATATTCTACACCGACAAATGGAGAGCGTCAGGCCATACAGAATGAGTAGGTGACAGTAAATGTGTCCCAAACCACCTTTAATTCACTACAAACGAACTTCGTAAGGGTGAATGGAATCAGAAGACGCACATCCTCCTCAACTGAAACCCACTTTCCAAGTGCTGGCCTCCCCCTGCTTGCTATTTGATGCACTGGCACTGAGAGAGGATTTAATAGATTAAATGTAATTAAAAAGAAAATGTAGCAGGCTTTCTACTTAAACAAGTGAGGAGCAGCCACTAATCAGAAGTGAAGATAATGCCGAGATCCCAGGAGTCGACCCCCAGGGCAGGACACCATCCACTCAGGCTCGTTCTGCGCCACTCTGTGTGTCTTTATCACTTGAGCTGCACTCCCCACCCCCCTCTGCTCTGCCCTCCTAATCACTAACAGATGCCCAGGGTTACAAGTTGCTTTTTTTTTTTAATTCCAAATACTTTGATGCTTGTAAATGAGCCGCATTCTGCCACCCCCAGCAAATGGAGCTGGAGGGCAGCAGACAGTGAAGGTCACCTTTGAGTCACCTGGGGTAAAATGGCACACTGACTCATTTGGCGAGGTGAGAGAGGTCTCGTCTGCTCTGCGCACGTGAGGGAACATCTGCCCCTCTTCTGGCAAATGGAGCTGCCAGCGTGGCAGAGTGGCATTTAGAAGATCAAACTCACATTTCACTTTGCAGAATGTTTCACAAAGGGGAGCAGTGGGTAGCACTACCGCCTCACGAATCCCACGTCACGTGCTTGGACTCCACAGCCCGATACTTAACGTCTGGATTGGCACATGCTCCCTGGGTTACTGGCAGTTTTTCTTTCCCCACATCCCCAAATAGGGTTGGAATTTTATTGTGGAATCATGGGTATCACACCTAGAATTTAAAAACTTAATAAGGAGTAATAAAAATGTCACTTAATGTAAGAAAATCTTGCTGTGCTTTCAATGAGAGGGAAAAAAAGGTCAGTAAGATTTGGGTGCCATTGTGGAATTAGCTGAGAAATACAAATAAACAATTGGTGCATACCCTGAGCACGATGTTGTGATCAATTGTCTGGCAGCGGAGTGGGTGGCGAGGTTACTGTCTTTTGATTAAAGCGCAGTAACACAACCACAATAACGGAATGGAGGCTTCATGTTCATCATCCTCATATGGTATAAACACGGCTGCATGGTCAAATACAGGTAAATGTCAATCTGTCTAACTCTCTGTCCATTATCTAACCAGAGTGTCCATTTCCAGATCGCTGGAGGTAGGTGCTTATCCCAGCTATTTTGGGCACAAAGGATCCAACCTTGAGGTAGGCCGCACCTTCACACACATCAACACATCCATCTACACCTTAGTCACCAAAAAACAGCTGCATGTGGCTCCAGCACTAACCGTAGGGCATATGAGAGCAACAGTTAATATTAGGAAGGCTGAAAGACAGCTGAAGAGAAATATCACAAAATAGGTGAAAGACGACCCAAAGAGATTCTTTCAATGTTTTAGCAGTTTAAAAAAAAAAAAAAAAAAGTGAATGAGCGGATGTTAGGAATGGCCAAGGTGATCTACAATATACTGTACACAGTGAGACGGCACATGACTTGAACCTGCACTTTACACGTGTGAAGAAGTCAG
The DNA here is from genome assembly GCF_016835505.1 of Polypterus senegalus. Lineage (NCBI taxonomy): Eukaryota > Metazoa > Chordata > Cladistia > Polypteriformes > Polypteridae > Polypterus > Polypterus senegalus. The sequence continues at coordinate 4,785,481 of NC_053165.1, read as the reverse complement.
TAACCTACCAGAGTGAACAGACACGACTAAGGAGGTATTTAGAGACTTAGAAATTGTAAAAGGGAGACAAATCATCAGGACCACATGACATTCATCCTCGAGTGCATAAGGAGGTTAGTGAGTGCAGACCATTGGCAATTCATTTTTCAAAAATCTGGAAAATTCTTAAAGACTGGAGGCTAGTAAATATTATCTTGTTATGAAAAAGGGTGACTGGGCTGATCCAAGTAACCATAGGCTGGTAAGCTTAATGGCATCATAAGAACATTAATTGAAGGAAGGAATTATTAAGGAGAGCAGCACCTATCTACAGCAGGAGCATTAGGAAATACTCCTCATGGGTTCAGGCAGAGGAGGACATGTTCACAAGTATGCTGGAATTCTATGAGGATGCGATATAAAGGAATACTATCAGAAAGGTGCATCCATCCATCCATGCTCTGCTGCTTATTAGGGTCTTGGTTGTATGGGTAGAAGTATAAGCAACGGTATCCAAAACCCCTTTTCCCTGCCACCTCCTTCACCTCCTCTTGGGGGATACGAAGGTGCTACCAGGCTGGCCGAGAGATGTATTCTTTCTGATGTGTCGGAGATCTCCTCCTGGTTAGATATGCTCCGCACCACCTTAACTGGTTTCTTTTGATACAGAGAAGCAGCAGCTTAACTTTGAAGCTCCATCCCAAATGTCTGCCCTCTTTGCTCTCTCACTTTAAAGCTGAGCCCGGACATTTTGCAAAGGAAACTCATTTTTGCTGCTTGTATCCGTGATCAAGTTTTTTCGGTCACTACCCATGACCATATTTGGAGGGCAGGAGCACAAGTTGACCAGTAAATCAAGAGTTTCACCTTTAGACTCGGCTCTTTCTGCACCATGACTGACTTGTACCAGTGCTCTGACACTGCTCTGATCCACATGCCGAGACCCTGCTCCCTTTTCCCCTCACTCATGAGCAAAACCCCAAGATACTGAAACTCTTCTGCTTGAGGCAATACCTCATCCCAAACCAGGGCAAGGCACTCCATCCTTTTATGACTGAGAATCATGAGCTGGGATTTGGAGGTGCCGATCCTCATCCTGGACGAGTGTGTGTCGAAGGTTACAGTCCAGTGAAGCTGGCAGGACCACATCATCCACAAAATGCAAAGATGCAATCCTGAGGCCACTGAACTGGACACACTCCATTCCTTGGTTGTGCCTAGGAATTCTGTCCATAAAAATTATGAACAGAACTAATGACAAAGGGTAGCTCTGACAGAGTCACATACCTCCAGGAATGAGTCTGACTTACTGCCAGCAATACGTACCAAGCTTTCGCTCTGGTTGTAGAGGGACTGAATAGCCCACAGCAGTATACCCAGTGCCCCATTCTCCTGGAACACCCCCACAGGACACCTCAAGGGATTTCCTAAATCCATAAAACACGTGTAGACTGGTTGGGTACACTCCCACAAACCCTCCAGAATCCTCCCCCTGAATCTGACACTCAACCAACAACTGGATCCACCTTTCCAGAAGCCTGGCATAGGCCCTCCAAGAGGGGTTAAGGAGTTTGATCCAGGGAGCCGTGTGGGGTTGGGTGGCTACAGGATTGGTTCAAACACAGGAAGAAAAGACTACAGTGGAGGGAAAATTTTTCAGAATCAAATGATGTTAAAAGTGATGTCCAAAAGGGGTCAGTGCTGGGGGTGCTGCTCATTTTAATATGCATAAATGATCAGATAAGAACCTAATCAATAAGCTGGTTAAATTTACAGATGTTACCAATCGAGGTGGGAGGGTGGAGGATCGGCTCAATTGTTACAAAGGGACTTCAACAGCATTCATTAAATGGAAATTGTTACATGTAGGAATGTAAGATTTGAATAGACAATGGGTGGTCTGAAACGTGAAAGTACCCCTTATGAGAAGGGCCTGGGTGCCATACATCCAGACAATGGACAGAAGCAATCAAGGTGGAAACATCCACAAGGGCTGTGTATTATTACTGTACCACTTACTGTATCATCCCAAGAAAGAGACCCCCTGAAGTGCTGTCAACACCAACAAGAAAAACTGCAGAATATTTTTATAATACGAATAAGTAGATGCTAAAAAAACAAAAGAAAATGAATGGATGGATGGATGGATGGATGGATGGGCCGATGCATGCAGAGGTGTTAAGTGCAGTTGTTTAGGTGTCAAGGATTCCTCTTTCTTTCCATTTACAGTAATTTGAAAAGCTCCAGTCCTCCCACAAACACATATTTAGGTCCCCCTGCCCTCCACTCCACCCCTTACATACACACACGTCCCTCCACCTTGTGTTGTTACCCTTCTGAACCTGTCACCCAACACTTTTTTTTTTAAAATATATAAAAAGCCCTAATGTAATCTAACCCTGACTTCCTTGTGGATTTGCAGCCTGGAAATCCATCCCTGCACTTTTGATGCCGGGAGAGCTTTTGTTTGGCCTGCCAGCTCCTACCGAAATGAAAGCCTCTATAGGAGGGTGTCGACTTCTCAGTGCCGCCCGATGTCACTCAGCCTGCAGCTCTTTTTTCAGCCTCTTAAGTAAACGTTCAGCGTGTCTAAAGCGTCACAGCTCCACCTTCTCGCTTATCAAACCCGGCACACTGAAACTTACGGAAAATCCTTCATATCCACATGTCCCTCTAATAGCAACGTTTCAGATTCTGTAAGTGCCAGGGTCCCACATTTAAATGAAAGCATCAGAATGAAGCTGAACACCCACTAAAGAATAGTTAATAAACTTTCCACCAGGAGTGTGCCATTGCTGCCATCTGCTCATGGACAAAAGAACGGGTAACATTAGGTGGGCTTTGGGATGCTTTTTGAATCAACGCCTTAAACGGGGTTGGGGAATATGACTTGTTGTGGGACCACTAGGGGGCAACCTGGCGGTGGGTCCTCATGATCTGGCCTGGCATATTCTGCAAATTTCTAGATGGTTTATGTGTAATTCATGTTTGCCATTAGGGCTGAACAACTTTGGGGTCCTTGAACCTTTTCTGTGTTGTCACCGAGTCTCACTTTTGGCCCCAAGTGGCCTCTTTCGAGGGTCTTTAAAGACAGTGCTATGGCGTCCTGTTAGGTTCATCTTTCAGTCTAATTCACTGACCTCACTGGGTAGCATCCTGGGGTTATGAAGATCTAAACAAATATTTTTCTTGGATTACAGTATATGCCATGTCAAGTCTGTACCTTTTCAGGCACTCTTGAGGCACATGGCTTTAAATGGTGACAAGCAGGAATGGGCGATACACCAGATTAACTGGTGTAGTGGACGACACCCCCCCCATCATGCTAAAAATGAGCAGACAATCTGCCAACACCTTTAAACGCAAAACAAGCATGCAGATGAAAACCGGAAATGTGATTTGTATCTTGAGGGTAACATCTTTTTGTATAGACCCCCATGTGAGGTGCTACCATGTGATCGATGCAAACAGGAAGGTGGGACGTTTAGAAGCCGCAACTTGTCATCACTGCTGCCAAACGAGCACAGCACTACATCAGTGAGCAAACAACCGAGAAATAAAATAAAAACCGTATTTTTATCAGTTTGAGAGGTGAATACCTGCTATTGCGTCTGTGGGAGTAGCAGAGCATTAACAGGAGTTTCAATGGGTAAGAGTAGCGCCAGTGTGTGCAATGACTCAGTAGTCCTTTAGCTAAACGATACATTTCAGCCGCAAAAATTGAAGTTCATACGTATACAATGTACTGCCAAATTTTCAGAATTTGTAATTATACAGTACAAGGGTAAGTGAAAAAGTAAAAACAGTAACACAGTAACTGCAATGGGCAGAAACGGAGACCAAACAATAGGCAACACTCTGCTGTTACTCTAGTTGAGGTCAAGGTCAGATGAAGATGGACGCTTCACTCCGGGATTGCACCACTGTTAAACAACGTGCTATTAGGGAGATTTCAAAGGGCAGAGGGAGAGAAACCTGATGAAATTCACCAAAGGATGTTGTCTCAGTACGGAAGTGAAAACAGCAGGGCTCGACATTTATGAATGGGGAGGAAGATTAAGTGGAACTGACGAAGCTCAATCTGGTTGACCATCAACATTGTGCACATCGACTCTGCAAACGCCTTCATCACAGATGACCGATGGGTTACATTGACCAATGTTGCTAAACATTTTGATATCACCTGTTGATCCACACGTGGTAAAGTGCATGATGACTTGGTCTTTGCACAAGATGGGTACCCAAACAGCTTACTGATCCACCAGGAAACATCCTTTGGAGAATTTCAGCAGGTTTCACTCCCTTTGCCCAAAGAAATCGCGTTTTGAGTCTGTGAGCAAAAACGCAAGATGCTGAAGGAAGTCCTCAAGAACTCCAGAAATGCATCATGGGACCTCTTGATAGCTCTTGTCACTGAGTCTACTATTAGAAAGAGGCTGCACAGATGAGATTTTCATGAAAGATGTGCCAGAAGGAAACCACAAAGAAGTTCAGGGCAAGACCATTGTGTGCCTAAGGCAAAGATCAGGACTTCTGGGATTGGGAGAGGCAAAGATAGAGCTATTTGGCCATGTGTGGCAAACACCAAAGGCAGCATTTGACCAAGAGAACCCAATAGCAGCTGTAGAATATGGTGGTGGAAAGGTTTCAGTTTGGGTCTGACTGGCTGCATCACAGCCCGGGCAGCTCACCATCACAGAAAATCACTAGGAATTCTCCAGTGTACAAGAGGGTGCCCGAAGATAATGGGACAGTGGACATTTTCAACATGAAGAAATTGAGTGTTTGAGAACGAGATGCTGTTGGGGATTTGAGATGGGCTTTGTACACAAACATGGTACAGCTGAAAGAAATTCTGGATGGAGAAGTGGGAAAAACGTTCTGCTGCTCGACGTCAAAGACTGGCAGACACTTCAACGAAACGTCAATTTGAGGGGGCAACATCAGCTGTTAGAGTCAATGGTGGACTTTTTCCACAGATGGAATTGGCATATCTGTTCATTTTTCATGGAATAAAATTACAAAGTCCAATTTTCACTAAGGATAGTTAAAATGAAGATCAAATCTTGACGTATCCACATGTGCTAAAAAAGAAAGCACATTTCACAGGGTGCATTTACATTTTCCACACACGAATGTACAAACCACCAGTATCCCTAAAGGTGCGACTGTAACCGTGAAATCTGAAGGGGAATGAACAGCTGGTAAGCAGACTCGTCTCAGCACTCGCCATCGCTCCGGGACAATGACGCTTTACCAGCCCCTACTGCGGGAGCTCCCAGTGTCTTTCATACAAGTGACTGGCCTGCTCTCTTTCTTTCCATCTGTAAACAAACAAAGCAACAGGAGCCTTCGCCATCTTTAGGAAAACAACACAAGCCTGCCTAGCCAACAGCCCTGGGAATGAGGCTGCCATCTCTGAAGTTGCCTTTGACTCTTAATAATAGAGGGGTGCCAACGGGAGCAACAAGACTCTGTCGCTTCCAAAAGTACGGAGCAAAATAAACGTTCTCAAGTGTGTAACCAAGAGCCTTTGACGGCTGAGAACTGCGAGCCCTGGAGTCAATAGCACCGCTTCAGATAAAAGAGGGCATTTTTACTGTCTGCCGTTGGGGCCAAAATCCGTACAGCAGCTGAATCCAAAATTCACAGAATTGTCTGTTCAAGGGAGTTGGGGTTTGCTTGTTTAGGGATTTTTAGAAAACATCAGTGCAAAATGAAGCGACATTCCAGCACAGGGCGACAGCAGTGCAGGAATGGGTCATACACACTTTTATTTTTCGAGCTAATCAGTGGCAAAAAGAGAAAAAAGGCTAATTAGGCAAACTAGTAGGCCGATTGAAATGGTAAGTGCGGTTTAAGCAGACATCGCTTTCCATATCAAAGGCTCCGAGCAGTGAGGGAGAACACTTCTGAATTATAGTCATCATCCTCCTCATGAATTCCATTTAGCACCTTGTGGAGCAGCATCACCATGCTAATGGTGTGAGTGAAAGCTGTAAACTCCCAGCTCCTTTGTGGGTGCCTGCTCCCTGGGCGATGACGCATTATTTAAAAAAAACACTTTAAAAAGGCCATTCAAATGCCAAAATGCCCACCCCCTGTCCTGCATCTGCTTCTTAAACAAAACACTGCACACTCTCACGTCTGCTCAAACACCACAGAGAAGCATCTCAGCGCAGCGCCGAATGGAGTGGAATGAGGAGCTGCCCATTTGGACAATTCAGGTGCCGTTACTCACAACGCCAACAACTCACAGAGTTTGCTAAAATATACCCAGGTGTGTTTTAGGTACGTATATCATGTATAAAACCTCTAGAAATGCTGTAACTGCAAACGTAATTTTCTGTCATCAGAATATTTAAAAAGGATATCCAAAGTTATACAACAAAAAAAAAAAAAAAGATGTGCATATGGGACCCCCACCACATAAGAAAATGAAAATAAGACTCGGACAGTAGAAAAGCGGGTGCCTCGCAGTAAGGAACACATCCCGAGACCTCCCTGTGTGGAGTTTGCATGTTCTCCCCATGTCTGTGCGTTTCCCCCCACTGTCCAAAGACATGCTGGTTTGGTGGATTGCTACTAAATCAGTGTGGTGTGGTGTGTTCGCCCCATGATGGACCGCACCCTGCCTGGGGTTTCTTCCTGCCTTGCACCCTATGCTAGCTGGGGTAGGCTCCAGCACCCCCCGTGACCCTAGTCAGGATTAACCGACTCTATTAAAGGCCCCCTTTGTAACACTCAGTTGCACAATGTTCAACAATAATGACAGTCTTCAATGGTTTCTGGTAACCATCTAGAAGCTTCTTGTGCCTAACTGTTGGTTATTTCTCTCACTCTTCAGCTAAAAATGTGTTTTCACTCTTCCTTTTCCCCAATAGCTTATTTCAGTTCTTTCCAAGGGTTTTTCAGTCTACCCATTACTGGCCAGTTTAACACAGTTCACATTTCCCTTTTGCTACTGTTTCAGAGTGTTTTGGGCCATTACCCTGAAGGTAGGCCCGTGATGTTTGACCCATACTTTGTTTTCAAACACTGGGCGGCATGTTTCCCTCTGAAGTGCCCTGGTAATCCTCCGATTTTAAGATTCCCTTAATTTGTTTAAGGCCTCTGGCACCAAAATCAGCATTACTGCTCCATGACATTATGGGACCTTCGCCATCTTTAACTGCGAGGTGCACATGTCCTTACGAGCGCCAATTCATCCATCCATCCATTATCCAACCCACTATATCCTAACTACAGGGTCACAGGGGTCTGCTGGAGCCAATCCCAGCCAACACAGGGCGCAAGGCAAGAAGCAAACCCCGGGCAGGGTGCCAGCCCACTGCAGGCTTCAATTCATAATCTGGATATAAACTGCTGGTCTGAACTGCCAAGGGGCTCCACTTCGGTTTCATTATTCCACAGATCATTTTTCCCAGATGGTTTTCTGTTCCTCTAGGTAGGTTTAGGAAAAGGTCAGTTCTGCCTTCCTTATGTTTGTCTTCCAACAGTGGAGTCCTACTTGGAACTCTGCTTGATTTTTGTGGTGGGTGTATGCTACAGGCTGAACCCGTCACTCCATGTCAGCTTCAAGTCCTTTACATATTTTACCTTCAAAGATTTGTTTGACCGATTTTCCTCTTCCCACTCTGCCCTGGGGTTTCTTTGACAGTCCCATAAAACGTCTTAATAAATTGGTAAATTGTGAATGCTGGAGTGCCAGTGTCTGTGAGGATGCCTGCCTTGTACCCTTTTATATTTTTTATGTCTGGTGGTCCCCAAAGGTGGTCTTGTCCTCCACATTGTCAGAAAAGAACAGCCAATGAGAAAGAACTTTTATTGAACATAAAAGCCCTCATTAATTATTAGCTAATCCATTTCATACGAGTACTGGCGATGTCAAATTCCACTGCTATGAGAATCAAGTCGTTCCAGTCAAATTGATTTGAACCATTCAAAAGGTGGAAGAAAATTGTGTCATGGCAACTTTAACACCATTTGCACACATTTGTTACTGTTTGATCCTGTGCGGATATGTTTGAAATAAACAGGTCCACACAGACCAAAGCTGTTTTACCACTGTCCAATTTATTCTCATATTGTACATGCTATGCTGTACCTAAAATGCCAGGGTGCCAATCATTTTGATTACAACTGTTAGAACAACTGTGATGACAACAGGCCATTCAGCCCAACAAAGCTCACCAGTCCTGTCCACTTCATTTTTCCAAAATAGCATCAAGTCGAGATTTGAAGGTTCCTGAAGTCCTACTGTCCACCCCACTACTTGGTCTTTCATTCCATGGGTCTGTGGTTCTTTGCATGAAGAAAAACCTTCCTAAAATTTGTACGGAATTTGCCTTCGAGTTTCTAACCACGTCCTCATGTTCTTGTTAAAGAATTTATCTTAATATAAGAGCTGGGATCCCATGTACTCCTTTCCCTCCATAATTTTAAACACTTCAATCGTGTCACCTCTCAATCCTCACTCACTTACTTAACTCCATCATCTCCTCAGTCCTGAATCAGCCTGGTTGCCCTCTCTCTGGACTTTCTCTAATGCTACTCTGTCTTTTTTGTAATATGGAGATGAAAACTGTACATATTGGGTGTGAGGCCAGACGCTGTCCCCAGTACATTTTTGAGCAGCAAAACAACAATAGGTCAGTTAGTGGGATTCTTCCAGATTTATTAACAGTAGAGCTCCACAGACTGGCAACAATTCCAGACCAGCTTTTTGCAGACCAGGAGTTAGACTAACAGCATTAACATACATGCCATACCGGATTTTCACAGACTGGCAAACTATTTGTACGCACCAGGGCCGGTTCATGTATCAATGGTTGGGAAACATTGATCTAAGCGACAGGACCTTGTTGATGGCACACATGGTGGTGTGCCAGCTGCCTTTGTGGGATTTTTCTGTACTCTGAGAGGTTACAGAGAATGGGACAACAGACACAAAAATACCCAGTGAGCGTCAGTGACGGAGATCAAAGAGAATGGCCAAACTGGTTCAAGCGGACATAAAAATACTCCAGTCAAAGCTCTTTGTAACAACGATATGCAGGGGGCAATCTCTGAATTCACAGCACTGTGGGCCTTAACCAGCATGGGCTACAGGTGCAGACCACCATATCGAGTTCCATTCCAGGAATACAAAACTACACTAGGCACGTGGTCAGAAAAAATGGACAACTGAAAGTTGCAAATGCCTCACCTGCTCTGCTGTGACATGCAGATGTATTAGTCAGAGTTTGGTATGAACTGCATGAATTAATGGATCCATCGTGCCCTGTGGAAGAATATTTCAGACATAATAAAATAAAAATGAAAAATGTATTGTGAACTGGTGCCTGTGCAGAGATTGATTCTGCCTTGAGACCTCTGCTTTCTGGGATAAGCGGCTTTGGAAAATGGATGGAGAGAATGGATAAATGTGTTGTGAAATGTGTCAATAACACATAACACTCGCAAACCAAGTTACTCACAATCCAAGGTTCCACTATATGTATGTGTGTATTATATATATATATATATATATATATATATATATATATATATATATATATATATATATATATATATATATATATATATATATATATATATATATATATATATATATATATATATATATATATATATATATATATATATATATATATATATATATATACATACATACACACAGTGGGTACGGAAAGTATTCAGACCCCCTTCAATTTTTCACTCTTTGTTATATTGCAGCCATTTGCTAAAATCATTTAAATTAATTTTTTCCCTCATTAATGTACACACAGCACCCCATATTGACAGACAAAAAAAAGAATTTTTGAAATTGTTGCAGATTTATTAAAAAAGAAAAACTGAAATCTCACCTGGTCCAAAGTATTCAGACCCTTTGCTCAGTATTTAGTAGAAGCACCCTTTTAAAGCTAATACAGCCATGAGTTGTCTTGGGAAAGATGCAACAAGTTTTTCACACCTGGATTTGGGGATCCTCTGCCATTCCTCCTTGCAGATCCTCTCCAGCTCTGTCAGGTTGGATGGTAAAGCGTTGGTGGACGGCCATTTTAGGTCTCTCAGAGATGCTTAATTGGGTTTAAGTCAGGGCTCTGGCTGGGCCATTCAAGAACAGTCACAGAGTTGTTGTGAAGCCACTCCTTCGTTATTTTAGCTGTGTGCTTAGGGTCCTTGTCTTGTTGGAAGGTAAACATTCGGCTCAGTCTGAGGTCCTTAGCACTCTGGAGAAGGTTTTTGTCCAGGATAGGCACTGCTCATCACTTGTCCAATACAGTCCCCACAGTGAAGCATGGCGGTGACAGCATCATGCTGTGGGGTTGTTTTTCAGCTGCAGGGACAGGACGACTGGTTGCAATCGAGGGAAAGATGAATGCGGCCAAGTACAGGGATATCCTGGACAAAAACCTTCTCCAGAGTGCTAAGGACCTCAGACTGGGCCGAAGGTTAACCTTCCAACAAGACAATGACCCTAAGCACACAGCTAAAATAACGAAGGAGTGGCTTCACAACAACTCTGTGACTGTTCTTGAATGGCCCAGCCAGAGCCCTGACTTAAACCCAATTGAGCATCTCTGGAGAGACCTAAAAATGGCTGTCCACCAACGTTTACCATCCAACCTGAAAGAACTGGAGAGGATCTGCAAGGAGGAATGGCAGAGGATCCCCAAATCCAGGTGTGAAAAACTTGTTGCATCTTTCCCAAGAAGACTCATGGCTGTATTAGCTCAAAAGGGGGCTTCTACTAAATACCGAGCAAAGGGTCTGAATACTTAGGACTAGGTGAGATTTCAGTTTGTCTTTTTTAATAAATCTGCAAGAATTTCAACAATTCTTTTTTTTGTCTGTCAATATATATACACACACACACACACATAGTGACATACATGTACTAACAAAGTGTCACACTCTAGAATAAGACTGACTGGACCCTTTGGAAACTTTGTAGAAGCACTCAAAAAAATGACACGCCATGAAAGAGAATTCACAGTGGATGGAAGGAGGAGGGAAAATCCCAGCCATATCCTTACACCTTGCATTTACACACACAACAACGACACATCCGTCTTCTTTAAAATGTGTGCAAACTTCTAGGCAAGACCTGCCCAGAACCCTCTCTAGCCCAGTGTGGTGCATGTCCTTCATACGAGACAGCGTATCAGATAGCCGGTGCTCACCCAACAGATGTTATTAGTGCTTGTAATGAGGTTCATTAGCACAAAAGAAATCAATCAGGCCCTAGACATGCATGCATAATTTAGAAGGACCCCTGCTCCCTGCCTGCTCATCTGGCCGCAAGGAAAGAAAGAACCTAAACGACGTGTCTGAGCCAAGAAAAGAAGAAAGAAAACTAATAAAAATGTCAAGGTTTACTTCAGTCAGCCTTTATTTTATATAGCACCTTCCACTCGGCATTATCATCTCAATAAACTTTATAAACCAGACACAAATTGTATATATGGCTTTATCATTTCTCTCCCATATTTTAAAAGAAACACTTGTCAGTTTAAACTGCAGCTCCAAATTGTGCACATGACGGGACCCTGTGATGCACCCTCGTCCCATGCAAGAGTGGCATCTGTGCAGGACACAATCTGGCCACAATGAGCCCCGCTTTCCAGTGATCCGTCAGTAGACAAAGCAGGTTCAGAAAGTGAATGAATAGATGGGTACATAGACTTCTTTAATAATTCTAGAACTATGATAAAGAGCATAAATATATGAATTATTATACTGCAAAGAAAGATACAGAAATTGAAAACACCAACACACACGCGCGCACACCACACACACACACACACCACAACACACACAAACAAACATTAAAGACAGGATAGAAGAGAAGCTCTATATCCACTTACCTAGCTAGACATGACAGTCGCTATACTACAGTATATGAACTACAGTATATCCAACGTTTAAAGCTGAATGTGCGTCTGTCTGGTATGCAAATCCACACAATTGCTCATCTCCTCTACATTTTGCAGAAACTTCTCACTTGTGCAGTGGGACGATTATCGGCTATGCTTTGTTCCAAAATTGTTTCACCTTGGATTATTTTATTTAGTTATTATAGAAGGCATTTTTAGGACTTGGCAGAAGTGTACAGAAAAGTTCTTCTCCTTGGTGGGTTTAGTCAGTGAAATTCTGATCAGGCCACAATGTTTTCAACTGGGTATTTAATTCAGTGAGCACCCCTGAACTTTACGCTAACCTGGGCAGTGCTGGATAACCCTGTTTGTAATAAACAGATAAGACAGGACAGGCACTACATAATAAGCAGACTGGTAAGGAAGGCAATACGCAATAGTCAGACGTGATACTTAGGAATGGCGCGCCTTACAGAAGACAGCCATGAAAGGCACTTGTTCATCTCATCTACCTAATGCAAGTCAACATCACACCATCAGAGTCCACCAATGCAGAAGAAAGCCCACGGTGTTCTGCATTAGTGGTCAACAATGGCTGTGCCTCAATACGGCACCAAGGCCCATAAACCCCTCTAGTACAGGCTGCTAGAAGGAGTTTGTGGTGGCAGCAGTTCTCTGCAAGGGTTCTGCAAACTTCAGCTGTGAAGAGAGGGTGGAATCTTTTAACGTTAGTAAACGCAGTTATTCTATCCATCTTCCAAACCTGCATATCCAGAGTAACCAGTACATGGACCTAACCATGACAGAAGTAGTAGCGGAAAGTCTAAATGAACAAATGTCCAATAGGAGATGGGCATCAGCGTTTGCAATTTGAATAACAAAGGCCTTACAGGTCCTCAGTTGGCTGCTTTTCTAAATACACACCAACTACCAGTGCAATCTGGACATGCATACTGCCCAACTAAGTTTACATCGATGTTTATGAGATCTTCATCAGATCTCCATGTTGTCAAGCAAGATGGATTACAGTACAGGCCCCACATTCCACTTGAAATGAAGCGATGCCACGGACTACAATACATCAGGAGCGACCGTCACCGGCCAATACGGCACAACAGCTACACACTTTCTGATGATGAATAGAAAGAAATCACACACACACACACACAGAGTCAGTAAAAGGATGACATGGACAGAGGCATCGAGACACCCCTGCCTGTACCAGTCTGTCTGTCTGCCTGTCTGTCTGTCTATGCAGCCTGTTTACTTCATTTTAGTTTCAAATTAAATATTACTGAAGTTGCTCACTTGATTCTATTTCTCATTCATTGTACTCTAGGTTCACTTGTGCACAGAAGAGATGTCATACACATCAATGTTCTTATTCTGTATTATAGCACTGCAAACTCTTATGTTGAATGATTACCTGCGGTATCACTAAAATGTAATTTACATGAAAGTACCGGATGGCCTGCTCCATACTAATGTTCTGGTACCGATATGCAAAGTAATATCGCTGCATCCTTCAATGGAAATAGAAAGTCTACCCCGAAGTGTGTGGCCTATCAGTTTGTTGTTCTTGGAACCACATGCATCTCTTTCAGAAATTTTAATTCTCTCAGGTCTTTGTTAAATGATCAGAAACGAGCAGTCGTAGTGACAGATCAATCACGTGGCTGACAGTGTTGTGAAATCGCGCCTGTGCAGTGCCCACTTTGTAAGCTTCAGGTCATACAGTAAATGCTAGAATATCGGACAGAATATCAGACAGAACTGATATGACTGGTGATTCTTAGTGCATTGAAGGATGTCCACTCCAATGTGCTCCGTGTACAACAACAGCTATACAGCTCTGACCATCAACTGAGAATTAATTATGTTTAAAATATGAGACAAACGGGAATTATTTACTAAGAAGTTGGGACCACAAAATTAGGCAAGGAATAAGGGACTATCCCAGAAAATACAGGAGATCTGGTCACTCTAATAATAAGTAAACCCTCGATACTCCTAATAATCAAAAACTCAACAAAGGTACAAAAAACCCACCGAAGAGTAACTGCGGCAGATGTAACACATTCATGGCACCGCTTTGGTCCAACATGTCTACTCAGTTCTAAATAATCTCAAAGACAGACTGGCACCTCTGCTTTCCTACCTGGCTGGGAGGACATCTTAACCAATGGTCAGGAAGAGAGGTGTGGCATTCCCTGCCCCAACCAGGAGGCTGCCATGGATGAACACTAGGTGGAAATGGGAGGCCAACATTGCGGATCAACAACCCAAATGGAGAAGCATCCAAGCCGAGATGGTTAATATTCCCAGTCAGGAGGCCAGAAGAAATAAAGGGACAGTGGGGGACAGACTCCCACACTCATGTCATTCCCCAGTACACTTTTGGGGAGCCCCTAAGTGGATGCCCACAGGGAAGCATGGCAATTATAGTTCCACAGGGACTACTTCCCTTTTCCTTCATTTTTAATCTTCAAATACAGAACACATAAAATGCATGAAGTTCTTTTCCGTGTACGACCATCTTCCTTTTAATTACAGTACAGAACTCCTCATGCTAATTTTAGTTATGCTTCTCTATAATTATTTTAAAAAGCACATACACTTATTGTTTAATTAAATATTTCAGAGCAGAGAGCTCTGGTTATGACACATCACTTCACTTACAACCCACAAAACAGAAACTCAACTCTGAGGTTTGGCAGACTTGCTCCATACTTTAATTCAGGTCTTTAGCTTTGTAATGTTCAGATTATTTATTTAATTGAACCTTTTGAATTTTCATATGTTAACGTGAGCGCTGCCAGCCCATTTCACCAGCCAGTTGGGCAGAGTGGGCTGTTCATTTGACAACACCTGCCAAACAGACTCCATTTGTCTTACCTACAACTCAAACTGGAAAACACCGAAAGGCAAGACCAGTTAAGCCTTCTAATGCCTTCATTTCTCTCCACAGAGTGAATTGGTGGCGTTTGGCACGAGGCTGTGAAGGGTTAAAGTCTCTGTGAAGTGAGCTTAACATTTAAGTGCCCACCTAAAGTGCTATCACTGGCACCAGTGGAGTGCTTTGCTGATGAATCTTAAATATAGTAATTTAAGACGAGCGCCGGCACACATTCCCCGAACGCTGCGCTCTTCTTCTCAGTTTCTCCAGGACGGCACTAAAATGACTGTTATCCACTTCTGGGAATGGGCCACACTTATTGTTGTGCCACAAAGGAGAGCAATTAAGGACACATTCCTGCACTGGCAATTGCGCTCCAACACTCCGGTTCACAAGCCATTCTCTCCTTCTGCAGCCCCCCTCCTGGCGTGTTGTAAATTCTGTATTTACAGCACAAAGTCCCTTTTCCTCCTTTTTTTTATTGACAGAGATGAATTGTGGGCCCAGGAGGGGAAAGTGTGAGGCTCTTTGGAGACT
The DNA here is from genome assembly GCF_016835505.1 of Polypterus senegalus. NCBI lineage: Eukaryota > Metazoa > Chordata > Cladistia > Polypteriformes > Polypteridae > Polypterus > Polypterus senegalus. Next base: position 4,770,187 of record NC_053165.1, on the reverse strand, counting down.
AAGTGACCTTTCCGAAGCCCACAGGCTGAATGCACTCAACTTTTTCAGCCTGTCGCCAAATAAAACATTCCTCATCGCGCAGAAGTTTGGCCTCGAACCTCTCCGAGCACCGGCCAGGGATTGTCTGCAACTTGGCCCACAAGGAAATCTTTTTGCCACGTTTAATATTTAACCGACAGGAAGCCACCTTTAATTTTATCCAACTTTGATCAGTGGAGACAAACATCTCCTGGGCCCCCAAATCACAAGCCTATCATGCAAACTTGGACACGTCCAGCGAATTTTGAATAATGAGTCATTTCAGCAAGCAACAAAGAGATGTCGAGGAATGCTGGCTCTGCAAAATGTTTTTTTAATGCCTGTACACAACCAGCAGCTGTTCATTAAGCCCCACACACCACCAAAAATCAGCCTTTGATGAAAAGACCCCAAAGAGCAGCCAATGTCATTTGAAAACTGGGCGTCAAAATCCACTTTCCACTCGGTGACACTTTGAAAGGCAGCGTGAAACAACACTACACCACAGTAAATATAATACAGTATACAGTGTAAACAACATAGCGAGACAAAGCACATACCTCCATTTATGCAAGACAAAGCCGGGACACTGCTCCCCACATACGTTACATGGCTGCCCGCTTTCTGACTCGTCCACAGCAGGTAACTGGGGGGGAAAAAATAAAAAATTTAAGACTCTTGAGAAAAAACAACAAAAGGAAAACAGAAATGACATCAAGAAGGTGAGCTGCAGCGTTATTTAAGCTGCCAACAATACCTCGCTAACACACCACTTCACTCCAGAGCTGCCATTGTATTAGCGGGCCTCATTGTCACGGCAGGTCACACTGGCCAGGGTCATGAAGGACCACCGTCACATTCCTCTAGAGCCAGTGGACCTCCGAGTACAAAAACAAGAGCACGACTGGAGCTCCCAGTGGAAGTGAATGCATTTCCCCAGGCTGACGGCGAGCCCTTAATGGAGCCTTTGCACTACCGTCAGCATCATTCAATGTAAAAGGACCCCTTAGTTACTGGGTCTCCTTATGGTCATAGTGGAGCCGTCACATCTTACGTGTGCTTATGATGAAGCCAGTGGATCTGAAGCACTTAATGGAGTACCTGGACCGTCTGATGTCCACGGCAGAGCAAGCAGACGAGTTAACGGTCCGGGAGAGACCAGCAGGAGTCCACGTGTTCTTGGTGTAGGCCCAGCATCTCCTCGCACTCACAGTGACATCAACTGTGCTTATAGCCGTTTCTCGTCCTTGTAATCAAGCTATGCACATTACATTTTCTTCTGATATTTTGATTCAGCTCTATTGACAGTTGCCTAAAGCAGCATAATTGGGGTTGACACATTTTTTAAACAAGGCAGACTAAGTTACTTAAAAACATTCAAACACAATCCAACTGCCCGAGTTCCATTAACTTAATCATATTGTTTAATATTATTTTTGGGTTACTAGCGAGGTTTTAGCATCTAATGACCTACACAAGTGGTCTTCTAAAGCCCAGAATGCATGCACTGTACTCCGCTCCTCAGGGGCTCCCTTTACACAAACTGTTCCTATTTGGTTTGTGTTTTTCAGGAGTAGGTTCATAGTTTTAGCTTTATCATCATGGGTACCGACTTGTCATAAACATGGCTGGGTATGAGGAGATAGATAATAGATAATAACCCAACAACAACAACAATAATGAAACCTCCCAGATAATATTGTGTAGGCCCCCCTCATGCCGCCAACACAGCTCCGACCCGTCGAGGCATGGACTCCACAAGACCTCCGAAGAAGTCCAGTGGTTTCTGCACCAAGACATTAGCAGCAGATCCTTTAATTTGTGACGTGGAACCTCCATGGAGCGGGCTTGGTTTACCAGCACATTCCACAGATGCTCAATCAGATTGAGATCTGGGGAATTTGGAGGCCAAGTCAACACGTTGAACTCTTTGTCATGTTCCTCAAACCATTCCTGAACACGTTTTTCAGTGTGACAGGGCGCATTATCCATTGCCATCCGGGAATGCTGTTGCCATTAAGGTGTGTACGTGGGCAGCAATAATCTTTAGGAAGGTGCTATGTGTCAAAGTAACATCCTACCGTTGTGGAGATGCTCTGACCCAGTCGTCTCACCATCCCAGTTTGGCCCTTGTCAAAGTCGATCAGATCCTTAAGCTTGCCCATTTTTCCTTCAAGAACTGACTGTTCACTTGCGGCACCGTTGACAGGTGCCTTTGTAACGAGATAATCCATGTTATTCACTTCACCTGTTGGTGGCTTTAACTCTGTGGCTCATCAGTGTATAATGATAATAATAATCAGCCTTAAACTGGCGGAACATCAGACGCCGTAAAATAAAAGTAAACAACAGGACTGCCGCTCATTTAACCCAAACTACTAAAATGTGTTGCCGTTCACTACCGTCTGTAACAAGTGCTCTTCATATGCTAAAAGAGGTCTGCATAGTCCGTTATTCACTGGACTGAAAAAGTCCTTAGAGGGCGCACATTGATTGGGTTCTTATTATTCACTGCATTGATTTGTATCCTTGAAAACAGGGCTATTAAAATGAAGGGAAAAGGAATAAATCAGCAGTGAAAACTGGTCACTGATTAGGAAAAGGGTTAGAATGAAAACTTGCAGCCATGGCTTGGAATTCACCCCTGAACTAGGGGAACTTTGGGAAGAATCAACGTCTATCAGCATGTTCTGTTTGTGGAAACAGCCAGTTGGACCTCCTTAATCCAACTGTTAAGGCCTTTAAGTGAAAACCTGTAGAAGAACTGGGCAGATGTGTCCACGTCGTACTCCCACCTACAAGTCTGTTACAGCATCAGCTCTCTTATTATCCTGGCCAGGCGTTCTTGTGTGCGTTTGGGAGGTTGAGGTTTGTTGTAACATTTATATTTTTCTTGGGCTACTGTAAAGCTTTAATTTCCCCTCAGGGACAAATAAAGTATTATTTATAGGTCTATCAAACTGTAAAAAGCATCAGCCAGGGCTTTCCAAAATAGTAAACCGTAGGAAGCCAACATTCAAAGAAACTCACCTTATACTCATTTTTGCAACACTGACATACAAATGCAGTAAACTTTCACACATTATTACACAGCAGCTTGTCCAAAGCTTAAGGTGCAAAAAAAAGTGACGAGACTTGACCACCAGAGGTCAAACATTCAAAATCCTCCTCACTATCATTAAATAAAAAGGTCACCACAAGCTAGGCTCTCACATGGAAGAGCCTGTAGACACAGCTGTGGGGCGTATTGTCTACTGCCATCTCATTCAAACACCCAGCAGCAGCCGGAGACAGGATGTGCAGTGTTAACAAGAAGCTAAAATCACAGATCCTGGACTATGCAGTGATTCAGAGGAGAAGGAGAAGGAGGAGGAGGAGAAGACTAACTAACCCTGGCCAGCAGGCCACACATTTGCTCCTACCACCTGCCCTGGTTTTTATTGATACGGACTGGATGTGCAGACAGACATGGAGACAGAAAGAGAGAGGGAGAGAACTGGATGAGCAGATCATGACACACAAACAAAGGGAGATAAAAGGTGCTTTGTGAAATGGAGACAAAGAGAGAGAAGACATGAACAGTGCTACACTAGACAGACAGACAGAAAAGGCACTATATTATATATGGTTAAGATATGAAATGTATTTTGTGATAGAGATAGATATATATATCTACTGTATATCTATAGATAGATAGATAAGATAGAGAGAGAGGGGTACTATATAATACATAGATAGACAGACAGACAGACAATACTTTATTGTTCTTAAGGGGAAATTCAAATCTTACATGAATATTTACAAATGTTAAATGTACTACAGGATTCCTAACCAGACAGACGCTCTATAGCTGGTTATTGAAGATGCTACCTAAAACATGGCACAGTAGGACAGACAGATGCTACATGACAAGCTCATCTATGAAAGTTGCTGTGGAAAATGTCACCCCCTGTGGCTGCCGAATTCTCTCCCAACCAGTTCCACAATCTGTAAATCGTTTTTACCTGTAATTGATCTCAGTCCGTGTGTTTATATGCACACACATAACCGGGATAATGGGAGTAACCGGGTTAAGGCGGAATCCAAGTTTCTTACAATTCTGTGTTTATGTGCACCACTAATCTTCTGGACTTCTACTTTGACAAACCCCCCCAACATCATTAAACTGCACTCAAAAAGTCATCACTGGCCACCGTACGTCTCAAAGCATGCATGATGCCTGTGATCATTTTCTTGTGTTTCATAAACACATTTAGTCCTTCAAGTGCTGTGAGGTAAATAACAACATCCACCCCTTTAAACCTCTCCAACCCCGAGCCCCCCAATGATTTGCGGGATGTACATTGGCTGCTGTGTTACTCGATTGCACTGTTAATTTCTGCCTCTGCCAATTTTTCTTGTGAACACTTCTACCTTAAAATGAGTGTGAAGCTAAGCAGACAAAGAGTGCAACAAAGATGGGCAGACGACCAAATCCTTAACTGCGAGTCAGCTAAGGGTTCACGTGGCCACACAGCCGGGTTATTCACAGACAAATCCATTAACCAGGCTACTCCGAGAGCAATAAGCTGCCTTTTCTGACCGTGACAAAGCTTTACATGGCCTTTACAAAGTGGGTGTCTGTGAATATTCAGGTTATTGAGGTACACGTGAAACACACCACTTGTCAATTTCATTAACTTTTTTCCCCTCCTCTTTTTTTACATTAAGAACTTGCAGAAGATTGAGATGAACATGTATACAAAATTAACCAGTTGTACGTGTGTCTGTGTCTTTACGGTTTAGTTATTTCTCTTCGTTTCACTTTTACTGCATACAAATACTGCAATCTGCAAATACCCATAAGGGTCAGCAAATTCAGCGTTACTCATCGGTGGGCTTAGTAAATAATGACTTAACTGTCCAGAATATTAGAATAATAAAAAAGCAAAAAAATAAAAAATGAATTCATAACCAAGTAGCACAAATATATTCTTCCTTTGCTTAGTAAACATTTAGCATAACCAGCTTGTAATTTGTTGATTGACATGAAAAGAAAAAAAAAAAACAATAAAATTAACATAATATTTATGGTCATTGCTCTCAAAGCTGCAATATTTAGTTTGACAACATTCCAGCAAATAATGGTTTGTTCACAAAAAGCCAAAATACTCAATACATGTACACACAAACATGTAGAGAGAAGCAAGAGAAAACTGACATGCAGCACAACAACAACAACAACAACGGGTGTGAATAACAGACACTGCTAGAGAATATCAAGATGTCCATCTTGGTAAGAAGTGCACTTCCAGTTGCCATGTCTCTGTCATTCCAAAGATGGCACATCACAAGCACCAGCACTGCATTTTACAAAACCCATACCAAACGGCATACAGGGACTTATACATTGCATTTGTCATTCCAACAGATGATGCATCACAAACATTAGCATCGTGATTACAAATTCCATACCAAATGGCATATAACAGAGACTTACACACTGCATGGTGCACAGCACTCATTAACACTGAGGTCTACTTTGACTCCTTAGATTTCAGCCCATCACAGACCGGTAGCACAGCTACTGATACTATAAAAAACACAACCATAAGGTATATAAATAGACAGGGATGTAAACAGAAAAAGAGCCAAGATGCAGGATTGCAGTTTAAGGGGGTTATTGCACATATGAATGTGTAGATACAGGTTATATAGAAGAGTGGGCAGAATTACAGAGAGAAATGGAGGTGGAGGGATTATTTCACATGTCCACCCAGTAGGGTTGTAACGAGGGGAATGTTGTGTGGGTTGCAGGACCACATTTTAGCTGCTCTTGGGTAGAAGTTGTTCCTACATCTACAGATCTATGTCCCCATAACGTTAGCCAGAGAGCACAAGATCAAACATGCAGTGTCCCGGGTGGAACAGATCTCGGATGCTATCCGGGACCTTTGTGTAATATTGGCCTCTATAGATCTCCAAATCTTGGAGTTTGGCACCAATGGTGCATTGTGCCCCCTTTGCCACTCGGGCCAAGTGCAGACAGCTCGTCAAACTGCCCTGCTCTCTTTTGGCTATAATAGAAGTGGGTCATAAACTGCTGCAGTCATTTGCCATTTTTCAGTCTGCTTAGATGCTGCTGTGTGCTGTTTTGGGACCAGGAGACGTCCTCTGCCATGTGGACCTCAAGACATTGGACGCGAGTTACTCTTTGTACTCTTTCCACTTTATTCTGAGGGATGTCTCCTCTGTCCTATTAATTTATTTATTTTCCAGATATCTTTGTGTGTGTGTGTGTGTGTGTGTGTGTGTGTGTGTGTGCGCACTGAGTGACAAACAGTTTTCTGCTTAGTCAAACCGAACTATGAAATAACATCATGCTGATGATGGTAAGAATCTCATTATAAAAAAAAAAAAAAGGAAATTATTTGGCATGAAACCCTGCAGTCACGGGACCCTGTGACGCACACTCTTATAAATGATGAGTCCTTAATGGCACTTTGCTGGGTCCTTACCGGACCATTGTTTGACAAAAAAATATATATATATATTTCATTCAGCGAGGGTTCTTTGAATATAGAATTGGGTCTTTGGGCTTTGAAAAGATTCCTAACATGTGAACAAAATAAATCTTTAATATACAGAAGGCTAATTAGCAGGATAAGGACATCTGAGTTTAGCTGTACTATTGTATGCAGCTTTAAAATCAGGAACCCACTGGCATGTGACAAGCCTGTTATCATCTATTCACAGTTATTTATTGAGCCAATTAACAGATCTAAATTAATAAAAGGAGCTTTCAAAAACTTTGATGTGAATGGAACTTTCAGGAACCAAAAACGATTCTCCTGTGGCATAGCTTGGAAGATCCACTTTGGTGCCTTTACTTTTAAGGGTGTACTGCCATATAAGACACACAAATACACAGAACTTGTTAAGAGATTTGTGTAATGTTGGCATGAACTGCCTTTTATATAAGTTATCCGTACGTTGTATTAATTTGCAGTTTGGAAATTTGTACTAGGTTGGAAGGGGGAGAAGCCATAAATCAATATGCTATTTAAACATTCATTGTGAATTTCCAGCACATTTTCTTTTTATTATTTTAATTGTAAAGTTAACAGGTTCTTTTTGGGCTCCTTGTATATTAGAAATGCGGCATTTTACTGTACTCTATCTGCAGCTCAAGTTCATGTTGATTTCCCCTCAGCTGTAATTTGCTGTGTGAAGTGCCTCCGCCATCAGACGGCAAGCATTGAGGTCAGCAGGAGTTTGGCTCTCAGTTAAATGACAGTGAGCAGTGATGTGTGGCATAGTGGTGAAGGTTCAGGATTTCAAACCCTGGGGTTGTGGGTTCAAATCCTGCTACTGACAGTGTGTGACCCTGAGCAAGTCACTTCACCTGCCTGTGTTCCAATGAAAAAAACAGAAATTAAACTAATTGTCTCTCTCAGTGTTGTAAGTCACCTTGGATAAAGGTGTCAGCCAAAGAACAAATAATAATGATATCTAGGATAGGGTTATTGTAACGAACATTTTTTAAACAGTTTTAAACATTTTGTAGATTTCAAGCTTTGTGCCGTTATTGTGAAGCTTAGTCTGGTCTCTTACTTATTCATTGCCGCTATAGGGTTTCACATTCTCAGCCATGACAAACCTGAAGTGATGGGGACTTCCGTACTAGAGAGTACGGAATGAGACCCCCTCATCTACAAAGCTCACATACAGTAGCTTTTCTCAAATTGTAAGTCATTCTACTCAATTCCCGTTTATTTTGGTATAATTCCCAGGAGGTGCAGAGTGTTGTGACAAGTTATCAGGTTAAATGCTTTTATAAAAATGCCACTATAAATTGAACCAATCTCTAAATTCAGAATTAGTATGCAGTACTAGGGTGTTGTACCGTGTTAGCCATTATGTATGTAATGAGAAGTCAAGCAAAATGACACCTTTTATTGGCAAACTAACAAGATGACAATATGCAAGCTTTCCAGGCAAGTCAGGCGCGTTCTTCAGGCGAGATGGTTCCAAACTGACTGAAGGGGCCCGAGTTGCCTTCAAAGCCTGCATACTGTACAGGGTTTAGTTAGCCAATAAAAGGTGTCATTTGGCTTGACTTCTCATTACAGAATTAGCACAAAATGAGGAGTTCAAACAGCAAAAACTGATTAACAAATATGGAAAGGAACAATATCTGTCCATTCATACCAAAATGAACTGAATCTACTCCATGTCATATCAAGAGTAATTTCGCTTTTGTCTTTCGGGTTTGTTAAGGAGGTGGCGTAATTGTACTTTTGGAGTAAAAAAAAAAAAAAAAACGTCTTCATCGCATTACTTTCTTATACTTCAGGGGGAAAAAGTCAAATTAGTAACAAATATGTGTGATTGTGTTTTCTACGAGCCTCATTGTAGCCTTTAATTCTCACGGGGCTTAACTCAAGTTACAAAAGCAGAAAGTAAAAGACGACCATCTCTGTCAGGCTCTCGTCATCGCCGTCCCGGCTCTTAGGCAGGCACCTTTTACAGCTGCGGCTCGTTTTGCCAAGTACCCCCCGAAACACCTTGAGGAAAGGAAGAGCGTGGTAAACGGACACGAAGCCAGGATGTACGCTCTTAATCATTAACTTTCCTTATCTGACAAGAGGATGGCGATCGTAAAAGCAATAAAGGTATCGAGCGGAGCGGGTACTTACCGATCTGCCGGAGTGTCGCTTTCTGGCGCCGCGAGCGAACATGACAAGAGCCGGAGAGTGGCGGCGCATAGTAGAGCTCACTTTCATTCACACCAGACGTGAGATCAGTCCATCCCACCCTTCGACATTCCCCACGCCCACCCCTTCATTAATACCACTCGGCGGGCCAAGAGTGTCCGAAAAGCCCCGCCCTGTTAGACTGGAGCGTACGACTGGAGTTGCCACAAAATTAAAGTGGAAACCAGTCTTCTGGAAGCGACCGTCCGACCCCTAGGGACGTCCAGCAACTTGCTGGTATCAACAACTTTCCAGTGCGGCTGGTCCGTACGAGTGCGTTGTGCAATATAAAGAGAAGTAAATAAACAAATCAAACATCGGCGGTTTCCAGCAAGTAGGCTACGAAGAAAGGCTCGACGTCAGAGATGCCAGGGGAGCTAAACTACAGCTGGTCAAACACTGTAAGCGCCAGCAAACACAGATCGGGTTTGGCTTTAATGGACGACTTTCACAGCATACAACATCTTAACCTTACGTGAAGTGTAACGCGACATCATTAAAGTGCACACTCGAGTATAAAGGAGCGATGCCAAGGCTTACGAAGTTTATGCGTTATTTAGAGTGAAAAGGGGGTGCTCATTTGAGACAATTTAACGGATCAATTTAATTGGGTACGTCACAAAAGTCAACGCAACAAGCTAAGCTAAAGCGGCCCTAAACGCTGCGCCCATGTCTGCCTGCGGGGAGACCGCAGTTCCTCCCTGTTTGAGTATGCCTGCTTTTACTTTTCTTTTTCCCCTACGGCTACATGCAGGGTTAACTGTCACTGTGTAAATCGACCCCCATGGAAATGCACCGTGCATTCTTTAAAAGAAAAAAAAAAGTGTGCCAGAGTGGTACTTCTGGGCGATGGCACGGGGATCCGTTTTTGGTTTCCTGAAGAACCTTCCGCGGTTCAGGTATCGGAAGGTATCCTCATTTATAGTTATTCATAACAAGCTCCATAAAAAAGCATGAATATGATAACAGATGTGTAAAATACAAATAAATGTTTGGCAGATTTTGAAAGGACTTTCGTTGTATATAACAATACAAGCTAAGTTCAGCTTTTGTTGATCTGTTCGTATCCTGCTAGGTCGTCTTCGAGACAGTAAAGGTTTCTGTTTTGTCCACATATCATGTACCCTTTTCAAAGCCTAAAGAACCAACTTCATGTGCAAACAGTCCTTGGATAGGATGGGGAAGGGAGCACACACACAAACCACTAAGCTGCCGCTACAGATCCAGTATCGTTTAGAGTGTGCAAGGCGCTGGCGCCCCGTCCTGGTTTGGTTCCCATAATGCCGCCAATTCTGAAGCTGCTCAGAGTCCCCCCGACCTCGATTATGCGAATTCACAAAAAAAATGGATGGAGGGCTGGATGTTGGGGCAGATCTATCAGCTGGGGGTTCTGGGTGGGCACCCAGGGGTTTGTGAAGGTAAAGGGGAGCCTTTTACCAATCAATTGGCCCCAACCCGATTAAAACGGTCACGCTGCAATGTCAAAAGTAGGACGTACAGTCTATTCAGAAGCTAAACCAGGGGTGGGGGTGGTCTCATTCCGGACTTGGCTGTATGATTTTAAGAATACTTACGACCTATGTAAATGGATGTGACCAAAATTTACAATAAGGTTACAAAGACGGATGTAATGACTTGTACTTTAAAATTGCCACCCCGTTATATATTTGTGTTTATGTTCACACTGCGATGGATTGGTGCCCTGCCTGGGGGATTGCTCCTGCCTTGTGCCTGCTACTTGCTAGGGTAGGCTCCAGCTGCCCCGCGATCCTGCCCTGGACATGCGGGTTCAGAAGATGTATGGACGACACGTCTCTCGTGGCACGGAGTTTCCATGCCTGATTTGGCAGAGCTGATACCAATCCTGACAGCAAAAGGAAGATGCCAAACCATTGCCCAGCTCCAGTCCATCTCGACGTTCACAACAAGGAATCGGCAAATTTACAGAACATCGAGAGCTGAGGAAACACTTCGGTCTCCACGGAAGAGGAACACAAGCGGTAACTAACCTGGGAAGTGAATCGAAGTCGTTTGCGCAGCGAGGCTGTCACATTAAACACTGCGCCACACACCGCCCAACGCTGACATTTGAAGCACTGTTTTGACGGATTGGGGGATTTGCCTGACTTGAGGAAATGCAAGGAAGCCTTCCCTTTTCTACACGTACGCTGCTAAATTTACTGCAGCCGATGTCGTGACACAGCGACCCAGCAACAAGAGGCACTTGCAATCCGCTGTGCCACCCCGCCACCTGCTCGTGTTAATTGGCTAATAAGCACAATTGACATTAGCGTTGACTTCACACCGGATTAGCAAACACCGGATTCCCCTTTCCCAGCAGCTGTTGGACTTGTCCCCATATCTTAATAGTGGGCAACAGCTTCACCAGTAAACACAGCGTAGGATGGGCGGCTCGAGAAAGCAACGTCGTGGTTTGGACAGAAAAACGCTCTTCGTTTGAATTCCGCAAAATATGCATGTAGTTGTGTTGCCATAGTTGGTTGGCTACTCATCCTGCATCTTTATAACATAAAATTCCCAAAACCGCTTAATTCAATGTAGGGTCAGGACTGAACAGACCCCGGCAGCACCAAGAGCGGCACAAACAGGATGAGCGTCCCAGGGTAACTTAGCGTCGTCAACAACGCCGTAATATGCACGTCTTTGTGAACTTGGAGATACACCGAGCGCCTGCTCCGAACTACCTGTAACGCTGTCCTCGCCCAGCTTCTCGTTCACTTTCTACATAATGGCAACATACTTTATATCTCTCTCATTTGGATCCGCACCTCTGCCATCATACCACCTGGGCGAGTAAACCAACACAAACTTCTACGGCCAAAGAGTCCGGCGTTGGTATCCGTGAGGATGGCTCCTACTCGGGACCACAAAGACGGTCACATGACAGACTTTCTTACTGCATACCAAAATGGTTCACAAGCTTATCAAATGCCACTTCCCTGAAATAGATTCATATTTCCACTACTTACCTTTTTCCCGGAGGATTCCAGGAGCCTCCTATGAAATTCGACGATTTGCGGCGGAGGACTTAACCGCCTGACGCTGCGACGCTGATTGGTAGGCGACCGCTGACGTCCCCCACGTGACCAGCCGGGAGCGAAGACTTGCTTTTCGCGCCATTTCAAATGCTTGTGACGGTGGGAGTTCGCGCTCACGATGGCGAAATAAAATTACGAGCGCGCTGCACGGCCGCGTTTGGTTGAACAGCAGCGTTTATTTCGACATACAAGGTTATGTGACAAAAACGTGCAAAAGAAAACGATGAAAGAATGGTGGCGTAAAACTGCGGCGGAGAAAATATATAAAAAATCATTGAAGAAAAGCATGAACACTACGGCGGTTTCCTCGATATCTTCGACATGGGTGAGCACAAACAGTGGCGGCTGGCCAATAGAGGGCGCTAGGGCGCCGCCCTCCCTGAACCACACACACAAAATAATAATTATATAAATTATTTAAATGTATAATTATATGATGTGATATATTAGAAAATCTTCTGTAAAAAATAAATGTTTTCACCATCACCATATAACTTCTCTGCCTGTCAGCACGTCTCAATTTCAGCTGAGGGGCGATCGAGATATCGCCCAAAGGAGGCGGGTCTTTGTAGAATTTAGTCAAATGCTGATTCAAGATATAAATATATTCAAGATGTGACATAAAATTTAGCCAATCAGCGTCCTCAAATCTTAACTGAAATGGGCGATTTTTCTGTCGCCCCAAGCAGCTAAAATCAAGGATGGTCTGTAGTGGCGCAATTTTCAATTAACATTACGTGACAATGGTGGACTCAGGTGTTGTTAATTCGGACACGAACCCAACTCTGTTCAATCTCTACTCCAATATCCGTTTGAGAAGAGAACTTTGGCAGAAAAACTGAAGGTAAAGGAGCTGGGTCCAGATCAGCCTAACCTCTTAATCAGACAGCAGATAAGCGAAAAAGGGAAGAAGTACACGCGAAGCTACTCTTCCAGTTGGTACACCAAAAAGGCCTGGCTATGTGGATGCGTTTCTGCTAATGCCTTATTTTGTTTCCCGTGCTTGTTGTTTAAAGCAACTGGGACAGATCCTGCTTGGACAGTTACGGGAGTGAGAGATATGAAGCACCTGTCCGAGAAAGTAAGAAAACATGAGAACACCAGGACACACATGGATAATTCCGTCAAACTAGCCATTTTGGGAAGAGTAAACATCGCTACTCAGTTAGACGACGGTCACAGGATTGCGATAAGAAAACACAACGAGGAGGTAGATAAAAATCGGTATATTTTATCCAAGATAATTGATTGTGTTAAATTTTGTGGGGCTTTTGAGTTGGCCTTGCGTGGGCACGATGAGACTGACTCGTCAGACAACCCTGGCATTTTTAAGGGTTTAGTGGATTTTGTTGCCTCGCTAGACAGTGTGCTAGACAGTGTGTTCCTGTACAAATAAGTAAAAAAAAGATGCAGTTTTTTTTTCCCACCACAGTTATTTTCCTGTACATGGTTGTCCTCACATTTGTCGTGTGTGTATATATATATATATATATATATATATATATATATATATATATACTGAAATAATTGATCAGACATGATTTAATAATGTTCTTTAACTTTGTCTGCATTGCAATAAATCATATTGCTTTGATTTGTGAAGAATTGTTTGAGAAATTGTTTGCTGTACCACAGCCCCACCTCAAAACATTTTCACCAGCCGCCACTGCACAAATATATCCGTCGTTAAAATTATATTAATGCAGTTCACTAGTTTTCATTTATTGTACAAATGTGATCTTTGTCCTCCCTGCCTGTAAGACTGTGCTTCAAGGGTGGTTCGGTGAGCTGACGTCCCGAATTGAGGCTACGCAGCCTGGTTTTATGCGTTGTCTCCGGGAATTGTCAGCTGTTTTAAGGCCGCCGAAACGCCAAGTGAACCCCGAGCAGAGGGACCTCGTTTTCCATTGCATTTTACAAGGCGCACAATAATCCCCCAACATTTTTCAATTTTATTTACCCCTGCCACTCTCGCCGGCTTAATGAGTCGTGTACCCAATATTGAACCACACAATTTGGTTGGCCTATACACGAATATCTCAGTTTAGGGCTTGTCAGTCAGACGTGGAGCCCCAATATCGTGTATTTACAGAATCCCAACGGCATAACGCCAACACAGTTACAGTTGGATGAAGTGTGAGCCATTTAATGTGAATGGTGTCCACATTCTTGATAAGGCGGAATATCTGTGGCAAATTCTTATTGGCGAATTGTCTGTAAAATGCATGTATGTGCTTTTCTTTATTTGGGAAAACCTGTGCGTTATGCGAAAACTGTGCGTTGGATTCGAGTGCGAGAAAAAGTTGTCCAGAATTCCTGTGCGAAGGACCTGCTTTCATTCAGGAAACACCAAATTCATCCTTAGGGGTACTGCATCTGAGGAGGCTGCTGTGAATGCGGAACTTGATGGCCAGCAATAATGCAGCCTCAGAATGACTTGATGGTCAAAGTTTACTTGTCCCCTCTACTGCTGATTCACCAATCAAAAATCAGTACTCGCTAGAACCCGCCCTCTCGGCTTTGATGAGTGAAAGTGACAGATTTCATCAGAATTCACTTTACTGGTCAAATACTGTACACTGTGTACTGGAAATTTGTCTAAGTAGTATTAATGCAATCCACAAGGACAACGTATCCAAAAATAACCCTAGCAGGCCTTTTAACTTCTTTCTAGCCACAGGTTCAAATAGCATAGGTTTGGGTGCTGAGCAGAGCCAAGGGCTCACTGGTACGCAGCATGAGAGCCATAGGTTCAAGGCATTGATTGTTTTCTTTGTTAATGTGTTTTCCCTGAGTGGAAAACTTACCTTGAATTTTATTTAGTTAAATTACCCCTCTTTTGTACTTTTGAGTTCTTGGTCATTTTGGGTTTAGGGTATGCACTGTAGCACCGAAAAATGTGAATTGTTTAAAAATGTTAAAGTCCTAGACTTCTGATCCTGAATAGATTCCTTACAGCAGTGTGTGGTTAGTTTTATGCTTTGCAGCTAAAACCTTGGCAAGATAAGACAAGCATACAGTCTCTCGTGCAATACGGTATTCCCATATGTTCAGTCTCTTAGGTCATAGTTTGAATGTATATCATAATAAATGTCATTTGAAGCACAGAATGCACATCTGTGCCCACAGGTCAGCTGTTCCCATCACGTTCAGATGAAATTTGATTAGTATGTTAGCAGAGTGAACCTAACTTTAGTAATTTAATTCCTTATAAAGGGAGTAGAATATTGTCAATTACCTTTTTTCATGGCAGGGAATGTCCTTGTTTTTGTTGCAGAAAGACGTTTATTCAGCTGAAAAGCAACCATAATAATGCAAATGTGATTTTTAGTGAGGATTAAATCAACTTGTGCTTGAAGCATACGACATGGGGCATACTGCATGCTGCAAAAGATATCATTTGATATGATTTGACTTTTTGCCAAAACATCACTTTTGGGGAGTTCTGTTTGTATGACTTTCACCAAAAACAATTTACATCTCCTGCCGTTCTATGGTTCTGCAAGTATTTTCACCATAAATTCTTTAACCTCCATATTTAGTGCATGAATATTTGTTACAACTCCACATACAATTCACATAGTTTTACCCCCATTAATAACGTAGTGCCCTGCAGGGTCCAATATTTATCCTATTTGTTCAGATTTTCACTGCTTGGTCTTTTAACTTTAGCTAGCATGAAAGATCTGGCCACACCAGTTCCTCTTCCAGTTCAAACCTGATCCTTAAGTGGATCTCTGGCAAAAGTACAGTAATTGACATCTAGGAAGTGAGATGCTTTTTCACTTATGTTGATGATAAAGACATTAATGGTTCTGGGTTACACTTTTTTTATTTATGTCTAAACAAATTAATTCTTTAATTCAAAAAAACTGCAGAAATGTCCTGAAAGATCAGCATCTGATTGTTGCTGAGAAGAATGTCTGCCTTCTCCCTGGCACAGAAGAGCACGTTTCCTTATCCCCCAAAATTAGTCAGATTTGACGATGGTGCTCTTTCAGCTTTTTGCTTTTCCACTTCTCCTTGTATTTTAGTGATGCTCTCAAACACCAGTTTCATACGATTTTCACATTCCAGCCCTGTAGAAGAATTCTAGGCCTTTTTTCTTTTTGCTTTGTCTTCTAATTCTATTAATTTATTTTGAAGTGCTTTACATTCTTTTTGTATGCCAGTTAGTGGTTTTTTTTTTTCCATCTGCCATTTATTCAAGCTGATCAATGTGGGATGTTAACATGTAGACTTGCATCATTATATTCATTTTACTCTCCATTTTTGTAAATTATACTTTCAGTGCTTACCTTAGCATTTGACTTTATCCTTCATTTCCTGCTTAGTGATTCATACCTTCTTGCCTTTCATATTCATCCCTACTTTAACTGTTACCTTCCTGAGATCAAGAGCGTTTTCTGTATAATTGTCTAAAGTTTTTTGTGACATCTGCAAACTACTTGGTGTGGGTGTTTAGATGTGGAGCACATCTCTGGGTCCAGTCCAGGACTGCAGTGGCTGTAATGGGGCCTATGTCTGTCACCTCTTCCTCTGCACTGGTGCATAAGCCCCCCCTGCGTAGCACCACTCGTTTCTTCTTTGGCAGTTCTTGTCCATTTTTGGACAAATTCTAAAAGAAACTTTACCAACAGTGTTAGATTATGGGATATTCAAAATAATTGAAGAATATCAAAATTTTAGCTTTGATGCTAAGGAGAATTATCTCAAACATCTGTTCCACACAAATGTGTTGCCATAAACAGAAAATGGGTTAAAAAATACATGTATGTTATTGCTTGATAACCATCTTTATCCAAAGGCAAAATAGCCATATTTGTTAGAATTCGTTTGTTTTGCCTGGTGGCGTGACATGCTCAGGGTCACACAGTGTCAGTGGTGGGATTTGAGTTCACAGCCTTAACCACTACACCACACTACCGGCCAGTACTTGTGGAACTACAAACATGGAACATATATGATGTAGTAATGAAGTACCGGTAAGAAACAAAGCAAGCTAAATTTGTGTAACAGTAAAAGCACACTGGAAATAATTCTCCAAAGGAAACAAAGACCTAGCGGTTTTAAAAGCGCCAGTGTGTAGCACACATAAAAGCCAAAAGACAGGGAAACACAAGAAGGGCATTTTATTCTGGGAAAAGTTATTGGATGTATTAAATTCCCTTGATTCACTGAAGAGATTAGAGTCAAAGAACATTCACAGTGCATGTAAAATCTATGATGCAATACATTCCTGCAGTAAATCAGATTAAGGCTTTTGATGCCTTTTTTTTTTTTTTTTAAACAGAACTTAATCAAATCAGAGCAAGAGAGATCGATCTCAAACACCACGGACATCCCGCTTTGAATGCATGTGCACACTTTCTTTCTCTTGTAGAAACTTTGAATTGACATTAAATTTCCATGAATTTTAATGATTTGTAATTTTATTTTAACAGAACTTGCCACAATTATTTCTCACTCAGGTTGTCTTTCTTGGGGTGTGTTTTTTATGTTTCGTCTCCATGCTGATGAAACAGTAAGGCGTATCGAAAAATTGTGTTACGGTCACTACTGTGGCTTTAGCATCCGTGTTTGCTGCTGAGGTTACCAGTGAGCCAGTACCAAGAATGGTGGGAATGGGAGCCAAACTGGGACAGGATTTTAGTGCATTATAAGACACATTACCCTGTATTGGGTTAATTTAGTAACACCGCAAGATTTCAAGGAATTATCATGTAATATTGCTTAGTATCTTTTCTTGAAGAGTATCCTGGGATAGCACATGATTTCATAGGATCCATGTAAAACAAAGAGTGATTAATTTGTTAATTTTATTAGGTCATGTAAGACTTTCGCTTTTCAGATTAGTTACATAAACTGTCTCTGATGAAATAAAAGCTTCTTTGGGATGCATGCCATGCAGGTCGATCCGGCTGGGTATCCCACCTGAGCACTAAAATCCGTCTCGGGGTCGTATCAATAAAAGCTTTGTTTAACAAGTGCCTGGGTCATATTTCATCCTGGTGACATCTTGTCTTTACCATCTGACGGCTTGACCACTTCCACTTCAAGATCGGCTCTTGGCTTTGTGCCTCTTAAAGCATGAATGGGCAACGTGCCAGTGTTAGTCTTTGAATTTAAGACTGTGGAATCGGCCACATTAAATACAGCAGAGCTGACATTCTTTTCATTCTCTTTATGAGTTCTGCATATTCTTCTCTCAGAAAAGGTTCACATTATGGAAAAATGAGGTGAAGAGAAACACAACTGAGTTTGGGCACTAATGCTAATGATGTTTTATGCATTTATACTGAAGATCACCCCTCTGTGCTTTACATCTTCATTATAAGACTACTGTTCCTTATTTCTCCAATAAGTGGTATTCAAGGTGAAGTTACCGGCTCACAGTCGCACAGTGAGTCAGAGTTGGGTATTGAATAAGATTATATGTCATGCATTTCCAGAGTAGACCCCAGCATAATGCACTTTATATCTACACTCCAATGCACACTATGGGGTGAGCCTTCATAAAAACAGTGTCTCAGATGACACTTTCCTGGCACGAGACAGTTCACATTATCAGAGTATAACCCTTGTGGGCCTTTCTTGTGATGGGACGCCAGTCTCTGTTCACTCCCCCTGGTTAAGTTACATGCAGCAGGCAAAGTAAATTATAGAACCTGCTGTGCCACCCCTTGTGCCTGACTGAAGCCACGTGGACATTGGAGGGTCACAGAAAATGTTTGTAAACGGGAGTGTGAAAGAGGTGACACTCAAAATGTACAAGTGTTCTCCCAATCCTAAAGAAACCTATAGAGAGAGTTGAACACACTGCTAGCAGAAGTCACCTGGGTGGAAATTTAAGTTGAACTTAAAAATGAACAACTGTTGATTATTTCCTCTCACAGTCCAAAGACATGCAGGTTAGGGACATTGGCGATTCTAAATTGTCCCTAGTGGGTGCCTGGTGTGTGTGGCGCCCTGCCCGGGGTTTGTTTCCTGCCTGGCTGGGATTGGCTCCAGCAGACCCCCGTGACCCTGTAGTTAGGATATAGTGGGTTGGATGATGGATGGATGTTGATAATTTCCTTCTATAAAGCCGCATTATGTTTCTGTGTTATCAGTGCATGTTCCTGACCCCCTGTGTTGTGGTGTTTGTGTGAAAGATCAAGTCCTATACAATGACTGCAGAAAGTATTCAGACGCCTTTTATGTTCAGTACACTTTTGAGTTGTAGATTTAATTTTAAATGGATAATTTTTCCATTTTTGCCCATCAACCTGCAATCGGTAGCCCATAATGACAGGATGTTTTCAGAAAGGTTTCTACATTTATCACAAATCAAAAACTGACATCTCTCATCCTTGTAAGTATTCACACCTCTAATTTATCACTTTATAGAATCCCCTTTGAAAGCAATTTCAGCTTTGAGTCTTTACAGTAAGTCTCTACACGTTTTGCGCACCTGGGTTTGGGCAATTGATTCCATTTTTCCTGGTATATCCTCTCAAGCTCCATTAGATTGCAGGAGACGTATTTCCATCTTCATGTCTCTCCACACATTTTTGGACATGGGGCTGGGCCACTCGAGGGCAGTCGGAGACTTGTCATTGTCTTAGCTGTATTCCATGGGTCATTGTCATGCTAAAAGTTCAATCATCGGCACAGGCTGAGGTGGCTTGCACAATTGGAGAAATTTTACTCGTAAACCTGGTGGTTATGTCCTCTTTGACAAAGGCAGTACCAGAAGCATTAGTTGTGGATGTGCTGGTATGTTTTGCCTTAGGTCTGGCAGACTGTAGTGGTGGTCCCCATTTTTAAAAAGAGGCATAAGAGGACATGTTCCAGTTCCCAACAGCTGACAGTCTTCATCCTGTCAGGAACACCTATACAGGGGTACAGGAATGGAGGCACCACCTGAGAACGACTGTGGAACAGCTTGCCAGTCGTTTGTTCCAGCGCAGGGGTTTGCAGACGCTCTCTACATGCACTTTGTGG
The DNA here is from genome assembly GCF_016835505.1 of Polypterus senegalus. NCBI lineage: Eukaryota > Metazoa > Chordata > Cladistia > Polypteriformes > Polypteridae > Polypterus > Polypterus senegalus. The sequence goes on along the minus strand of NC_053165.1, from coordinate 4,750,389 downwards.
AGTTGGATATTTGTGTTTGCGTGTATGATGTTAAGCCAAGTCCACTCATTGCGGCTATCAGACCCTAACAAAGGGGTGTCTTATCTTTTTTCCTGCTGATGATTTTCGTGGACAGCATACAAAAGTGAGGCTAAGGTTTGGGGTGTTTAAGGGTTGTACATCAGGCACTGCAAATGATATCCTCCTGGCTTTATCAGAATGTGGCCTATAGCCATCAAATGGTGATCTGCACCACAAGATGAGTGTAACGTAAATGGGGCAAGAATCAGCACTTCCAAATCTATGGATCTGGTCCTCTGCAGGGGTAAAGCAATTTAGACTGTTACATTCTTTTTGGGAATTCTGGATCCTGCTGGCCAGAGTGCTTTTTTGTGGTATTTTGGACACATTTTCAATCCAAAGGCCTGATGTCCGGTTTCTCTTAGTCATGCCAGGTGTGACAATGTCAGTATGTATGTCGCTGCACTTTACAAGACTGGCATCTGATTTCTATTAAGGATTCTAATTCATATTTGAATGACATAATGGATTACATTTTATATGGTAAAGAGGAGCGAGCTAAGAGAGTGTGGGCAGCTGCCACAGAACATTCAGCACATCACATTTAGTGTTTTAATGGCATCACCAGCCCCTCAAGCTGTACCTGCACCTTTGATTACCTCAATGCCTCCACAATCCACTAATTGTTTTAAATGAGCAATAAATCAGAACATCAGTCTGGGATGATGAAGAGTCTGCCGCTGGGGCTTCTCCCTGGCATTTGGCTATGTTGTTGCCACGCTGCTTTGTGCTCGGACGAAGCTGAGATTTCAGACCTGCTTTCCTTCATTAAAGGACGAGGCAACCCGTGCTGCAGACGTCCCAGATGCCACTCCTGCACACGCTCCACACGTTTTGTTGCTGAGAATCAAAGTTACCCGACACCCACCGCAGTAATCGCTTTGCACAGTAGGCTGCGTTCCATTTACCTCGGATGTTGGAGCCGGAAATGATGTCACACTCGAGTTGACCACGTTACTGTCAAATGTTCTGTAAACCAAAATGGACGCTCCCATGGAAACTTTTCTTGTGGTTGTACTGCAGTTGTGTGGGAATACAGACCAGTACTGAACAATGCTTGTGTACAAGCAGGGGGTCAGTCGGGCACACACACACACGTACGCACGTCAAGGTCTATGGGCCGTCCTAGACACCAACCTTCTCACATCTCCATTAGAATTGGTGTTGGGTCAGTAGAAGGCTGTCTGTCAGGACCAGTAGTCAGACATTTCTCTGCGATGTGCCCATGTGCTGCCCTGGCACACTCTGATGTACTTTGTGGGCATGCCAGCCTGCCATAGTTACTGTTTCACTCACAGAAAGAAACTGTACAAGTCGGGGCAGGCTGGGTAAACAGTCCGAGATAGCGAGGCGAGTAACCAAAAGGCGGCACTGGGTACTTCATTCAAAGCTAATCTATTGCACCTAAAGGGCAGAATCACTGGGCACCAGCACAAGGTGGCACCTCTTCATTAGCTGTGGCTGGGTACACACTTATCTGTTGTTACACAAAAGGACATTTTTTAAAATTCTTAAATCTGTTTCAGAGTTACAGGGAAAGGCAGAAAGCAGAATTCGGTCTGGAGCCAGCCCATGAATGAGGGGCCCATTCATGCACACGTGGACCCCCACATGGGGCCAAAGCTGTCCATCTTTAGGGATGTGGGACAGAATCCCACACACACGGGGAGAACATGCAAGCTCCACACAAACAATGACCAGGTGGTGTATTCGAAGCAGACATACATCAGTGTTAGTCTTGGGGGGCTTTGAATGATTGGCTATTACACGCTGATATAAGATGGCATTGGTTTAAGTCTTGATGCACTCAGGGCGGCAGGCATTTGTGTGACGGGCCGTCTTAGAGGAGGTCTGTTTTGAGAGAGTGGAATGGCCACAAGTGGTCTTTGGCAGGAAGTGGCCGTCTTGCATAAGGGCAGTAGCAGGCGGAGTGACGGGATGTTGTGTTGTGTCTCTTGGTAACCTGACGAGTGTAACGGACTTCTGTCCTTTTTACAAATGCAAAGTTGCAAGAGAAAATGTGCAAACCCTCTGCAGTTCATGGCATGAAGTACTCATAAGTCACAAACACAAAGTGCTTCAGCTAATAACACACACAGACACCTAACTGGATTGCTCCTTGTCGATACTGACGATGAGTCACATGTCACCTGCAGGAGCAGGTGTCCTTCTAGTTGTTCTGGACTGAGGGTGTTAAAAGCGACGCACAACCGAGGTAGGTGGGTACCAAAATAGGTAGATTTGAAAGGACCCTCAAACATACCCGCTACATCTAGCAGCTCTTAAGGCCTGTCCTCTGTCACCATTCAGTCTGTCACTAAGGCTTCATAAAGTGCCACTGCTATAGAAGACCTCCTGTATTGTTTCAGTTTCAAAGCAGGTGGGCACTGTGACAGCCCGTGTAGTGGGAATTGGTGTCACCAGCATGATCAGGATGATGGTGTAAGACAGGAATACACGGACACAAACAGGGTTGGGTTTTTTGAAAAATAAAGTGAGGTTTTATTTACAGGTCCACTTTAAACAAAAATAATGTCCTGCGGAATTTATATATCAATACACAGTCCAATACCGCAAAGGACACACAAAAACAATAATTAAATGGAGTCCAAAAATGACTATCTACAGCATTTACAGTGCTGCCTGAAAGTCCCCAAATGAAAAAGTAAAATACACACAAATTAGTGAAACCCAATATATACACAAAAGCAAAATGTGAAGCTGTCTTCATCCACAGTGATACAAGTTAGGAAGCTGCTCCTTCAAACAGTGTATAGTACAGGAATCACTCAAAAATATTCAAAATACAGAAAAAAAAGTGTATATACAAAAATAAACAGTGCACCAATAACCACAACCCAATAAATACCTCCACCAAATTTAATCCAGAGATATTTATATATACAAGAAAAAATATTTAATATTTACAATAATCACGGCACAAGCAGTAGTGCTTGGTAAATTCAAATCGCTATTCTACCAAGTACCTTTCTCTAGCAAGATCTAGTCAGAAGAACCAGCCTCTAGAGGCCGTAATTCCTTTTTGTAATCGGCGCCCTCGCGCCAACCAATTAAACTGCTCTACGTCATCCCTCCATTGGCACACGATGATGTGAATGCATCTTAGAAAGGTGACTTCTCCTGTCCCGCATAATTACTATAAAAATTTGAACAGCCGGCGTGTGTGCGTAGCTGTGCCAGTCTTTGAGACGCAGACTGCTCTTCTGCCTTAAGTGAAAGTAAGCGCTTTTCAATTTTTTCCTCCTTCCTACAACCCAGATGACTGCAAACACGGGATCCCTTTTCTAAACCGTGGTAAACTAATATTAAGGTGCTTCACACTTTCTTTTGCTCCTGTAGTGATATGAGGTTGCGGGAGGCACTCGCAGGAGTGGAGGACCGACAATGTCATACGGGCCAGTCAATGGCAAGGCCACCTCTCCAGTCTACACGAGACCCACCACGACACTCCCCAAAAGGCACTAATATGGTCAGTGAAGACGTCTCAGTGCACTATATAAAAGCAATGAAAAAGGCAAGTTTCCTTTCTTTATACTTTTTTGTCCTTTTTTTCCACAAACAGGTTAATACTGCAAAGGGCACTTAACTCATTTTATTTAATTGCTTGTAATGCCAGCAAGGCACATTACCACAGGCACACCTTCATCTAACGACTGCACACCAGTGGCCCACACGTTCCACATCATGAAGACCTTCAAGAGGCTGCCCTGGACTTTACTGCATGTGGTCTCTTGTGGTAGGCCACCTGGACTCGCCTGTCGGACAAAGACTGGGGTGGTAGGTACCGTATCTGTTTGCTCCATAAGATCATGCTAAGCTGTCAGCCCTGGGCAGATGATGAGTCTCTGATTTGTTCATTGCTTTCATTAAGAATCAGTCGTCCATGTTAAGGGGTCAACTCAGAGATCTCTGATATGCAGGCGGGTGGATATTGGACTATCTGTCGGGAAGATCTCTGTCGATGAGACTCAAAGACTGTGCCAGGGATGCAGAGGTGACTAGCACTGGAGCACCACAATGAACTGTGTGGACCCTATTACTCTTCAACCTGTCACTTTGAGAAATTCTTAGGTGACTCTGCACTTAGACATATCGAGACGAAGGCCAGGAGTCAGGTGGAGAACTGCGCATTGACGCTTCGCTGCACCCAAAAGCCTCGACACCTGGTTACTATACAAGGAGTGGATGTGGTCCACAATGACAATGACAGGCTGGACTAGTCTCATAACACGGAGGAACTGGAGAAGAAAGGGCAGGGCTTCTTTAATGCGGGTAGGGACATCCTTTACAGTATGGTGCAGTGGGCCAGGAACATCAAGTCAAGTAAGGCCCACCGAATCAACAAGCTAATTAAAAGGGCAGAGTCAGTTATGGGACATACTGTGGACCCCCTGGAGGTAGTGGAGGAGCAGAGAATGAGGACACAACTCGGAGCCACTATGAACGACGCTGCACATCCTCGCTGGGACTTCCCCAGCATTGAAGACTTTAAATAAACAAAATATTTAGCAGAAGTGGGTTAGCAAACACTACGGGGGCTCCTTCATACATATGACGGTACGCCTTTATAGCGCCTCTCTGACTGGGGCTGCTTTTTCATAACTCAGGTGTGTATTTATTTATTGATCTTCTGTAAAAGTCAACTAGAGTTGGTTTGCTCATTTGTTTGATCTATCAGTCTGTCATATAGTGTCTTTCACATCCGCCCATCCATCACCGTGTGTCGGCTTCGTTCATTAGAGCTTCAGAGCCTGCAGTCTACAGACGGTTTGGGGGGAAAAGCAGACATGGTTTCTGTGAATCAGTACAACATTCTGATTTTGATCAAAATGACATCGGGGGTTGCTGGGGACAAATGGGCTGAAGGGATGTGTGTGTGTGTGTGTGTGTGTGTGTGTGTGTGTGTGTGAAGCTCTGGAAACATGAGAAGACGAAAGACATCTCCATGGACTGAAAACTGGTGCCCTTCTTACCTCACCTGACTGATATAAAATGCCGTATATGAAAGACCTGCTTGGCATTTGAGAGAAACGTGCGCAACTCCGTGTGATCGCTTCAATGCGTAATGCCTGTACTGTGTAACTGACATGAAAGGAGCTATATAATCAGGTACTTCTGTTACTCCTCTTACTGCAGGGCTGGAGCTATTCACACAGGCCGACTTCTTGGTGCCGAATGGCTGCTTTGATGCTGCTGCTTGTATTTGAGCTGAAGGCTGAGGAGGAGGGCACTGATGCCAACCTTCAGGTGGGTGGTAAATGTGTAACGCTGAGAGTCGTAGCCACTGATAAAGCAAGGCGTAAAATGTATGGTTGAGGAGATGGGGCTTCGGAGCGCTCCTGTGGGGCTCCCAAGTGCCGGACAGCTGAAAATCCTATTGTGTGCTCTGTTGGCAGTTTAATTTCATCATGGAAATCGTCCCTGAGGCCAAAGTGAATGTCGCTCATGCATGAAATGAAACCGAGTTTGTATGAAATTGATTCTGTGACCAGAGAGTCCTGAATCAGTGAGACGAAAGAAAGCGAGCCTCGTGCTTTGTGTCTGCTTTGTTCTGAGCAGCCACTTCTAGACGGCCATGCTGACCAGGGGGGTCCTAGCACATTAAAGCAATCAGATGTGAGCTGCAGATGTAAAGCACAACACTGGCCTGTTTGTGCCATCTTGGCCACTTTACAAGTTGGTGATGTCCCTGTAGCCAACAGAGTGATGTGTTTTTGAAGAAGGAAGCAAATATGAAGGCAGACGAGGAAGGCGAAGGTGGAGAAATGGGGAAGAATTTTATCAGTTTACTGCGAGTTTAACATTCAAGTCAATGTTTACTAAGCACACTACAGATAATAGAAACAGTCCACAAAAATGTGTCCCAGACACAGCCTCCAGAATGATGAGAGTGCATCAGTGTGCGTGCCAACATCGGATACACCTCTACCACATGAAACGACTTCTAGTCGACTCCAGCTGCTGATCTCGTCGCCGGACCACATTCATTTACATGACTGAAAATCGCCGGGCAAGTCGAGTTTGGTGACTGCGTGATGACTTTCAGGCACAGATGTGCTCGCCTCTTTTTCTTACAGTTTGTGCAAAGGGGTAACCGGTACAGAAAGTCCCCCAAATTCTATCGTAGCACATAAAACACGAGACATCGGACAGACAAGTTTGTCTTTGCTTTGTGAGGTCCAAAACACCCACCTTCCTTAGTCCTCATGGCTGCATTACAAGCACAGTACTTCTGGATGAACACTTGTTGGTTTTTGGCTCTCATGCACACATCTGCAACTGAAGACCAAGTCAGACCTGACAAGGGCAAGTCGTTGGTTTGTCACACCAGACGACTGGCCATCACGGCATTGCATCGCCAACTGCCTCTGACTCGCTAAGATTATCTAAATCAATGCTACGAGTGAACTGATGTGACAAGGCCTGTAGACAGTTCAGGATGGATGGTGACAATGGACATGGGGCTCACTTTACACCGTGCTTATTTACAGAATCACACACAACTCTTCTGTATGAGGACTGCTAGCGTCACGGGGCTGTGTAGCACTTATATCAGCCATAAGCGAGTCACATGGTAACAAATGTTCTGTGGCCAGTGATGTCATGGCGTGCCGTTTTCTCCGCACTCCGCTCTGTCAGCATCACTAAACCAGTCACTATCTTTGTGTTGACTTTGTATGTTCTCCCCATGGCCCTCTAAATACAGTGTCTTAACCCCACCGATTTGGGCCCACCTGGCAGGCCTGACTGGAGCCAGTGTGCGCGTGGATGCCATATGAAGGACTGTCTCCTGTCCTGCTCCTGATGCTGCTGGCTCCAGTTTCTAGAATGGAGAATTGGATTACGTTTGGGCGCATTATGATGCAGATAAGAAAGATGGGGTAGCGACACCAGCCCAGAATGTGAGCACACACTGCGTTACGACTACAGGGCTTTGCGGCTGAGTTTGTGTACCTAATGAAACAAATCTGTAAAGAGAGCAGCTAAATGTGCTGAAAAAGAACCAAATGGTATTACGCTACACGCGCGTTTTAAATTGCTAATGTGGGCACGGCCGAGTCATTCTCTGTCGGTTGGTCACTCACAGAAAATTAACAAAGGATGTTCATTCAGGACAGGAAGCTGGCCGGACTGTGAGCTGCGAATCTGCAATCTGACCAAACTTTGTCTGCATTTCATTTTCTCCGTCAATTTTTTTAAATTGATGGTTTTATTTTGTGTTTTGAAGTTTATTATTTTATTTTCACTCTGCGTGTACCTTATGTATTAAGTATGTAATATTTGGTTCTTTTACCATTTATTATTGTGCTACAACAGTGTCTTTGTTGTCTTAGGCAAAAGAGTTAGCATGTCTTGTTGAAAGTTTGACTGTGGTCCTTTGGGTGGCATTTTGGTGCTCAAGTCTTTTGATCTCCTGGTCTCTGACTTGTGCTCGTCATTTGACTTTCACTTTTCTTCCTGTGCCCAGGACTGTCTGTTTGCCGTGGTGGTGGTGAACCTCGCGGCACCTCAGGACACGTCAACAACTGGACAGGAGCGAGGAGGGACACCACAATGGGGGGTCACCCAGTGTTGGAATGAGGCGAGTCCTACTGTGTGTTTGGTGGAGAGGGGGCCTACGGCGTGATGGTGCAGAATTGTGGACAAGGTGACAAAAAACTGTCAGAGTTGTCACAAAATGGGTAGAATGGTTGACTATGTGACATAGTGACTTGAACAGAATAAGAGAGCACTCGGCAGCATTTGGGCTCAGATCTCTTACGTTAAATTGTGGTGTGTGAACCCTGTAGCCATTCGGTACTGAAGACAACTCGGGCAGAGGAGAAAGTGATAGGAGGGGCGGCACAAGCTGTCACCAGCGTCACACCACCTGGAGTGGTCTTCTACTTCAGCAGGTTTGTAGTTCACTTTCTCCCATTCTTCAGCTCAGAGGTGGTGGAATGGGACAATCCCAGAATCCATAAAAACTAATTAAACTGAAGCCGACATGTCTAGGAAAATAATTTATTTTGTAAATGGCAAACAGTACAAGTGACACATCTCAGTGCTTATTTTAATAAACACAAATTAGACACAAACAAGACAATAGTTTTCCGTCAATAATTTAAATGTAGTAAATGCCAATTGATGCTCCTAACAGTATGACAGTAGCATCAATAGTGACCCCTGAGGGCCCTCGAACCACAGCACAGGAGCACCCGAAGTAACCACACTGATTCCATAGGCTGTGGAAATAACATAAGACAATGAAGACAAAAAAAAAGAACAATAATAAGAATAATAATAATACTGGATGGAGGGAAGTCAAGGCTGAGTAAGTGATGCGGCTGATCTGAGGTACGAGTGAAGTGGTCATGCGGTTTGAGTAGGCGTTACAGTTGTGTTCTTCATCACTCTGTTCAGTACCTTTATAAAGTAGGGGAGCTCAACCTGCCGAACTCCAGACCCGTCTGGCAGTGCATCCCAGCACCGGGCAGTAACCAGAATGATCAGCTAAAGTTACAGCTCTTACCTTGTTGTTCTTTGTTAAGGCCAATGTGAAGTAACCCTGGGCCTACCAACGCTATTTGTCGAATACTTCACCCCGGCGTGCCACTTAGCCTCTTCATCCCGCTTTTTTGGCAGAGTTAATGTCCATTTCAGCACTGTCAGGGTTCTGGTTGATAACCTTTGGAGATTTAGCCATGTTGTCACAACAGCTCAGACTGGTGAGACTGGGGGCTTCCTGCGATAGGCAGTGTAAGGCACTTAAGTGACAGGCTATAGTACTCGTAATGGGGCACAAGGTGGCAGGCCAGTGGCAGCACAGAGAGGGTCATGTCCTGCTTATTTTCATCACAGTAAAACATTTTCACATTTTGACACCTGTTAGGTCACAGTTTTACATTAGAGGTAACAAAATCCAGAAGGCGCCAAAAAAGGGAAGGAAAAAGCACAACTTTAAAAAAACGAGGCGTGCAATTAAAGCATCCCTAATGCTGAATACTGCTGGTGGTGTTAGTGCCAATGGTGTTTACCGCCATTTTGCAACTGTATCGGTCACACCTGAGGCCTGCTGGTTCAGAGAGCAGGGTGGGCAGATGTGCAGCTCTTTCACGCTGGTCGGAGGCCTCATCTTGGCCATTTATACTCACTAATGCTCAAACGTTGGTAAAGACAACAGATTATAGCACAGCCCCGTCAACGAGCCCGCCAGGAGCCGAATCACCACACAGCAGGAGACGAGGTACCTGCACCTGGGCTATGCTAAGAGGGCAGCAGCACCACCTGCTGTGTGAATCCTGGGCAGCTCCTGGCATCACAAGAAATGGACCTGGACAGCAGCACCAAAATGAATAATGACTTACTGACCCAAAAAAACAGATTTAGAAATGAGGCGAGTTAATGGAAAAAATGCACTTGAACAACAAAAGTATACTTCATAGACCATGCATCTTATAAAAATATAAATAAATAAAGTTCAGGTATGTACAAAATGTACACAATATTCTGTATGTACAGCTTACAGGCCTCCAAGGTAACATTATAACTTAAGATTCTGACACTGCCAATGGTTGGATTTTTTCCAAAGTATCTGCAAAACAAACATAAGAGCATCACATGAAAACAAATTAACTTCCATTAAATCTGTCAAAGTTAAAAAGATGAGATTTAACATAAAGGATGTCAACTAATCAATAAATATCAACAGACAGGCAAGTCTTTGCATTCCAGGAGGTCGTCACTCACCTCTGTCACCTACACCCCGACCTGTAGGCCTGTGCCAGACGACGGCGTGCACTTCCCACAGTAGCCACCACACTTTCCAGTCACTCTGCTGCCATCCTGTGGGCAAAGAGAGGAATTGTTAGAAGTTCATCTCTGACATCAAGTCCTTAAATGGATCGTTTAGGCCTGCATCAGTGTCTTTCATGCTTATCCATTTTATTGTGCATATTATGATATACTGTATATATGTACTGTATATGTAGTATAAGTCCAAAGTGGATTGTTTAGGCCTGTATCAGTGCTTTTCATATTTTTGTGTACATTTCATTTTACATCTGCATTTGCTTTTTTGAAATTTTACTTGTACTGCATAATGCCATTTAGCAGCCAGTAGCACTACATAGCCTGCCTTTTTCATACAAGACGTACATTTCTCATTAGTGCTTAATTACACATCTGGGTTGCAGGGGGCTGCAGCCTGGTAGTTTAGGGTGCAGAAAAAGGAACCAACCCTGGATGGATGCCAGTCCCTTATAGGGCCCACTCATACACTCGCATGCCACATTGTACTCGTATCTCCAAGGGGTGCACCCCCTCTCCTGATGCTCGGTGACATCATGTACGTACAAATATGAATGCACTGCGATCTCCAAGAGGGGCATCTCTCCTACCCCAGCCTGGGGATGCCATGTACCCTTCAGCTGGCACTGCTCACGGTCACACAATACACAGAGTGCAGTACGTGAGCAGATCAGAATTCCCGATAAACCTACACGCACATCTTTAGGGATCTCTCAGTCATCAGCAGTGGACAATCAAAATGCCAAGGTCAACCAAACTATGAAGACCGTAGGCAGGATCCAGCTTTGTGGAGTTTTCACTGCCTTTTTTCCTGTTGTCATCTGGCCATAGCTATTGTTAAAAAATAATAAATGAATGACTGCACTGCATCATCACTTGTGGGATAAATAGGAAACAGTTTCAGCAAATTTTCAGTTATTCTATATACCATATTATTACTTCAGGATAACCTTTGTGGTGTCTCTTTTAATTTTTATATACAATGTATACACATAATTACTAGCTGTGCTACCCATCTAGAATGGGTTTAAATCGAATTACTCAATGCAGAGCTCATGTTTATGTGGTAGACGGCTCGTCCATTTGGTCTCGTATAATAATAAGCACCTGATCCTTTTCATCTTCGGATAGAGCTGTCCATGTTCGCCACTTCCCCTTTTGCCTTAATTGTAATTGACTTGTTATTTAAGGCTCAGACTCCCCTAATTCTCTTTTTCTTAATTACTTGCCAAACAACGAGATACAAAATGAGCCAACACCTTTCCAGCTAACCTGAGACCATCCTGCAACATTTGTGAACCAGTAACGGCGCACCGCACGTTATCCAGTTGACTTGAGCGTTCCTAGGTGTCATCGTCTTTCTTTCTCTGTACGTTGATCATTAGTTTGCTCAGAGGTTGATGCGCTTGATGCTTCCTGAGCAGCTCTTCTTTTCTCCACCCTAGCGGCCCGCTTCTACTCTTCTTTCATCGGCCATCTTTTTGTGTTAACACTGATTAAGTCAGTGTTTGTGTTGCAATTACTTGGTATGTTTTTCTTAATTTTTCACTTAAGCTGGCACTCAAGTCTTCAATCTGCCACAAGAATGATTTAAGATATGAAGAGGTAGGGGACGTAACGGCGAAGGTGGGGGAGATGAGAATGGCGCCCATACACATGCACTGCATGGCCAACCTGCTGCCAAGAGCTGATTCTACAATAAATAAAAATAAAAAGAGGAGTAACCTTGGAGGTCAATTAAAACTCAGAAAGCAGACAGTAGAGGTCACGTAGTATGTGTTTACCAAATTTCAGGTCAAACGGTTTGCAAGGTGATTTAAAATCATGGACAGACAAACGGACAGCCACGGTAGCGTATTAAATAAGAAGATAAAGAAAGGTGAAGGTCTCAGGAGTGTCGTTCTGCTCGGGTCCACACAACATTGTGGCGATGCTCTTGGAAAAATGAAAATTGGCAGTTTTAGAAATGTCTGCTGTGCCAGGATGAGACCCTGCCAAGTCATGGAGGAGTTCAATTAACATCAAGAATCGATTTCTAATTAAGAACGAGGTTGGGGCTTGTGGGCCTCACTTACAGTAGCTGGTCATCTGTTGGCCGACTTCACAGCTCGTTTTTGTTAGGTTGCCATTTAACAAAATAAGCAACGCAGAAGACTAAAGTGTTAAAAACCAATTAAATAAAGGAAACAGACGTCAATTAGCAGCAGAAATTGGACACCGATTAAGAAAGTAGCAGGAAGGAAAACCTGCAGCCACACCGGCCCCCCTGGATCAAAGTTGGCCACCATACAGTTTCAGAACGGTGCAGGTGTGTCCCCCAGTGGGTTAAGTGACATCACGGGTTCAAAGTCCGGTGCTTGCGCTGCTAGAACCTTCTAAATGGTGTCCACATTGCTGTCTTGTTTAGCTTCATATACGAGTTACGCCGCAAGCAGAGCAGCAGTGATGTTAAGATTTATTTTTATTTCTCTTTCCGACTGAGGTAACTGAATATGATGATACTCGTTACACATAATTACGTGCCACTGAGAGACGTACATATAGAAGTATACGGTCGATGGCTGTCAGGCGCTAATCAGCAAAAATAATAATTATATTTCAACTAATGAAAAAAAAATAAAGAACAAAGCCTAATTTCTGTTTACGCAGACTTTGACATAGTAGACTCAACAAACCTTGGGGTGTTTTTCTATTTTTTTGTATTTTCAAGACCCTCTGAATTTCAGCATCTTGTCAGAAGCCCACATCTCAGACAAGAAGTGGTTTGTTGTGGGTAAACAAGACACCAGTGAAGGCCAACTTGTCTTTTTAAGGATTATAGCGCCCCTGGCCCCTTTTCTTCTCTTGCCAAGTCAAGTGTTTACTTGATTAACATGAGAAAGCCGCTGTCTTCACTCTCTCTAACTCGTCAGGAAGTCAGCAGGGGCTCAGGGGAAAGTTGGAGGAAATCAGGAGGTGCAGGTTGCATTCCCAGAGTGGACCATTCAAGTCGGCCTGACCTTCACGACCTGGTCATCGGTAGCCATGTGTGAGGCAGCTTAAGTCCACTGTGAGCACCAACGTGAGATCCCAGGACTGGCATTCTGTTCAAAGCCATTTGTGCCTGACATGAGCGGGCGTCTTGTCCACATGCACCATATGCTGCTGTGGCGGCCCACCTTGGCTCTAAAGCTGAGCTAATTGGGTTTGGACGGATGTAAGCACGTCTGTCTGAAGGACCAGGAGTAGGAAGAGTTTTAATCAGTGAATCATTATTTTATGTATTGGCCTCCTGGATGAATGACCCAGATTTAAATGAGATATTTTTCATTATTGTATTTACAAGCAGTAAACTATTTAAAATATAACACCTTCTGGCAGGAAGCATCACCCCAAGTCCCAGCACCAATGCAGGTCTTGAATACAATTACAAAACAGTTTAGTTTAGGGTCATAGAGTGCTGGAGCATCAGGGACCGACCGTGGACGGAGCAACACCTGCCACCACTGGCCCAACTTGGAATTACCTGTGCGGGATGGAAAAAGCACAGGGAGAACATACAAACTCTTAGCGGGCAGTGAGCTTCAGATTCAAGAGGCTTCATCCATGAAGCAGCCACACGTGAATGTGATTTTATTAAACGGTTTGGGGTACAGTCACATTAAGAAGGTCAGCACTGGTGATGGAGTAACCACCTTGTAAACTGTGACTTGAGTTTTCAGGCCAGGAAGACGCACGTTTTGAGGTAAGGCCGTTCTACTCTCTAAACGTGGCACCAGATATGGGGAACATGTGGCATGTTAATTATCACATGGAAGTAAGAATTTCACTGGACTCGCTACATGTGACAATAAGGACCCTGTAATGAGGTTAGGACACAAGAGGGTGTTGTAGTCAGGGGTACCGCTACTTCAGGGTAAGCTGGTAGTTTCATGTAAGGAAGACGGACATTCTGATGTCAGGGAGTTCACCTCACTAATGATGGTGTCGGAGAGTGCGATCTGAGCTCTGTACACGGGACAATAAGGAGCATTTTCATTTTCTGAAAACACCGTCTCTGTAAGGAGCACTTCCACACTGTCCCACTAGGTGTCGCTGTGTACATGTTTAGTGGGAGACCTCTGCTAGATTTCACTTGGGTTATTTTCTTTCAGGCAGGATTTTCAAAACCAAATGCACCTTCATGATGTCCCTTCCCCACTGAGGATTGAGGTTCCTTAGCCCACTGAAGTAGGACATGGCCTGTAATTCTGGGCAGCATTTGGTGTCAATCCCGAATGTCATTTTCACTGTTGCTCTATAAACTCTCAGATGAGTTGTCCTTCATTTTGTTTTATGGTGTAGTTATTGGGTGATTAACACAACATTCACTCAGCGTCTTTAGAATGAATGTACTCGTCACCGTGTTATATGGGAAGTCAGCGATTATCAACATGAAGATTAGAGGCCTTGACCAGTGAAGGGCAGGGGGTCTTCAATTCAAAAGCACAACACTATGTGAAGGGTTCCCTGTTTATGGACTACTTTCATTTTCCAGAGGTATTTAATTAACTATTTTAGCAAAAATAAAAATACGTGCCTTTGGAATGTTGTCCGCATATGGCTCGATGGCCTGATGTGTGGATTACGCGACACGAGTAATGGCAGATTTTTTCGTCAATGTTTTTTGATGTTTGCTGTTCTGTCAGAGATGTTGCTATGTCCGTTCTTCACAAAAACATCAGATTACATTTTTTTTTTCTCACCCATCACTACAAACTACAAGGAATAGGAAACATTAAAAAAAAAATTATGGGTGGAGTTTTCCTTTAAATTAAAAGACTTGCGGCACTTTCCAGTGCTGGTGACTGTGCTAAGCTTTCTGTTTGATTACAGGTCCAATTATATTCACAGATGACAGAACCATGTAAATCCATAGAAAGTGAAGTCAGAATTGTGACCCCTTTGTACAGCTTTCCATATTCTGTATTTATAATAGCATATACTGTACACCTGCAGTATTTGTTGTTATTTGCTGCTGATAATGCTAGCATCAACTGTCTGCTTTGGCAGTACTTCAAGATAGGCCATTAAAAATGTGTATTATATGATGCCATACAGTACAAGGCATACCAATATAAAACACAAAGATCATAACCCAGTAAAAGTTAAGTGTCAAGTCCTGCTACAGAGAGATGAGCAGCCTGCTGTATTTTACATGGCAGGTCTTGTGACGTTTGTTAGCCTCCCTTTAATGGTGCACCTTTCAGATCCTCATAGTGATAAGAAAAGGCCGTACTCTGGGACAGAATGAAGCTAATGATGTACCGTATGGTGTATTGATTGGCCTCTGTGCAACACTGTCATAGTGGCGACCATAATATACAGGCCAGGTGACTAACTACTATGTCATCCTGAAGAATTTACAAAAGGGCTCACAAAGTAAAATCGATATACGGGGAGGTATGGTTCTGCAGAACAGGATGGCATTGGGTTCATTATGAAAGGTCATATATCAGGGGTATCCAACTCCAGTCCTGGTGGACTGCAGGTTTTCATTCTAACCATCTTCTTAATTGGTGAGCCATTTTTGTTGTTGATTCACTCGTTTGGCCTTCATTTTAATTGACGTGACTCAGACCCCTTTGTTGTTTCTCTTTCTTTAATGAGCAGCCAAACAACAATGAGACACAAAACAAGCCGCCACATGATCAGCTAACTGCAAAATAAAGAAAGGTGAGGGTCTCGTTTATGTTGGTCTGCTCAGGTCACCAAAACATCTTGATGGTGTTCTTAGAAAAAACAGAAAATCAACAGTCTGCTGTGGCAAAATGAGAGTAGCAAGAAGTCAAGATATTCAGTAACAGCTTTAATTAACAGCAAGAATGGCTTCTCATTAAGAAACTGGTTGGAGTGAAACTGGCTGGAGTCCGATGTTCCTGTTTAGCTGATCATCTGTTGGCTCATTTCACATCTTATTTCTCTTTGGCTGCCATTTAATGAAGAAACAAATCAATTCAGAGGCCTGAATCCCTAAAAGCAGGGCTATTAAAATGAAGGGAAAAGGAGTTCATTAGCAGTGAAAACAGATTAGGAAAAGGGTGAGAATGAAAACCTGCAGCCACAGCGGCCCACCAGGACCAGAGCTGGACACCCCTGTGCTATATGAAATAGAAAATTGACTCACCGATTGCAGGGCAACGGAATCGGTTACAACATTGCAATTTGTGACACACTTTGGATACATTTGTGGTAAATATTTAAATGTAAAAGTAATGTTTCAGTTCATGCAGACTTTTTAAAAAATAGACATTAAAAGTTTCTTTCCTTCAGCTAATCCAGATCATAGTTGTGAGGCACCAGCGCCTATCCTAGCAGGAAATGTCATTGGACAGGGTCCATCCCAGAGTCCACACCACTTAACCTACCCTGGAGTACGATGGTGATAGACGTCAGGAGAACATGCAGACTCCACATGGCCACTGACCCGGAGCTGTTTTAGGTTAGCTTATGCACTTTGTGAACTTACTTTTAAAGATGCTATGTAAATAAATTGTTAATATTGATGAGGTGATAATGGAGAAACTGAAGAATATGAATTGATTGCACAGACTAAGGAGAGAAATGAGAGCCGGCTTACCGGAGACCTCTTCATCTCAGCCACAGCGTAGTTCCCTTGGGAGACCCATTTTGTTTCCTCAGTGATATAAAAGCCTGTTCCAGAGAGATCAACACTGAAGCGACCCTAAAAAACAAAGACTAAATGGTTAATGATCATGTAAAGAGACAATCTTTTCCCATGGCAGTCCTCACCAAGGTGTCCTTTCACTGTCTGTTTAGTCTTTGTTCAGACCAAATGAATGGTGTAAACATGAAGTTCATGAATGAACAGAAGGCTGGTGAGTTTGATGCAACTGCCATGTCTCTCCTTTATTTGGCACTTTGTATAAAGGATGTACCTAAAAACAGGATGCACTTGGAGAAGGACCCAAATAGATTGTCCAGAGGAGGGCACTAAAGAGTCACCTTTGGTGTGGAGAATAAAGCAGCTTCATAGGCTGATAAATGGAGAGAAGAGATGGCCGGGGTAGCCCACCACTCTCATTTCATGTGGTCCAGGTTGGAGCTGACTGCTTATCTTTGGATTACAGGAGATGGAGGACACTCCAATGGTAGAAATGAACTGGGGGCCCGGAATAGAGACCTGCATTCTTGTGGTGCAATATGTCATTTTTGTGGAGTAAAATTGTGGGAATAAAATTATTGGAGTATTTAAGAAAGGTTCCTCAGTATTTGCTCCAAACTTCATATATTTTTCCAGTTTTTGAAATTTTAATGTCAGAACACAAAAGCAGACAGTGATACTGAAGGTAATGACAGACTGGATCACACTGCAATTAAGAGACAGCATGATGTCCTTGTCCACTTTAAATAGTCCACGTTTATAAATAAGTGTTAATTGCATTTAGAATAGAGACTTTTGTGCTAATATTCCAATTTAGATTAATAGCCAGGTGAGTTCCTGCACATTTATACAGTATGTAGTCACTTTTTGTACCTTCTTCCCCAGAACAAATAGTGAACATACAGATTTCTGCCTCTTAAAGTCAAGTCTTGTTTATTTAGTCTTTTTGACATTCAGAGTTAGAGGGTCTTATTGCACCAATTTACTAAACAGGTCCTTGATTGAAGTCATGGCTTCCATCCTCCCCAAGTATGCATCCTATCACCACAGTGTCACCAGCATACTTGATAAGTGAATGATGGTCCCTGTCCCGTCTCAGGTCACTAGTACTGTACTGTAGTGTAAATACTAACAGCACCGCCTCGAGGAGCCCCCTGTATCTGAGAGAGTCACCTTTGAAAATGTCTCATATACTTGAACTATTCCAATTGCTTTAAAACAAAGTCGAGAATCCATGATGTAACAGTTGGGTTGATATTCATGCTGTTGAATTCCCAATCAGTATGTGAAGCAGGATGGTATTGAATGCTGGAGAAAAATCCAGAAATGGAGTTCTGACGTTGGAACCAGGAGCACCAAGAAAGGAGTAGGCCGCTCTCCACTTCAGGTATGTGGACGTCCATCCCAGTAATGTTGCTGCCATCTCTGCAGAGCCCACTCCTTACCTGTGCTTTATGTATACTGAAATCATTTGGGTAAACAAGTCAGTTCATCAGCTACTGGACCACCTCTTGACTGCCCCCCATATGTCATTTCACTTTGTTTAACTGACTTGTTAATCCTTATGATGTTTTGTGATCAGCCTGCCCTCATTAGTCTTAGGAGCTGATTAGGTGTTGGCTCTGCTCAGAGTGTTCCCGCTAGTCACTCATCCTGTAAGTGGCTCCGTACACACAAAGCGTGATAAGCCCCTTACAGTTAGCTGGCCAGGGGGAATCTTGCCTTAGACATCAATGGCACAATGTTAGCTGTGTGTGGAAGCAAAACCCTGAGCTGGCAGGCTGAATTTGAGCTATTGAGAGCTGCTAAAGCTGTTGGACAAACTGAACACATCTGGGAGTTACAAAAGTCTCTCTTTTAAAACTCAAGCTTATTTTCTAACACAACAGTGATAGTACAATTGTTAAAGTCACTCTGAATACGTTGTGTTGGCCTTCTCTAATTTTTCTTTTTTTAAGTGGTCTTATAAAAATGAGTATTTGGCTTTACCCAACTCGCCCTGATGCATATCATTTTTTCACTTTGCTCAGTTTGACTAACTTTCACTATTTACCCTTTCATTAGATAAAAATATCAATTAATTTAAATAAGCAGAGTAACTTAAGAGTCCTAATTCAATAGTGTCACTTGGGCAGTTGAACACAATGGTACCAACATCAGAACTGGCAATGCCAACAGTTCTTGTCCTTGTGTGAACACTGTTTAAGCGCAGCTTCACAAGATCATGCCACGGCACACACCACTTGTTGCTTACCTGTGGACACTTGGCAGCACTGTAACAGTCTCCAGCAGTGGCAAATGGAACATGGTGTCCTTCTGAGGTTTGTGAGAAGAGCCAGTCTGTGGCTGAGGAAATGAAAACACTTAATGTCAGTCAGTGGGCCCCCGAACAGTCAGATGATGTGCACAAGGTCGTACGCAGTCCTCCTGGCACAGGGTCAGGCTCTCAAGAGACCTCCAGGGTTTTCACCACCATCATGATTTTAACAGGCTGCAGCTTCCCACCTGATCCCCTAAGTGCGTTGTTTGCTTCCTATTGTCCCTTGTGACCTATGAAGCCCCCATCCCACCCAACCAATCAAGGCTGACAGGGAGTTGGAGCCTATCTTGACAGAGCTGGGCCTCACCAACCTCCATTCTGAAGCCTTACATTCTGCACAAATCATAACACCTGGGGCCCAGACTTGTTTTCCCCTGTGGTTTTGTGAGGCCTTAACACACTTTCTTCTTCAATGTGTTCCCTTGAAATATACAAACCACCTACTGCTGTTGTCATATCGGTCTATCTCAGCTCCCAGTATGCCGGTTTTGCTGAAATTTGGTATGCCCGTTCTTCAAGGAAACTAGCAAACCATTTATGGCATAGGACGCATTGTGCAAGTTATTGAAAACTTCCCATTTCTAAAGATTTGGAGAAAAATCATAATCCTTTGTCTTAAAAAGAAAAACATTCAGCGTGGCCTCACATACTCAACTGATTAATTTACTGTTTCATAGTTACTTTGAGAGATGTCCGCTCAACTCTTTTACATGTCCATAAGCCACTCTTGTCAGCAAAACAAAAATCAAGGAATTATTGTTTCAGACACAATAAGTTAATGAGTAGAGTAACATGTAAAATATTTAAAAACAGAAGACCTGCTGCCCCAGCGGACTTTCCTGAGCAGGATGCTCTCCTATCTGGTGGGGGTCTTCACTCTCCAACAGTCACAATCAAGCACTCCTTGTACCTTTGCCTCTTTTCCCATATGGTGTACCTTTGTCATGCACATAACTGATTTCTCAAGTCAAGACGGACTGAGTTTGGTCCTGGCATGGAGTGCTGGAGTGCTTGAGGAGTACTTCTAGATCAAACCCATAGTCATCTGGGGCCAGAGATGCTATCTGGTGGTTCCTGATAAGCCTTTAAAGAGCTTACAACCTGCCTATTTACTGTTTGCCCTCCCCATCTGTTGGTCTGAAAGAAATTGTCTTGCCATCCTGTCATTCCTCCAGGGCCATACTGCCTCTTTGATACCCACTGTGAATTTGGGGAACACAGCCATGCTGGGCATACCACCCCTTGATGACACTGGCAACCAGAAAGACTCTTAAAAAATGGTTGGGTGGAGTGTTTATTTTACTTACCGCCTGTAGTCTATAGTGATGGCTAAGAAGATTTCAATCTTATGTTTTCATGCAGAATGGAGATTAAAAAAACTGCTTTTTGGGGGAGAGACAGATCTTCAATTCAAAAACTAAGTTCCATGAGACTTTAGTTTTGTATTTATGATGTGCACTGATTTTTCTGAAAAGTATCTATTATATTAGGAAAAAAAATGTTTTGTACATTGTGAACAAATGAGTGGACATGTGGATTATGTAATACTAGACATTAAGCCCGTTACAATAACAGGCGCTAGAACAGTAGTGCATAAACATTAGTATGAACAGTCTATATTAAATGGCAAGGGACCTTGTATGTGGCTGTAATATGCGTCACTGTATTGTGTGCCTTTCATTTTCTCTCTCAGTAATACTGGTTTGTATTTCTGTAAAATGCCTGTAATTTTGTCTGACAGTAATACAGTGGAACCTCGGTTCACGACCATAATTGTTCCAAAACTCTGGTTTTAACCCGATTTGGTCGTGAACCGAAGTAATTTCCCCCATAAGATTGTATGTAAATACAGTTAATCCTTTCCAGACCGTATGAACTGTATGTAAATATATTTTTTTTTTAGCACAAATGTAGTTAATTACACCATTGAATGCACAGTGTAATAGTAAACTAAACGTAAAAACATTGAATAACACTAAGAAAACCTTGAACAACAGAGAAAACTAACACTGCAAAAGTTTGCGCTATAGCCTTACGAACTGCTCGATAAAAACACTTTTTTTTAATGAGTTTTAAGTACAGGAAAAAAAAAGAACATTTGAAAAATCTGTAATTTAATAAACCCCAAGAAAAGTAACATTGCAACAACGCACGCGCGCGCCTGTGTGTGTGTCTGTCTGTCTCACGTGTGTCTGTCTGTCTCTCTCTCTCTCTCTCTGCACACACAGGGAATGAACAGGAAGAGACTGAACACGTGCCGTGTGGCCCCGCGCATGCGCAATTCACCAAAGACACACACACACACGCACACCTGGACGCACACAGAGGTTTTATTAAAGAAGAAGAGTAATAACATGATTTTTTTTTTCTTCTCTCCATAGACATTTTTCACATTGTTTGCTGTTGTGCGGCGCTGGTTGCCATCTACTTATATTGCATCATACATTTTTCTTGGCCATCACTACAAACTGCACGAGGTAAGTGACATATAAAAAAAATGTCATTTTTAGATGGAGTATTCCATTTAAGTCACCAGTGTGAATTTTTCTTTCTAAATATGGCTCTCATCACAACATGCTGCCTCAGAGCCTTTTAGGTGGCACTGAACTTCTTGCCAGCCAGGGCACTCATCACAAATCCTACATTGCACCTTATTAATATTATTAAATTGCTCCATACGTCCACAGCCAAGTGGCAGGCAGATGAACGTCTCATGGAGCCGTTTACACAAAACTTCTGCCGTGGATGTGCCGGCTTTGCTGAGTATGGAGTCAGGTGTCAATAAACCTGTTCTGAATATAAGGTTTGTGAACCCTTTACTATCATCTGTGTTCCTGAAATGCAATCTCATCTTCATCAGCATCATAACTAATACAAAAATAGTGCACTGCAGATTATTTAAGAAGTTTGCTGTTTTATAATGAAAGATGGGAGAGTATGTGATCCACAGCTTTACTAACTGGTGTGACGTTCTGTACACTCATCATGCTGGTCTGCAAGCCTGGCTTCATCTTCTTCTACTTCTGGAACAATGTGACTGTTCCCAAAGAGCATTAAACAGGTGAACCTTACCTGTGGATCTAGAAGCTCGTCCATGCACAGACCGAAAACCTCTTCGGCTGCCCATGTTTCGGACAGTCGTCAAAGACCACGTTGAAAAAAGTTGTACTGTCCAGTGGCCGTCCTTCTGATGTTTATACATAAGTGTGAAAGCCGCATCATTACCAGGTCTGCTTTCTTTAGTACCGTATTATCTTGTTTTAATCCTAGCTGAGGATACACTTTTGTTGTGTTACAAGTGCAAATCTTAAAAGACACACCATCCCAGGCAGCATACGTCTCAATCCCAATAACCAAACTCACCTCGTCAAAGCTGATCAAACTCGGGCCGTGTCTCAGACAGACTTGACTCACCTAACCTCTACAGACATATCTGTTTGTCTTTGTGAGTTGAACTGCTTCTGCAGACGCCACCACATTTCAGTGCAACGGAGTTCAGGGCTCTACGTTAGATATTCTAAAATGTGGAATTTCTTCTCTTCAAGCCATTTTACGTGGAGTCCGTTTCATGCCAAGTTCCTCTTCTTCACAGCTGGTATGTGCAGTGTATATGTAACTCTGTGTCATTTTACCAAAATCATTTCCTTTTGTCTCCTCTGACCACAAAACATTACAGAACATGTACTGTACTTGATCTTTACTGTCCTGAAGGCAGGAAGCAATATTTGTTTCCCTATACAGTCATCTCCTTTGTGTTATAGTAACACATTTTTTTACGTATGTCTTTGTAGTGTGTACTTTCTGTTTTGAGAATTTTTTTTGTTTCATTTTACGAAGTTTATTTTCATTCACGTCTTGTACGCAACACAGGTCAGAAGTGTCATGTGACATGTTACACCTTAAAAGGTCTCTTATTGTGAAGCACAGTTAAAGAGACTTGTGGGCACGGCCTCTGAATGTTATCAGCTGGAACACCGGACTGCAATTCCCATCATTCTTAGAGCTTCACCTGCTTATTACATGTTTGATGTTAAATACTGTATTTAAATATGCTAAAGAGAGACATGACAAGCACAGTCTGCTGCGCCTCATGGTCTGAGCGTGTCTCTGTTAAACAGAGAGATTATGGGCTGGCAAGAAATGAAGGTTCATGTTGTCCTTCTGTTGTTTTTTTTATTTGTATCAGCTTTGCCAGATCAAATTCTGTACAGCTGACATGGTTGGTAATAAATTGCTTGTTTGTTTACTTTCTCTGCAGTTCTCCTGTGCTTGGTCATTTGTGAACACGGCTACAACAGAAGGCTTGCATCCTGCAGTGAGATTTATCATAATAAGGACTATTATCTGGTGACCTCCAGCTGTCCTGATGTGCCCTAAGCAAGTGGTCAAGCTTGTTATCCTGAGGAATGCCTGACATCTACCATATGGAGTCTGGAGCACTGAGAACGTGTAAGTTCACACAGAAACCGTGCAACATGTCCACGCCGACGGCAAATCATTGGTTAGTTTTTTACATGCTAGCTGCCCTTTTTGAGACTTGCATTAGTAATTTGAGTAACAGAGAGACCGATATCTAACACCTAAAAAAGACGGGCTGAGTAAAATGGGTTGGAGAAAAGAAATTCCACATTTTAGAATATCTAACTTAGGGCCCTGAACTCAGTTGTACTGAAAAGTGGTGGCATCTGCGGAAGCAGTTCAACTCACAAAGACAAACAGATATGTCTGTAGAGGTTAGGTGAGTCAAGTCTGTCTGAGACACGGCCCGAGTTTGATCAGCTTTGACGAGGTGAGTTTGGTTATTGGGACTGAGGCACATGCTCCCTGGGACGCTGTGTCTTTTAAGATTAGCACCTGTAGCATAACAAAGGGTAATATGGTACTGATACAAGTATATTTTTATAGCGTTCTTCAACAACATTTAGACGTTTTTAATAAAAGAACAAAAAGTAACACAGTATATGTATTGACTACAGTGTGATTGGTCCATAGGTCCATCACGTTTAGTATTTTTGTACTTTTAGTGTTTTTTTGTGAATGAATTAGAAGGCAAAGGCTGTTTCTTTGAGAAATGGTGGCTATATTTAAGAGATACGTCTTCATTGAGCCACCACAAGGGGGTGCTAATGATTGAAGGATCCCTGACGCTCAAATATTTTCACAATAAGAAGGCTTAAGTTACACTGTAACTAGGTGGGGGTTCTGGGGATGGCTGTTTAAGCAGAATGGCACGGCAGCAGCTTTGGGGTGAAGAACACAATTTTTATTACATGTGTACTTTTCTCTGTTAAGACTCCCTTTGTGAGTACAGTAAATACACTGAAAAAATAAAGTGCAGGATGTGTGACTGTTCTAATATCTGAAAGGCACAGAATGTCATGGAGAACGGGGCCAAGTCTTTCCCATATACTGTATATTAACTCCACATTTTTGGTATTTTAAATTTAGCAAAAGCTGAAAGGAGGCTGTTTCCTATTCATGATATTCTAGTCTTTAAACTTCGGATAAATGATGAATCAAACAGTGGACGTGACTTTCTTACTCAGCTGCCTGGAAGGATTTGTGTGTGTGTCTATATTACTACGTTTTAATTTGAAAAAATGTCCACACTAGCGATTTCACATTGCTTATGAAAAGTATCTCCGTCCACATTGAAGCTAACGAAAGCACATATGACATTGAAGTTTGTTTACCTTGGGTATGCATATATCAGTAAAAAAAACCTTGGAAGGGTGTCGTGAGGTAAGACTGTCAGCCTCAGGATTTACTGCCAGACTGTAGCGACTGTTAAAGGATTTGCCTTTTGCACATGTACAGTAAGCAGCATTCCAACTGCACAAAACGCAATTGAGAGGCATACAGGTAAGCAACACAGTAAGGATGCTATGCCATAGGGTGCTATGTTGGAATAGGCGAACGATCAGGCAGTGGGATGGTAAAATTTACAAGGGAAAGCCACGTGATGAGCACAGATAAGTGAGCGCTCAGTTAGAGTCTGCGGCTTCACTCATCCACATTGCAAGGCTGATCTGGCATTTTCAGAAGTATTCTGCACTCGAGAGCGTTGTTAGAAGTCTTCCTTTTCAAGAGCTAAAAATGCTGGAGTGGCATGGATAATAAATGCATGTGTTTTTCAAAGTAAACGTATTTGTGAGGGTGTAGCATCATTCAAAAACATAACATACACTCAGGGTGTGTAATTCAAGAGCAAATGGCGCATATAAATCTTTAGTTACTTTAAGGGTTTAATCATCTCACAAACTCTGAATTACCAATTCAAGGTCTGTCATTTGTATTGTCTGCCCAAGTTATTTAATATGTTACCCCTAAGTTATAAAGCAGTTATAGTTTTCAGATGCTGCTTTGTTATTTTTTTATGAAAGGCAAACAGAACCAGCATTGAGGGTTGGGGGTGAGGGAACTATGGGAACTGCGTCCATGACATGAGTGATTTTAATTTGTGGTGATGATCATTATGTAGTTCAAGTGTGATGGAAAGAGAGGGGCACTGCACACGGTGTGTAGGCTCACATGTACAATGACCTCTGCTGACAGAAGACCACCTCACACTTGCTGAGCCCTCCCTGCTGAGATCACATTTCCTCTAACGAAGTGGCTCAGTGTTCTCAGATGTGTTTTAAAGCGTCCTGACAGGGACACACACGGCCAGGGCTCTCTTGCTTGTTTTGATGCTGAGGGAACTGTAGGAACGGGGGGTCACATAGTTATATTCTCACATGGAAATGATGTTAAAGATCACAAAACTCTGAATACGACTTCTGCAATACTACTCTGAGTTTTTTCGCTGTTATACGATTACATTTTAAATAGCTGAAAAGTCAATAATTGTAGGATTTTCTTTTTACTTGCATTATTCTTGTGTGGATACAAACTGCAGCACAAATCTAACAGGCACTTTGGTCTCCTAGTAAGTTGTTAAGAGGCTGGCTTGACTGAACAAAGGGTCCAACACCAGCACTAACACCCAGTGTGACCCTGAGCAGGTCAGGTAACCTGCAGATATATAGAAATAAGTCTACTGTGTCCCTCTGTTAAATGGGTTTTAATGTGGATAGGCACAATGAAAAATACAAATATGTGTTTATTCACCAAGAACAATGTGAAACAAATTCAAAATTCACTAAAACATTGGCAGGATGGTCCCCAGTGCACTGCAAGTCCCGCCACTGACACACAATGGAAGTGTGAATGTCTAAGCCTGAATTCCTCCACTTAATTTTCCGTAGAGCAGCACATTTGATTTTCATGAGACGTAACAGAGCTGTAGGAAGGGCTCGCAAGATTGATGATGTGTCTGTGCTTACTTGGATAGAAGTGGAACAGAGTTAATAAAAGAAAACAAGTGCCAACCCACATGGGTGGCTTCATCAGGAACACCGTGGCTACAACTGTATTATGGCTGTGAAGTGCCTTAAGGTGGACTTCTGTTGAGAATGATGTTATAGTGAAGTGAGGCCAGGCTGTAGGCCACTGGGTGAAAAGACCTTCAGTCTGTGGCATGGGCACCATGAATACAAATGTGCTCATTCAGTGTGAACAATGCACTGTGGGTACAAATTCACTCACTCGTGCTACCTCTAATATTGGCAGTACTGTAGAGTTACCTAGTGGACTGTAAGTCAGGACGTGACAGATTGGGGTCCCACCGTGGACTTTAGAATGTGACACTAATCTTGAGACTTGCATTCCCATGGGACCCAACTTAATTCCTTACAGCACACGGATTGCTGCATTAATATTGAAAACATGTTGCACACTGGGTGAAGTGAATATGAGACTCTTCAACGAGCCCCTTAAAGTGTGTTTCTGTATCCACAGACTCTATTTGTCCTTGGATTCCAAGGCCCCCAAGTATTTCCGGTGACTTTTCCCCTGTGCAGGAAGGACATCATTGAAATGAACACTTTTGCATATTCATACCCTAACTGTGCCTTAGAAGGGTAAAAAAAAATAACTCTCCATATTGCTATATGTTAGCAGACATACGCCCGAGTGCTTGAATTGACAAGTTTTTTTTTGTTTTGTTTTTCTAATTCATTTTGCTTTTTTACTCACTTATTATTTGCATTTTGTTGATGTCCAGCCTTACTTTGCTGAACTTGGTGAACCCAGCCGCAGTATAATCTTTTCGGCAAATGCAGTCCTCTCGGCGGCTCCCATTGTAGGGGCACTCGGTGGGGTTAATGAGTCTGTGAGGGGAACACAGAGGCACAGATATGGTGACAGATACAGAGCAGCCCTGACAGGCAGGCAGGCAGACAGACAGACAGACAGAGACAGAGAGACACCCACCTAAATCCAAAGACTTCTGAGAAGTTCTCTCCATCAGCGCTCACAAGAGTGATGTACTCTCTTGGACTCTCAGTCTGCATTCCAGCACAATAAATCTGCACCCCACAAAAACAATCGTGAATTAGTGAAATGAACGCCCTGTCAGCACCTTCATGAAATAATCCTGGGTTAATGAAAACAAGCTCAGACGCAATGATTTGTGTGACTGAACGATGTGGAAAAATAAAATTGTAATCCATGCATGATAGAAATATACTTTAAAGTCTTTCTGGGAATCTTTCTAATACAAGGATTTCAATTAGACAGATTACCGGAACGTTTTATTACTTGTGTCTCCGGGTAAACACAATGTAGACACACCAGCGGAGGTAAACGTAACGCTCTTTGTCTCGGAGGTCGCAAACTACTTTTCGTGGGCTGTATAGCGTCTTTACTAAGCCCAGGTGATCAATAAACCATAAACAGATTAAACGTGAATGCATCACATAAAAGTACAAGTTCAGTAAGATTATAAGTAAAATTTGACTGTTGGACATGCAGAGGAAAGAAAATAAGAACTCCAGTCACCGGCAAACCTGGAAAAAAAAATCTGTGGGGGTTCAAACTCATCATTCTGATGCCCCCCATCACCCACCTGGGCATTCTAATGTAAGCAGAGAGTCCGCCAGATCACTATAGAGGGGCTCGGGCAGCATGCAGGTTTGAATGAGCAGATTTGTGTTGGATGAGTAGACGTGTGACGGACCTGGTAGTCATGGGGGACTTGTCACTATCTACAGCCAGACAGGTGATGAAGAAGGCTAACAGGGTGTTACGTTATATAGCGCCTTGATGTGCCTCACCTGTAGTACTGTGTTGGTCCGTATATTACAAAAGAGAGACAGCAGTGTCAGAGGAAGCCCAGCGGAGGGCAACTAAGATTACTGTAGAAGGTGACCTGGCAGAAGGGTGTAAAACTATGAAGGGAACCCGTCACCAAACACAAGAGGACACAGCTGAGAGCTTAAGGGCACATTTCACACAAACGTTCATGCAAAGAGCCACAGCAACGGGGACTAAGTGACCAAGTAGTGTGGTGGAGAGTGGCACATTCAGATCTCCACTTGACAATATTTTGGACAATCGAGGTGAATAAGATGGATGAGCTTGTTGTGCTGAATGGCCTGTTCACATCACAACTGCTCAAATACACAACGGTCAGAACGGAGTAGCAGACTGAATTCTAAAGTGTCCAGTATTTGTGATGTTAGGACCTACAGGTAAAAAGACATTATGACTGAGTAAATCAGAATTAGGAAAACCAGGAGATGAAATATGGGAAGGGAGGGAGGGTACAAGCTGAAACAAAATGGCAGAATGTCAGGGAGTGCATTGCTGTGGACTGCCATAGACCCCCAGCCTCTGGCCCAGTATTATTCTTATTTTGTGTACTGATGACAGTAATTCTTCTTGGTCTTGTGTTTTGATCTTGAGTGTGCGTTTTTGCAGTGACATTGGCTGTCTGTGTTTATCTGTTTTTGTATTTCCTGCTGCACACAAATTTCCTGCTGAGATAATCGAGTCTACCTAATCCCAAACCAGCAGTGCTCTCCGTACGACACGACCGTCAGTTCACCACTGGACAAATCTTCACACTGAGAGGCTTCCTGCAGTCAACAGTAATACAGGACGTCAACAACAAGGTCCATCGACAAAGAGGAACCGGAATTAAAATTAAAATAAGAAGGTAGAAGGTTTCGTCACCAGATACTCTTACCAAATCTAAACTGCTAATTGTAAGACTTGTTTTGTAAAGTTTCTATTCACAGATATACTCTGAGGGCTCCTCGTTTCTCTGCGCCTCTTGATGTATGTGGTGGTCTGAAATTTATCTTGTTGAGGGCTGTGGAGTTTTAAAGATTTCATTCCCATCGTGCTTACCAGAAAAAGGACCCTTCCGTGTGTCTATGGAAATGCTTGCTTCCCAATGTCCATCGACTGATCTTCAGATACCTTCCAACTTTGCATTTTGATTGATTTGATAAAAATGTGTCCTGGTATGATAGGCTTGGGTAGCACAGTGGATGGCACTGCTGCCTCATGAATCCACGTCCTTGGGTTCAAAACCCACACCCAGTCGTTGTCTGCTAGGAGTTTGTGTGATTTTCTCGTATCTACATAAGTTGTCCTCTGGGGACACTGAACTCACTGCGACATCTGAAAAGACTCTCTAGGTTAGCTTGACTGGCAGTGCCTAATTGGCATTGGCCAGTGTGTGTGGGGGGTATGGGCATCAAAGGGCTACTGCAACGGATTGGCACCTGGTCTAGCAGTGTGGCAGGACGGCTGATTCTGAACTGGAGGAAGGGTTTTACTTTTTGGTCATCACATTTGTATTGAAAGAGAAGAGTATAATTATCAAGTTACCAGACTTTACTGAGATTGTAATTAAAACAAAACAACAGGGAACAATGCCCGAGCTTTGGTGGCCCCCACCCAGTTACTCAACTCCACACAAAGAAACCTTATTTGAGAGGTTGAAAAGAAAACTGAGTACATAGAAAACGGATAAATAATTTGGGAAACAGAGACCCCCCCACACCTGCGGTATGGCTGGTGCACATGGACATATCAGGAGTTAAGGCAGCCACTCGTCATTACAGCCCCTGAACGATGGTGCCCTATTGACCCTCGCAATCGAGAACTTGAGAAGGAGTAGACATAATTAGGTGGAGAGTCAGCAGACCTCCAAGAGGGGGTCAAAACTCCCTTAGCAGTAATTGTTCCCAGAGCAAAGAGTCTCTGAGAAAGAAAAAGATTTAGGAGAAGGAAAATTTCAGGGAATAAGGGAATCTTAACAGCCAGAATGGAGGAAGGAAAGGCATCTAGAGTGGACCAAAAGGGTGAAACTCGGAGGAAACTCCCAATGTGTGTTGAGAAGTTCTGGAGTCCTTGACAAATAAAGACATTAATTAGGATATTTAGATAATCCCGGGGGGAAATCAGGAGAAGAGCTTTGTAGAATATTTCATATTATATTACTGGGTGCCCCGTGACGCATTGATTCAACACGGCTTCCTTAATTATGTTGAAATCGTACTAAAGAGTTGGGAAGTGACAAGCGACGCATGTGACAGCAAATCAGCCGGTCCTATGCACCTGTGTGTGGACATCGGAGGCCGAGTGTTTTGTAAGGAACGACGTTATTTACTGTAAACACATCTAACACAATAACTGCCTTAGCAAAAGACCTGAACAGGCAGCATACAAATGGAGGTGCTAAAGACGTCTTGACTAAGCAAGACACAGCAGGCTGTACATAAAGCCACCTAGCGAGTCCAGAAACAAAGAAATGAGAGGCCAGATTAAGACAGGATTTCTGCTAGAAAGAAGAATTAGCTACTGATTACATGCTTGGCAGTCACTGCCACCCTGTCTGGCAGTCGTGCAGTAACGTTTATTGGGCTTTAGGACTCTGTGGAACACCGAGGGAGAACCTTGTAAGGCAAACAAGACCAATAAATCTTTTAGCTGGACAAACAAACATGTAATTTTTCCTTTGGACTCAAAAAGTATCCCTGGATGTGCAAAAACCTAAGTAACTTGAAGTGAGCTTTTTATTTGAAAGGTTCCCAGAGTGGCCACTTTATTAGGTACACCCGCCCTCTTCAGGTAACCGATTGCCCATTCGGTGTCATTTAAAGGTAGGCAAGTGTGTACCCAGTTCAGAGGCAGAACTGACACAACTAAACATTGAAGTGGCTGTGGTAGTCAGATACACCAGTATGACCACACCATTACACCACTCTGGCACATTCACATATCACAGAGGCAAAGATGCATCAAGAATGGCTCACCAACCTAATAAGTTTCAGCCAACAGCAATTCTTTGGTCAGAACCACCCTGCAGATACAAAGGATGAGCAGAGGGGGCACAACTTGTACCAAGTATCAGATGGCTAGTGTGGCTCAGCTTATAGTGGACTGTAGCAGTGGTGCCAACAGGGTACATTACAGCACACATCCTATCACACACTGGCACCGATGGAGTGTGACTGATGATGAGCACACAGTGTCCCACTTTTTTCAGGAAAAAACAAGAAAGTCTGGATTAACGAACACAAGTATCGTACGCCAGGAGGGCGAGGACTTATGTGTGGTGTGATGAACGCTGGTCTCTGCTCTTAGCCTTTTCATGTTCATGGCAGGACCAGTGTGTGGAAATAAAATGAAGCCACGTGTCTCAAGAACACACACACACACCTCGACATTATGGCACCTCCTCTAGTCTGCATTCCCAGCATGATGAACACATGGAAGGTGTTGCCATAATGACGTGGGGGGCATGTTCTCAACACCTGCAGGGTCCAATGCTAGAAACACAGAATAAAACGGGGTATCTGAACACTGATGATTGGCTTCATTTTTCTGGGAGCAGTCTGCCTGTCTGTGAACGGCAACAACATTTAGATTTTTAATGTCTAGAGCACATTTTCACACAAATGATGGAGCTCAAAGGGCTTTACAAAATGAAGAAAGAAAAAAGGAAAGAAAATAAACATTAGGCAATAATAATTAACAAAGAATAAAATAATGTCTGATGGCCTGGGAGGTCAGAAAAAACAAAAACAATCAGCAGGGGGTCTGAGGCCACAAGACCACCCAGCCCCCTCTAGGCATTCTACCTGACATCAATGGTCTAAATCAGTATTAGACGATGATGATGATAGTCATGTGGACCTCTGGCCTTCAATCCATTTTGTGAATATGAATCTGTGTGCCAAAGCTCCACGACGCCAAGCTGGGCACATTTAATACAGTGTACTGAATCATCGGCAAAAAAGTCAGCTACATAAATCGCTGTAAGATAGAGGGACGCAACGAAAAGGATGTGTGAGTATGTAACGTCCAAAACTACACCTGAAACAGTTAAATTAACGAAAAGAAACAAGAAACACACACATGAGTGGGACGATCACAAGGAAAAACACATCAAATGTTGAGCTTTGGATTTTCATTGGGAATCTTTGGCAAATGCTGATCACTTTTGGAGGGTCAGGAATCTGTGGCTACCGTAACTCACAAACGATTAACTTAGTCCTGATGAAACCACCCACGGTTATTAACACTGCAATATCAGAAGTTATTTACTTTGAACAAAACCACTATGGCAGATTTTGGATACCCCGATATATATATATATATATATATATATATATATATATATATATATATATATATATATATATTATATACTGTATACGGTGTTATGTGGGGAAAAACCCTGCACTGGATACGCTTTCATTCTCAACTTGAGCCGTCACCACGTGGTCGCAGGTCTGAAATGCTGTTTTTATACTCGGATGTGAGAGCAGAGCTCATTTCTCTAAGGATGCCCTTTCTATCCAGGATGACAAACCTTAACGACTTTTCCAAGAATATTCAGCAAGTGCTCTCCGTCTTCGGAGATGCCTGTCTGTCTCAGTACATCATAGCAAGTTCTTGGGAATGCGCCTGAAATGAAGGATTATGGCAGCGTATTAGAAACCCTAGCAGACAAAGGTGCCACTGCAGTGTGCCAGCAGTCTTGGAGTGGTGACGTCTGTGATACTTACAGTCTAAGATGTGACAGACGGCGCTCTCCTCTGGCTTCATATCTACTGGACATTCACTGCTCTTCTGACCGCTGCCATCTAAGCACTGGACACGTCTTTGCATGACTCCATCTCCACAAGTTGTTGAACACTTAATGGATAAAAGTATTTGGTTAGAAAGTGGACAAAGATTTAAGCCCAGCATTCAGCAGAACACCGGTGACAGAGCTGTAGCTGTCATCGATTTTGATGGCTTATGCTTGAACTTACACGTTCCCAGTTTGCCACTCTCCAAGTGGCGGGTGCCACACATTCCTCAGGGTAACAAGCCTGAATGCTGGTGGGGGGCACACCAGGACAGTTGGAGGTCACTTGATATCCATATTCATAATGGTCCTTATCGCTATAAACCTCACTACAGGACACAAGTCTTCTCTGGTAACCGCGTCCGCAGCTTACAGAACACTGGAGGGAGGGACGGACAGAAAGGCATTTTAGGAGCTAAAAGAGCTCACGGACCACCAAGCAGTAATGGAAATCTGTGTAAAAAAAGGTGAGCTGGGTGACTACCGCAGTGCCTTGGAAGGATCTCACAGACACAATTACGTTTATGAATGGACATGAAAGCACCTACCTGTGTAATCTGTCCGCCGTCTCCAGGCTAGGCCTGCAAGGGACCTGTGCTTATAATAGCAGTAATGGTGTCAAGGCAGAAACAAACAACCTGGAGGGGGCCATCAGTCTATCGCTGGGCTACGTCACACAGGGCCAGTTATGGGCTTGGGGATGGAAATACTGGGAGAGCAGCAGACTCCACAAAGACAATGGGACGGCGCAGGGTTTGAACCTGGGAGGCTTGACCTGCTGCTCTTTATATGAATGAAAGGATTTCAATTTGTGACCCAACTAACAGCAGAGATAAGTTATGGAGATAAGTCTCTGATTGCAAAATGTTCACACAAAAGTTAAATTCATGTGTTTGTCTTGGTGGGTGAGGGTCTGAGTGAGTATTTTATATAAAGTAGTAGCCGTCCCCTGTGGCTTCACCAGCACATTAGTGACACAGGACAGCGAGGAGGCCCCGCCCAGCTCTCTACTCCTGACGTCACCCTTCCTGCTCCCCTCGGCCCACAGCCTCTGTGTCGGATTGGCACAACTGTATCACTCCTGCAAACGAACTCTGATTCTTAGCCCGATGAGAAAGTCGCAAAATCAACCGGAATGATCAAGCAAATTCTAGAAAAAAAATGATCTAAATCCATGAAGTAGTTCTCTCGTTCGCTAACGAATCGGAGTTAAGGTTACGCCCCGAGGCAGACACGTGAGTGAGGAGGACCCGCAGCCCGATGAGTCTCTCTCGGATTCACGCTAATAAATTGGTACCACAAGTGAACTCTGATACTTAGCGCTATGAGAAAGTTACAAAATCAACTGAATGTTCAAGCGAGTTAGAGAAAAAAACAATCTAAATCCGTGAAGTGGTCCTGTCATGAAAAGCAGACAGACAGACAAACGGGTCTAAAAAACTATTTGAAATTTCACGCTTGGACCTTAGCAAGCGCCTCTGGGCCAGGGGTAACCTACATTCCAAGTTTCATGTCCCAAGTCCTCCTGGTTTGGGAGATTTGTGATGAGTGACTCAGTGGTATTTGGCTTTTATAGATATAGATTAGTAGTCGTATTGTCACGTCTACAGAGTATTTTAAAATTATTATTTGTGTGGCCAACAAACGTTCAACGTGTTGCCCCAACCTTGACATCATGATAAGCAAAAAATGGGTTGAAATGCAGAGCTCCATTGTCATTGATATTTTACTGGGCTTTTATAGGTCAATCAAGGCCAACATACTGGGACTCTGGCTGGCATTGGTGCCCCGGGGTGAGTTTGGCCACCGGGACAGAGGCTCTCTATTAGGAGTTTCCACGCCTTCTTTCCTCTGAATCAGCTGTGGACTGTGGAGTGATTGTTGTACGTCACTGTGTTTTCTCCTGCTTTATATCCAGTTCTACCAGCACAGGCTTTCCCTTCCCAAACCTTCTATTATAAAAATGGATGGATGGGCTCAAAGTGAACCTGTCGCAGGATGCCATGGCCAACCCGTTGAAAGGCACTAGCAGCTGTCCTACCTAAAGATGGCTTGGGTGCTGGCTCATCACTTTTTAACAGGTTTACCACGAGGGTGCAAGGCTTTCCAAAAATACAAACTGAAGTGCAGCTGGGAAACAAATCTAAAGGGAATCCCGTGACATTATTATATATTTTTCTTTCATCCGTTATCAAAACACTGGACACAAGACACAAATCAACTCGGCACAGGGACACACATTACCCTCCATATCCATTTACTAACATTCTTAAAAAAGGGTTAATCCCGTTCAATTTCAGAGGGGCCTGGAGCTAATCTTGGCAACGCTGGGCACAAATCTGCAAACAGTCAAGTGCCCCCTACTGCATGTCTTCTACCAGTTGGGCCTGGCATTAGTGACCACACATGTCACTCTACCCATCTTGAATCCAAATCCTATTATGGGATATCATCTGCTGTTGGATTCTGCTCTGTACTTGTAATATTTCTGTTGCACTGTTATATGGTATGGAGGATGACTTGTGTTCTGTTCTGTTCTGTGTTGTGTTGACTCCCTTCTCTTTGACACCCACTGCACGCCCAACCTACCTGGAAGGGGGTCTCTCTGCCTTTCCTGAGGTGTCTTCCATTTTTTTCTGCCCTACTAAGCTTTTTTCTTGTCTTCTTAGAGAGTCGAGACAGGGCCTGTTAAAGCCCACTACTTGTGTGAGTTTGGGCTACACAAAAATAAATGGTATTGCATTGTATTGTATCTGTGGGGCTGTGGTGGGAATACAGAAACCCCCAATAGACGACAGAGTTGAGATTAAAAGCTGTTGGCCCGTTTGGGTCTTTTCAACAGAAACAAACTGCATGGCTGTGGAAATGCAATATGTGTAAGTGGGATGGCTGCCTGGTTTGTTTCACTGTGAAAATAAAAGACAGGCATAGCAACAGGAAGGGCAAAACAAATTTGAAAGGCCACTGGACAGGCAATGTTCTATTCCTTAAAACAAATCGCTCCTGAAACTGAGTCTGCTTTATTAAGTAGAAATTCAGACAATCTTCATAACTCTGGTTCATCCTTAAATCAGGCAAAGCACACACAAAGCACACGACTTGAGACAAAGTGGCATCACAGTCCAGAAAATCAAAGCAAGCAATGCAATCAGTAATCAACTAATAAAAGTAAAATAGAGAAAAACAACAATAAAAAACAGAAAGCGCACAATGCAGTTGAGGTCACTTGATCAGCTGTTATCATTGTGCCCCTTCATACAAGTATAATAAATCATTTCTGACACATCCTGCACCCTCACTATCAGCGGCATGGCGGGCTAGTCCTACTGTGTCACTGTCCTGTCGCTGCCTTCACATTCTCCTCGTGTCTCCACAGATTAAGTGGAAGTTGTAAACTGGTTTTATTGGATGTGCCCAAGTCCAAGTTTGGCTGCTGCTTTGCTGCCAGGCCAGGATTTGCCCACTGTGGCCATCTGAGAATGTTATGTCACTTCTAGTGGGTGTCGCTGTGAGACTTTTGTAATCCAGAAGACTTTGCACTCACCTCAGACCATTCCCCTGTAATCCAGATGAACTCACATGGCTGCACATTACAGCTCTCCGTCTCTGGGGGTCTTTTGCGACTGTCACAGTACTCGGAGCTCAGATCTTCACCATTGTGCTTTTGACAAATAACTCTTCGGTGTCTCGTTCCAGGTCCACAGGATTGTGAGCACTAAAATGTTAACATTTCATCTCCTTAGTTATTCCACACAATGACAAATATGAACAGAAAACATGAAATACACGCCAAGCATTCTGACAAATTGGAAGGAGCCACTGAACTTGGTGACACGTAAGAAAGAAATGACCCTTTACTATTTTGGAGAAGTTTGGGTTTGGCCCAACATTTGTGCATGGATTAAATTACTGTATACTAACCCAGAAGCTTCAGTTTGCATCAATAACATTTGCTCAGACTACTTTAAACTAGAACGTGGCACAAGACAAGGATGCCCTTTGTCACCACTGCTGTTTGCAATTGCCATTGAACCACTGGCAATACATTGTCGAAATACTGATCAGATAAAGGGGATTAGCAGAGAAGGACTGGAACAGAAAATCTCATTATATGCAGATGACATGGTACTGTATATATCGGACCCAGAAAATTCTGTGCCTGCAGTCTTAGCAGCACTCACAGAATTTCAAAAGCTCTCTGGTCTCAGAATTAATCTGAATAAAAGTGTACTCTTTCCGTGAATTCGCAAGCATATAATATTAGATTAGACACCCTTCCTTTTATCATTGCAGAACAGTTTAAATACCTCGGGTAAACATCACAAGTAAACATAAAGCTCTTTATCAAAAAATTTAGTGTCTGTATGGAAAAAATTAAACAAGACTTGCATAGATGGTCAACCCTTCATCTCACACTAGCTGGAAGAATTAACACTGTTAAGATGAATATTCTTCCTAAGCTCCTTTTTTTATTTCAAAACATACCAATATACATTAATAAATCGTTCTTTAAGCAATTAGATTCAACAATAACCTCATTTATTTGGAATTCTAAACATCCACGCATCAAAAGAGCGACCCTACAAAGACAAAAGGCAGAAGGCGGCATGGCTCTACCTAACTTCCAGTTTTATTACTGGGGCAAATATACAGTCGATAAGAACCTGGACACAAATAGAAGAACATACACAGGCATGGACCGCAATAGAAGTAAAATCCTGCAGTACTTCTTTGTATTCCTTGCTTTGTGCTCCAATAAACACACGTTATCGGCAATACACTAATAACCCAATTGTGCTCCACTCACTTAGAATCTGGAACCAATGTAGAAAGCATTTTAAGACGGAGAAGCTTCTTTCTGTGGCACCCTGCAAAAGAACCACCTCTTTCAACCCTCACAAACATATGCAGTTTTTAATATCTGGAAAAAATCTGGAATTAACTTGCTTAGAGATCTTTATATAGACAACGTCTTTGCATCCTATGAACAATTACGTTCCAAATTTAACATTCCAGCTACAAATTTCTTTCACTATCTTCAAATCAGGAACTTTGTTAAACAGAACCTTCCAGATTTTCCTCATCTTGCACCCTCATCCACGCTGGAAAAATTATTGCTCAATTTCAAGGAGTTAGACTCCATCTCTACAATATATAAAATCCTTTTACAATCCCTTCCTTTCAAAGATCCAAGAGGACACTGGGAAAATGACCTCTCAATTAATATATCAGAAAAGGAGTGGAAAGTAGCAATGCAGAGAATTCACTCAAGCTCCATATGCGCAAAGCATACAATTATACAACTCAAAATTATATATCGAGCACATCTGTCTCGACTAAAACTCTCAAAATGTTTCCAGGGCATGATCCAACCTCGAACGTTGCAACCAAGCCCCAGCCTCACTAGGTCACATGTTCTGGGCCTGCTCCAAATTAACATTATTCTGGACAAAAATTTTAATTACCTCTCAGACAGTCTTGGACTCACAATCCCTCCTAACCCATTAACAGCTGTGTTTGGGGTTCTTCCAGAGGGTCTTAAAGTGGAGAAAGACAAACAAATTGTGATTGCATTCACTACACTGTTGGCACGCAGACTTATTCTGATAAACTGGAAGAACCCAAACTCTCCTCTTTAAGTCAGTGGGAAACTGATGTGTTATATTATTTAAAATTGGAAAAATCAAATACTCAGTTAGAGGATCTGTGCAGACTTTTTCAAAACATGGCAGGATCTAATCAGTAATATTTTGAAATGATTTTATAAAGCACAGAGAATTTGTTGATTTAGGTATTTTTAAAAGCCTTAAATTTTACACCGTTTGGCTTGCTCTCTCTCTCAAGGGTGGGGATCGATCTGTTCTTAGCATAATTCTTTTTTTTTGTAAAAACTTGATTGCTATGTATTGATTGTAATAAAATTAATAAATAAAAAAAAAAAAAAAAAAAAGAAAGAAATGACCCTAAAGTCAGAATAAAGAAAACTAGCTACACAGGTAGTGACCACTGGATAAACCCTCTTTGGTGGGCAGTGTGCCCTGGTGTGGAGTCTCGTCAATCACAACAGATTGGAAGTTAAGGCCCCATAAAGTCTCGTGCACCTTCTACCAGGGATAAGGGAGCTGAGGTCACTTATGTATTCCTGTAAAATGACATGAATGTGTTGTCAAGCCAGGCAGGGTGGCCTTTAGAAGGTCTTATGATGGAGGAGGTC
The DNA here is from genome assembly GCF_016835505.1 of Polypterus senegalus. Taxonomy (NCBI): domain Eukaryota; kingdom Metazoa; phylum Chordata; class Cladistia; order Polypteriformes; family Polypteridae; genus Polypterus; species Polypterus senegalus. The sequence goes on along the minus strand of NC_053165.1, from coordinate 4,711,370 downwards.
ATTTGTTTTTGTGTCCATGTGCAAGTCTGGCCAGAAGATGAACTCATGGTGAAGACGATCTACTGCAAGCCGTCATCAGACCAGGCTGTTTGAATGTAACAACTGGCCAACCGTTGACATTACAAAGGACTCTGGGTAGGATGCCACATTACTACACATGATGGACAGCACTGACATGGGTGATGTGATGAACACATGATCTCTTGACGGGCATCAGAGCTTCCTGTAGCATCATATCACAGTCACAGGCCAGCATGTGCCCTGATGCTAGAAGACCAGTGGCCCAGTCTCACTTGTGTGTCTGGCTGATGATCACAAGTGCAAGACATTTTTGGTTGTTATGGCAGGAATATAAGAATCTCAAGAGGGCCAAGTCCTGTCCACTTGTCACCATTTGTACCTAACATGATACTCTGTCTTGAATGTGATGGACATAAAGGCCTAGACATTTTCATGGCTCGCTATTCAAAACCTTTTTAGCCAAAGGAGTGATCACTCAGTGCCCACCTCCTTATTAATCCAAATCACCCGCCGCGCCAAACATCCAGTTGTGTGGCAACAACTCAGTCTACGGTGGGGGAGCCTGACAGTAACAGACGAGTAGTTTGGAGTTATCAAACATGCCACTGCGTATTGTATGCCTGCGGTGCGCTCATCGTGCTCAGCTGATCAAATGCGTAATTCGGGCATTTATTGTACAATCATGCATGTGACTTTGGCATTTCTTTTTCAGCACGCCGCAATGGCAGCTGTTCAAGAGAACATCACATTTAGTTGATAAAGAGTTTGCTCCTCATGTTAATCAGCACACCACCCTGAACTGATCAGGTGTCTATGGGAACTCATCACAAAGAAGCATCCGGAGAAGCGGTGCATCCAAAACTGGACTTTGACCCAAGACGGCGCACTTGCACACATCGCGTTCAGCCAGAGTTTTTGGCTAAAACCAATGTGGTTGTTGCTTTATGCCAAACTAATAAACTCAAACACACACTCCACAATCGGCAGATCTCACTCCCAGGAAATGTTACCAGGAATGGGAGAAGTGCTACATCTCAAAGAGAGGACTTTGAAGGGAACTACTGTAAGGTTCATAATAAAGGTTTATTCTTATTTATTTATTTTAACAATTCCTGCCATTACGTAGAGCATGCGAGCACAGTCTAGAGGTTTAGTTGTTGTTTCACCAAAGGGATGAGACATATTTGACTGTAGAATGATTGCAAGTGTCAGACTTGATGGTTCCAACTACCCCGTCAGTGGCACAAGTCAAACCAGTGACTAAGATACGACGGAGCACAGTGCCAGTCCATCGAGACACGCCTCTGGTGAAGAATGAATAAGGAGTGCCAAGGCCTGAGAGCTGGGAGGTAGACATAGTAACAACCGCAGTGCAGGTTTAGTAAAACAGGGGTCTGCCGGTTTTAATCACAGTGTGGATTTACGAAGCTCTGTGCTCCACATATGCTAGCCCTTACATTCCTCCTTCTTTGTGCTTCTTCTCGCCTTTGTTTACCGGACACTGCAGCCTTCTTGTGGACGCCGGAGGACACTGGGCCTGGGTGTGGATGTCGGATGTTTTGTTATTTTTTTATGGATATGGGGTTATTGACAGTCTCCTGCACCTTGGTAAGCGAGTAGAAAAATCTGACCTCCACCTTCCCAACCTGAAGAATCTCAGAGTATGTTTTGTTCTGGAAGGATCCATTGAAATGGAGCTCCATATGTGTGGACTGCAGGTGCTGTGCTGAACCAAGCAGACCTTATTTTGTACAATGCCTTTCAGAGTGCAGCAGACTGCTTCATGGCTGCAGTCCTTAAACCTGAGGTAGGACCAACAGTATAAAGCTTGATTTCTACAGTAACACTCTACTGCCCTGGGGCACAAGCTGGCACAAAGCTGAAGGATCTTCCAGTTCAGGAAGACATTGACAAAACGCTTCACATCAGACGCTCCGGCGCAGGCCACGCACAGTCCTGTCACTGCTTCATATTTACACAAATGGTGTACTGACGTCCAAAGCGGCCCTTTCTAGAACAGTAGTACATATAGATAGTTAGTGTCAAAGAGGTGTGAATTTGATTGATGGCTTTAAGCCCCGCCCCAAATATGATGGATGACATTAAGCCCGCCCCAAATATGAAAATATGAAAAATATGAAAATTATGAAAATATGGAAATATGAAAATATGAACTATGAAAATATAATTTATGTAAATATGAAACTATAAAAGTATGAAAATGTATTTATAATCTTAGGACCGTGGGTTTATTTTATAAACATTAGGTTCAAAATTAATACTGTGAAATTAAATATACACTTATCTTGCAGTCATAGCTATGCTTATGTGTAACTTTCTGAAAATATTCACAGACCGCTAAGATATAAACTCACGACCTCATTTTATAAACATTAGATTCAAAATTAAATATTAATTAATTAAATACAAACATGTCTTGCCGTCATAGCTATGTGTAAACTTTCTGAAAATATTCACAGGCCCGCGCTAAGATATAAGCACGGACACATTTTATAAGCATTAGATTCAAAACTAATATTATAAAATTAAATATACACTTATCCAGCGTGCAAAGCCACATATGTGACTACATAAAAACGCTATAAAATATTCACACAACCGCTCTAAGTTATAAACTAATTGCAAGAAAATAAATATACTGTAATATCCCTTCCCAGGACGGGCAAGTGTTAGTAAATTATCAAATAAAAGAACTAATCAATGGTTTATAATCACTTTCCTTCTTACTTCAACAAGCTGACAACCACAGCGTAGGCAGGACAAAGAAAAACGCGCACCACTAAAAATCCTACACCCATACAAGAAAATAAAATTTTCTAAAAACGATTTTCACTCCACCTCCAAGTTTTAAGTTCACGACCACGCGTCTTTATCTTTCCTTCACCCCATAACTGAAATGATGTTCACCCACAGCCAACTCAAACCAAACTAACTAAAACGAGCGCATATGCATGACTACATAAAATATTCACACAACCGCTCTAAGTTGTAAGAAAATAAATATACTGTAATATCCCTTCCCAGACGGGCAAGTGGTAGTAAATTATCAAATAAAAAAGTAATCAATGGTTTATATTCACTTTCCTTCTTACTTCAACAAGCTGACAACCACAACGTAGGCAGGACAAAGAAAAGCAGCCACTAAAAACCCTACTCCCATACAAGAAAATAAAATTTTCTAAAATCGATTTTCACTCCACCTCCAAGTTATAAGTTCACGACAAGAGTCTTTCCTTCATAGCCAACTCAAACCAAACTAAGCTCACGGCACACCCTTAAATAAAACGATTTTCACTCCGCCTCCAAGTTTTGAATTCACGACCGCGTCTTTATCTTTCATTCACCCCATAACTGAAATGATGTTCACCCCTCAAACCAGACTAACTAAAACGAACGCATATGCATGACTACATAAAAACGCTATAAAATATTCACACAACCGCTCTAAGTTGTAAACTAATAGTAAGAAAATAAATATACAAATTTCTAAAAGCGGTATAAGCTGCATTAGAATCAAAAGCACGAAAATACATGGCCACTCCAAATGCCTGAACGCCTCTTTGTAAACTTCACGGTTCAAAAACTTAAGCTAAAAGACTCGTTTTCAATTCGTACCTCCCCATCGGAATGCACCAAACATGATCGATCAAGGCCTGTCTCTTAATTTAATTACCAGGGCCTTTCTGATAACCGGCTGTTTTAGGCATTAGCCAGGCGTTACAGCAATTAGGTCCCCTTCATGTTATCAATTAACAAAAGTCTTAATCTAATTTAAACGTGTTCTATTTTTATATCATAAAGTAAAATACTTATTCTCACCCGAATCAAAGCGATTAAGAATATATACACTCCTTCTGATTTTTACTAAAATTCTTAACACGCTTTTCAGCACTGTCTCTCGAACACCCACTAAAATTAAATATACAATTTTCTAAAAACGAAAGGGACTCTCTGCTCTAAGTTATAAGTTAACGACACGCGTCTTTATTTGATAAGCACTAGATTCAAAACTAATATTAAATATACAGTACACTTATCCTGCATGCAAAGCCACGCATATGTGTGATTTTCTAAAAAAATGTTCACTCCTAAAGTTCTAAGTTATAAACTCACCATACACGGCCTCATTTTATAAACATTAAGAAATTAAATACAGTATATACACGTCTTGCCGTTATACTGTAGCTATGTGTAACCTTCTGAAAATATTCACAGACCCGCGGTGATATAAACTCACGACACGACCTCATTTTATAAACACTTTTCATGCTTTTTAGTCATGTATAGTTCTGCGTAGCTGTAACTGTCTTAAAAACTCTATAAAGTGAAATATTCAATTACCATAAGTGTGCCTCCTTTAATAAATTGGGGAAAATAAATTTTCTTTCACCGCCATGAGAACACATTTGGCCGTGAATTTTAAATGGAAACAAACTTTCTTTCACAGAACATGGATACCTCTGGTATTAAACTTCAGTTGAGCAATAGCGAGAACCACGAAGCCCCATGCAAAGCGAACACATTTGACCGCCAATTTTAAACGCTTGGGAACAAACTTTAGTGTTAAAATATTTATTGTAACAATTCATGCTTTTTATTTAATGAAATCGGAAAATCGTACGATTATTAAACCAACCCCACACCATTCAAAGGGGTTTGAGAATATAAGTTGCCTTTAAAATTCATAAGACCCTGCTCTTTGTTAACTCGTTAATCGGTTAAATGTCAAAGCCTTTTTACATACCTATGGTCTAAGAACAATATTATTAGACGAACTACTTCCTACTAACGATTCTCTCTTATATACCAAAATGCACAATGAACTTTAAAGCTCGAGAAAAGTTATTAAAACATCCGCGTTGAACACAGCGGTTTCTCGCTGTCTATGGCACTTGATAAAAGTTATTTATATGCAGTACAAACACAGCTCTTTCTGATACTGTATTTCAGCCGCTTTAATCTTGTAAATATCAAAATTGATCTAGTTTCATATGGTTTGCATGTATACCCATTTACATCAACTTTAAAATACACGTGGCTACCTAAGAAACGATCTCGGTAAAACATAACGTTTACATGATTTAAGCCCTTTCCAATTGATATCATTCATATTCAACTTGGCCCTATAATGCTGAAGTCACAAAAATCACTAGAGACATAAAGCGAAATGTTAAAACAAAAAATGTACAGAACGTGTGCACCCCGACTGTAAAGCCACGCCCTTTTCTACATTACCGTGACGTGTCTCTCTGTTGGTGTGGTCAGGCTTTAGCGAAATGCCAGCCTCATTGTTAGTAAATAACAATTTAACCCTAAATGCATTGTCATTTAGATTCAAGCTATTATCACTCCAGCCTTTTGTTGGATTGTATGTTATGGTCACATTTTGGTGCCTAAGCTTTAACACTTTATTTACATTTAACCTTTCTTTAACATAGCATTTTCTGTCTCTAAGAAGATATGTCCTAAATGTTATGTTTAAAGTACACTATATTTTTGGTTGTAATTATCATCTTAACTTTTCCTGCATTATCCTGATAATATCCTAATTAGCACAATTCTGGCAAACCACCGAATAGATCTGAGAGAATGCCATATTCAGGTCAACAAGGTATTACAAATTATGGCCACTACAGATGTAGTAACACTTTCAAATGCTACAGGATCCTGGTTGTAATTTTTGCCATGCATTAAGGGTGCCCACATTAAAAAAAGTGTGGAATGTTAAAGGGATTAAACGAAAATTTGCAAAATGGCCCAGATTAAAATATGCATAAAATAACAATTTACCAATACAGCGGCCATTCTGCGTTGATAACATTTAGCCAAAAACAGATGAGGGATTTATAAAATGTATCAGAGTCTCTCTTAAATCTTGTTGACTGTAAACATGTCAGTTTGTACACTTTACCATGGGTTGAGGGAAAGAAGGTAGCAGTACTGACCCTATTTGTATAATGTTTACATGTTCTCTCTCTAGCCACAGGGGCTTTCTGCTGATTTTTCACAAAAACATGTAACTCTGGTTAATTACAAGCTCTAAACTGGCCCTGTTTCCTGCAATGCCATGAGCCCTAAATATAGTAGGTGACATGCCAGACCTTATGCCTGACGCTGGCCTTGGATTAATCATGTTCACAAATGAACGTATGTACTTAAAAGGTTGGGTCCTCCACATGTTGGTTATGTTTATGCAATGTAAGTCTGATTTAGAATAGTTTTCCCCAAAACTGCAGGAACAGGTTCTGATACCACATCCTGAAAATGTATGGATGGTTGTGACTTATTCAAATGATCCTGATAAAGAAAACCCAAGCCACTGTTTATTAATACTGTTTTAGTATTACACCCAGATTCAGTCTGAGCAAGCCTAAAATTTCCTTTCCCGGATTAATCAATCCGAGCTAAATCGCATACAACCTTGGTGTAAAGAAAATTTGATGCTAATCAGATGTTTTGCCTTCTGCATTATGTAGCATGCCAAAAGTATCTGGGGAATGAGAAGTTCTAGTTTATCATGTAAAGTCAGGGAAAAATATAGAAAGCCCTGTCCTAAAGCTTTGTCACTGTGGGCCTCCACTAAACTATCTGCATTTACTGGAAATTTTGCTCTTCAAGCAGTCTGAGTTTTGTCAGGAGGAAGTTGGTGAGACACCCAGGATATACAAATGAAAGCCATTGTACTTACCGTTTGATTATCGGCATACAGCTTAAGGTGATAGCCACTGACCCCTTCAAAACAGTGAACCCACTTTTTGTTCAGAGCACCATCCACCCACGTCTACCATTTTGAATGTCAGCTCTTTAAAGGTAAACATGTTTTCTACGATCCAGTTGTCATGTCTCAGGACTGGAGAATGTCTTCAATGGTTAGGGATATAGTCAACGCAGAAATGCGATCAAGGTCATTAAGATAGTAAGCCGTGTTATCCTCCAAGTGGCATTCATTGGAGCAACAGAAGCACTCTTGAAACCTGGGTCAACCCCAGAGCCTCTTCATGAACCCCTTTGCTCTCAGCAAGACTAGTCAGTGCAAACAGCCTCATAGGCTGTCAGGGTTGTGAATCTCAAATTTGAGGGTTGCCAGGACTCTTGTGATTCTTGTCAGGGAGTCAAGGGCTTGTACTCCATGCAGGCCTCAAGTTAAAGCCACCATTGTGGATTATCTTCATCTGCTTCACTATAGTGCTTTTTTCCTGAATTGCTGGTGCCAAGGAGAAGAAGCTTGATCTCACAGCATTGCCGCTGACTCTCAGAGCGCAGGTGTCGGTCGATTCTGCGAGAACACCGAGCGGCCTCCTTTTCCTCCGAGCTTTGCCAACATCCCATGTTCATCCTGAGAGAGAGTTAGAGAAAGTATGCGTGAAGGAGGATGATGAAGCAGGGACACGTTTAGCTCTGCTGTAAGTGAGTAGACAGCCTTGATGACCGGTGCTGCTTCCCAGTCATATACAATGCATTGCTGCTGGCGTCCTGCTCCTGACATACACAACGGCCTTCCAACTTGCTCCTAGCACAAGGTTGCCAGACTGCAGAGCGGTCAGGTAGTGCTTCTTCTTTCGGCCAATATCATAGCATTTTCACATCCCACAAGCAAACTGTAGCACATTCCTGTTAATGGAGCGATTTGCCTCTCCTCTGCTGTTCCACTGGAAACAGAAAATCCCTTCTCCCTCCACCTCTGCATGGTTACTTCATGTCCTCTGTTCCAAATGTAAGGTGCACGCTTATCCAGCGGTTTCTGCTCGCCTGAGAGGAAGTGGCGTTAGCCGACAATCTGGTTGGTGTAGAGGTGAGAGACACTTGATGGAGGCAACTTCGCATGCATAACAACAGAGCAGGAAAATAATCTGTAAATTTTAAAAAACAGTGCTGGCGCCTTTTAGATAGATTTGTGCGTGACATAAATTAATAAAAGCCACACCACACGGCAGCTAGGCCTAGAAATACGACACTTGAATAACGGAAGTTCAGCGATGTTTTTCTTTTATACATATATTGAGTGCATTTCTTTTCAGAACCTGATGAAGCTAATTTCACAAATAGTCAATGAGTACAGTAACATACCCATCCCAGTCTGTGTATCAGATTAACGCTCTGGCACTGCACCTCAAGAGATATGGCACCTCTATTTGTAGTTTACAATCCTACAGTTGTACCATTTAGAACGGGGTACTATGTAGACCAGCGGTGGAAAAGATACTCGGCAGAATGTTTGGTAAAATGATGTTACTGTCAAGTAGTACAGTTACTCCTGCTCAATGCAATTCTGACGGCAATTTTGTCAAAGACAATATTTTCTCACCCTTGCAAATCACATTACAGTAACTGTACTACTTGACAGTAACATCATTTTACCAAACATTCTGCAGTATCTTTTCCAGCTGGTCTACATAGTACCCGTTCTAAATGGTACAACTGTAGGATTGTAAACTACAAATAGAGGTGCCATATCTCTTGAGGTGCAGTGCCAGGCGTTAATCTGATACACAGACTGGGATGGGTATGTTGCTGTACTCATTGACTATTTGTGAAATTAGCTTCATCAGGTTCTGAAAAGAAATGCACTCAATATATGTATAAAAGAAAAACATCGCTGAACTTTCGTTATTCAAGTGTCATTTCTAGGCCTAGCTGCGTGTGGTGTGTAAATTTATGTCGCGCTAAATCTATCTAAAAGCGCCAGCACTGTTTTTAAAATTACAGATTATTTTCTGCTCTGTTGTTATGCATGCGAGTTGCCTCCATCAGTGTCTCTCACCTCTCCACAACCAGATTGCGTGCTAACGTACCACTTCCCCTCTCATGCAAGGCGCAGAAACCGGCTGATAATGCGGTGCACCAGCATTTGGAACAGAGGACAGAAGTAACATGCAGAGGTGGAGGGAGAAGGGATTTTCTGTTTCAGCGGTAACAGCAGAGAGAGGCAATGCTCATTACAGGAAGTGCTGGCAGTTTGCTTTATGGATGTGAAAATGCGATATTGGCCAAAGAAGAAGCACACCTGACCGCTCTGCAGTCTGGCAACCTTGTGCTAGGGAGCAAGTTGAAGGCCGTGTGTGTATGTCAGAGCAGGACGTCAGCAGCAAATGCATTGTATGACTGGGAAGCAGCACCGGTCATCAAGGTTTTCCACCACTTACAGCAGAGCTAAACGGTCCCTGCTTCATCATCCTCCTTCACCATACTTTTAACTCTCCCAGGATGAACATGGGATGCTGGCAAAGTCGGAGGAAAAAGGAGGCCGGTGTTCTCGCAGAATCACCACACCGCGCCTGGGGAGTCAGCGCAATGCGTGAGATCAAGCTTCTTCTCCTTGGCACCAGCAATTCAGGAAAAAGCACATAGTGAAGAGATGAAAAATCCACAATGGTGGGTTTTAAAATTGAGGCCCAGGAGACAAGCCCTGACTCCCCGGGCAAGAATCACAAGAGTCCTGGCAACCCCCAAATTTGAGATTCACAACCCTGACAGGGCCCCGAGGCTTTTTTGCACTGACTAGTCTCTTGGAGAGCAAAGGGGTTCATGAAGAGGCTCTGGGCTGACCCAGGTTTCCAAGAGGCTTTGTTGCTCCAATGAATGCCACTTGAGGATAACACGCTTATTTTCTTAATGACCTTGATCGATTTCGCGGTTGACTATATCCCTAACCATTGAAGACATTCTCCAGTCCGAGACATGACAACTGATCGTAGAAACATGTTTTCCTTTGAGCTGACATTCAAAATGGTAGACGGGTGGATGGTGCCTGAACAAAAAGGGTTCACTGTTTTGGGGCAGTGCTACACCTTAAGCTTTTACGAAATCAAACGTAAGTACAATGGCTTCATTTGTATATCCTGGGTGTCTCACCAACTTCCCCTTTACAAACTCAGACTGCTTGAAGAGCAAAATTTGAATGCAGATAGTTTAGTGGAGGCCCACAGTGACAAAGCTTTAGGACAGGGTTTATATTTTCCCTGACTTTACATGATAAATTAGAATTCTCATTCCCAGATACTTTGGCATGCACATAATGCAGAAGGCAAAAAATCTGATTAGCATCAAATTTTCTTTACAAGGTTGTATCCGATTTAGCTCGGGTTGATTAACCGGAAAGGAAATTTTAGGCTTGTCAGACTGAATCTGGGTAATACAAAAACAGTATTAATAAACAGTGGCTTGGAAAAAACTAAATTTCTGTTATCCCTTTTTAAATAATTTTAATTTTTCCAAATCACATGTAAAGCCGGAAAAGGAGCCTTTTAATCGACTACACGCGCTCTGATTTATAAATGTGGATTTCTTTTCTAGAACAAATAGAATTCAGAAAAACCCTTGGTAATGAAGCTTACACATGCTCATGGTTAATGGAATCTAGAAGTACACCACATGAAAATAAGAGCCTGAACCACGTGAAAACCCGAAATTGACCAGGGTTTTTTAAATGACCTTTTAGACAAAGCTCAATTTTAAGCAAATTTACGAAGTTTCTTCTCCAATCATCAGTGAGAAAATGCTCTTTTAATGGCTTTACGATGCATTGCGGTGTATGAGCCCTAACATTGAAGATTCTCCAGCCAGAATGACAATGACGTGACAGGCTTAAAAACCGTCCAAATGGTCGTGAATGCCCGAAAAAGTGAACATGGGCCCGGAGGAATTCCCCTTTTGGGGGAACCCCGGAAAGTTTAATGGTCGGCGCCGGGCCACCATTAAAATCGACTGCTTGAAAGTTTCGTGCAGACAGGGAGGCGTCACATGCGAGAGGCGTCTCGGGGTTTGGATTATCTGATTAAACTCCCAAAACCGATCCCAGGCTGTAGGCAGGGCAAAATCTAGAAGAGCAAATTTTTACACCTGTAATTTATAAGCTGGATTATCGGAATTCATTCAGATGACAGATCCAAAACAGGCATTAACGGGCAGTGGGTTTTGGTCATGGAATAAACCCAACCTATTGTTCGATCCTGTCGCAAGGGAACTTTTAAGGGATTAATTATTAAAAACCAGGGGGCCCCCTTTTCTTTCAGGCTTGATCAATCAAGCCAAGGCAACAGGTTCTATGCACTCAGGTTTCGTTAAACGCAGTTGGCTGGTAATTAAAAAGGGTTAAAGCTAGTGAAAACAGCAGAAGCGAAAGAAACATGAAATTAACAATAGCTGGCTTATTTTTTCTAAAATTTAAAGGGTCGAAAAAGGAATTGAGGGAGCCACTTTTAAACCCATCTTTTTCAAAAATAACTAAACCAATGGAATGCACAAACCTTTTTGATTTCAATTGAATCGGAACCCCAAACCATTTCTTTCAAAAAGGTTAATCACGGCCGGTATTTTAAATGAATCCAGTGGCACAATTTTAAACCCGAATGGAAAAAGGATTTCCATTCAGTGGTGCTTCCAGCAATTGAAAAATTAGGTTACTAAACAGGGTTTAAAATGTATGCCAAAAATGATTTTAAACTAACATTTGATATCTTTTGGGGAATCTAGTTTAAAAGTTAAATGTAAAGTAAATAGGACCAAAAGGAAACCTGAATTGAAGCTGATCCAATTAAACTTTAAAAAGATGGGTTCGTATTTATTACAACTCAGTGGATTTGGAAAGCCCCCAAAAGAATAGCGTACAGGATGAGAAAAGGGATTACAGGGCAGGACGTTGAATTTGTTTAAGGACTCAAAGAATGACCAGCAAGTATAGGGCAAGGAATATTGAATGCGAAACTGACGACATGTAAAACGATCAGAACGGGTATTAGCAGCATATTTGCGAAGTTGGCCCCTTTTGGATGAAACCTAAACGCAAAGTTGATATTTAGATGGCGCTGAAACATGAAGAGCATGTGAACCCGGGGCATAATAACTACGCGGTACAGGAACTGTTCGCACAACGTAGTTGCCGGGCTTTAAAGTTCATTGTTTTTTAAAGGGAAAGTTGAAAATGAAGTCATAATGTTCTTGACCATAGGTTGAAATTACATTAACATTAATTACAAGGAGGAAGGGAAGGATTTTAAAAGCCAAGCTTAATTTCAATTTAAATGGTTTGTGTTTTTAACAAGGTTTGCATTATCCATAAAAGATAAGGCATTGCTTTAAAAAATAATTCAATTTCAAAGGGTTATGTGTTCTTTGAAGGGTTGGTGGCATTGAAAATCCAAATTTTTTGAGGCATTTTAATAATTTTTTTAAATTAAAAAATTTTCCAAGTGTGAAAGAAAAATTTTTCAACGTAAAATATTAGGGAATTTTTAAGATTTTAATAAATAACGCAGAACTATCTGCAAAAAGTGAAAATTTTTTAAAAAAGAGGCCCCTGTGGGGGTTTTTTCCTTGGGGGGAAATTTTCGAAAAAATATTTGGGAAAGGAAAGGGGAAAGGGGGGCCCAAAAAAAAAGTAGGGATTTTAATTAGAATTTTAAAAAAAAAATACCATATTTTTATGAAAAGGTAGTTGAACTTAGCGGAAAATTGGGCTGAAAATTAAAGAGAAACCGTTAAAAGGGAAGTCAATTGGGGATTTAAACACGTTGCAATAGTGGAATTTAATAAAAAATGTTCCAATTTAACGGCTGAAATGCGTAGATTTATCCAAGCCAAAGCAAGATTATTTCAGGAACAGATTTAGGATATGGTAGATGGGAAAAAATGCGAGAAATTAATAAATAAATGGTAAAGGGTTTGAATTTTTAAAGCCAACAGTATTCCCAAAAATTAGGCAGGTTTTGGTTCAATGAAGAAAATTTAAAAAGACTGGGTTTAAAAGCTGGATAAAATTTAAACGCAGACGAGGTGAGTCTTTTTTTATGATGAGTGGTTAACCAGTTGACTTGGAAAAAACAGGGTTTAAATGCGGAAACTAATTTTGTATTGGTTATGATTAACAAATGAATGATTCCCGGGTGAAAGGGGCATAGTTTTTCAGTGACAGCCGGCGAGGCAATGACAGGTAAAGGAAAGGGTCTGATTTCGAACGTGAAATAAGCGGTGTGATAAGTAAAGGAATTAAGCAGCTTTTAAGTTACAGTCAAAAATTCATCGCTGTTAAAGGGGGAAAAACTCGGTTAATTTAAAAAGGTTTTTTTGAAAGTGGCATCTAGCATTGGGTTTTAAAAGGTTTTTAAAGATTTTAAAATAAAATTTTACCATCAGATATTTGAAAATTGTGATTAATGACCTTAACTTAGAATGGGATGATTTGAAAGTTCCATTAGCAGTCTATTAATTTTTTTGATTATTCCTTTTGAGGTTTTCTTGAGGAATTTAAAGAAAAAAGATAGACGTGGATCGGAATTTCGGGTTGTCAAAATGATAAAAAGGGCGGATTTAAGGAAGCGTGTATATACTGTATTTAATTTCTTAATGTTTATAAAATGAGGCCGTATGGTGAGTTTATAACTTAGAACTTTAGGAGTGAACATTTTTTAGAAAATCACACATATGCGTGGCTTTGCATGCAGGATAAGTGTACTGTATATTTAATATTAGTTTTGAATCTAGTGCTTATCAAATAAAGACGCGTGTCGTTAACTTATAACTTAGAGCAGAGAGTCCCTATCGTTTTTAGAAAATTGTATATTTAATTTTAGTGGGGTGTTCGCAGAGACAGTGCTGAAAAGCGTGTTAAGAATTTTAGTAAAATCAGAAGGAGTGTATATATTCTTAATCGCTTTGATTCGGGTGAGAATAAGTATTTTACTTTATGATATAAAAATAGAACACGTTTAAATTAGATTAAGACTTTTGTTAATTGATAACATGAAGGGGACCTAATTGCTGTAACGTCTGGCTAATGCCTAAAACAGCCGGTTATCAGAAAGGCCCTGGTAATTAAATTAAGAGACAGGCCTTGATCGATCATGTTTGGTGCATTCCGATGGGGGGAGGTACGTAATTGAAAAACGAGTCTTTTAGCTTAAGTTTTTTGAACCGGTGAAGTTTACAAAGAGGCGTTCAGGCATTTGGAGTGGCCATGTATTTTCGTGCTTTTGATTCTAATGCAGCTTATACCGTTTTAGAAATTTGTATATTTATTTTCTTACTATTAGTTTACAACTTAGAGCGGTTGTGTGAATATTTTATAGCGTTTTATGTAGTCATGCATATGCGTTCGTTTTAGTTAGTCTGGTTTGAGGGGGTGAACATCATTTCAGTTATGGGGTGAATGAAAGATAAAGACGCGTGTCGTGAATTCAAAACTTGGAGGCGGAGTGAAAATCGTTTTATTTAAGGGTGTGCCGTGAGCTTAGTTTGGTTTGAGTTGGCTATGAAGGAAAGACTCTTGTCGTGAACTTATAACTTGGAGGTGGAGTGAAAATCGATTTTAGAAAATTTTATTTTCTTGTATGGGAGTAGGGTTTTTAGTGGCTGCTTTTCTTTGTCCTGCCTACGTTGTGGTTGTCAGCTTGTTGAAGTAAGAAGGAAAGTGAATATAAACCATTGATTACTTCTTTTATTTGATAATTTACTACCACTTGCCCGTCTGGGAAGGGATATTACAGTATATTTATTTTCTTACAACTTAGAGCGTTGTGTGAATATTTTATGTAGTCATGCATATGCTCGTTTTAGTTAGTTTGGTTTGAGTTGGCTGTGGGGTGAACATCATTTCAGTTATGGGGTGAAGGAAAGATAAAGACGCGTGTCGTGAACTTAAAACTTGGAGGTGGAGTGAAAATCGTTTTTAGAAAATTTTATTTTCTTGTATGGGTGTAGGATTTTTAGTGGTGCGCGTTTTTCTTTGTCCTGCCTACGTTGTGGTTGTCAGCTTGTTGAAGTAAGAAGGAAAGTGATTATAAACCATTGATTAGTTCTTTTATTTGATAATTTACTAACACTTGCCCGTCTGGGAAGGGATATTACAGTATATTTATTTTCTTGCAATTAGTTTATAACTTAGAGCGGTTGTGTGAATATTTTATAGCGTTTTTATGTAGCCATATATATGGCTTTGCACGGATAAGTGTATATTTAATTTTATAATATTAGTTTTGAATCTAATGCTTATAAAATGTGTCCCGTGCTTATATCTTAGCGGGCCTGTGAATATTTTCAGAAAGTTACACATAAGCATAGCTATGACTGCAAGATAAGTGTATATTTAATTTCACAGGAACCTAATGTTTATAAAATAAACCCACGTGTCCTAAGATTATAAATACATTTTCATACTTTTATAGTTTCATATTTACATAAATTATATTTTCATAGTTCATATTTTCATATTTCCATATTTTCATAATTTTCATATTTTCATATTTTCATATTTGGGGCGGGGCTTAATGTCATCCATCATATTTGGGGCGGGGCTTAAAGCCATCAATCAAATTCACACCTTTTGACACTAACTATCTATATGTACTACTTAGAACATTCCACTTCTGACAGGCCTTGAAGGGCTCAGCCTGTAGAAACTGAACCCTGGCTTACTCTGTGATTTACATCAAACCATAAAGTAAAGGTTAGCACTGCCTTCATTTGGACGAGTTCAACATTTGAAAGATGTCTGTGCTTTACAGCAGTGGAGCTGGATACCAGCAAGGCTTGGCGCAACACTCACGCCGGCTGTTGTACATCACACTTGAACTGTCTGATGCAGTGCCAAGACTGCGCCACTTACCCACTAACCTTAGAGCTCTGGGGTCGACAGAACTGCATCTACTCAACGAGAATCACAAAGAAAGACATGAATTAAAGTATAAAAAACAACAGATATGGAAGGTGCTGTATGAGAGCCAGACAGAAACACGATAACACCGAGGAAACGAGATAAGATAAATATAAAAGGCACCGTACGAAAAACAGCGGATTTATACAAAAGTGACAGTACTCTATAAAACACACATATATATATACACATTAAAGGCACTATATAATAGAAAAATAAATATAAAATGGTATGAACTGGAGGGGACTCATTCAAGCTGTCCCCAAACCTAAAATGACTCCAGTGTGCTAAACAAAAGTGTTTTAACAATTAAACAACAATTATAACGAGAGGAGAACAAAGGAAGAATACAAAGTGCTAAACAAACCTACTGGCCGTTTGTAACTGTTTCTCCGACGCTCAACAGCACGCTGCTATCTTACCTTCAACAACACTCTGGTCCTCACGAAACCACCTGTGGATTAGGAGTTGGCTTCCAGTTGGACCAAAGCACCAGAATGCAGCTCCCTGCACTGGCACCAGGTGACCCTGCAATCCTTGACATAACATTGGCCTTCAAACTTCTTTTAAAATGGAAAGAGTGCCATAGACACCTCTTACTGCCTGACTGCCATCCTCCACCCTTACCAGACCACCTCCACGACGGCACTGCGCACTGCTCTATTGTGGCATCGTGTCATCTTCAGGACTGGGTCCCGATTCCCCCTTGTGACTTTCAAAAAATGTAAACCACACCTTTCTTCTGTCTATGTGATATAGCACCTTTCCTATTCATCTGTCTGTCTATCGCAGCAGCTTTCCTAGTTATCATATACTGTACTAGCCGTCTCCCGCTGCTCTGCCTGTATTAGTCGTGATACAGGACAAACTCTAAAAATCAGTAAAGAAACGGGTATCGCCGCTAGGTAAGTGGAGGCAAAGTACGCTCCAACATGTGGTGAGAGGTAGAGTGACTCAAATGGAGGCTGGCACATGAGTATGGTGGGACCTGCCCCCCTTCCCATGGCCCACAGCCTCTCTCTCCAAATTCGCAGAAATAAATCGGTACCACAAGCAAACTATGATACATAGTGGGATGAGAGAAGTCACAAAATCAAATTATAGAAAAAAAGCCAATCTAAATCCGTTAAGTCGTTCTCTCGTGAAAAGTAGACAGACAGACGTTGGATTTTATAGATATGGTAATTGCCTGTCACATCAATTCTATAACGCTTCTCATCCATCTGTATGTATCTGTTTTATTTAGCGCCTTTTCCTATCTGTGTGTCTACCACAGAATCCTTTTTTGTTTATCGTCTACTGCCCTTCATATTGAGCTAGCTGCCATATAGTGCCTTTTCACTCTCTGTCTGTTTATATTGCGCCTTTCCTATGTGCCTGTCTAAAATACAAATGCATTCTTAAAAATTCAACATTAAAGCAAAAGAGAGGTAAAAGGCAAGACCTCGGTCAAGCCTTGTGCGGAGCTGGGGCTCTCTTCTGCCTTAATGAGCTGGACGGTCACGTCTCAGATTATCTCCAAGCATGAACCTCCCAAGTGGGGCCAATGGACGTACAACCAATTGCATCTGCAGCACATTAGAGTGGCTCCTGCGGCGGAGTGGAGTAATTAACGGCTGGGAATGCCGTAACCGATTTCTTGGAATCCGGTCTGTCAGAAGGTATAAGATTTAGATGCGTAGAAGCAGTGAAGTGCACAGACAGAGAGGGGCATGTGAGGGGCATGTGACCCATCTGTCAGGCCGGCACACAAAAAAGGCCCGGTAATGACCTCCAGCTGCCGAGTGTTGTGTGTGTGTGCGCTCAGGACTAATTAGACACTCCGGGCTGAACTTACTGTTACTCACCATTTACTGACCCACATTCAAGTGAATCAAACTATTGGTATTAAAACTGCTCTCCGAAACTTTTAACAAAATGAAGCAGTCAGCCTCTGGCGCATTTTGCGTTCAGCGCATGAAATCAGAAGCATTCTGGGGAGCCCACCGCAAGGTAGCATGCGGACCTCCACCTGTTTGGAATTGCTTCATGACAATAGAGGCGCTCACAGGAGGACAAAGGACGGACAATATGAGACACTTCACGTGACGCCAGCTGTTATCCAGAAGCTCTCTTTGTTTCCCATCACGATGTGACAGTGTGGGATTTTTCAAAAGCATACAAGTTTGCATTGGATTGCTAAAACATTTCTCTTTACTAATCCCTCTGAGATTCACAGATATCCTAATCCTCCACTCTGTTGGGAAGTCACCTTTAAAATGCTGCAGCGACTGTGCCGAGGACGGACAGACATTTATAAAGGAGTGAATGGCAGCGCTGAGAGGACGACCCCCACGCCAGCCCCCTCCACTGTGCCGAGGAAGTGCAGCCCTGATCTCGGAGGCGACTCTGAACAGTCGGAGACGGGCGCCTCAGCACTCGGGAACGTCACTCTGCTGTCCGGCTAAACAGGCTGTGTGACAAAGGTAAGGCTCGCTCTTGGTGTGGACCGACCGCGTCTTGTTTGTTAGTCTCCAGTCATTCACAATGGAGCTTGGGGCACTCGATATCCAATATGACTTTGTTATTTACTCGGAATGCCATAAGCCTTTGCATCCTCGTGGGCTTCATGCGACTTTTAAGGTTATAGTATACAGTAAGTGTGAAGTCACACACAACAACAGCTTTATAGTTTAACCAGCCGTTTAATCAAATATCTGTGACCCAATTCATTTCGTTATTTAGTGTCTAGTCATTTCTAGCCGAGGTCGAAAGCTGAAAAGAACTTTGAGCAGGACTGGGAAGCTTCTGAAAAAAAAAGGATGGTCCAGATCACAAAATTATTACTGGGTTACAGTGGTTAGTGCTGCTGCATCACAGATCACACATTTGGGGTTTGAACTCCACGCCTTGTAGTATATGGACAGCCTGTCTGTATCCGTGGTGGTCTTCCTCCACTCATCTCCAAAGATGTGCCACTCAGATTAACTGGTTTTGCGTGTGTGGGTGGGTGTGTGAGTGGTCCTGTGTCAGTCAGACTGGCACCCTCTAGGGTGGAACTGATGCTGCCAGAAGAGGCTCCAGCCCCCCATATGCCCCTTGCACAACGTGTGTCTTTTAAGTTAACTGGCGACTTTGAGGCTAAAGGTGATTCACCCGGTTTATAGTTTTCAAGCCATCGAAATCTGATGAGTGCGCACAAATATTTAGACTGAATGTGCACAATAATTAAAAAGAAATTGATCATATAGATGCAACCTGATAGACCATCATAGATATCAACAGCACACTGTGTCAGTTTGTCAGAACATGACAGACAGCAAGAAAGAGAAAAGAAAATGAAAGGTCATAGCTGTCTCTTTAAATACAATCATTGCTGCTTTATGTGTATGTAGAAACTTGTGGACATTTCTTATTTCATTTAAAATGCCTTTCCCAATTATACAGGAGAAGAGCCAGAGCTGCAGGGTGCGAGATGTGGAGAGGTTTCTTGCAAACTGTGGGTGGACAACTTCAGAATGTTGATGGGGACATTTGGTTACAGTACGTCAACATCTGTCCACAAGAGTCTTACCAAAATGTTCAATGGAGAAAAGGCTCAGCAGCTGAAACGCTCAGCATTTCATTACCTTCGTCTTCTTTGATAGCTGAGGGTTACCTTGGTGGCAGGACGCTGCCTGAAGGCAAAATAAACCAAACAGGTAGAGAATAAAGGAAGAGCTGAGCACAGGCCAGAGAGTGAGACAAAATCACTGAATGTCAGTGTGGGATGATGGGTACCCTGGGCACTTGGAAACAGTTTACTTGAGAACTTCAGAGCAGCGAGGGCACCTCCTAGCACACAATGGGGACCCCAAGGCAGAAGACCACATTCCCCTTTTAAGAGGAGCCCAGCAAGCCCCAGCTGGAACGGTGACATTATATCGGGCTTCTAAACCGTGGAGCCAAAAAGACGACCAATAAATGTGGCACTTCCAGGGTGGCACAGGATTCTCATGGCTGCCAAGTGAACCGCTCACTTTGCCTCCCTGTACCCATACAAGGACAACCCCTTCTCCTGGAAGTGACACCGGGTGGGGTGTGTGGTTCTCTTTTCTGATTGTTTGTAAGACGATTCTTTATTTAAATAATTTAAAGTTCAGTCAAGGAATATCTGTTAAATAAGATGGTGTCTACTATGTCACCAACTGACACATGTGCACGGGTGAAGATCCTGTTCACCTGGAAATTCAACAGAGAATTTCTGGGATAAAATGCAAATGTGAGAAGGACTACAGGGAGAAATAGGAAGTGAAAAGGGCGCACTTGTGGACTTACTTCAAGTGGATCAGAAGCCCCACCATATTGCCAAGGTTTCAACAGAAAGACTAAGCGGGCTTTGTGTTCTTGTTTTGTTACCTTGAATCTTACCTTTAGTTCATCACTCCTAAGAGTTTATCAATAAATACGTGCACCACGTTGGGATTCCAGGCATAAAGAATAAACAAGGCCTCGTTTGTTGGTGTGAAGGATTTCTCCACAGTTTAACCACAGCAGAGTGCTGACAAATGGATTGAGAACTTCACACATGGTCAGACCAGTGGAGGGGGACACCTGTGCACATGCGCTACCAGTGACTACATCGACCAAGTCTGTGCCATGAATCTGATGAACCAACCTGGGTTTTGGCCCCTGGTACACCTGCAGCCCATAGCAAACATGTCATTGCTACTTTTTGGTGCAAATGTAGAACAGAGTGGCCATGTAATTAGGAAACAAGGGAAACTGATGAAGGTCGGAACTTTACCACTGTGACCGCAGACACACCAGGTGTCCACATGTGCTTGGCGAAAGCTGTACGCCAACCAAAGTGTGGACGCTCATTGACTTACCTTTGTGTATATACTGCACCTGTGTGGAGGTGTGTGCGTGTGTGTTCATATCTACAGCGTAAATATAAAATCATATTAATACAATGTTACTCAACATTGGAAAGCTTTTAGAGCCGCTGCTGTTCAGTAACCTTCAACCGTCCTTAAAAATCCAATGCAGGCAGAGACAGAACTGGGCGGCCATGAGGCAGGATCGGCCTTTACGTTGACTTGGATCCTCTGCTGAGTGAGTATTCTCTTCTTTTGACCATAAGCAGGATGTAACTTGTGAGTTTTCTCCTGGTTTTCATTGGATTTCAGTGACTGTATACTTTTTAAAAATTTAAAGTATTGAAATTCCTTTTTTATTCCATATCCAATCCCACTACTGATTTTAAATTAAAAGCAATTTCTTAACAATACCTGTAATTCATTTGGCATAAACATAAAAATGAAAAAAAACGCACACACCTACAAAAAATTCTCAATAATCCCTTATTTAAATTCACATTATTGGGGGTTAAAAAATCCGACCTTAGGTTGTGCCCTAGTAACAGTTTAGCAATTTACAATTTAAGATTAAAAAAAATGGTGGCACAAAACATTTCAGTTCCTGGAGGTGGTATGTATGCCAAGGAGTACGGTTGAGTACCCCAGCCAAGGGCTATAACATGAAATTCACCAACAGTCTGCTACAATAAAGCTTTTGCGTTGATTATGAGGTCTGAGAATATCCAGAATGATGTTGTGGGACTGCAGTTAGTAAAAACCAAATCAAAACCCCTGACCAGTAGTAACAACTTTTTGGGGGTCTTGGATAAAAACACATTGGAACCCCTGGCCTAGAAGATTAGGTGTTAGCACCCGCAGTGCATGTTTGCAAATCGCTCCTGATTCTTCATATTCATGAAGTTGATAACTGACTGAGTAAATTATTGTGTGTATCCGCACAGCCCTTCTGTTTCTGGGTGTAATATCACACTAACCAATATGTCCATCAAAATAGATCAGAGTTATAGTAGCCATTTGCATTTGAAAGTTGTACTCAAGTAAAGTAGAAATGTTCTCAAAACATACTCAAGTACAGTAATGAAGTATTTCTGCTGTGCTGCCCCTTTCACACTGCGTGCAGGACTGGCAAAAATCAAGTCATGCTCAGTGCTAAGTTGCCTTATAATAAATAGGAGGTAATGACACTGGATTATTCAAAGCCTGCCGACCTTCAACTACAAAGTGCACTGACGGTTTCTCTAAGACTTTTCACCCACAGCGTGGACGGAGTGCACGGGGAGGTTCAGTAACTTCACTAATGTGTGCCTCCATAAGCACGTACTGATTAAGACTTGCCGATTCTTTTCCTGCCCTTCACAATAAAGCACGGTCTGTTCCTGCCGAATTACTTCTTAGCGTCTTTTCTTTGACCTTGTAGTCAGAGGTTTAACCGTCAGCTCTTTGACCAAATTGATTGTGCATGTGGACAGGACTCAAGCTGTGCTCAGGAAGCTGGGTTCACACAAGTGCAGGCCCCTGAATGGCCACAGTGTGTTCTTGTTCAAGGAATCTCCACAGGGGTGCAACTTAATACAATTTGCCGTTCATTCATTCATTCAGCCATTTTCTCACCCACTTGTCTATCTTAATAAAAGGACAAGTGTCTCTGTGTGTGTGTGTGTCTTGTCTGTGTGTCTGTCTGGTTGCTAGGGTTTGGAAGAAAAATTAAAAAATAGGAAAAACCTGTGGAAGAAGGGTAAAAAAAATCATGATAAAAATAACAAATAGGGGGCTGGTGCTATCACAAAGTTCATTACTAGGCCGGTCTACTCTCGCACTTTCACACACACACACACATTGAGATCCTCAGTGATCCCTAACTGCCACACAGTGGACCCCAATCACAGGAGTACGTAAGAGTGAGGCCTCTGTACTCCACACAGAGACTCGCTGTCACCAGCACTGACAAACATACGAAACACACCGAAATAACTTCATTATAAATAATGGACAGTCCACTTGATAAAAAGACACAAGGCTGCCTTACCGGTCCCCAGTGTCCACTTTTCCATTTGGGACATCGTCCCCCTCTGCACTGCTTCTGTGTGCTTGGCTTTGTCACATTGTGGCACCTCTCCTCGTCCACCTGGGTGCCATCTTTACTCAGGCAGGTGACGGTTCGATACTTCAGACCTCTTCCACAAGTCACTGAGCACTGAAAATCAAGATAAGGAACGCCATGGGGTTAAATATTTCTGTTCACAAAAGGTTAATTAATATGCAGTCTAAATGTTTTCTAATCTGAAATGGGCTGGCAATAAGGAATGAAACATTTTTGTTTTAGAATGAAAACTAATAAAGCTTGTATTTAATTAAAATTATTTTCCCTATTAATATAATGGTAACAACATTTTAAGTCACAGCTAATATTCATGGTTGCATTATGTAACAACATTTCTATTTTTTGTGAAATGCACAGTTGTCAGAGGAACGAGGAGGCGGTTACCCTTGGTGACCTGAGTTTGGGTGTGGGGGTCTTTAGAGACGTACCCTGTGGTGAATTAAGAGTGACCGTCACCATGGGAAGTAATCGAGTGCAATCATCAGAGCTCACTTGAAACCCACAAGTGGCAGCGGCCTGAAAACCCCTGATGTAGAGGAAATTGAGATTTATTTAGGGATTTACTTTTTATTGTAAATTATGATTTATTCAGCCTAAATATAACAATTCAATATGTTGAACACAATCTAAACAGCATTTCCAAAATATGAAATAAATTCTAATGAACAGATAAAGCCTGATCTGAGCCCCTTAGAGAGCTTTGTGAACACATGAAGTGCCCGTCCTAAGACGTATATTAAAACACTGGCAGAGTCCCGGCATGCTTACCTTAGAAAACATTAATATGTTCTTGTCAAATTACAAAAAAGTCATGCACCTTGCAAAGAAAAGTTGATTTTTGTATTCTATTGAGCAAGAAACGTAGACACATAAGCAGCATAGTGTATGAGATCAGTGAATTTATTGTTATATAATCTCACCCTATGCCATGTTACTCCAAACAAGGCTATTAAAGAATTAGGAATACGTGCGAGTTCAACACCATCTGACAAATGATCCTAATTCAGGACAAACCCAAAACACATGACTGTGTGGGGCGATGCTTGATGGGACTCTTTATAGTTTATGACACACAAATTCAAGTTACTGATTGAAGGCCCTTTTCTAATTCCATTCAGTTCAGTTTTATTGTCCCAAGAAGGAATTTTGGGTTGGCAGCAAATTTTACAGAGAGACCACGATGTGACGTTAAAATCACATCACAAAAAGCACAGCCATCAAACATAAACTTTGTACAAATAAATAAAATAGTGCAGCTAACAAAATACTTCTGATATAACATGAGATTCCACATATTGCAAATAACAAATTAAACCAACATTACGACTTGACTAATGATTAATGCAAATGCTAACTGCTCATCCAATGATTAAAGCCTGTGGATGTTTGTTAAAGTTGATTTTATTACTAACAATTGAGATAAAGGAGCACTTGAACAATCCTTGTATTTATCCTTGGGACCTTGAACCCCTGTCCAGATGGCAACAACTGGAAGTGAGAATGCACTGGGCGAGTCCTGTCTGCTTTCTGTAACACTGAGCACTTGACTGTTGAGACCTTCTTCTTTGACTGCTCCATTTTACAATTTGATTTATTCTATGTTTGTTGCTGACATTAAGATTTCCAAACCTGGCCAGCAGACAGATTTATAAAAGAGTGAGATAACGGTAGGACGGAGTGACACTAAAAGGCTCGGCTTCCTCAGACAATGGAGGAGCTGCTGTCCCTTTTTGCAGTTCTGTATTTTAACTGAAAGTCACTTTTGAGTCTATGATTATCCCCAGATATTTATACCTTTCAAAAATCTCCACTGCCTGGTCTGTCAAGATTGTTTTATGTACAAAAAGTGTTTCTCTTAAAATCGATTACTACTTTCTTGGTTTTTTTGTAACATTTAGCTGTAGAAAAGACTCGTCTCACCAGTAAACAAAATCATCTACTCCTGGACCATGACTGGTTTCACTCTCACTAAGTAAGCTTACAATCACTGAGCCAACAGCAAATTTGAAGATGAACTGGTTTTCAAATTTACTACGACAACCACTAGTGTAGAGAATGTACAAAAGAGGTGAACTAACAGACCCCCAAGGGGACCCTTTGGGTGAGAATAGCCTGTGTTTTATCATGGAAAGTGCACCTAACATGAAAGGTACCAACTAACCTCTTAGGTTCTTTTCTGAATGTCAAAACTAGCCACATATCTGCTACCTGTAACCTCTTGTCTGTCTCACTCTCCATATCGTGAGTTATATTTGGACAGTCAGCTGCTGTTCTCCATTTTAAGGATTGGCATTCAGGGTTGTATGCCCAGTTTACAACATCTGTGGCCACCAGGACTCTGCCCAGGAACTAGAAGGGTGCAGATCCATTACACATGAATGTGGTCTGAGTGAAGGCCCTCTCACCCCAGTCTGTATAAGGACAGCCCCAAAAAGTGCCACCTAGACAGATGCCATAGTTATCTCTTATGATAGCCAACTAGGAAGCTCATAGGAGACCTGCAAAGTGTGTATGTATGAAATGATTTATGTATGACTCTTTGTATTTATCTCCTTTTAAATATCTGTATCTGTCCATTTTGTTTTGTTGTACATTAAATATACATATCTTCAGACTTATAAACAAAGGCCTGGTAAAACAGACAAAGAGTTTGGACTATCAGGAGTCTGAGGAAAGAAAAACGTCATGCCTGACTGCCAGTGTGGAAGAAGACGCAGCTTAACTGCTGGATGTATCATCTGATAAGAAGGTTTCTGCTCATTTTAGACTAATGGCAGTGGATCTTCCCTCACAAGGAACAACAGCCTGAACAAACTGAGGTTGGCAGTGGGAGCTGGTGAGTGGTGTCTTTTGTATTTAATTCAGACCTGATTGCGGTTTTTGCATATTTCAGTTTTTAAAGACAGATAAGTCGACCAAATGTAAAAGTCCGAACGCTCTCCTGTGGGGTATGTGATGTTTTGGTTGCTAACCATGTAAACTCTGGGCACCGCCTTCTATTCAGTATTCTTACTCATTTTTCACATGTGCCTCTTTGTATGACGTTGCAGGGGAGTGGGGCTGATATTATTGTTAGTAATAATCTTGAATTATTTTGGCTTAGCTCTGCTATTTGAGTCTAATATTTGACATCAAGCCAGTTCTGAATCAGATGAAATGAACCTGAGGCGTGGGTCCACTTTGTAGAATAACAGCACCAAATCAGCAGCAAAGGGAGAGCACTGACTAACATGAAAAAGTATGCGAGTTTTGATCGTTCCTCGGCTCTTCTGAGTATGTGTACACATATTGACAGGCAAATGAAGAGCGGAAGCTCAAATGTTAATCTAACAAGTGGTAGAGTGTGTCACCATGCTGGAGTATTCATATATTACATACACACCACAGAACCTCAACTACACAAATTCAACTTTACTGGAATTGTTGACAAAACATAAATAAGAAGGAAGGTAGTGGAAAACTGAATACTGGCACTGCCTGCGTTGGCACCCAATTTTTCTTACAATCAGCTCCTCAAAACTCTCTCCGTCTTTCCTTCTCACTAGTGTCTACAGTACATAATTATACATATTTGTAGATATACGCAGACATACATTTGCATAGAGACAATCTTTCAGCTGTCAGTACAGCTTTTGCATTTCCTCCAACAAAACACTAGGAATGTTGAACCTGGCTAGATGGAATACAGACACCTGGACAGGGCACCAGTACAGTAGATACAGTACTTCTGATGAAGACGTCCATGGTGAAGTACAAGTGCTTTATAGGGCTGTGTCTTTGTGCTGCCTGTTCCTCCCGGCAGCGGGACACCACTAAGGGAAGCCGGAAAGCTTTGCATACCAAGCCCTGATCATTTAAAAGTTCAAATCTGTAGTGTCTGTTGTGTTCAGACACCCCAAGGCCCCGTGAAAGAAGTGTTTTCACATGTGTGTGCCACCTGCAGAAATACAGCATAGGAAATAACAATCCAAACCCAGCTTGAGACTTGTGTAAAACAAAGCTTCAGAGTGCGGGGGCCCAAGTCGTCTCCTTTATTTCAAGAGTGGTTGGATGTCCACATCTCCATTCATTTCATTCAAATCCAGAAAGCACAGCTGCACATGAGGCAGGGACTGGGACCACCGGTTTTCACAAGACATGTTCGGAATGGATGGAGACACTTTAGAGTTAACTGGAGATGATGTCAACTTACACTTGTCAAGAGGATTTGAAAAAGGAACCATAACATACACTGGGCACTTATTGGGTACAGAAGGGGATGAGAACCTGTTTCAGTTCACTTGTGCTAGTAAATCCAACCCTCCACTATTCTGGAATCTAATCAACGTTATGAAACATGTAAGTGTGAATTTCTGTGGACTCGCAACACAAAGCCGCCTCACAGTTTGAAGATCTGCACTGTGGCTGACTGTCGGTGGTCAGTTCTGAACCTGTAGTCTCTAGCTCAGAACAGTGTCAGCTAAATGGAGGGCTCCATCTATCAGACGCGCAGATCCTGACTCTGACCACAGTGAGCCATGAGCAACCCTGGTGATGTCAGCTCATCTCCCTCTTTGTCAGCCCACACCTTCTCTGCGCAGCGTCGTCACTACACTCCACCCGTTCACAGTGCAAATCCCAGCCTTGTCGCCAACTGAACTGCTGTGGACTCGCACCACAAACATTTGCGCTGTGGTGAATTGCTAGTGGTGAGCTGCAAATTCACGTTCACTGGCCTAAAGGCTAGAGCTTTGCGGCATGAGTAAAATGGAGAGCTCTGTCTAGTCAGTCACGCTGAGCCCGACTCTCCATGTCAGCCTCCACCTTCTCGGCGGAGTGTCGCCACTACAGATGAAGAGTACACACAACTTGTATCTGTTTATTTTTAGCCTGTCACAGTCATAATATGACAATTGTCCAGCAGGTTTCTGGGAATCACTTTATTTTTAGCAGTTGCCCCATGATGGCCATTTGCCCTTTACAACTGAGTTACTACTGAGCTAGTCTTGCAGTGCCAGTAATAATAATATATACATGTCTGGAGTTAACCAGGAGTGAAAATGGCTTAACTATGGCTAGGAACAATTAGACGGTTCACAGTCCACACCTCGTTGAAGGCGGAGGTCAGAGCTCAGGCGCGGTGATTTACAGTAAATGGCAAAGAGCAACGGTGCTCTTGTTAACCCAGTGTGACAGACCGCCAGCTTGTTGGCATGATGGATAATCCCTCTACAGTTAAACAGTCTCTTAAAAGACCCCTGATAAACGTATAAATAAATGTGTGTTGTCAATGCAAGAAGACAGTACACGTTAAAATAAACATAAAATGAACAAACACATGTGAAAGCAAATTATACCGGATGAAGAAAAGGGTCGAAACAAGTAAAAATGTAGGGAAACTGCAAATACAGAAACTTGGTAATTACAACAAACAAAATGAAAATGTGCCAAAATACTGATTTACAATTAGAAAATTCTGTATACTCCCCGTGAAACACAGTGGGGCAGTCCGGCAGGTAAGTTGGGGTTAACCTTTAATCCAAGACAAGCTGGAAAGGAATAACACAAAACTAAAAAGAGGTGTTGGAGTTGTTCAGGATAACAAAACGTGGGGTCCCCTCTCCTGTCCAACTTATAAACTGATCTGCTCTCCCATGAAGCACTGTGCTGATCAGATCCACTGCATGGCGATTACCTCATTTTGATGGACAGAATTTGGGGCCTCTGAGTTTTTTTGGAGTTGGGTTGTTGAGAACCTTGCACTCCTCATATTTTTACACTTGGTGGGGCAAAATAAAAAGAAATAACAGAAATTGTCAATGATGGTTAAACCAAAAACCAAGAGAACTTGGATTGTTCATGAATGGTAATAATGGAACTCACTACTGGAGCCAGGCTAGCTGGTGATATTAGCCATCTATTGGCTGGGTGACCCATAGACATGAGTCAGACATGTGGAGCTGCCAGGTGTGATCATCGCCTTTGGTGATAGGTATATACAGAACAGAGCAAGTGGCCCCCAGGTCAGTCCTGAACCTGGCAGGCACACGCTGCTCTGAGGAGATTCTGGAAAAGAATGTGGTGGGTGTGTGTCCACCTCGTGGTAGAGGTCACTGTGATGGTTTAGAAGCGCCATAGTTTCATGGCTAAAGGAGTGGATGCTGGATATCGTTGGGAGACTGGAGGTTCTGCACTACTCCTTCTCAAAGTAAGCCAATACTGGGTTGTTGGAGTGATGATTTAGGCCATTAGTTGAACGTGCGATTCAGAAGAAGCAATATGGAATTTATTCTAGCTGCAGAAGAGTGGACTAACACTTTGTCCTTTTGTAGGTGTCAGGAGAGTCACCAGAGTCTGCCAGCCTTGTTCTTACGATTTATGGACTGGAAGAAGGCTTATGACCGCACACCCTACATATTGTGGAACATGTGCTTTCGGTTATGAAGCCAATGCAGTGTACCATTCTGTATCGGTGAAGCAAGAGTTGTCGTTATTCTTGATGTCAAATCAGACCATTTTAAACATGGCACAGGATGGTGGGAAGAGTGTGCATCATCAGCTCTCCTTTCCTGTTCATAATTTCCAAGGACCAGGCATCAAGGTTCATCCAGGGACTTAGGGTCCACCACATTCGGGGACCAGAGGGTTGTGTTGCTACTGTATGCAGATGATGTGGACCTCTTGGCCTTGTCTAAGCGTGATGCCCAGTGGACACTGGCCAGGTAAAAGTGAGGCAGCTTGGAAAAGAATCGGCTGCTTTAAGTCTGGGCTCATGAGCCTCTTCAGCAGGTAAGTGGTGGAGGACTTTAGTTCTTGGGGTTTATAACGAGTGAAAACAGAGGTAAGTCATGAGACTGACCACACTTTGGTGTGGACGGCCATTTTAACTTGCGGTGGTGGTGATGAAGCTCTTGATTTGTTGTCCAATATCCTTACCCTTGTTTATTGATTGTGGGTGGTGACTGGAAAAATGAAAATGAAGATACAAAGAACAAAATAAGGTCCTTCTATGGGATTGTTGGGTTAAGGATGAGGAGCTCAAAAGATAAGAAAGACCTCTGGGCTGATCCACTGCTCCTCCTAATCGAAAAGAACCACCTGAATGAGGATGTCCACCAGACATAACTCACCTAGAGGGCTTAACTCTCCAAAAGGAGCTGAGGACTTGCTGAGGTAAGAAGGTTTGTCGAGCTGTTCTCAACACAACATCTACAGAACCCATAAGGAAAACAAGAATGAGGACAATCCAAAGCTTATTCTTTTTTAATATATTTTAAACTTAGAGTCTCAGCATGGAACCAGCAGCAGGCCTTACTATGTAACATTATCAAAGCCACTTAATCCAATTGAGGGTCATGGGGCTGGGCTGTACACTGTCAAAGTTAGGCACAAATTAGGAATTGGCACTGAACATGGTGCCAGTCCACTGCCAGTTTAGAGTCACCAGATAACCTAACCTGCATATCTAAAGGAGCAAAACTGCAACACCAAGCAGATGCTTGGGAGAAGAAGCAAAGTTCACATGGAAACCAAAGAGATGCCGGATCCATGAGAAAGCAGTGCTAAACACTCTGCCAGCCACAGCAGACCTTAGATGAGTTCTGCTTTTTATCACCAGGCAGTTCAGCACCTGACATCAGGACAGAAATGGGAAACAAAGATGGCACTCAATACTCCGATTGCCATTCGTAGTCTGATATAGTTGGCTCATCCAGCCTACCCCAAACTTTATTGCTTTGAAAATGTAGAAATGTCCAGAGCATCAGCACATCTGGAGATCCATGTTTATGCCTTTACTTGCGTCACTAAGTAACCATGCATGTTGTGTGTCATAAAACATCTGAAAACGGGAGGAAAAGTGAAATGCGTATGTAAACACAAAGGCCATAAAAACACCACAAACTTCACA
Organism: Polypterus senegalus; assembly: GCF_016835505.1. Taxonomy (NCBI): domain Eukaryota; kingdom Metazoa; phylum Chordata; class Cladistia; order Polypteriformes; family Polypteridae; genus Polypterus; species Polypterus senegalus. Next base: position 4,680,852 of record NC_053165.1, on the reverse strand, counting down.
TTGGGTTTCTTCACCAATTCTGATTAGAAGATTTAGACGCACAAGTTAAAATGTGGCTTTAGCGCCAGTCCACACTAACATGGATACATCTGAAAACACACCTTCGGGCACACTAAACCACCACTGACAGTTAATCATCTTGAAGATGCTCTCCTAAAGCGTGTGACTGTGAAAATGGTGTCTCGTGAAGTAGCGTGGAGGGGAAAAATGGAGGTTTTCAAATACGCTGATGTATAATTGTCACTGACTTCACTTTTGATTCTTGTGATCTCATCATTACATTTTGGGACACTCTGCCCTTTCCTAACTTCTTTGTATCAGTTGATGGGTACGGAGCAATGAAACACTTGAAGGCTTTGCTGTATTTATTTTGGCAGGAGTTCCAGTTTATACTTTCTAAGGCTTTGGCATCCTAATACTCATTTGTAACCTTTAAAAGCTGTTGTACTGCGTGGTCTGGGCTCACAAATGACTCTGATTAGTTTCTTCTTCATTCATTTGGCATTTCGAGTTTGCTCCGTAACCAAACACCACTCTTGGCCGACATGATTTACGCATCATAGTGGCTGATAGACTGAGACAGAAAAAAGGCAACGTGAAAACACTAATGTCTGTATCAGTGCGGTCTGACCCTTAGGTTCATACTGTATGTGGTTCAAGTCATAAACAATGAATAACAAGATAAGTGAAACAAAGTCATAAACCGGCCCAAAATATGAGAAACAAGAAAAAAGTGCGTTAATAAAAGGTAAGAGTGCCAAAGCAGATAAACAGATGGAAGACATCCCTCGTCAAAGTGTCACGCAAACCCCGTGAATATCAATCACGGTCACCGAGTCAGTCTGAGTGTGGGAGGTTAACAGACTGGCGGTCTGCGGAGAGGATCGATGTGGAGGAGAACTCATGTGAGTAGCAGATACTTTTTAAGAGCAATTGGAAAGGTAAAAGTCAAGCATAGCAGGATACTAAACACAGAACAGGCACACAAGCAAACTGAACTGAAATCATCAAAACAACACATTCAGGTGCGTTACGGGCTTTTTAATTTTTGTTTAACAATTTTTTTTCTTATAACAATGAGTCTTATCCAAAAATAAACTTGACAATAAATGTGCATTATTATTGTTCGTAAAATCCCTGTTTTTTTAAACAACATTTGAGAGTGTCACATCATCAGTTAAGAATGGGATCCAAGCAGACCTGTGCCTATAGAAACAGCTTTATCTATCTATCTATCTATCTATCATATAGTGCCTTTCATATCTATCTATCTATCTATCATGTAGTGCCTTTTCATATCTATCTATCATATAGTGCCTTTCATATCTATCTATCTATTCTATCTATCTATCTATCGATCTATCATATAGTGCCTTTCACATCTATCTATCTATCTATCTTTTACAGAGAGGAGAGTCCAACTGTAACGTTTAAAACTTGTATGGATTGATAGGCTGTCGTTAGTTTAAGATAAAATGTTTACATTCTTTTTTTTTCTTTCTTAAGATCAAACAACTCTCAGTACCCCAGAATGTCAAAGTGAAAATAGGATTTAAGGATTTTTTTTTTCAAAATTATTAAAAGGAAAAAAAGTGAACTATCCATTTGACACAAGAGGCTGCAGTACTGAAGGCTGCCAAGAGCCCAGTGGCCTTGGTAAGAGCTGAGCTCCAGAGAACCTGCGTGCAGATGGGAGAGATTATGAGTTGGCCAAGCACCACTGCTAGCGTAAGGTCTGTGTATCTGGGCAGTCTCTGGGGTTCCTAGCATTGGGCAAAGTGGACTTGGAAGACATTGTGTTGTGGGCCATAGGTAGTAACAGTCGTCAGGGGTTATTTATATGATGACGAGGTGACGATATGCTCTATAAAATACACATGGAGGATGGTGCTTTCTTATCTGACATGGAACCTTCTCAGGCTACGTCTACACTACTTCTTTTGTTATTTAAACATAATATACTTAAATGAAAACAGACTTCACCCACTGTAGTGGTTTCATGTCATTTATGAAGTATCCCTGTCCACACTAGTCCCGAAAATGCACAGGATGTAGACATTCACCTACACTGGGCATCCGTGGAAAAATCCTTAAAAGAATGGTAACATTGCTGGCCATGTGATTTATCGCAAAACTGTAGCAACAAATAAATGATTCTCCTTTTATGTGTGTACACAACATTCAGACAGTACAGAACACAATCAAGACACATACTGGGAAGAAACACAACAAGCACCATGAAAAGCGGCTCCTCTACATCCACCATGACAGAATGTGTCTTCTTCTGTGAAGGGTGACCAATCAGGGAATGAGACTGTTTTAATGAGCAGGATCCAATCAGGGAAGGGCTACATAATAAACATGGACCAATCAGAGTGCAATTAGAACCTGTGTTTTTAAAACTCTTCTTTTTCACTCATCCATACTGCAAAGGCAAAATAGCATTTTCAAAACTACACGACTGTGGAGAGCGTTTTTCAAGAGCCGCCATTTTGGGAGGTTAAAGACGCCAGGGTTGTGTTAATGAACCATGAAAATGGAGACAAATGTCTGTGTATGTGAAAATGCATCAAGTGTGGAAGGGGCCTCAGAATCGTGGCATTTGGCCTGAGTGCCACCAAATAGTAAAGGTCAGTGTGCACTGGTTGGCATCAATGGAGACAGTTAACTGATTTTGAGTCTTTGGCTTTCACAGCTCAGGTGAAATTGTCCCAACTGACACTAAGCAAGACTTGAGGGCATCTCCTCTGGATTATTATTTGTTTTATTCCAGAACACCGAGTTTAAATGCAGGCCTTGGCTCTGTCTGTATGGAGTTGCAGGTTTCCTCTGTGTCTGTCTTGGTTTTTCTCCCATCCCACAATTCTAGTGGTTGTGTGGGTTTGCATCACACTGAGGAGGACTGAAGGTTGAAGAGTCAGGAATGAGACTGACAAACCCTCACATCCTGACAAGAGGCGAAGTCGAGGGAGCAGTGCGTACCCAGAGGGATTGGGACCCTTATGATTGTTTCATTCAGATAATGAGAATCCCCAAAATATACACACCAACTGACAAAAAAAAAACCAAAAAAGAGTTCAAAGCCAATATCAGATGGACAAGGTGACTCTGACCCAGCCATCTTAATGTCCTGCTGCCTCACGTCACTGTCAACATGAAGGATTCCACTTCTCTCTTCATTCGTGTCTTTTTGGCTCACTAGGGATTTGTCAAGGGAAGATTAACAACTTTACTGCAGTTTGGTGCGTCACTCCAACGTCCACTGCCAGCATCTGTGGGAGAACAACACATCTGGTGTGGACCTACAGGGGCTGGTTAGGTAGGCCTCTGGATGACGAGGCCAATGCTCATCCAATAGATCAACTGAGGAGCCCTCCACTCCTCCACATGTGTTCAGAGCTCCCCCCATTCCTACTACGCCATGTCTACACTAGCTGTGCCTGCCTTACATTTTTTCCAGAGATTGTGAATGCAACACCAAAGATACATCTGGGCCCTCATTACCTGACACTCGTGTACAAGACTGTGGAGTCGAGCTAGAAAACTCGGCTGCATTTTGTTGGTTTCATAAAGCTCTGTAGCTGACTAGCCGATCTGATGCCTGAGACTGCGAAGAGGGAGAGCCGTGTGGTCAGAAACAGGCTTGGAGAAGGTCCGATATTACACTGAGGTGGACAGGATGGTCAGGAGACACAAGGACACAGCTTTGTGTTTTAATATTCTGTCAGCTGGGCTGCACACGAGGTTTACATTCTGGAGTCAATAAGCTGCATCCCTCTTGTATTTAGTGCCCTTCCATCTTGTCTGCTCTGTTGTGCCTTTTCTTACATGTATTGTCTCTCTTTATATTATATGATATCTTTCATACTGCGCCTCTCCTATCCATAGCTGTACCTGCCTTATATGTTGTACTTTCTAAAGTACTTTTTCTGTCTTACACTGTGTCTTCACTGTCTACTGTTTGTCATATCTATCAGTTTATTTTATATAGTAACTTTCCTATCTGGCCATCAGTCTTTCTTATCCATATAGTATATAGCGCCTTTTTATCCATCTTTTGAACAGTGCCTACCTGTTTTTTCATTGATCCGTGTTTCTTTTATGTAGTGCCTTCCGTAGGTATCTACCTGCAGTGCCTGTCTTTTCTATAGTGCCTTTCCTATTGCCACTTATTATACTGTATGGTGCATTTCCCATCTATCTGTGTTTTATGCGGTGGATGTCCTATTCATCTTATCCACTTACTATAGGGTGATATTCCCACTTTTCTGCCATGCCGTTTCTGTTTATCAATCTTGTATATAATGCCTCTCCTATTAATCTACTTATTTTTATTGTACCCACTGTCATGGTTGGCATTGTGCTCTGGTACTGCTTTGTTTGCACCCCCCTCTGTTCCTTGCCACCTCCCTGTACTCCTGTGGGTTTCTGTTGTAGGTACGCTGGTTTTCTTCCCACATCCCCCAGGTATTTGCCTTAGGATTATTTTTATCAGTAATTAATCGTCTCATGCAGTTTTTGATGTTTTAGGTCATACGCCGGTTGACCCAGCTGTTCTGCCCGAGTGCATGTTGGTTTTCTCCCTGAACTCCGAAGTTGTGCAGGTTCAGAGGCGGTGGGGATTCTGTGCTGTCCTCAGGAAGTCACTGCTCTTTGTTTGATTTGGGGACACGGGATAGACTTGGTGACATGGTGGTAAACTGCTAGCACTCTGATGAGTCTGCTGAGGTTTTGTAAAATTAAAACATGTGGCGTGTGCCATAAGCACAGATGCTCAGCATTTGACTCTTAATGGTCCCTGGAGCTCTAAATATCATTTATATGCTGACATGCAGGTGAGGTGCACTGGCGATCCTAAATTGTCCCTAGTGTGTGTGTGTGTGCCCTGCGGTGGGCTGGCGTCCTGCTCAAGGTTTGTTTCCTGCCTCCGTGACCCTGTAGTTAGGATATAACGGGTTGGACACTGGATGGATGTTGTCTGAGTGATATCTGATACCCGGGAGTCCTGTCATTTATTTTTTGTTTCAATGCCTCTCCTCTTTAGTTATTTTTCGCATTATCCCACAGTGCCATTTTGTTTTTTTGATGGACACCACGATTTTGGGACTTTAGTGTTGACAGCTGATATGTGTTTGTTAGGGTGACATCAGGGGTCAAGGTGTATACAGAGGCCAGCCCTTGGATGTCCCAGTTGTCCAAGTTTGGCATCACATAAAAGACGACATTGAAGGCTTTTTGGTTTTGAAATTTTCCGTTTCTAATCAAGATGGACATCACTTGTTTTGACCCATTTGCCCGCTTATTTCGGAGCTCAATCTGCTCACTCCCATTGGTCACTACATTCCAGGCTAATGGAGGAAAATGGTCTTAACTGGCTCAGAAATCTCAGAGGGATGGAAATTATCATTTATTTATTTATCAGACACCAAGGTGACTTACAAAGCAAGTTATAATAAATACAAAAATGAAGGTGCAAGCATCAAAACAACAGAGAACAAGGAGCACAAGGGAGAAGGACGACTACACCATGATACCTACAAGTAGGCCACGACAAAAAGACACACATCAGAGCCCTACACTCTTAATCAGTACGACAGCAGATGGCCTGCAGGAGAAAAGCTAAGTGGATCCGAACTATTTCATAAAAAGACGCCTAAACACAAGGAAATGGGGTGCAGCTCAAATTGACGAATGGAGCTTTGGAGCAAGAAAGGAGAAGCATAGACCAGTCATGGCACGTCAGGCACAGGCAGAGACACCAAGGACTGGCGATACTGAAGAGCAGACCCGATCAGAGAACTGTAGGTCAGGACAAGAGTCTGAAGCGGAGGAGCAGTAGGAGTGAAATGAGGGCCACTCTGAGGTGCTGCAATAAAAGCATTTTATCAATTTGTCTAATTAGCAAACTACTCCTAACTTCACCAGGATTTAGGAGAACTCACTAGGAGCTGCCAGCAGATGACGTTGAGGCAGAGAGCGACACGCACAGTCCAGGAATGTTTGGGAAACGCTGTAAAACAACAGACTCGTAGAAATATATCGATTAGACAGAGGTGGAGTGACGTGAGTAACAAACCGTGATGTTAAAGCAAGCTGCACTCCTGTACATCGGCTCACATCACATCACACAGACTCGTGGACTGTTTGTGTCACGTAAGTGGAGATTCCTGGGGCATTGGATAAACAGAGAAGACAAGGTGGGGACACTTGGTGACAACACAAATGTGACTTCAGACACAGCAGCGCGGCTAGTTGCACTAGAAATGTTACTTTACGAGGCTGACCTCTCACCTGCCTGCCATGTGTGTCTTAGTCTTTCCCCTCAGTGTTTGTTACACGATCATTCTTCATGTTAAGAAGTGCCAACATATATTTGCAGCTTAGCACGATATGCTACCTTATGTTCCCTTTCTTCTTTGAATATATTTGCTATTACCATAATTACTATGTTGGTGCTGAAGCCTTAGTGTTATTACAGGAAAACTACAACATGTCATCATTCTTGTCATCATGAGTGCCACTCCACAGCTCGAGTTGCCATGAAATCACGACATTGTGAATTCTCAAATGTGAACACCTACTCCTGGGTGAAGGACTCTTCCTAAATACTCCTCGTGTCGTTCTCTGGGGAGACACTCGATGAACATCAGCGCTCTCTCTCTTTCTTTCTTGCTGTGGCCGCCATCATGCCCACTCTCTACACTCGCACCCTCCCACGTACTTCAGCTTCGTTCCTATTCATTCACACCGACACCAACTGCATTGAGACCTGAGCTCACCGCAGATCTCTGCTTTAAGTTTGGTTTGTGAACCTAAATACTTCCAGAGATTCTGGTTTATCAGTTTACACCCCATAATAAAGCTGCCTTTTGCAATTTAACTCAAAAATCTTATGGGTTTCACTTCTGACGTTTATTTTGTGTTCAGATGACTTGAGGAGGTTTCTTTCTGTTTGCTGTGACACCGTTTTATGGCATTTGCACTCTTGGTTTCCATCATGAGGTGTCCCTTGGCGTGTGACGTCATCAAGGTGACTGTATGAAGGTTGGCTCTTGCACTCCCTTATTACTAGAGATTGTGAGTTTCTAGTTAAATGACTTTATTATTTGACTTCTTGACAACGATTTTTAGCTTGTCAGTCAGTACTTTGGCCTTGTCGCACGGCTTCTGTTCACATTTGCTCTCCTGATCTTCTTACTAATGCCGTGTTCACGTTCTGTCGGACTACTCGGAGGTACCCGCTGAGATGGTTCACCTTGCCAGTTCATTGAGTTTATGTGGGCTTATGGTCTGACTTTTTGGATAAACACAAGATAAACTGCATTTCTGTAGAAATAAATAACAAACTCAGCACATTCAATGTGCATCACTTCGCCCCAAAATGCAATTCAACCAAAAATACCATTTTTGGTTAACCAAGTACAATTTTTTATCTTATACAATTACCTAATATGAAAGGTCAGTATTACATCACAACTCTGAGAATTTCGGTAGCTTTATTTTCTCCAGATTACTCTAAATTCATAGGCCATTCATGTAGAATTTCGTAATTACCGTGTATACGACAGCACGTGAACGCAGAAGAGCACTCCCTACTGTCTCTTTGAGTTAATACACCCAGGAAATGACAAAACAGAGAAAGAGGCAACACAGATCTTGGTCTCAGAAGAAGCAGGGTCAGAAACATTAAAGAGTCCTAACACCAATTAGAAATCAGAAACACTTCCTGGACTGTACAGACGTGGTGTATTTACGAAGCAAGGACTCTCAGGAATGGACTGCCTGATGTTAACGCACAGAATGATGAAGTCATGTGTAGCAATGCTAAGGGCCCCCCGTGAGTACCAATGGAAAGTCATTTGTATTGAAGGTACAGTGATAACAATCATAAAAAATAAAGTACATAAGTACAAAAACTAAGAGAAATAAATCCCAATTGGGAAGAAAACTCAGAGTGTGTTTGTGAGGCCTTCTTTTTTGTTTTTATTGCAAGCATTCAACTCAATAAACATTGGATGGCAACCTTGAAGGGGGCAGGAGCCTGGCAAATTATGCCAACCCTTAGTTTGGTGCTGAGGAGCCTCCATAAATACTCACGCGGTGCATCACATGACTGCCTAAGCCACTCAGATTAAGGGGAGGAGCTAAGAGACAGCTGTATTTTAAGGGAGGCGGGTCCAGGAGCATGATAAAGGGTGGAGCCTTGCAAATCCACTCCCTCAAGCACACACACACACACACACTCTAAGTTCTTGTTTATTCTTCACAAGTCCACAGTTCTGTAAATGGACTTTTAATTTTGAAAACAGCTTCTTGAAGCTCAAATAACACAACAGCCATATAAACAGGAAGAGGCCTGTACATAAAATCATAAAAACAATAAATACAAATAAAACTACAAGAGCACACCTACATGACTTTTTTTTTGTCCAGAAATGGAAGCACCTTAAGCCGCTCTGACTGAACGGCCACATGAGGTATGATGAGGTGTTGCACCCCCTTTATAAAGTGCTTGTGACTCTCCGCCATTCCTCAGAATGTTCTAAGGTTTTATCTTCTCTCACGATGACGATGAGATTAAATGTCTTAGTCACGTCACTTCTTCAATATTTACTACAACTGACATGCTCAGCAGTTCACTGACACTAATCGTCTATGTAAGTGTCGCTGGGTGGCAGCCAAAGAGTCTCCAGGTTCCAGTCTGCTGCAAAGCTGAAAATGACGACACACAGAAATACTGGGACCCCAAGACACAGGCTGCGACCTACAGAGCTGGCATGCGCAGTCCGGTGCCAGTCAGCTGCCTTTGCAGTAAGTGTGGCACTGTGAGTTGTCCTTTTCTGTGTTTGTTATGGAGCTGAACAACTAGGATAGGGTGGCAGGGACGGTTGGCTTTCAGGTTAGGTATCTGAGTTGACTTTTTTGTTTCCTTTACTCATAACTCCTCAAAGAAGATATGAACAAGTCCAAAAAACTGCTTCATTGCCAGCTGCCGGGCCTTGCAGGAATTCTAAGTTCTCCTTTCTGTGTAAAAGTTTGCAAGCTACTGTACTCTAAACTGTGTACAGAAAATGGGATCAAAAAAAACAAACAAGGCTACAAACAGGGAAAAAAAATGATTTAGGGTCGTACCGAGCTCCAAGGACTGCTGTTCCAGCCAGCTTGTGATGGGCAACCCTGAGTGTTACACTGCTCGCGATCTGGGGGCTTGTCGAGGATCTCACAACTCAGGTCACTGAATCGCTCCCCATTGGACCTCTGGCACACCACCTGACGTGTCTTTACTCCACCGCCGCATGACTTGGTGCACTGCAAGGGAAGAGAAAAGGTGTGATGTGGAGTATCAGGGAGCCACCTACATCCTACACATTCAGATTTCATCTTTCCCTTCACTCCAGTCTCCATTTTCAAGCCACGATGGCAGAAAATGTGACCAACCAGGGGATGCACAGCCTCCCCAAACGCCCGACACAACAGACTTTTTATTTAGCAGTTTCTTGTGGGAAACACTTCCAAATAGTCATTTTTCAACTGCCCATGTACAGTCCCAAAGCACAGCACTCAGTACTTTGTCTTTCTTCTCTCTCCTCCCAGCTCTGGCTCCTTTTATAGTGACCATGGGCCCCAGCAGGGCTGAGTTACCACAATCCAAACCCATGGGGGACTGGCTGGGTATGAGCCTTTTGTCTCCCTCTCTGTGCCGGCCTCCTTTTATTGCTTTCCATCCCATTTTTCTATCATCCTCCTCTCCTTCCTCAACACATAGAAGCTGAACATCCACTGCTTGCAAGTAGTGTGGTCCCCTGTGTGACGTGCTGGATTTAAAGTCACTTTGTTGTCAGGTCTACATTGGCTTCATGGACATCGCTGACTCTTTTTTAGACTCCCTGACCCATTTAACAAACTGTGGGTCCTCGCATTCTGCTTTTCCAATAGCAACCTGGTGCCAGGCTAAGCTAACCGCTGTGCCTCCAGGACACACATTCACTTGTGCCCATTTTGTTCTTCAGTAGCATTCTTCTTGCACTTGTTTCATCTCTTGAAGCCGACACTGAAGGTCCTGTTCTACTCTGACAGACTCCAGGATTTAAACCTCTTCAGTACTGATGGGGGGCGCGCCGTGTAGCGACCTGATCGAGGGGTCTGAAACTCTCCAAGGCATCGTTTGGACTGTCAGAAGAAGGCAAAAAGATTTTAGAGGAGCACCAGATGAGAAAATGTAGTCAGAGATGTGGTTTAGTAAATGGGACGATTTTTAAATAACTGAGTCAATGATGTCATCATCGTGCCATCTGGATGAATTGTAGCAAACACTGCCTGGGTAACAAACGACATGACATCATCCAAACATTGCAGCACTCGTTGCCCACACAAAATGGCATTTAATGGTATGTCCTACAGCACAGCCTTTCTCCACATCTCCGTTGGGGTGCATTTTCATTTTGTAGTTTCGTCCTCAGAGAGCGTGATGTTTCTTCAGAAGTGTTCTTTAACACTGATGCTGTGTTTCACATCTTCTGATCTCATATGCCATCTGACTCCCTCAGAAGTTGAGTAGAGGTGACGTCTTGATGGCTGATTTCAGTTAGTGACATCAATCAAAACCCAGCTGAGTGAGAATCTCCTTTGGTCTTCCTACCTCTCTGCGTGAAGTTACTTTAAGCTGTTTAGGTAAACAAGAAGGAGGACCCAATAAAGTGCCACACTGAGTGTACTTGGTATATGAAGCGCTAATGGTGTCCACCTCACGCCAGTCTACTGGATTCCACATCTCCAGTTCCAGTTTTCTGGCTACTTGAATGCTCTTTTTTATTTCATTCAGCTCCCTTTTGTCTAGTGATCATTATCTTACTGTACCTGCACTTTACACAATTGGTACAACTGTTTCCTATTTTTTACACAGACTCATTCAGAGTGGCATAGAGATCGAGATTGAACTAGTTACAGTCCTGTGAATTATTTGCTGTGCCACACTGCTAATGTCCATTTCAGTCAGCGCCTTTAGTTAGGTGTGGACTTCACAAACAGCGAATTCATTTAAAGACGCCCTCACTTGATGACGTCCCGGCTCCCTCTGCAGCCTCATAATTAAACTAAGAACAAACTTTCATGGTAAGAAGTAATGTGAGCTCACCTCGCCCCAGCTGCCAAACACCCACTGAGGACACGGCCCAGACTCGCATGACCGCTGCTCCACCGGTCGTCCGCGCTCCTCACAGTTGCTTGCCGCATATCCATTTTCATCCTGACAGACAACAGCTCGCCGTTGAAATCCCCCTGCGCAGGTACTGGAACACTGGGAGACGGGCAGGAGAGGAGCACAGCAATGGATGTTAGACATTTTAACATACGAGAGGTCCTACTAAATTCATGGCTACAAACTTAATGAAATTGTCCACCTTCAGTAAAAAAGACGACACTTGTCACAAGTTGCACCCTGACATTCCACTGGACTAATCGATCGATTTTTATTTTATCACGAGGCAGATCTATTACTTATAAAATGGAAATCTTGGTTTAACTGTCCTCACGTGGATTGTATGCTTCATGCTCTCTGAGTTGCACAGTCACGTTGTTATTTTCAGAGCACACAGTTATGGCTCCTTGCCGTTTTATTACGGACTCTCCAGCTCGTCTTCCCTGGACTGTAACATTAAATCTTTGACTGAGACCCGGACTGTAAAGGCTGCCATAATCAGCTATTAATTATTATTAGTAATCTGACACAGATTGTATTTTGCAATTCCTAACCCTTTAAGTACTCAACTCCACTTGACTACTGGCAAACAGGAAAGCTGGAGTCTGATGGGGACTATGAACACCATGTTTAAAAAAATGTGAAAAAACCGAACGAAAATACACCTACTCCAATTGTGAAAGTGTCACTTACCGCTCCCCAAGGGCCCATTCTCCACTGGTTAGCACCAGGAGGCTGGGCCCGGCCTGCATTCCGATTTGGGAGCCCATGAGAAGGGGGCACCTTCACTCGAGGGTCAGTGGGCAAATTGATTCTGCCCCTATCATTTGATTGGGAAGGGCAGGCAGACATGGTGCACTCTTGCACTGTTGCAGGCCGATCATCTGGATCACACTCACTTAGGTCCACGACCTGGTCATTGGAACTTATGCACACCACCTGTCTTGTGGCCTTTCCTTGCCCGCAGGTCACTGAACACTGTAAAACAAAGGGTAGCATATTTTAACACAGAAGTGGCCACACAGCCTGTACCTGAACTGGTGAACACAGACAACGTGATTTCAGAGGTCTTCTCCCATGGTGTGTGTATGACAAGGGTTAGAGTTAGGGTCACACACATAGGCCCTTCCTGTTGAATTCGTCACAACAGTCGTAGTGTGTGAGCCTGCTATAGTGTGGTGCTGGCACAGCTGTAATGCAAGTCGCCCTTAGTCCTTCATCAACTTGGTAGGTTAGGTTGCTTATGTTTCCAATCCATGCCGGAGTTGGGATCACTAGATCTCGAATGGGGACTGGCCAGTCTAATGGTCTGGAACCCCTGCAGATTTTATTTTTTTCTCCAGCCGTCTGGAGTTTTTTTTTTTTTGTTTTTTTGTTTTTTCTGTCCCCCCTGGCCATTGGACCTTACTCTTATTCTATGTTAATTAATGTTGACTTATTTTGTTTTCTTATTGTGTCTTTTATTTTTCTATTCTTTATTATGTAAAGAACTTTGAGCTGCTGTTTGTATGAAAATGTGCCATAGAAATAAATGTTGTTGTTGAATATAAGTTCAGGTGAGACTTGTGGTGAGCAAAGAAGAACTCAGAAATGAGATCCTCTTCACTGAAGACAGTAGAAAGAGCGACAGCGTGTAGCGTGTGAGCTCCTGCATTGCAGTCTAGTGACAACAAACACTTGCAGAGCTCGCTGTCCTGGGTTTGATCCCCGTGGGAGTGAAGCCCCAAAGCTGCATTTGCTCCACATGTATGTGACTTGCAGTTTTCATCACTCAGAGAACACGGACTTCAGCAACATGTGCCGACTGTGCTGCACTGGAACTCAGTATGGACGAGAGAAGTGCAACAATCTGAGCGAGAGAATCTCACTTCTGGCCATAAACTCCTTCCTGGGCCTCCCTATAAACGTTTCCAGAGCCTGCTGCTCCAGGAGCTAAGAGCTGTGCTGCATTTCTCTGTCACAATTCCAGACTCTGATTTTCTGTGCTACAGCACATGTGATAGTGACAGCTTATTAAATGCTATATATAATGTTCAGTCCCGTTGTAGGCTGTAGGGAGGTTTATGCCAGGCCATTTATTACAGTCGGGTTGCTGTGCAGTTGCAGGGACGGCAGGAGCCAATAGATGGAGCTCTAGCCTGCGGTTTACTAATAATAATGATCATTTTTTGCATTTCTATAGCGCTTTACTCACTACTCAAAGCGCTCAGCGATTGCAGGTTAAGGGCCTTGCTGAAGGGTCCAACAGAGCAGAGTCCCTTTGGCATTTACAGGATTCGAACCATCAACCTTCCGATTGCCAGTGCAGATCCCTAGCCTCAGAGCCGCCTCCGTTTCTGGTTTATATATGCCCAATCCCACGACCTGTCCTCGTTCTGAGTTCAGGAATTGCAGAAACATCCCCTGTTGGTCATGGGGTCTCCATCTTTTAGGCTCTGTATGTGCTTCTTGAGAATTTGAAAAACAAACCACAGAGTGAATGTTACCGTAAAGGGGGGCACCGCAGTTTTGTGTGAGCTTCACTAAGGCAGCACACAGGAAGCTGGCACTTTCACCACATAAACAGCTCTTATACTTGCTTTTCAAACAAGGTAGTCTGCCACCAAGGTTAGACCTTTTACATCTGCATTGGAAGAAATTAGCTTGAATTGAGCTGTGAATAAAAATGTAATTTAATGTCAAAATACTCCTCACCAGCGTCCATTCCAAAGGCTTCCACTGCCCACAGGCCACAACAGAGCAGACTTCCCGGGATGGTGGCTTGGGCAGATGTGAGCAGGCAGAATCATCCGCTACGCCCCCTTGATGGTCTCTGCAGCTGACATAGCGCTGCCTGCTGCCTTTCCCACAGGTTGCTGAGCACTGCCAAAAACAAAGCACTTCATGCTAATCATTCAGCCATTTAAAATAAAAGCTGCTAAGCAAGGAGTTAAAGAATGGCGCACTCTGCCAGCCCAATTGTGATGTGCCATTTAGTCCTTGTAAGAAAAATAGGGGCCAGAAGGAATAGTTCATGCAGTGAAAGTAGGGGACGGCACGCATGGCAGTCCATTACTCCTTTCTGAAAGAGCCGCAGGCAGCATTTATTTTGTACCAACAAAAGCTGGAGGATTACTTACCTGGGTCCACGATCCAAACCGCCACTGCGTTCTGTGACCAGCGTGCTTGAGGACTTTTGGTTCCAAATCAGGACATGCCGTTATTTCACAATCCTTAAAAATTGAAATTGTGTTTAATTAGAAATCAGTTGCATTTTAAATTGCCTTTTTTATAAACTTTTCTTTCATTTCAGTGTCTCTCTATTCATTTCTCCTCTGATGGACTGGCATCCTGACGGGTTGATTATAAAAGACAGAGCAGTGCAATGGATATCAAAGAGAACATAAAAGAAAAATGTAAAAACAAATGTAACAAACTGTGACTTTAAAAATGTACATTATATATTATCGAAAAACAAAATGACTTGATTAGAATTTCAAACCAGCAAAGTCAATGGGGAGAAACCTACTGATTGCGTGTTTTGTCATTACGTAAATCGTAAAGAGCGTTAAAGTAAAAACCAGAATCAATATGCGGAAGTGAGCTGGCGATTCTTAAAGGGCCACTTCTGAGAGTGTGTTGGAGTTTGTGCGAGAATCACATCTAAGCTACTGTCGGTGTTCGGCCAAGGAGACCAGGAAGCAGGCTGGATTTGAGTTCTACAACCAGAAGAAGACAAGCAGTTAAATAAAGAAGCCAAAGTCAAAACATGGAAGTCAACGAAGCCAAATATCAAAGTCAAAATGCTAAGCCTAAAATAATAAAAAAAAAAAATGAAAAGGATCGAAACCAGGAATTCGTAAGCAAATGAAACACACATGGAAAAGTCCTTAGTGGAATCCATAATTGTGAATTTCCCCTTGGGATTAATAAAGTATCTATCTATCATATAGTGCCTTTCCTATCTATCTATCTATTATAGTGCCTTTCCTATCTATCTATCTATCTATCTAATTTTGGATAGCATGGAAGTGTGTGGCGCAGACGTTTACACTGTTAAGGCTCACAGGTCGCAGTCTCTAACCAGCTTGGTTCCAGTCTCAGGATCAATGATGTTTGGATGCATTTTATTTCCACATGAGCCACTATTGGACAGATGGAAACTATGGATTGAATTGTAGCAGAACTGCTTGATCGTTAAAGGTGAGCAGTCAATGGGGACTTGGGGTGTCATACTGTATCTGCAATGTGCTGTTAAAATGTGTTCAGTGTACCAAACTAACATATGATGGTTCCCTCTCTTTGCCTATCACAATAGATGCCGTTTACCAACCCTGAGACAAGGTGGGGTACCCTCCTCATACTGCGATGTCATTAATCAGCATAGTCAACTGACAGGACATTAAAGGCTGGAGGGGGTGGTCTTATTTACTCAGTCCAGTCAATGTTGGCTCAAATCCATTCATTTTCAGAGCCCACCTAATCTAATCACTCTTACCTCATTTATGGGAATAAAAACAAGAATCTGTCAGGGTTTGAAGTCAGTTTTGATTTTCTTTACCCTTCTAAATCTGAGAACGGCTGTAATGATTCTGTGATTTGTGAGTATGTTTTCTGTTTTAACGTACATACATGCAGTACATAAACATATTTTCAGGGAGCAGTGACAGACTAAGAATAGTGAATACAGGTTAGTGATTGGATCAGGGACAGTCAAACAGGAAAAGACAGGACGGGCTAAGGGAAAGCAAACCCAAACAGCAATGGTCAGTGGAATCTGCAAATACCATGTGCTGCATTGGTACTATTGGTGGTGTTGGTCAGGAGAACATGCAGGGTATAAACGCCTGTCAGAAGCCCCATTGGCACAGATGTGATATTGACTCTGTGCCAAGAAAAATGCCTCCATGCTCTCCTGAAGATGGACAATGCAACTGTCAATCATGCCACTGAAGAAGTGTAGGACAAACGTATTGCTCCAATGGCCTCTCTTATATACTGTATATTATGTACTGCCGTGTGTATTAGGAGTGAAAGCCAGTTTAATACATTCATTCTTTTGTACTATTTGTTCTTGCCTTAATATCTCCACCGTGGTTACTGGGAAGGGACATGTGCAGGTTTAAAGTATGAGCTGCACTTTCCCAGGAAGTATGCACCCCTGTTGGATACAACGGCTCTATAAATGACCTTAGCTTGCACACAAATCCAGACAGTCTGGAAAGACAGAAACCAAAAATATTTGTGACATGACTCTGAAACCTACAAAACTACACCAGTCATCAGCAGCAAATGAATTGCCTCAGGCCTGGTCTGTCAAATGCAAGTGTCCATAAATGACATAACAATCTTATATATAAACGTCTACGCATGTCTGTCCAGCCTGAAGTGCGAGACTACAGCATTAGGCTCAAAAAGCCAGCAAGGCAGCCCCAAGTTCACAAGTTGGAAAAGAAAGAAGTACGAGGCTACAGCATGAAGCTGAAAGAAAGCGACTTTGTCGCCAAAGTGAAACTGGCAATGAATGACAAATGAGAGAGAAACTCGCTTAGCCGCTGATAGACAAGAGTGGCGAGCACATCCGCAAAACAAACTGCCAACTCTGCATGTCAGTTTTTTATGACGATTTCAATAGTTTCTAGGAGGCCAGGCTTTTCACACAGCTAGTTACATGATAAACACTGGTGGTGATACGTCACTGCACTTCGATTAACAATGATACGATACAAACTGATCCAATTGGAAGCCTCTATTTTGGAATATTTTGCACATGTTTGATGACAGAAACAAATGTCCGATACGAAGACAGACATTCGCAGACCAGGGCAGCATAGACTCACCCACTTAACTGATATGCATGGTTTTGAGGTATAAGAGGAGCACCCACAAGGACAACGGCAAAACTCAATACAGGCATTGACTGGACTGAAAACAGAACTTCTCAGAGCGGTTAAGAATCAGTGGTAACTGCTATGCCCTTAAATGTCCTCCTGTTAAATTCTACAATCCAAGTGTAAATTTTAGCTCTGCGACTCTGTATGATCCTAAGCAGGATAGAAGAAGCAGGTGGTACTCGGTGGTACTCTGTAAACAGCTTGGTCACTGCTCCAGCATGTCGTCATCATCAGTCTCTTCAGCGTAATCTTTATTAAGCTACAGTAACATGATCCCCCATCCATTGTGTGATTCACTGATCCAGTTCAAGATCTCAGAAGACCCGAGCTTGTCGGGGCAGCACTGGGTGCAATGTGGGAGACAAGGTGTTGGTCTAATGTGTGGCACACTCACACTCACACTCACACTCACACTCACACTCACACACGTACACCTAACCTCACTGATCTGTCAGATAACCTGAAGTGTATCTGGTACGTTGGAAGAAAGGAGGAGGACGAGCACAAGGAGGATGTGCAAAGAGCTCAAAGAAACTGACCATAACTTTCATTAAATAGACTTTGTCAAATAGGAAAATACTCCAAAAAATATATTTTCAGAATTTAAATGTGCACATTATATAAATTCTTGGGACTTAACCTTTTTTCGTATTTTGTTGTTCAACATATCACATATGTGGTTGTTTGGGGTTTACCATTTGAGTAAATGCGACTTTTTCAGTTTTTTTTAGATATCCAGTATATACCAGTCTTACTACAACAGAGGGGAAAAACTATGGCTCGACTCCCTGCAAACCTCCCCAACCCATACAGCGAGAAAAAAATCTATGAATGGCCTCCTCAACCTAAATCCAATTTTTTTTATTTATTTATTTTTTTGTTCACTCAGCACTACTAAAAGTTTCAAACAGGGAGACCCCCCAAGGGCATTTTCAAAGCTCAGACATCGGGGAATGGAAATGAAGTGGCTTACCCGAAGTTTGAGGCCTCTTGTAACAAAACGTCAGGTCAGTTTTCAACACTGAACCCCGGAAGAAAACGGCCTATCAGTGCAATCAGTGGCTCATTAGCATCACATTCAAAATGGCCCACTGCTAAGGTCAGCTGGTCTTCATCATAGCCAAGCTACAAGCCCGCCTGCAGGCAGCCAAACTAAACTTCACTGAGCCGTAATTAATGTAAAGAACCGAGCCAAATCAACCTGATATGTTTTATTGCAGCAGGTTTTGTTTGAATAAAAATAGCAGGAACAGCAAAAGCAGCAGGAGTTAGGAATGAGAAGAAGATATGAATCTGAACACAGCCTTTTGGAACCACAATTATGGAAGCCTGGGGGAAAATTCATAGACAATATGGAGAGATGAAATGTAGCATATGCTAAGGGCTGACTTTACAAAAGACACAGGAAACCCGAGAAACGCGGCATTTGTGAGGTATCAGCCCAGACAAGTACTGCAGGGATGCCTGGCACCCCCCATGTCTCACACCTTTCAAGAGTGATTAGGGCAAGCTGAACACCTCTAGTGGATGCACACATTCATTTGGCACTTACTAAAATGTCACAACAGCCAAGTGTATGGTTTGCATCAGTGTTGCTTTCCAGCCATGCAGGGAGTCGGCTTGCGCTTGTCCTGAATAAGGAACTGGGAGGCCTTTTCACGCTAGCATTCCTTCAAACTGTACTCCAAAACACAGACTGGCAGCACTCCTCTTAGTAAGCGCATAAGAATCACCAAAATTAGCAACACACCCTCTGCCCTCTTGGATTGTGATTAAATAGACATTTAAGTTAGCAGTGTGCCCTTATGGGTGAGAGTTTCAACTTTAATGGACCGCTGACTCTTTGAAATGGCACAACAGTGGCTAAACACTACTGCTTCACTGCTCGAGAGACCAGGCCTGATTGTGACGCTTGGATATTCCCTCAGTGCTCATGTGGGTCCTTTCAGG
Organism: Polypterus senegalus; assembly: GCF_016835505.1. Lineage (NCBI taxonomy): Eukaryota > Metazoa > Chordata > Cladistia > Polypteriformes > Polypteridae > Polypterus > Polypterus senegalus. Next base: position 4,661,832 of record NC_053165.1, on the reverse strand, counting down.
TATCTTCAGTTCTCCTTCATGTGCCATTAATGTGCATTTTAGATTGACTGGAAAATGTAAATTAGAAACATAAGAACAACAAATAAAAGTTGGTCCATCATGCTCCTGTGATTAATTATTGCCAAGGTGTCTCAATATCTTATCCAGATACTTTTAAAACGTGTCTATGTTTCTACTTTAACTTTCACGACTTGTTAAATTCATTCTAGAATTTTGCAACCGTTTGTGGGAAGAAGTGCTTTCTGGCTTCAGATTTAAATGCACTTCCCTTAGTCTTCATTAGGCGTCCACCGTTTAACTAATTCTGATGGAGCAGTTTGGTCAATGCCTTGGTCATTTGGAAACCCTGAATTAAGTCTTCACATAGGCTTCCTTAGAAGGTCCATTATTCAGCCTGAGATGCTCCTCCAGTGTGCAGAGTTCAATCAGTTAGGATGGCCCGGCAGCAAGCATTGGATGGAGGGGTTTTAAGCTTCTCCCAGAAGACACTCTGGGCGTCTCTGAGAGTGTGGGACCACCGTACACGAGACTAAACTGCTTCACTTCTGTGTGTCTGTCACAGTTAGAGATGCTCTTTAATCCCAAAGTCCTTTCCTGCACTGATTCAGGTGCAGTTATGGCTTTTTTACAGGGTGGTGTCCAGAACTGCACGCAGAACTCCACACACCTTGATTGATATTTAACAGTTTTTTTCAATATAACTTAACATTTTCTCTTCTGAAATGCTTCTGCACGAATGCCTAGACAATACAAACATTTACAGAGACTGATTCTAGCAGGTCAGTGCTGCCCGTCTTGTATTTCAGACTGTGAGTGTGTGAGTCAGTGTGTCCAGCAATGGAATGAGATCTAATCCAAGACTGGCCTTTGCCTTTCTCCTAATACTGATGGCAGAATCCTGAGCTACCAGGACATAGATAGATGAATGGACAACTCATTTGAACATCCAGAAAATGAAAAATATATACATTAAAATATTATAAGGTGTATTTAAGACATACTCTACCTGAGTATCTGTGGGTCTGGTAGCTGCATTACACTCGGTGTCATCCACAACAGAGCCATAGGACCCCAGCACACATTTAACTGCTCTCATTTGGTACCCTGGTCCACAGGTGGTGGTGCACTGCAAAAATAAAAAAAAACAAAATGAACAAAATAAAAAATTCCATGGCAGTCGCTCACAGCAGCAGATCTCATTCTCCACCTGTCACACGTCTATCTCCACCCTCTCTGAGTAGCAAAGGTTAAGAGCTTTTATCAGAGCACAAAGACAAGGGGAAGTCAGCATGAGCAACTGAAGCTGGCCATAGGCTGCTCTTTTTCTACTTCACCAGTTTGAGTGAATTGAGGTCAAACTTGTGTGACATGGGTTCTGCGAAAACTGCACACGGTTCATTTCATGCCTTCAAATATACATTTAGCTTGAATGACAGCGCAATGGTATGTGAATGCATAAGCTCTGTCACACGTTTAGACTTATCGGGGATCTTCGTGCAATCTTACCGCAAAGTGAAAATGCTGCAGCTATCTGTTCAAACTCTTTTTCCTGCAGAACAAGCATGGAATTAAACAAAAAATCCTACAGCCAGAAATACTACAAATGAACTGAAGCATCAAATTTTGCTCTGAACTTCAGCAGAAGAGTCAAACAATTGACTTTGAAAATTCATTACGAGCATTAAGAAATGTGATAGCGTATGTTACACTATGCATACATTTGTCTATATTTATACCAATTTTGTCTTAACGTGATAATGTTTGTCCTCTTATTAATGTATTCCCTGTGTGTAAGTGTGCTCTTACCATTTAGTTTATAACTTTTTCATATGTGCCACCTTATCCGAACCTCATCTGACCATAAAAGAAAAAAAAGTGGAAGAAAAGTGTCCTGATCATCTATACCTTCTGATGGACACTTGAATTGGATTAAGTGTCTGAGATTTTTAAGAAAGGTTGCAATTGGGTAGTCAAGGTCAAAACACAATGAGGAAAAAGATCGACCATCAAGTTAAAGGATTACACAAAGCCCAAGACAAAGCTAGAGGTCATTCCTAGCAGAAAAATGTGTTCAAAAACTATTTTCCCTGGGCAGGAAATCAAATCCAGGTCTGGGGATGTATGAGACAGCACTGCCTAAGGCTTGTGCCACAGCGCCACTGACGAGAGTAAACAAGTGACACTTATTTCATTCATTTGAGAGGATTCACAAGTGGCTCAAGAGTGTCTCACACAATTTGATGTGCCCCTACAGTCAACACCAGTGAATTTACACAAGGCGGCTCTAGTAAAGGTTACACTTTTGTATTATGGGCCCACCTCGCCCTGCCCGGGGTTTGTTTCCTGCCTTGCGCCCTGTGTTGGCTGGGATTGACTCTAGCAGACCCCCGTGACCCTGTAGTTAGGATATTGCAGGTTGGATAATGGACGGCTGGATAGGTGCACCTCTCTAGTACCAGGTAGGACCCTGGAAACATTGTTTGGACTTGACAGCATCACGCGGTTCCTGTTGATGTTTTTGCTGCAAATCTTCTTCTTCAAGGTTTGACAAGTTGTGCATTCAGATAGGCCTTCTGCATACCACTGCTGTAAGCAGCTTGCTAGGTGATTTTTACTTTCACTCTCTTGCAATGCTTTTGGGACTTTGTTTTGAGAGTGCAGAGTTAGTTCTCTTCAGTATTTTCTTTCTTTAAAGGTGTGGATATTAAAGTCTGTTTTTATTTTCATTCTATCTAATGTTTATCATGTTGTCATTTTGTTTTCTGGTGGGTGCTGCCATTTTGGTGTGGCGTCTTCTGGACACAGCAATTCATCATTAGGGCTATGGCTCTAGAATGTGTGTGCCAACGTGTCACAAGTGTAACAGTATAAAAGCCGTAGACTCCGAGCTGGCATCATCTAAGATTACAGATAAACAAACGAGTTTTGTGTGTGATTACTATTGCTCCTCCTTTTGGCTAGGAGTTTTGTTTAGCGTGTTCACCTCCTGACTTCAGTCAGAACACTGAAACTTTGAACAAGTGTAGCCATTCTCCTCTGACCAGTCTCATTAACAAAACAGCGTCCCATGGGATTATTTTTTTTAGTTATTGGCTCTTTTGTTGCCCGGTTTTCTGCAAATTCTGGAGAATGTGTTGCACGAAATTCCTACAAGGGCAGCTGAAACCACAATGACTGGCAACAAAAATCATAACACGGTCCTAGTTACTTTGGTTACATGCCTGGCCCATTCTAGTGTTGAGCCAGAGAACAATTAAACCTTTTGACTGGGCCTGCACGCTATACAGCTTAACCTGGCGCCACATAACTGGAGTATAAGCTGTTCGCATGAACTAGTAGATGGACCTAAGAAATTGCCCACTGAGTGCATTTAAAGTACTGCAATTGGTCAAAAGTTTAACTTTGGGCTTTCAATGGATTTATACATTTAGGTATTCCTGAACTAGATTTTGAAATGATGTCTGCTTGTGTATCAGGATGTAACATCGTGAACACAATAAATCAGAAACTCATCATTAGTTCTGTTAATTCGGTTATCAGCAGTGTACAATTCTAGAGCCCAATTTATTTTGAGCAAAACCACTCCAGTAGAGTTCGCACACTTGTTCATTTTGCATATTATGGACATATCTGGGCCAATTGCAGCACACACGGGGAAAGATAATACATTGTTTTTCAATAAGACGTGATTTTTTCATTTCATTGCTCATAATGAAATATATGCCTATAATATTTTACTTCTAAAATCAGCTTTGCATAGACACACCAATTTTTTTATTACCACTTCATTGCCTTGTTTGTTAAAGAGAAAAAAAACTCTTATAATTTCTTTGCTTATGTAGCATTACTTCTGTTTTCTCCTCGATATTTACCTTATCCAGTAAACCATCATCCTTTCCCTAAAAAAATAAAAAGTCAGAAAGCAGAACTATAAGGCCTAACATTTCCCTGGAGAAAGCTGGCATACGTTTTAAAAGAGCGAGCGGAACAAACCTCCCGTTTAGCACCTCTCAGACTCACACCCTAATCGATACAGCAGCTCACATGGATGTCATCCTGATGTTCAGTTAAACAGCTCGCTCCTATGATCTCTAAATTGTGACAAACAGGATACTTGGAGCAAACTTCAATGTTAATACAAATAAATAAACGGCTGGAGAGAAGCTAAACACACAGTCAAAAAAAGTGACTTATCATGACAGTACCTGTCCCCACGGTCCAACCTGCCAGGCAGCGCACTCCTGCTGCTGACATGTGAGCACAGAATGTGGCTTTGTAGAGGAGTCACAGAATCTGTCATGAAGTCTGTCCTCTCCAAACTGACACCAGGCCTGACGGTGCTTGTAACCCTTCCCACACGTCACCAGACACTGAAGGAACAATCACAATGAAAGTGAACAATTAATGACATGCAGCTGAAACACCACACTTCCTTCATGTGCCTGTTCAGATATGATTCACAACTGCACTTATTTAACAAAGTGAACAATATTAGTGTAGTTTTATTGTAAAGGTATAGTTAACATATACATTGACACATACATTAAGAGGAATGAGTTACACTACTATTATCATACACTGATAGTTTCTCTATTATCTATATCTATTATTTAATTATTATACTACATATTTATTGACTATATTTATGTATCTAGATTGCATAATACCATACACTGCATCAATGTTCATATTGCTTACTACACATCAATATTGCTGCTACTTCTTTGTCTTGTCTTATTTGTGTTTTAATTTAAATTTTAAATCTTAATTTTAATTTTTTATTTGCACTTCAAGTTGTTACACTGTGAACCCTGAGCTTCACAATTTCGTCTAGCTGTAGTCTTGTATATGGTTAAGATGACAATAAAGTTCGCTTTGACTTTGAAATACAGACTTTGCTGGACGTTCTATTTGGTAGAGATGATGGCCTAAACAGAGCAGAAGGATATCCGACTGACTGCCCAATTATTCTACCCCTCTGTGTTTTTCACTCCAGAGTTTGGGTTGGAACTGCAGATGTGATGCAGCAAATGCAAAGGGTAGTAAATGGGCCTGCTAAGATTAAATATGGCTGACGGGGTGTCGAGAGGCCACAATAAAAAGATTTAGGTAATAATGTTCACTGTAGAAACATTTACGGATGAAAAATTGTTTTTTTTACTTTAGATGATGCAAAAGGTGATGTTAGCCACCTTAATCCACTAGAGGGCCTGACTGCATGATCATCAATGTCTTAGAAGCTGTGTGTATTGATATAACAGCCAAGGTTAGACATCTTTACACTAATTAGGTGTCATGGCACTTGTAGCCTACTCCACTGGCACAGGGTGGAAAGGCAATATGCCGGTTGATCTGGTACACCAGATGAATTTCTTTTACCAGTATGGATATTGAGAAAAACATTTACTGGCATGTTAAAAATTAGTGAGAAATTTGTGAATATATTTAGAACACAAAATGTTCACTCAAAAGAACACAGGAAATGTGATTTTGTGTCAGTGTGTTGATGTCTTAAAGGTAGTATCTTTGTGTATGGACTTCTATTTGATCTGTTCATAACCCCCTTTAAGAATATTACCCAGAGTGCTGTGAGGCTCAAGCTGATTGGTAGGCTAATGCCAACATGAAGGTAGGACAAGAAGGAGTGACGTCTTGTGCTAATTACCTGGCAGTGCTGACACGAGTGAGCAAGCGAATACTTTTATTGGTTCAAGTGAGGTAATACCTGTAAGTGAATCTATGTACTGTAAATAGAAGAGTGTTAATAAGCATTTCCATGGATTAGAGATAAGTCTGTGTTAATTAAATTAAAGAATTCATTAATTACATTATTCAGTAATGCATATGCAGTTTGTTTTGTGTAATACACCCACAGCATCTCCATCTCTTGTTCACTGTAACATCGCTTAGACCTGAGGATCATCCTCTGCTAGCACCGCACTACATACTCTGGTCTTGATACAGTGATAGTATGGTATGGAACTTCCTCAGGGACACGGCAACTGACCTCATAAGTGCACAGATTTAAAATTCAGTCTGCCAAAGGTGTTGTAAGACAAGATAGGTACTGTATATTAACTAATTATGGCGCTGAAGAATAGGGATGTGCTTTGTGATGACACACATGCACAGACGAATTTGGCTGTACTCTGTAAACAAGTCAACTGTGGTCCTATAAACTTATATGGATTTAAGGCCAGCAACCATCCCTGAAAATGATGCTAATTTAGCACAGGACACACTCACAGACTGCCCCATTGGCAGGTGTCTTAAAAGCAGTCTGACTTTCACCAAACCACAAAAACAGCAAAAGACAGCTGCTTCAAAAGTTGTGCAGCTGACAAGAGACATTTCGATTATGAGCTCAGGAAGGTAACTTGGCACTTGTGAACAGCCCATGTTCAAAATGGTTGGCCCCCTCCTGATGAAGAGGAGTCACGCTGTACCGCCATGCAAACATGTCTTGTTCAAGAAATCAGACCACATGTATTTGGTAAAAAGAAATATTTATAGGAAAGGTCAGAATTATTAAAAATGCAGTCCATTTTCAACTACAATACAAATTTTTTACACCTAAAATATCGTCAAGCTATAGCTATTTATTGTGCACAAATTGACCAAATCATTCCTCAGATATTAATTTCAGATGACATCAAACTGTGAGCATGGACTCCTTTTAGAAACTGATGGTTTATTTGTTAATAAAGCTTTAAGGTAGAAGCCACGTTTCTTTGGCCAAGCAGACAAGCATACAGTCAATGCAGAATTCATAAGATGAACTACAGTATACAGTATAAACTGTATATTTAAACAGACTCTGTATCTTTAAAAACTGAATTCACTCTTTCAGACATTCTCAATTATTTGGCCAGTAGTGTTAAATTGAGCCCGTGTTGCTGTCAGAGCACAGATGTACCATAAATGTACCTACGCCACTGCCTTGTGCTCTGTGTGCAGCGACCCTTTCCCCGATTCTTGCTTCTGAGAAGTTACAGACACACAACTAGAGCCATTTCCTGGCATAAACAAGCTAAGCGACTGCTCAGTGCAAAACAACCCTTCTTACTCTCCTTCTTTGTGCGTATTGAGGATCCCCACTGCCTGCAGGCCCCAAGTAGCCACTTAACTTGCTTATGCCAAGGTGGAGGCCCAGAATAGGTATGCCACTTAAGGCCACAGAAAGGCTAAAAACTCCCCCGTAGGAAACAGTCATTGATTGGGATTTTATCACAAGGCAAACTGCTGGGATTTTCTTTCTGTTATTTCACTAATTTCTTTGCTAGAAGCTCTTTTCCCTGGACTTCGGCACAGCATTCATAAACACTTTCACTACTCAAATACTCGTGACAGAAGTATTACTGTTATACAAACGCTACTGTCTGTATTACTGCACTGTTCTTTGAACACCTGGTATTTAGGTTCTGCCTCTCCAGTACCACTCCTGTGCCCTACAGACTGAAATTGTACTGGCACATTAAAGTGTATGTAAATAGTAACATAATATTCTCAAAGCTGCTTAGCACAATTCAAAGCTGTGGGGTGCCATTGACTATCCTGGCAGCAGACTGAGCAAGTTGGAATGGCACCTTTCCATCACAGAGCCCAGTCTGGCACTGACCACAAATAGTAAATTTAAAGTTGACAATTAGCTTAACATACATGTCTTTAAGATACGAGACAGAACTCGATTAACCAACGGAAAAGCCATGCAGACTGGCGGGAGTTATACAGACTCCACGAAAACAACAACCAAGTGCTGGATTCAAACCCCAAAAGTATATCTGTGAAGGAATTAAGTGGGTCAAGGAAATGAACAAATAAACAAATGATTCCAAAACTCTTCTAAATATACTCTGATGTCACCAGCTTTCTTTAGAAGACAAATTAAGAGGAGAAATGACCCCACCTGTGTGCAGTGCAGGTATGCTACACGTGTTCTGGTTAAACACAAATGTTTTAGTCGTGGTACACACTGGGAGTACCTCTATTTGTATAACCAACTATGAACCAGACCCTTCTCTGAATAATACACGGCAGCCTTTTCTTAATAACAACAAGGGTTGCCTTATCCATCTAGAACTCAAGTGAAGGTTCAGTAACCTGTGATCCCAGTTTCCCATTAAAGTCAATATGGAATCTCCCAGATACCCCTTCCCTTCCTGAAATTAACATCACAGTCTATAAAATTGGGCCTCACACATTTCTAGATGGATCATGGCCATTCTGTTGTCTTAAAACTTGATGGTGCTTGATTGTAACTAAACTCAAAGCCTATCAAAGTCCTCCTTAAATGCCACTCACTTCAGACCAGTCGCCAGTTTTCCACTGGGGGCAGAGAAACTCGTTGCACTGCTGTATGTCCAGCTTGTCCTGCTGATTGCATTTGCTGTTATCCAGAACTCCACCAAGAGAACTGACACAGACAGCTCCTCGTCTTCGAGTGCCACCGCCACAGCTTTTTGAACACTCCACAGACAGAGAGAATTAGAGAGAAGAAGACAGAGAGGAAGACAAGCAGAGGGATGTCAATTTGGGAAGGTACAAGAAAATAAAAATGTGTCAGCACTGGGAGCACCAAGGGAAACTTACTTCTGTCCAAGAAGAATACTGCCAGCCTCCTACATTACAGTCGCCATGACACACCTCCCTATCATCTGGTTTGCGTTGGCTGCTGCAGAAGCGGTCATCAATCTTTTCAGTTTTTCCCTCTGAGCGGCTGTATTTGGCACAATAAAGCTCTCGTGTCCTATAGCCTGGTCCACACTGAGCAGTACACTCACTTCTCCTGGCTATATGCCACCTTCAGAGGGAGAGAGACAGAGTACAGTTTAGATTGCAACTATACATTCAAGGGGCAGATCCCATATTATCAAATGTCTAGGATCACACACTGGAAGTGGGGCGCATAGTGGTGCATTAGTTAGTGCTACTGCCCTAGAGTTAAAGCAATCTGGAGTCAAATGCTAGAATGGAAACTGCATGCAGGGGCTCCTCTATGAACACCCCAAAGACAGCACTTAGTGCCATGCTGCTATAAAGTATCTTATACCTGACGGCCCCACCAGCAGTGCTGAGCAATATGCAAAACTGAAAAAGAGGCACAGCTTTGATCAGTTTTAAAAAACAGCTAATTTTGCAGAGGCTGAGAAGTCAGCCCCTTTAAAGATCATAGCCTAACTGTCCCAAACCCACCAAAACACAGGTCAGGGTCACCGTTTGGAGGGGTCATTGGGGTTGCATGGCGTTCCCTAAAATACCCTTTGGCTCAATTTATTTTTTTAACTCATGGCCAAAGGGTTTTAGCATACTGCTACACTTTCTTTGCTTACCTCAGTTCACATTCTGTGTTGCAAGGCTCTGTTATTGCAGAGGGTCTCTGGGAACCATAACATCTTTGATCAGAGACCACAACTCGATCGGATTCTCTGCTGCAAAGGATTTTCCTTTTCCGTTCACCTATTTTAAAAAAAAACAAAACAAAAAACATTCTATGCAACCACACTCGAAAATATCCTGCCAGCAAGTGTCACTGCCTGGTTTAGAAACAGCAAAAGGCAAAATGGTAAGACTCTGAAGTCACTGGCCTGGTCGGCTGAACACATCACTAGGCGTGCGCTCTCTGACCTCCAGGACAACTACAGCAAGCAGTGTCTGACCAGGGCAAAGAAAACTATCAGTGAAGCCAGCGTATCCAACAACGGCCTCTCCTCTGTGCCGCGATCAGGCAGATGGTATGGCTGCCTAAAGACAGGTTCAGAGAAAGAGACTGAAGAGGAGATTCTGTTCACAGTTTATCTGCATCTTGAACGAGGAAAATGTCTCAAGGTACAGGATTCCCTTTTGTTAATTAAGTTATTATTTATTGTCTGCTTGGCGTGTTCTGTAATTCTGGTGAAATGCATTCATTTAGCATAGTGATTTCTTTGATATTTATAAGTAAGAGGATCAGTCACTTTAAACGGTAGTCGGGGACAATGATGTGTGTACAAAGACCACTGGGACTTAAGATTTAAATTGTTTTCCTTTATTTTTACTTTGTGTTCACCCAAAAATGAATATTCTTTCCTGTGTATTAAATCCCCTTCTTGTTTTACAATTTTCTGTCTACTTGCTTTTATTTTTTAGGATTCAGGATAGCACAGAACAAGATCTTATCACGCGCTCTTAAATAACTTGTCAGAACATTAGAGTTCACTATGAGAGGCACTACATATAATGGAGATTGAGTGACCAGTCCACTATGACTCCCAATTTCTTTTCACGAATGGAGCTTTTGAGTTTCCAACTTTCTATTAGGCATTCAAACGATACAATAGCTTTGTTTATTATGGACTATACACGCTCAAAAGAATTCTATATATGTTCCACAGTGGCACTATAGTTTGAGCTCCATGCACATACGCTAATGGGCCAGTCCATGGAAAGGGAAATTAGGACAGCATTTATTTGTAAAGCATATTCTGAGAGAAGGAATTCAATTTTAATATTACAGTCCTGGTACAAATTGTTGCAGTTTGTCCTTCTCAGCACATACCTTGGCAAAGCTTGCTGCACTCCTGCCAAGGGCCATACACATCCCAAAAGTACTGCTGTGGTTTATCCTCAATGGGAATGTTGAAGGAGTACCGTACATCTGGGTTGTACAAGTTTCCCACTGATAAGACCTGTTTGGATGGTGGAGGTGGGGGTAAGAAAAATATATATTAGAAATGTATGTGGTTAGCCAGGGAGGAACAGACACTAACTAGTGTGCTTCAGAAGAAACAGAGAACATAACCTGAAATTCTAAAACCCTCTTAATACAGGAATGTGAGGGGCTGGAGCCTAATTTCACAACATCAGGCACAAAGCAGGAACCAACCCTTGGCAGGACACATGTCCATTGAAGGCCTCATTCATGCACACACTCACACTGCAATTTTTAATAGTTGACAAATAACCTAAACTGCATGTCATTCAGATGTGGTGTAGAAAACCAGAGCACCATGGAGAACACACGGGAGTCCACACACATCAGTAGGGACAGTATTTTGAACTCAGGACTCTTGATCTAACAGTAGCAGCATCACACATTGAACAACCAGGACACACCAAGAAAGGTAACAAAAAGAAATGTAATCAGTGAGATAAACAAAGAAAAAGCAATCATATTTACATATTTGGCTTGAGTTTGGAGGGTAGATACATTACAAAAAGTTGGACAAGAACGTGCTGTTCAGCCCAACAAGCTCACCAGTCCTGTTTCATTAGATTCTCTTAAAAAACAATGAGTCGAGATTTAAAGGCCCCTTAAGTCCTGCTCTCCACCAAATTACTTTGTCACTTATTCCATATGTCTATGGTTCTTGGTGTGAAGAAACATTTTCTTTCATTTGTGCAAAATGTTGCCCTTAACAAGTTTCCAACTGTGTCCATGTGGTCTTAAGGAAGAATTTAATTTAAAGTAGCAGCAGGGATCCACTATACTAATTCACTTCATAATTTTAAACACTTCAATCATGTCACCTCTTAATCTCTTGCTTGCTTAAACTAAAAAGGTTTAACTCCTTCAGGCTTTTGCACAGCTCATACCTCTCAGTCATGAATCGACCTAGCTGCCCTGCTCTTGACTTCATCTAGTGCTGATCTGCCCTTTTGTAATATGGAGACCAAAACTGCATATAGTACTCCAGCTGAGGCCTCACCAGTGTAGGGCACTATATAACTTACTCATCCTATTAGCACCTTTTCAGCCTGGAAGTTTCTGGATAGAGGGTGGTGAAAACTGTCCAGCACATTTTTGGTGACTCGTTACTCGTAACTTTGTCTGTGGAGGGCACATAGCATCATCAGGAACCCCTTTCACCCCAGCCGTGGTCTGTTTATCCTTTTACCTTCTGTGAGGTGTTATAGGAGCCTTAGAAACAGCTTCTACACTCCAATCCAAGTTCTAGGCCACCTCATCTTAAAAATCATACAGGGCTCTGCAACCCCGTCAGGTCTATCATGTTTGTACTGCAGTCCCGGACTATTACTACCTCAGGTCTATCAGGGCTCTGCTGTACTTGTAGCTATACAGCTGCCTATGTTACTATTTCTATTGTTTAAACTGATTTTATACTTTACTGCCTATTCTAATTCTACTGTACTTATTGTATACACTGTCCCTAAGTCTCACTAATCGTTCTGCATATGTTATTGACTTACTATGGTCTGTACAATCCCTCACTGCTGTATGTATTTATATTTATCTGATTACTTGCAAGTCCGGTTAGACTGGAAACTGCATTTCATTGTCAAGGTACCTGTAATTTGTCCAATGACAATAAAGTTGAATCGAATCGAATCTAATCTAATGTAATCTAAATGTGTCCTGTGTGTGAGTGTACTTTGAGTGACTCTACACTGGATTATGCAGATTTGATAATGGATGGATAAGTAGAAAATTTGTCAAACTATCTACTTATCAATTGATATGCTAGATTAATCTGCTTACCAAGTAGATTAATAGACTGTACCTTACTGATTCCTTGAAGAAATGAATAAATCATGATAATGCCTTTATCATCAATAATTTATGCTTGTGCATGATGGCTTAACAAAATCAGGATGTATGTAATAAATGAGGGGCAAGCTAAACAAACAAAATCATCAGCATTCCAGAAGCTGCTATGCATTTCTGTGAAAAATACTGAAGCAAAAGTTCAATTTTGAGAAATTGCACTGTCTCTGTTTTTTAAAATAATACCAAAGAAATAAAATCATAAATAAAACATGACTTTGATCTGCATACTCATCACTGTTGCCCCAAAAATGCATTTAAACCAGTAAAGGCATGGAGGTAATGAAAATCATAGTCATTACCAGAGAGTGCCATGTGTCTCCTATAATATTTTAGAATTCTACTTATTGCATTCAGTGTTGTATCGCAGCACTTAGTAGTTCTTTTGAACTGCGTGGAGGTGCTTACCATGGTATATAACCCTTAAATCGATTTCTAAGTTCATTTAAGTCTCTTTACAGGATTGTTTTCAGGGTACAAAGCCATGTTTCCTGCTTAGGTAGGCACTGTAAACTGGTCCAACAAGGGTAACAGTGAGATGGCCTAATGTCGTGTCCGGGCTTGATGGCTGCCTCTTATCTCCAGCCACCTGTGACCATGCACTGAATAAGGAGGTTCATAAAAAGACAATAATGGAAAAAAAATCAAATTGAATAGTTAGTTTAAATATAAAAGAACACTATCTAATAAAGCATTTGTTTCTTGCATGATTGTGCCATTTAGAGTGTTTAATTTGCATTTTCAAATAATAGCAGGGAAAATACAGTAGAACCTCTGGTCACGAACGTTTCCGAACACGTACAAATTGGGATACGATCAAAAAGTTTGCGAAACTTTTGCATCTGTTTGTGACCACACGCTCTGGTGGCGAACAAAAAGACTGGCGGCCAGTTTCCCTTCCGGTTCGTACGCGCCAATGATTACGCATGTGTTCAGTCTCTCCCTGTACATCGTTCTCGATCAGACGTGCATGTATTCGCTGAGAACTCTTTGTGCTCTATTTCATATGCTTTTGCATTAATTTTGCAAATACTGTAACCATGACCTCTAAGCAAGTGAAGAGTGGTAGTGTTGGTGAGAAGAAAGGTTCAAAGAAAATTGAAATCCAATTAAACAAAGAAATCATTGAAAAGTATGAGCATGGCATTCAGTCGTAAATGATTCTGAAATAAAAGGGCACACATATCTATAATTGTCTTCTTAGAGAGTCAAGGCTGGGGGGCTGTCAAAAGGCAGGGCCTGTTAAAGCCCATTGCAGCACTTCTTGTGTGATTTTGGGCTATACAAAAATAAACTGTATTGAATATATCATTTAAACTTGTGATTTGGTTTTATTCAGTCTCGGAGTGGGTTTGATAAACTTAACAATATCTTCTGCACATACAGTATGTACCTTCTATATCCAGGTGTCAAACTATAGTCAGAGACGTGCATTTTTTCTTCAGGACAAGTGATTTTGGCAATACTAACAGTCAGAAGGGGCCACTACATTTTTTTATTACAACATCTTTCAAAGACAGATTGATGATAATCCCTGTGCTCTTACTAGTTGGGCAATTTAAAGAATAGGTAGGTAGCATGTAGAAGTGCACTGAGGTAAAACTGTCTGCTTATCGATCATTTTGCTACCTCAGTCATTCTGAACTATGCAGTTTATTGCTCTTGTCCAGCAGCATTGGTACTTTTGACCCCTAAACATCAATTGCTTGAGTTTAAACTGACCTAACACAGTGCACCTTACTTTATTAGTCTAAAAAGACAGCAGTCCCAAAAAGACTACAAAAGATTTTGTTACAGAAATGCCAGACGAGCATAGCACAATATAAACTAGTCATCCTCAGACCACTTTATCCAATTCAAGTGATTACAATAGGGAGCCCACAGAGCTAATAAAGAGATGTCAACTGATCTAACACACATACCTTTGGGTATATGAGATGACATCCACAGTACCAGGAAGATAGCTGATACAGTTAATTACAATTAAACAGGCAAATATGAGACTACTTGATCCATAAGGCTACAGCAGGATTTGCAGCTGTGCCACCATGACACTCTAAAAAGAGTAAATGAAACGGATTACCAAAAAAAAAAAAATTACCTGCACTGTGATTTCTTCATCCAAGCGATCCGTGCAATTAATTCTTTCAATCTCATGGTCAGATCCACTATACTCAATTATGGCATTCCCAATTTTGATTTCCCGCTTGAACATGCTGACAATAAATTCACCATTTAATAAAAATTCACCACGGCTGTTAGAAATAGCTGTTAAGAAACAAACAAACCAACAATGAAATAAAGATCTGTAAGCTGACTGCTTTATCCAAACACTTCCTAAATGCACAGATCTGTAGCAACATTCTCAGTACCCTGAGGTCTTTTTCTACAAGCAGTGCTGCAGTGCAACTCAGGGTTTCTTGGATCTGACTCAGAGAATAAGAATCATTAAAATCCTGAAGAAGGTAAGAAGGCAGCTATAAGGATCATACAAAATCAATGTCAATTCAATAAATACATAAATAAACAAACAAATAAAGGGTTTGGTTTATGAGAGAATGCATATCTGATGAAAAATGCAAAGCCCAAGTGCCCAGAGCTCAGATCTAGGCAATGAACAGTGCTATAATACAGAAACCAAATACATGGCTTGGCAAAAATGCATTGGAAAACCTGAACATGACATAAATGCCTATAATCAGGAGCATAAAGAGACATCAAACACTTAGCAGGTTTGCCAGAAACCAGCAATTAAACGACCCATTAATGGCAGGAGCATAAAGCGTCAAAGATGGCCCCCAAGACACTGGCAGTAAGCGAGGAACTGAACCAGACCTTCACAATCATGCAACATATTCTGGACTCCATTTAAGCAGAACACTAGGTTGTGCTTGATTAAGAGATGAACGTTTACAGGAGGCATTGGGTTTTGGGGAAGAAATATGCTTATGAAAAACTGGGATTTGTATATTTAGTCACAAAAGGACAGGGAGCCATCATACCAATTTAGCTTTCTGGTAAAGACATAAAGTCAAAGATGTTTAGTTAATAGGCAAACCATCAGTCCTAACAAAGAGCAAAGATATAAAATAGAGATGGAACCCACACTACTTCAAGAATATGAATTCAAACTAAATCATTACCAGAAACTGACTTGCAGGGCTCTTGTTGACTTATAATTCTCTCAATAACACAGTCTTTTTTCGACAGCTCACTGTCCACACCCAGCAGATATTGATCAGCGAGTCCTCAGTGTTCAAACTGAATCATCACCCACAAATGACTCGGACAATTCTCATTCTTTTCATTCTCATACTAACTCAAACCCTTGACTTTTGGGTAGTCTGCGTATCACACAGTAAATCCCAAAACACACCGTATTATTAGCAGCTATTTTGTGAATGGGATGACTAAATGCAGCTAAGCATTATTTTAATGATTTATATTTCATATGTTGTCACAATTGTGCTTTAATTGTAGAGTCCTGTCAAAGACAATACAGTTACAGTATGTGTTATGAATCATCAGTAATCAAAGTGGATTGTGATTTTTAGCTTAAGGGATTATTATGGAAATGGGACTTTTTCTCAATCATAAAATTATAACAACATGAAACTGTGAGGGTGGCTTACTGTATAAGAAGGTCAAAAGTGTATGACTGGTGCCACGAGGTAAGGGTGTGTGTGTGTGTGTCATCCTCTCATTTTTGACACACTCACACACAGCCTTATTTACTCATTCAACTATTTAAAGAACTCAGAGAAAAACGCATGCAGGCATAGACAAACTGTGCCAACTCCATGGATCCTAGATGAAAGCATTTCATTAGCATATCAGTTAGAGATTCAGCATAGTGTGTGGCTTATTTTGGAGTATATTGATGTTTTCTCAAACTGTAAAACATCCACAAAAGACATGACAGAAAATCCTTAGTATCTTTTTAATGTGTAAATACATACTTAAAATAATTCAGAAAATTAAGGTCCTACCTAAATAGTTGTCATCTTCTGGTTTTCCTGAGTAGCTGTGTTGCCGTACATCTATATTTGTAGCACCAACTGGGATACGAATGACTACATTGTACCCTAAATGGGAGACCACATGTAAAAATTAGACATTCACTTTCAATGTTATTTTCACATTTAATGTTAACAGCTAGCTCTATCAGCAGCCTACCTAAGAGCATGACATTATAAACCCACATTAGCCCACCATTTCTTAGTCATTTCCCTCATATCCCAGTGGTCTTCTGTTTTTTTAGTACAACTGCGATATTCACTATGAATGGGATATTAATAATAAACTACAAATACAAACAAATGTAACTGCTTGGCAATGTTCCTTCCCTGGTCATTTAACTTTCTCTTATGTTTCCTCAGACTTTAACCTTCTGGGTTTTGGTTACAAACGACATATAGAGCACCCTATAACACTAAGAACTAACCTCACAAATATGCCATAGATCCGTGCATGTGATGTGCTCTTAGTACACTTCAGTTCAACAGACAAGTTAAAATCATCTGCTTAAAGCATTGGCACTTGGTTTGTGATGTTTCTTTCTGATCTCAAATATTTCTTAGCTTTCTGAGAGTTCTAATCTGGAATGGTAATAAAATTGTCATTACCATAATGAACAGTGTTAAATGTGCCAGCAACAGTTTTGCATGACGAATTATCACCGCCACAGATGCCACACTTGTCCCTCCTTGCCTTGGAATTCAGCACATGGTCACATCCAGCTTGCTGCGGAAAGAGAAAATTAAGTCAATGTCAACCACATGAGTAGCAACAAAAACGAGACATCACAGTGCCCTCTATTCATTAGAATATGCTTGATGCCAGCCTGCTTGTCCACTGCATAGCTGCTGGATATATTACCATGATACAGGAGACATATGATGTGACAGAACCTCTTGATTTACCTATCAATGATTTACTTAACATTCAGAGAGGCAATAGACTGGTTGTAAAAACCCACATCAACAAGGGAACATGTTGACTCCGTAGATACTGTATAGTAACGGACCACAGGACCTTATATACATATATACTGTATACATAATACTATAATATACTATATATATGTAATTATTTAAGAACTGTTCATCCTAATTAAACATATCTATTAAAATTAGTGACTTTATGAATTTACTGCGTTCTTTCTCAATAAATATGGATTTTTTTTTAGAATACAGGAGTGGTGTCCCTTTATTTTTGGTCTCTCAGAGATAAAAGTCCCACGTCTCAGAAATGTCACAAGTCAGTTCATGCTATTGGCAAAAAATATTTTCTTCAGAACAAAACACTTTCTTCATACTGACATACAGTACGTCACATGCAGGAAGATGGAAGGTGGCTCAAAACAAATTATGTTACCCGACAAAGGCCTTGCACACAGATATCATTGGTATCGGGCCCGCATGGTGTGCCATCGATCACTCTGTCCCTGAGTTGATAATACATCGTCTTCCCAGCAACTCTGCAGAAAAGCTTGCAGCGGTCTTTCATTAAAACTGTGGAGAAAAAAGCAAAAGAAAGCATCTGAGAATCTTACAAAGCAGTAGGTTCACACAAATAAGGATGCAAGTGCTATCATTTTGCTTACTTCCACTGTACTTAGGAACCCAGCGGGGCTCTTCAGGGATATTGTTAATACTGAAGCGCCTTCCATTGAATGCAGCACACTGTTCTTCGCGGAAATCTTGTTTTTGCTTGGCACATGGCTCAGTGTTGCAGGACCGAAATTTCATTCTTCGCCCAACACAGTATTTCCCTCCGTTTTTTGGCCTGGAGAAGAAAAGTGAAGCAGGTACAGATGCAAAGGGGCAATCTACTGTCATTTCTAGCAGGTACCTGGACAATGGAGGCTTGACACTCTAATAAGATTTCACCACTCATTATCAGAACTAACTGTAACTATGCAATCCAATGTTAATGAAAGCAGGAGCAATCCAACGGGCTGAAACGTTTGTCAATTATCTATCTCATCTCCTATATTTTATGTGTTTAAGAAGATTCTAGCAAAGCAGGCTTCAGCTATCAGGTAGCAGCTAAAACGAATCCACATAACAATGGGAAATTATACTATCCTTTCTATATATCTATTGTGTCCAGAGATGACAATCTGTGCCACTTTTACTCAGAACAAAAGAAAAATTCCACATTGAAAATAACAGATCTGTTGTTATACTACCAATGATAAGGGAGGCATAAATAATGAAAGAACACAAAGCATCAGATAAACAAAAAGAAAGCCACATCTGCTATACTAAGTCTAGCTAGACATGTTTTGGACCTTGTCTATATGGTGAAGTAGCTTGTCCAACGTCCACATTTTACAAGGTGCTTTACAACACAAAGACGACCCCAGTTCAGTACATCCCACCCAAATAAATCCATAATCATGTGCACCCAGTCAGACACCATCAAGAGCATCAAGAGCCAATATGCACAATAACAACACACTTTACACTGTCTCAGTAAAGTGGGCTTACAGGTAGAAGTAAGGAAGTTAACAATTAATAGATAATCAATGAACTCATGTTAACAGTTTATACTAAATAATCTTATTGGTTATTCAATGACTTAAAATTTGCATTTGAATATACAGTATAACTGATTGAGGGTGTTTTTCAATAATGGATTCTCTTGCATGCCAGTCACAGCTGATTGTATCAGAACAATATTACTGCAAACAGGAGAACAATTTCTTTACGCAAACAATTTAATAATATGATGAAAAACATTAAACAAGATGTTAATAGATGTTAATCTGTATCTTACATGGGAGAATTAATATTGTCAAAATGAATATCCACCCAAAGTTTCTCTCTTTCTCAGAGAATACCTATACAGTATGTATTAACAAATCCTTCTTTTAGTATTTAGATTCAATGGTAACCTAATTCGTCTGGAATTCAAAACAGTCACAAATCAAAAAAATCTGACAGTATGGAGATCTAAAGCAGAAGGTGATTTGACATTTCTATTACTGGGCTACAAATATACATACACTAAAACACTGGGAAAGAGTCCATTAGGCCAGAACTTCTTGGTTATCCATAGAAAGAAAATCCTGCCCATAATCTTGTATGTTCCAGTTGACACTAATTTCTTTTAATTTACCAGGGGCTGCATTTTTATTAAAGACTAGCTGCCCCTCCCCATGTATTAGTGAAACAGGACAAACTTTAGAAATCAATAATAATTAAAAAAAAAAAAATGTAATTCTAGCCAAGCAGCCTTCCTCAACACACTATTCATTTTACATCTGGAAGCAGAACAGACACCGACTACAACCAAAATATTTCAGCCAGACATTCTGCGGAGAACCTGCCTAAAACGTTACCTGCTGCCATTCAGTCACAGGCACTCACATAAAGCATCGTGGGCACTAAATCACCCACCCCAGCCCAAGAGGGCCTCAGTAGAATGTTCAGCTTGTACACTCCATGTTGTGTTCAATAACTGAGTTAACCAGTATCTTAACTGGGGCGAGAGACTATAATTATAATAATTATTAATAATACTACTTAATTACATTTATACTGTGCTTTTGTCACTACTTAAAGTGCTTTCCATAGACAAAGGGGAGTCATTTCAATGTATGGCACCCACCTGGATAATGTGACGGCAGCCATTCTTACATCAATACACTTACCACACATTAGCTATTAGGTAGTGAAAGGGTGAGAGAGACAGATAGTTAGTTAGAGACAGGACATGATTAGGGGGCCAGAATGAATAGGCCATGATAGGCAATTAACTCAGGAGATTGGGATAAACCCTACTTGTTTAAAAGATGTCCAGGGATCTTCAATTATCACAGAGATGGTGCCATTTTTACAGCGCAGTGTTCCTATCACTGCACTGGGGCATTAGGATCAACATGGTGTACAGACCACAGGGTAAGCAACCCCGATGTCCTTACCAACACCTCTTCCAGCAACAACCCAAGCTTTTCTTAGATGGTCTCACATCCAAGTACTGACTGGCCCAAATGTCTAAAACACTTCCCAGTAATGTAACAGTAAAACAAACTCTTAAAGGGTATAATACATAGACAAAAGATTTCTGGAACATTTACCCTTGAATTATGCTCAGTGTTATTCAATAGGCTGTCTCTATGAAACAGTTATCAGTTATTGACTGATCAAAGAGGATTGACTATTGAGACTATTGTTCAGAATATCCATTTCCTAGGTAAATTTTGGGGTTTAAACAACAAAATGGATTAATCTACATACAGACATAGAGATGACCACATCTAATTATATAAATATAAGTATATGAGCAACAAAAGTTAACATTGATTTTTTCAACATAAAACACATTATCATTACTAAATACTTAGAAATTCAGCCATGCATAAAGTGGTAACAACAGGTCACTTACATTGGCCGATTGCATTCGCGCACAGCAATCTTGATGCCTCCGCCACAAGTCCTGGAGCAAGTCCCAAATGGGCTCCACACACCCCATGCCCCATCTATGATCACAGGCTCCTGGTCTTTGACAATGCATACACCATGATGGCAATGCTTCATAGAGGACACAAAAGAAAGCTTCATTAGGTGCTAGTGCTGCCAGGTAATCCTGCTACTAGGCAGAAGACATTGAATCAGAGCTCTCTGACACGCCTTTCCACCAGGTCATGCTCACACTCCTTACAGATTGAAGCAAAGGGTTGTATTTGATTAGACTGTCTTAACAGCATATACCATACACATGTAAGTTATGACATGGACGGAAAGCCGGGTATATTTTTTGCGAATTAAAGGGGAGTGTTATTGGGGATAAAAAAAAAATAATGCGGTTAGAACTGACATAAATGTCTTTTACGGCATCTTACTTTGCCAGGCTCACACTCGGTCCCATCTGCCCAAGGCATATGTTGTGTGCGGCATCCCTTCTGAGCTCCTTCAGGACTGGTGCACCAAAGACGTTTGCATTGCATCTGAAAAACAAAACAAAAACAATAGCTTTACATATCCAGTCATTTTTTATGTAGTGCAAAGGGAATTTAGCAAAATGTATATATCATTTACTTCAATTTATTTTGTATCACACCATTCACTCACTCTGGTATTATAGTACTTTATTGCATTAATAGGAAATTATTAAAGATGTGGTGCTTATTTCTAAAGATGCTCAATGAAAGAAATCTTGCTTTAGCTTGAAAGGACAGTGTGCGTGCAGTGGCTTTCAGAATGTAAAAATTATGTGGTACTTTGTCCATTATCGCCTACATGATATTTAACAGTTCAGATGGATCTCCTCTCACACAGCATGTGTTTGCTTGGAGAAGAGCTGCATACGGAGGAGTGTTCCAAAAACATATGTTGAGTTTCACCACACCATTAAACAAGATACACTAACAGAGAAATGCTATTTCTTAGATTTTTATGTGACGCTATTAGCACTATATATCAGGAAGAAAAACGTTGGATGGATATGGTGGTCCACCGACTATAAACTACAAGCTAAAAAAATCAATTCCAAACCTGACTAATACCCTGACCTTGAATGACTCAGTTAACCTAAGTTCTGACAGCGGAAAAACTGGTGAAACACTTTGGGCTGGAGTTCACACAACGGCATAATGAAAAAGCCCAACACCAGGAATCAAGACAACAGGCTACCTTCTGCCACCAACAAAGGCTCAGCCTAAGAACAGATTCGGGTCAGAATTTAGACCCTGGCAATACTAACGGTCTAAAAAAACAGAATAAGGGTAAGAAAAAATGTGGTATTGAAGATGATTACCAATTTGTCACAAAATGATTTTAGGGAGAATTTCCTTTGAAGGCTAAAACACAGACAAGCACCTAGCAACACAATCATTTTACTCTTATACTTATTTAACAGGCATATATTTTACTAGAGCCTGTTTGCACATTACAAGGGTATAAAGAGAAAAATATAATTAGGTTCACATGAACAGCATACATTTGTAGGATCAAGATTATAGATATTGTAATAATCTAATATAAAAATGTGACGTGTAATTATACAGTATATATGTGTGTGTACAGTGTATATCTATATATATTATATATATGTACAGTATATATATCTATATACAGTATACATATTTTACAGTATATATATATATACACATACTATATATATATATATATATATATAAGAAATTCATTGCATTTAACATTCCAACAGATGCAGCATCTCAAATAGATATAAAAACACACATATATATATATATACATATATATATATATATATACATATATACTGTATATATATCAACCATAATGAAAGGAAACGTGTCTCTGCATCTGTTTGTGTTTACAGCATCTGTTGGAATGACAAATGCAATGCATTTTAGTGCTACATGCATTACAAAGTACATTCCAATAGATGGTGCATTGCAAATGATAATGCTAAATTTTAAGTAGATAACAAACATTTTAAGCTATCTTTGTTTGATGAGTAGGACAGCTAGTGTGTATATACATATATATTTACATTTTCACATGTGTCATATTTAGATCTAGTTTAGTTTGTACACTATCAGCTAAGCGTTATCCTCTCGTATACCAATATACACAGATAGATGGTCTTTTCACCTCTCTGATTTGAAAGGGTGCAATTTATGGCAAAATAAGGTTGCTTCTTAGAAATCTCCAACTGCCTGGATACAAACAGCAGAAGAGATTAAAGGAGAACATAAACCTTAGCTATTACTACAGTGGCAGGACAGCTCCAAACGCATGTTATATGGTTGTCCATTTCACAATCATAGCGACATTGACAAGAAGACAGGAATCAAACTTGAATGGAACACCAGTCTCAGGGATACTATTTTATACACTCTGTATGCAGATGTTACTTTGAAGATGAAGTATTAAGGCTGTAACAAGTCCATAATAATTTGTAAATATTGCACTGCATGTGGAAATTAAGACACTGTCCCAGCAGCAAATTAACCAACTTCAGAGGTGGAGGGAAAGTTTAACAGAAGACTAGCAGAAGGCAGGACTGAAAGTGTTAGGGTGAGTGTCTTGATAAAAAGGGCAAAGTGAAAAGAAAAGTACAGACTTTGTAAGAACCCAGGGATTGTTTTCATCCTTCTTCTGAAATATATACAATACATGTTACTATAGAATAAACGTAAAGCCCATTAAGTGGAACACATACAAACCTCATTCCTTGGATCATTTCCTGTGGTTAATTGTCAGAACCCTATACCTATTACTCTGAAAGAAATTGTTCAGGTGAAGTAAGCAGGATTGTCTCTGCTCAAACCAACACCAACTAAACATTTAACACTAAAAATCTGAAAAAGACGCGACTGCACATTTATAAATACTTAAAGCCTGTTTTTCCTGAATACTCTTCATGTAACCAAGATGAATGTGAAGCTTTCCTTACCATATATGGGCACAGCTGTGTCCCTGGCCCAAAAATGAATTCACATTGTTTGTTTACACTGTATATTTGTCCTGGAAGTTGCTGCAGGAGGGAAAATGGTCTGGACAAGGGTTCATCAAGCAGGCATTCTCCATATCCTGTACTGATAACAATTAAAAAAGGAATCAGAACTCCAAGATTGTTGCAAACAGACTTTCAGTGAACTTGTCCATTTTTAACCCTATAAAAGAAGGCATCATGTCAGTCTAATAAGGCCGGAGCAGCAGATACTGTGGCCACCTGATTCAGTATATCTGGGCACTTTCCAGTCCACTAGTTTAACCTCAAGAGTGAAGGGGGTATTTTTATTCAACTGATGGGCACCTGCTTTATCATCCATTCCCTCACACATCTTTATAGACTCTGAACTTGAGCTCAGCCTAGTATAATTCATTTCGAAACTCAATGCCCAAGAGAGTATAGAAAGTAGCAACGCTACATCTTTAGGTAGGTAGTGTGGCGTTGTGACAAAAGAGTTTGGTACTCACCTCTGACTGACTGACTGACCCCAACCCTGAGCAAATCACTCAGTTGGTCCGTGCTAAATTCGTAAAAAATACATGTAAACATTTATATAATGTATCAGCACTTGTAAAGTGCCTAGGGATGATATTTGCTACTGAAAGGCTCAATTTAAGACAGAGATTGTTTGTGTTAGGTTGCTAAAAGCAATCCAATGGAAGCCATTCTGTGTGAAAAATGGGGAAGACTTTCCAACATTCTACATAGAGGCTGGCAAAGAAAAACTGTAAGCAAATTTACAACATGCTAGTGTGCCAAGGAGAACTTAAACACCTAAGCTAAATGTTCACAGTCACTGATGATATAAATTAAACTTAATGTTAACATACTCAAGGAATTCTGTAATATATTTCCTGCTGCATTTGGACCACATCCATGGGTTGGTGTAGTAGTTCAGCGTGGGTGCCATGACGTGCTGCTGGTTCTTCACCCCTTCCTCTGTACATTTGTTGCTGTCATCATGAGGCATGTTAAATCTGAAGGCAGATTCAAAAGACAAAAACAAACATTCCTCAAGTCTGCACTGAAGCCACTTTGTATCACACACAAATGTGGGACTGTCTCTAGAAAACACAATGGTAGTGCCCTGAAAGCTTGGTGTTGATGTGGCGTAGTTGATCTTCCATTACTGTAGCAGAGTAGGGAAATACTTTTGAAGGACAGCGTAGATGGTACTAAAACACACTGTTGTCACCCTGATGAAACACTACTGTGGCCCTTCCTGTATGGAATCAAAACACTAATGCACCAGAATAGTTGTTTGGCCTTATTTATCCATCCATCCATTTTCCAACCCACTTATCCTGTTCAGGGTTATGGAGAGTAGATGGCATTAAAAGGTGCTCTGACATGAAGACATGGCTCTGTTTACTGGACATCAGAGAATTTTCCTGGCAAATAGCATATCATGTGAGGTAAGGTCAGGTTTTACCCAATTAAAGTATGGAAATGGCAGGATGCCAGTTAAAAACCATAGGCTTTAAAGACAGAATTGATGCAGTCTCCAGGTGGAAGAAGTGGAAATGCATTTCTTGTCTAAATCTAAGGTCCATATGTACCTGACAGAGCACTGTGCTAGGGCATGAAGAGTCACTAAGAGAAAGGTATTCTCCCTACATCAAATGTAGTGCTGTCCCTGACCCCAAAGTGAATCAGGAGATTGGCACAGGAGAAGGGTTCACTGGCTGGGGGTACAGAGAGAGTGAGAGTAAGATACAGTTAAGAAGGGTTGTTCTAGTTAGCCTGGAGGGACAACTTAACTTATTAGTCTTCCTTGGTGTGTTTGCTAACTTTTACTTTTTCTTACATAACCAAGTCAACATATATATTATTATGATGAGGTCAAATGTTGACTTCAAGTTTTCAGTGGATTTACTGTACATGTATTAGGCAACTCTGTATGCAGACCACTCTTAAAGAGATGTCTGACTTTCAGTGTTTATATGTCAAGTTGAGAATCTATGCACATGATAACTACAAAATGAATCCCCTAATCCAAACTATATTTGGCACTGTCAATACCATTGTTAAACAAAAGAAGTCAACTGACTTTGAGCAAAAGCCCTCCAATACGTTTTTTTCTACAGAGATACTTACATTGCATACTTTGTTCATATTTGTGCTTCATATTCAGCACAAAATGCAAAGAGTAGTTTTTGGTGTGACGTATCTAACTGTCATTAAGGCCAAGGCCCTGAAGACTGGAAATTCTAAAATGTATAATCCAAGGCATCCTAAAACAAAGCTGTGACTACATACAGTATATATGTGTGGTAATTTACTGTACACTGTGTTATGGTTGTCCTTTAAAAATGGGCTCTGCATGGCCCTGGTGTGGTCTAGTTAGGTATCCAACGTTTACAAGGCACAACACATTTGGTTTCAACTTGGTAACACTTACACGTGGCCAAGCTCATGGGCGATAGTAAAAGCTGTACTTAGGCCATTGTCCTCGCTGATGGAGCAGCTTCGGTACGGATCACACACTGTGCCCAACTCTGCCAAACCTACCAGTGAAGAAAAAGATTTCAGGAGAATGCCCGACATTCAGCAGCAAAGCCTTAAACTTTAAAATACTGGACTCCATATTAAGAGGTTTGCTGCTGTCTCGCTCACAATTTTAAAAAGACAACGAAACAAAACCTCCTACACACAAAATAATTTAGCTCACCCAATGTGTCACATTTGTCTCGTGCTCTGCAAATGTCTTGTCTGCAAAACCAAAACAAAGACAGACAGTCAGGCATTGTCACACAATCAGCTAAATGGCATGGTAATGGCATAGATGTTACTAAGACTGACCAACTATTCTGCTAATTTAATACAAAATAATGGCTTTCTTCATAAATGCTATCAGGAAAGAAAAATGCAAAGTTCAAGACATAACACAAGGTTGTTGTTAACACATGATCACCAGCCCACAAAGTGAGTTGCCAATAGACAGACAGCTGAAATTAGAATCAAGGTCAACATATACAATAATTATTGATATAGACAGTAAAATTGTGCAATTCGCTGATGGCACTAAAATCGGAGGGACTGCAGATGCTGAGGAGGCAGTAAAACAATTTGAAAAGACCATAACAATCTTCAAACCTGGGCTAACAGGAGGTGTTTAATATAAAAAAACCGGGACTGGTCTCCCCTCGACTTTCTTGTATACTCAGATATAGCGATTGAAATTTGAGGAGTAAACCGCAAGACAATAATTATATTTTATATTATATAGATTAAAGAACCATCAACAACAAATCAAATCAAATTAATAATATATTGTACAATTATAATAAAAGTAAGGTTGAATAAACCGGACTCTGCAGCTGCATTAATAAAAAAGTACCACTTCCAGTTAGCAGAAATAGTTGAAAAGTTGATAGATAATCTACGTTTTGTACTTAATACTTGCATGCAAAATTTGGTCAACCTAACTCAAGTTATCGTGTTTACATACACATACCCACACACACACACACACACCCACACCCACACCCACACCCAACACAGAAACACAATTCCAAAAATTGTATTTTCAGACTCAGGGATGTCTAAAACGTTGAGATTCACCAAAATCTCGAAATGGAATTTGGACGATTACAATAATTTCTCTAAGAGAAAGTAAATCCGACCCTGGGAGGTCTAAAACATTGAGATTCACCAAAATATTAAGGTCGAATTTTCAGACAATTACAATACTTTCCCCTATACTTCGCATATACGAGAAAGTACAAAAAGTGTATGGTACTATATCCAGGCAAAAGGAACATTAATTATAAATGCAAGGAGACAGCCTCTGAAAAGAAATTAGGTCTTTTATGTTGATGAAACATTCTTGTTGTCTTCTCCTTCAACTCTTGTTGTTTAGGCAATGTGCAGAAGTAATTACAAAGGTGTATAAAATGTCAGATTATAAAGGAAACACAGTTCATTAAAAATCAAGGGATTATATGCTAAGAAGTTATGTGGTGCTAGTGAGACGACACATGGAGATTTATGTGCAAAGCATCCATTCCACCTCATCCCAAAGACAGTCTATTGGACTGAGATCTGGCAACTGTTCAGGCTCTTGGAATAACCTGATTCTGTTAAGCCAACAGAGACCACAATCCTTAGAGAATGCCTGCAGCACCTAGATGAATCAATAATATAAGAATAATTCAGTTCTGGAGGCAAAAAGGGGTCCCTGCTAGGTACTAGAGAGGGGGGTCAAATAAAGTGGATACTGACTTGATACTCTCAAATTTGAATCAATAACTGTTCCTGACTCTCCCAAGATCTCATAATGTTGATCAACTCTTTTCTATATAGGATAATTACATATTCATCTCTACATACTGATCACAGACGGTTCCCTTTCTTTCCTTGTAATCTGTCATTCTTATTCCTCTCAACTGTATTCTTAAATATTTCTACTGTTTATAAATCAAAGACCATTTAAATCACCACCTTTTGATGAGTAAGACATGACTGGATTTAAAAGACACACCTTGTGATGAGTACAGCAGTGTCATGATGAGAATGATGGCTGTCATCGGGGTGATTCTGAGTCTGCTGCCAGATACAGAAGTTTTTTAAGGTGGTCTGAGCATTAAAGGATATAGCAGGACCATCCTGGTGAAAACAAAATATTTGGTAATATACACCTTACTTTAATAGCTTTTGAATTATCGAAATGGTAAGAAAAAAAGAACACACACCTGCTCACTTTTAAGGATCACTAACTTTACAATTACAATATGAATAAGGTTTCCAATACTTGGATCACGATAAATAGATGCTACCTGAAAAACAAAAAAAAATATTATTCATGTTCTCCAGGTCCAGGCGCAAATGATCCTAATCTTTATGACTCATCCCAAGATACTCCAATTCACTCTTAATTGTATTTTCATAAGGCATTTGTACTATGAAATGTGACTGTTTGTTTAAATTATTTCACTTGTTGGCCAATACAACAGTAAGAATTACATTACAGTGTCACAGCCCAAAAGAAAGGAATGCTTCATGTAAAAGATCGTGGGGGTGTGAAGTACCGTTGGATGACAGACAACAAATGAATGGAAATTAGGTTCAAATCTAGTATGAAAGCTAATTATTTCAGTATCTGAGGCTAGGATGTTCAAGGAGGAAGAGGAGGATGCAGAGCCCTGGCAACAGTGTGAGGACCAGAAGATTGGCCGTAAGCATCGCTGCTCGTCTGAATCTGCAAACAAGTAGAAGAACTGCAACAAGAAGAACTGCTTGTGATAATTTAAATCCCTAAAACAGTAGATATGTTCACATTGTCAGCATTACGTAACTTATTTCCAGTTTATCGACATATCTAACAGAGATCCCCACTTGCCTCAGCTGTTCAAATGGCCAAAAAATGGATCTGATTTCAGTCAGACATCTTCAGATTTACTTACCTGGAAAAAACTCAAAAGAAAACTCAAAAACAATAACAAGAAAAATATTGCCTTTTCCTTCCATGTTATTTCAGATGTTTATGTACTGAGTGTTGGTGTAAATATTGTGACACCACTCTTGGCTATCATTTGTTTTCTGACGTCTGTCGTTTCAGGATTCACAATTGGCCACAAGCAACTATAAGTATGCACAGTATTGACAAAAAAATTGATACAGATAGAAAAACCTGAAATGTGCTTTTAGTTTTTTGAGTGTAAAGAATGATAAAATGCAAAAAGAGAAAAATAACTGAAAGACTGGAAGAGACACACAGGGTGGTCAGTCAACAACATAACTGAGGATGTGCAGATCTGAACTTTGTGCAGATACCTCAGCTCCTGTTTTGGGGTTTTTGGTGAATGCATGTTGAGGATTACACTGAAAGGAATTTGAAAAGAAAACTTAACAATAATCAGTATACTGTGTAAAAGTAATATTTGATTAGGGGAGAGGATTATGAAAGGATTAATACCATTATGTTTTAAAGACTGCTCAGCTAGAGGATAGTGTGACAGTACTCAACAAAAGACAAACCAATGTCAACTGCAATTAGAACAAGAAGCGGGCAGCAACGCCTTAAAAGCCTTCAAGCATGAGTGCCTCTTACAATGCAGTGATGGTAACACTCCTGTATGGCAAGCCAAGCTAACATTTAGAAGTAATTCAAAATGTATTTGAAGACTTCTGAAAATGAACTAATGATATCTGATAATATGTTTATTTCAAAACATTTTAAATGCGTACTTGGATATCTCAGATATATTTCAAGACGTTTTAAAATGCCATCTTGGTCACTTTAAGATATCTGAAATCAACTTAAAAGGTTTCTCAAATAAATTTCAAAATCTCAAGGAACAATTTCTCATGCATTTTCAGATATCTTAAAGTAACTCTGTGTGTCATTTGACAGATCCAAAATGCACTTCCACATATCTCAAAATAATTTCTTATGATTTCAATAGGACGTCTTGTATGGCAACAAGGCAAATTAACATTTAGGGATATCTCAAAATACATTTTAAGATATTCAGAAATACGTTTAAGATATCTTAAAATGAATTGCAGAAATGTGAAAATACAGGGTTAGGGTTAGGGATCATGAAAGCATTTTAAGATAATTCAAACAGATTTCAAGATACTTTGAGATGATATGTCGTTCATGTTGAGATACCTCAAAATAACTTCCTGTAGAATTGCCTATGTTCTAAATAGGACCTCTCGCCTATTTTAAGATATCTTGAAATGTATTGTAGGACTCAAAGTGAATTTCAGTTATATCTTAAAAGGCATACGTGGTCAATCTGACATATCTGAAGGGGTATTTGAGATTTTTTTTTAATGCAATTGGGGCATATCAGACTGTATTGTGGATATCATAAAATGTAAAAGAACATATTTTGAGACATCTGGAAACAGGCTTCATATATCTTAAAAAGTAAATATATCAGAATTTCAGCTTTAGATGTCTCTAAATGTTAATTCAGCTTTCCATACTTCCTGTAATTTTAAAAAACTTGATTTGCATTAGAGATGCCTTGAATTGCACAGAAAGTTCTTTTAGAGATATTCTGGAAATGCATTTCAGATACACTGTGAATCCGATAGAACATGACTCTCTATACCAACAGAATCACTTATAATGTGGTCGGCCTCCATTTCATGTGTTTCAAATTGAATTGATTTGCTGTTTGTTCCAGTGTATTTACCTGTTTGGTGAATGTTTAAAAAGTTTTCACAAGCCTCGTGGGATGATGAGCATAACTTCAATCGGTTGCATGATATCCTATGGATACACTTTATTACAACACGTTTACAGTTTCAGCCATCTTAATGCTTGGTTTTCCTTTGCATTAGACAATGGAAATTTCTCAAAAAAGAGATAAATACGTGGAAGAAAAAGGACAGTGATGTGTGAGCAGCATGTTTTTACTTAACCTAAACCAGGTGCAAGTACTTGACAATGGAGGAACTGGAGGGCTATCGTGAAAAAGGCTGCACACTCTTGGCAACAGCTTCAGGCCATTATAAATACACACATTTTCAAATACACTTAAGCCAGTTCAAGGTCACAGGGGAGCCTCAGGGAAACCAGCCCTGGACAAGGTACCAGTGCATTGCAGGGCAACATTACTAAATAAAAAAAAATATGAAAGGGAACTCACAATAGACATCAAGGTTAAAACATAGTGCTGCAGGTTATTTTCATGGCGTTCCACCATCTTACTGTCTGCCACTACCATGACTTCAACAAAGCGAGGGTAGGATAAGAATCTCTTTGATCTCCGGCGTGCCCCAGATTCACTGGTTTCATTGCTGTCCCGCTTTTTGCTAAAAGCATCAGCTGCTGCGATATTTGTTCTTAAATAGTCCAGATCTTCAAAAACATGATTTGTGAGATTTTCTTTGCTTCTTTGTATTGAATGATTGTGTCCTGATTACAAGAAAAGAACAAAAAATAATCAGATATATAAAGGTACTTAAAAATGCCCAGGCCCACTCTGCTTGATCTCCTTTAATATAAATAGCACCCCTCACCCACATCTGTGAAGTAGGAATTCTCACATTATAATTATTACTATGCCACCCTGCAAGGAAAAATACCTTTAGAAGAAAAAAAAAACAAAAAAAAAAATCATTATTAAGAGCAAACGCCCAGTCTTGGCAGTGCCTATTCAGAGAAAAGAACTGCTAGAAAGAGACAGTCAGGTCACATCAGGTGAATCTGGCAGCGAGCCCCATGCTAACATGAAGCAACTTCTATCTAATCTAATACCATATGGACCCAGCTGGGCGGCTAAAGCAGGACTGTCAGAAGGCTCACTGCTCAGCCCTCCTGAGGTCTCACTCAAGATCTGATCTCCAAGGTTTAGAGGAAGTTGGACATGTCATCCAAACAAGCACTGCCACACACCTGGGCAGAACAATATTTGGAATATCAGCTTTATAAGCCATGTGATGACATCATTGCGACTTTGAAAAAATTAGAAGTGATTTCAGCTCATTGGTTTTGGCAGGCATTTTGGAGCAAATGCAGCTAAACCACAGGAATTTTGGACTTGGCCAGTGACCACAAATGCATATAAACATCCAGAAAATAATTAAAAGAAAATCTATTTCATTGAATGGGCATCATTAAAAAAGAAGTAGGATTTTATTAGGCCCCACAACCCTGAAATGAAGTTAAAACATGTCCAGAAGCAGATAGACGGAACTCAAACTTCCTCTAAATGTATACTTTTCCGTCCACAGTAAGCAACTTCACTTTTGGAAAGGAGGACAACAATGGCTGAGATAAGGGAAGATTCATCAAAGGGAGGCCCCTTGTACTAATGGAAAGGTTTTAGTTGAGGTGACTGCCAATGAAGATCACTATATGCTGTACACATTATACTGTACTGTCCATCCATCACGTTTAGGAAAATGAATATGCCTGAATATGTCAATTTATATGACTAGAAATCACTGAAGATGTCAAATTATGTGACTGTTTTTCACTTTCACACTCCCACAATATCACATGAACTCCCCTTTTCTGACAGCCAATAATATACTGTCTGCCTGACTGAGCTGGGGGACGTGTGAAGAATTTTCAGGTGTGGCGAGTTCAGTCCCAATTTCTGGCCTTCTTTTTTCAATTCCGTTGTGGTACATTAAACAAGAGACATCGGACATATTAGCTACTGTACTGTTTGTGAGGTCCTAAAGTCCCAAGTTCCTTACTCCAGGTAGCCACCTTATACAAACTGGAGGAAATTAGGCCACCCTTATGGCTTAAGACAAAATCAAATGGTGAAATGCAGATTAGTTATATCTGAGCATATCAGACTCCATGACTGCCTCCACCTCTCAGATTATGTCAATGAATCTACAACTGAAAAATATGTGTAATGTGACATGGCCTTTGCATTTAAGATTAATTAAGGCTTGGTTTGAGTAATTTTTCCTTTTGAGATCATATCCTCAGTGTTATCCAAAATATACACATTAATAATAATAATAATAATAATAATACATTTTATTTGAAAGCGCCTTTCAAAACACTCAAGGACACTGTACACAGTAAAAAATAATAATAAAAGTAAGAAAATAAAAAGCAGGCAAAAGAACAGGTAATTTACAAGAACATAAAAACATAAAACAGTTCCAAATAGGAAAATGGAGAAAGTTATGTGGGATAAGCTATTTTGAATAGATTAAGAGTACATTAAGAGTACATTTTTGATTTTAAAGGTCACGTCCACAATAATAATACAGAATACATTCATCCACTTTCTCATTCCAATACACAATCAAGGGTAGCTGGGGTCTATCCCAGCAGCAACAAATACAAAATTAAAAAACAGTCCTGGCTGGGATGTCTGTTTACCATATTTATTGCTAAAATAAGACACAAACCTTAATTAGAATACAAAATCAGCATGCAATGATGCACAAAAAATAAAATTGAGATATACACATAGAAACAAATACTCTTGTTAGCCTCAGTGAAAAGACACTCATTTATATTCATAATTATCCTGGTATTACTACCTCCTAAAATCTGGGCACCAGTAACTTCACAGAACCTACTCAAACATACACCAACACTCACTCTATTTAGAATCGGAATATGGACAGAAAACTGAAATATCTGAAGGATATAAACTGGCATGGGACTCAACCCAAAGATGATGTACCTGTGAGGCAGCACTACTAGACACTGTTGTACCTTACCACTCCCATAATAATGACCTAATGCCCATATCTCAAAGGAGACTCCAACTGCGCCACCAACTACATTACAAGAAAGAACGAAACTGTATTCATTCAATTCACGTCTGTGGTAACGTATTGAAACGCTCACCCTATATTATTGAAGTTTACTTTCTGGTCTACCCGTCTTGACAATGTAATTTCAGAAATTGTATGTTCCCAATTAGGTGTACGCTATTCTAGAATTTTCATCTGCAGATAATGTGTGTGTCTGGGCTGGATTTATGGGAGGACATTAATATCCCTGATAACATTAATCAGAGAGCATAACTAAAGGAGCACCTTACCTACTACTTTAATGACTGCCTACAAGCATTTGCGGTGGGCAAATCTCCATTAATAAAATACTGAGGCAACATGAAATACATTCAAAACTTTCCTATGTTCCCACTTCCATTTTTTGCAATTGTAACATTATAATGTACACGTAATTAGGCAGAACTTGTAGCCACGGGGACAGGTAAGTGGTCTTCCATGACCTTAAGACAGTGGGAAATGATTTGTGGACTGATGAAACTAACTTTGAATTGTTCGAGAATAACACACAGCAGTACATATTGTCTTAAGGTCTGAAGAGCTTGGAATCACTGAAATGAAAATGAATTTCCAAGTTTATTAAGAAATGCTGCAGGATAATGCAAGGGTGGCTGTTCACCTAGCTTAAGCTTAGCAGAAGCCAGGCAATGCAGCAGGACAATGACCCTAACATAGAAATAAATCCACAGAATGGCTTCAGAAAAAGAAAATATGCCTTGGAGTGGCCCAGTCCATAACTCAATAAAGATGCTGTGGAATGACCCTGAAAGAGCCATTCACGTCAGACATTCTAAGAATATGTCTCTGTTTTGTAAGTAAGAATGGTTGCTCCTGAACTCTGTGAAGGCCAAATTCTCAGCTACTGGAACTGCTTGTTAGAGGTACTTCTGCCAAACTACCTGTTAAACCCAATTGTTCACTTACCTTTTCCACAGAACTCTGTAAATGTTTGATGGCTGTGTTTGATAAAGACATGAAAGGTTATAATTGTTTAGGTGTTATTAGCTGAACCATATCATGTTTGTCTATACTTATGACTTAGATGAACTTCACATACATTTTGGGACCATTTAATGCAGAAAATGAGGTCATTCCAAAGGGTCCACATTGTTTTTCGTGCCACTGTAGTTGCTTCCACTCTAACATTTGTTGTCATTTTCAGCTGTCTCCCCACTGCTCCTCACTACTTGTCAGGATCAGCAGAGAAATAGATGAATTAACAAAAGACAGCAACAGAAATATAAGCATTTAAAGCTACAGAAAAAAATTCTGACATTCTTCTAAATGTAAACATCACACACTTTTCTGAGTGCAAAAACGAAAAAGATCAGTTAGGCATAAGAGTGATTTACTGATATGTGAAAGTGGATGGAATGAAAGCCTGCACTGATTGGGTTGGGTGCAGGATGCCAGGACTGAACCTAAGAACACTTGTACCAGACACCTTGTGACTTTTAACACGGAGTCTACACACTAGAAAGTACTCCAAAAAACAAGAAGCACACGTATTGAGGACCTTTCCATTGGCACACTACATAGTAACGGCTGATGAATGCCTAAATTGTGAGTACTAGTAGTGGAGGGGAGTAAACCAGCAATCACGTGAGATGCAGTGTAGCTCTTTGGTCACTAGGGGCCCCACTATAGTCCTCAAAGTAAAACTGAATTAATGTGACATTTTTAGTTTTGCTATAAATTCATTGATGTAAGCTGACAAAGGTTATTGAAAGTAACTCAAGGCATCAATTTATTTGTGTTGGGAAGGCGGTCTGCAGTGAGCACACAAAAGAATGCAATTAAAACAGCATGTTCTGAAACGCTGGGAGCAATCTGAAGCCTTAGAAGAAAAGCCAAACAGAAAGTGTTTCAGGTGTGAACATCTGTCGCGAGCGTTTGCCACCCATTACCAGTTTGTTGAAGATATAAACTGAATTTGTGTTTCTGACTCAGCAAAGGAGACAGCTGTGTAGTGTGAATGCTCCATCCAGAGTTTCATATCTTATCTGGTGTTTTCAACACATATTGGCTGTGTTATTTTTTATATTCTTTACACATTAATGTCTAATTCAGTGCCATTTTGTTCTGGTTTTTGGTGCTGCCTTTTTTTTTTTGTAAACCCATTGCTAGGACACAGTTCCCTTTTTCTAGGGAGCATTTCCTCATAGGTTTTGACCATCACATTACGATGCAACAGGTTGGCAACTAGCATAACCTCCTCATCTCAGGCCTTTTTACAATATCTTCTTGGTTTTGATCTTTTGCTTTGTACTTTTGATTTTTACTTTACACTCTGGTTTTGTCAAAATGATTCTTGTGGCTCTCAAGGTTACATCTCTAGCTTTGTTTTTTGGCTACACCTCATCTTCTGGTCATTCTACTAGTTTTTTGCTAGCATAGCATTAATAAGTTAATGCAAGTCCTGGCAATAGAGATTCAAACGTTCTCCTCACTTTGGGCTTCGTTTGTATCTTATGCCACTTTGGATTCTTTAAGGTCAGTGGGAGTGTCAGTGCTCTACTCACAGTAAGTAGGGACTGGAGATCATTTTAATGAAGGGACCAGAAGATGAGATGTCATCGATAAAAGAAGCCAACTTCCTACACCAAATCTCAGTCCTACCTTACTTCTAACCTAAAACAGTACACTAAACCATAATCAAAGTTCAAAAGCACAAATTTGTTTACTAATGCACATTGAACTTGCCACAAACCCAGAAATGCTCAGCATCAAGTTTTATTTCATTGTGCTTCTGATGTCTTGCGCCAACCAATTTTGGTCATTTAATCCTAGCGACTCCGTAGCAACTGATAGCATAATATCTCCAAAATAGCGGCACCCATTAAAGTCAAAGATGACATTTAAGTAAAACAGGAGATTCACTCGAAAGAGGCCCCGAATATTCTGTTGTAACTTCTGTTAGGATGAAGCATTCCGAACCAAAAAAATATGCTCTATACCTTGACTTATGTGTAATCGATTGCATTGCATGCGATGCTGGAAGTGGTTTCTTTTTCTGCCAGACACATTTCCACACTGCGCTCCATGCTCCTGAACGTATCAACAAGCGTCTTGGGTTAGCCGCAATTTCATGTTGGATGTTTTCCTTCAAATCTCCTACAGTGCGAGGTTTGTTGTGATAGACTTTTCCTTTGAGCAGACCCCGAAGGTTCTAAGAAGTCTGGTGGTGTTAGTTCCAGTAACCATGGTGGCCAAAGCCCCTTTGAAATGACCCTGCAGCTGAAGGAGGACTCAATTTCTGCCATGCTCCTTGACAATGTGTGACACGTTGCTCCATCTTGCAGGAAGTAAATTTCTGTTAACTCACGATAATCCAGTTGATTCTGACATCTCTTAAATGAATTGGTGACCCAATAGGTTTGCACCATGAAGACACGCTGCTCAATACTGTACTCCACCATCCTGATGAGAAGTTGAGTGACTGAGTGAAGGAGTACGGGCGCTATGCACCCAGATGTTGTAAACAGAGGCTAAACGTCACAACGGCTGTCCGGTGCCTACCTCATCGCTCCAACGCAGGGGCATCCCGACTTGTTCGAAGCTCCATATACTGAGGAGCACATTGCATGTTGTTTTATTCAGATTGCTTCTTCCTAGCGAGAGTTATTACAAAATATTCGGGGCTTCTTTTGAGTGAATCTCCCTGTATTATGACTTACTTAAAATGATGTGCAATAAATGAATATATGCAAAATATGAATTCCATATTCTCAAAAATATATTCTAGAGGCAAAGGCACAATAACTCTTTAAAGCTAGCCAATCATAACAGTCAGGAAGCCACATGAAAAAGCGGGTTATGTCCACATACTGCCAGCCAAAGCTGTCATGACCTACGTGGCATTGGCTCCACTCCTCTACTTGAGTTTTCAAGTGATAAGATGGGAGTTACTCACATCCCCACATTTTATGATTTTGATTCATTTTACATTTTTGTAAAATCACATTGATTTATGTTTTATCTATTATCTTTGATCACTGATGTTATACTTTGATTTCATGCCTCGCTCTAAATATCCAAGAAATAATCCCAAGAACATTTGTATACGTCAAGCGAAGCTCAGAAAAAATTAATGAAAAAGTTCCAATCATAGCAGAAATTTCCAACCTAACATCTCTCTATCGCTTTATTCATCTACTTCAGTGCACAAGCACAGGAACCTGTACCAATTACAGCAGAACACACTCACTCACTCATACGCTCAAACACCTAATTTGAGTTGCCAATCAACTGGAATGAATGTCTTTGGACTGTGGGAGGAAAAAACAACACGGGGAGAACAAGCTAAGTGAATACAGTAAAAAAAAACAAAAAAAAACACAGCTGGAAACTCGACCAAGGTTCAAGCATTATGAACCTGCAAAGCCACCTCATTATTTCTGACAATCAGCAAAGTTTCAAGATTTTCATTTACCAAAGGCTTGATGCTGGGCCTCCTCTCTTAAACCTGCCCTTTTTGGAGATGTAAGCTTTGGGTAAATTCTGCCTCGCTATGAATGAAGATATCATTTCCATTCTGCAAATATTTAGCAATTCCATGAAAGCAACAAACAAATGAATTTGATGTGTATAATTTTTTACTGCTGAGGTCATGACTCCAGAAGAGACCACCCAGTAAGCTTCTAGAAAGTAATCTATTGCTGGTGAGTGAAAGAAAAGCAAAGCAATGTTCACACACACATTCTGAAACCCACTTAATCCAGTTTAAGGCTTCAAGGGGGTCAGTGTCTGTCTGGGGAGGACTCTGCACAAGCTGGAAAACAATGCTGAATACCATGCCATTCCATCGATGGGCATACACAAGCACATTATATTCGGGCCAATTTATTACTGAAAATTACGCTAACATTAGAATGGTGTGAGGAAGACCCTTGGAGACAAAGAAAAAGCCTGGTATGGCATCTCAATGTAGGACAATGAATCTGTGATCTAGGTGCAATAGCTATTAGGCCGCCACAACTCTGCAATGCAATATCCATCCATCCGTCCATTATCCAACCCGTTATATCCTAACTACAGGGCCACGGGGGTCTGCTGGAGCCAATCCGAGCCAACACAGGGCGCAAGGCAGGAAACAAACCCTGGGCAGGGCGCCAACACAATGCAATAGGACTATAGCAATTAAGTCTGACTTAGTGGACAGGCCCAAGGGTGCTGCACAGATTTACAAATATAAGACACACAAAGTAAACTTGAAATATCATTCAACATGCAAATTGTAACTAGTGAAAGAGACCTAGAGGTGTCTCACTCTGCCAGTATAATAACACAAAAGAGGCCAAAGGCACTATACAGTATCACAAAAGTCTGCTAATTAACAAACATACAAGAGAAAGATCAACAAGAAATAACGCAAAGTACTAGATAATCAGAACCAATGGAAAACTCTGCTGCAACTCTGGGCCTACTTATTAGAATTTTTCAACCCTGCCTGAGAAGTCCACCTTTACAATGCCACCTCTCTGGCACTCTCTCTCTTTTCATCCTGGCCTTCGGCTTCTATAAGCATAGGCTCACACCAACCGTCCTAACTCGACACTTTATGTGGTGACGTTAAAGCACCTCCTGATGTCACATTCAGCCAAATCACCAGCAGGGCTGGGCTTAGAATGATAAACGCTAGCACCCTTGAGCCTTCAGCAGTGCCTTTTTGAGTTGCCCCCATTATAATCCCTCATTCAGATACAACATGTAGCCTCTATTTTAAGTTGGACCAACAGCAAGACACAAGCAAAAGTTAGGGAAAATCAGTTCAGCCTTTTTTGTGTGATTAGGAACAAACAAACAGCCTTCTAAATAGGCTAACAATTTTATTTAAATATTTGTCTTTTCATTAGATATGTCAATTTTGTTAATATTGTTCTTTTTATTTATTATTTAGTTTCTGTGCTATTCTCTTGTGTTCCTTGTGCCTTGTGGGTGGAATGCCAGGAAGCGGGGTCACCCTGATGTCACCACTGAAGGACTGCCCTCAGCCTGAGCCTGGGGAGCAGGTCCTTTAGTGGGTCACTGATTGTTGTTTGGGTCTCGAAATTTTGCTTTTGGATTTCCTGCTTCTGTTTTTGGGGTTACTGTTTACTGGACTGGATTGCTCTTTAGGGTCAAAAATATTTTCCTTCTTTGATTTTCAAATAAATATCTTGATTTATAAAGACTGATTAGGCATTACCCTTCCAAGCCACAGATGTTTTACAGTTTGTCTCCTTTCAAAGGGCACTTTTGATATTTTTGGGGACATTAAGGTATATTTTGTACATCTTTTAGGCCCATGTGTTCGGTGTCAGGCTGCCCACTGTGTGGCCTTTTCTAGGCAGGCTAGGGAAGGCCTTAGCTTGGTTTATGGGTCTTTTTGAGCACTCGCACCCTTTCGCTCCTTGAAATGCACTCATATCATAACAGAGGCAGGCAGGTAGTGGAGAAGGAAATGAAGAAAGACTAAGACATCTGATAATGTTGGAAAAATGTAGCCATCCCCCAGTAATCATATAGAAAACAAACTTCACAACTATAGAACAGGAATGTTTGTGGTGTGCTATTGCCAGATGGGCATCACATGTAATTCATACTATGTATCAGCCATGTATCAAATTCTAAGGATGAGCCTCATTGATTCTCAGTATCAGCCACATTTAAAAATCACCCTTTCAGTTATTTTCCCTTTCATTTTCCTGAACAGTGAGCAGCAATTGGGTAAAAAGATACCCTTTTTTTGGATTCCTGCTGCCCAGCAGCTGGAGCAATGGACATTGGCAGTGGTAACAGATACCCATGGGCGCCTTGCATTGCTGCAGATATGGGGGTAAACCTTGAGCCTTAAAGAGCCCTGCAAGCAAAAAGAGTTAAAAATTAAAAAAAAAAAAATTTAAAAATGAGGGTATATTTTGCTAGAAAACAATGACAAGTCCATTAACAATACATAAAGGATTCTGAACATATAGAAAAGGCTGCAGTCAGATGCCACTGAGGCGGAAAAGTTGGGGTCGTTCAAGAAAGGACTGGATGCTGCCTTGGACAGTGACATAAATTGCTTTAATTATAGGAAATGTAGCTAGCAGCCTAGAGGGATGGTGACTTGCTCAGCAATGGACTCCTGTGTGGTTATTCTGCTCAAAATAATTTGTTGGGGATTCTTCATCCCCCCTTCTGGGACATCAGCAAGCACAATACACAGAAATGAACTTGCTCTTCTTTGGGCTTTTATATTCTAAAAATGAGTTTGCGCGATCCCTCAAAAGGGTCCTGCCAAGGGCGACTGACAAAGAGCTCCTGTGGGCTGCACACACAATACCCCTTGTGACAGCAGTTAGGCCGATGGGAAAATGTGCCATTCTGTGATGAACCAAAATCCTGATAATCTGTGACTTTTGTACATGGAGGTCATTTAAAGATTTACCACAGAATTTGAAAAACAGCTGAGTTCTGGGTAGTAAAAAATCTTGTGCACTATAAATCAAATACAAAAAGGTGTACATTTAATTACAGGATTGTTTTATGAATGCTGGAGGAAACTGGAGTTAAACTGCTGCTTATTTGGATGGAGGGGTGCCAGTTGAAGTGTTCTGCCCTCTGTTCAATGTGCTCTGGAGATTTTCTGGGCACAGCCCACTTGGATTGCTGGAGGGATTATATCTCTTGACTGGCTTGGGAGTGTCTAGGAATTCCTTGAGAAAAATATAAAAATTTGCTGGATTATTGGGAAGCAGTATGCTGTCTCACAAGTCCAGGCACCTAAACACAATTCCCAGAATGTTCACCATGTAGACTTTATAAATTCTCCTCCATTTTCTGAGTGTTTTTTGTGAAGTACTCCAGCTTCTCCTTACATTCCAGAGGCATGCACTATGGCTTACTTGGTGATTCAAAGCTAGCCCAGCATAAGTGAGGGTGGACGCATGAACCCGTGTATTCTCTGACAGACTGGCATACCATCTAGCGTTGGTGCCTGTTATAGGTCTGCTGCTGAAAGGCAGACCTGAATTAAAAGAATGTGGGGCAGAAAATGTCTGTATTGTTATTTTTATTTTACCAGTACTGATGCAGTTCACTGGTATCCTTTGCTACCTTATGCCAGGCACACACTTTGCAATTTTTAAAAATGGTGGTCACGTGACTACTGACACTGCACAATAGAGCCGTATATGAACTCAAACTGCAGGAGCAAGCTGGGTCCAATTGCCACAATGTCCATGCTCAGACTATACATCTTCAAGATCTCAGCCGATAGTATAACCCATTGATATTTTACAATAAAGATTTACTTATCTGAAAAAAAAATATGACCAAAGGCTTCTTAAAATGTCAACAAAGAAAAGTGTTACATCTCTTACTGTGCTCTGAAACTACAAAGAAAGGAAAATGGCGTAAGTGAAGATACAGATGGTTGGGACGGCGTGGGCAATGTGATCTATCTGCTTGTCAGAGAGTTGGAGGTGCGTAATCTATGTTTGCAGTTTATCGATGTGTGTGTTGTGTTCGGGTTCTTCCAGTAATTGTTGTTGCTAAGATACTATTGTCATTGGCTATTTAGTTGTATGTGATTTGCTATATGATTGTGTGCCTTTTGAAATCAAAAAGGTGACAAATGAGTAGAACAAACCACTCACTCCAGTTGTTGCACAATGAATTTTGGGAAATTTGATAGTGACATCAGAAAATGAACTCGTGAGATTGCCCTTACTAAAGAACAGCCGAATCATAAGATGAAATCGGGCATTGGAACCCCTCACATACAGCATGTGAAATGATGGCCAACGATGGTAAAAGTTTGGGCCAACTCAGAACATTAGCCTTTCACTGCAAATCGTGCCAAAATCGCTTAGTTTCTGCCTGGCATTGGAGTACTAAAGGTCTATGTGTAAGTGCCCTCCTGTACACCATCTGTAAGAAATCTGCACATGATCTATGTGCCTGTGTGGGATTCTTAATGCACTCTAGCCTTCTCTCATCCCCCAGACATGCATGTTAAGGCTAATTATGTTTATATTCACATTTATTTGTACCCTGTGCTGAACTTTGAAGGTGTGGCTACTGTCTTGTGCTCAATGCTACCATAGATATGCTCAGGCTCTCTATGCTTCCGTATTAGATAAAAAGTGGCACACACATAAGTTTGACATTATTCAGGCTTTTGCTCTGAAAAAAGTAATTATCAGATTAAGGTTTCCATGAACATCTTGTTATATTGATTATCTCACAGTTATTTAATCTGGCAGGTAATGTGGTTGACTAAGCAAGTCTTTAGAGATACGATCAGAAGGTCACAGATTAAATCAGACTTTCTATGCATGTCAAAATGTGGCTGCAAAGTATAGCTATCATATCCTTGAAGGCAGCCATTGATTTTCTTAACCCACATTTTTCAGTACAGGTAAGCGTGTCACTGAAATATGAGGGTTCAAGGCCATAATCCAGGCACTCATTCTGCTACAGTTGTAGACCACATCACTGGAAATACTGGCAGAGAGAGGAGTAAAATAATTCTGATTTACAGTACAGGTCAACCAAGCTGGCAGTGAGTGAAGCTACCGCTCAAGTACACCTAACTAGATCAGTTCGTTCAAGTAGAGTGCGAAAGAGAAGTGGCTACAGATCCCAATCACTGCTTCAGGAGCACCTAGCTGGTGAACCATCCAAAATAAGCTGCGCTCCTGGAGGACGAGTGCCAGTTCCTCCAAGTGACAGGACAAGTTTAGTAGATACATGATGACAAACCCCCTTCAGCTCCACCTTCAGACTGACCTCAGCTAACAGGAGTGCAAACTCCGCCTCGCCACGCGTCACCCAGACCGCGTCCTGATGTTCAAAGTGGGGAGTCTT
This sequence comes from Polypterus senegalus, assembly GCF_016835505.1. Taxonomy (NCBI): domain Eukaryota; kingdom Metazoa; phylum Chordata; class Cladistia; order Polypteriformes; family Polypteridae; genus Polypterus; species Polypterus senegalus. Next base: position 4,617,773 of record NC_053165.1, on the reverse strand, counting down.
TGCAATGGCATTCAGAAGCTTTTCTGCTTGACAAAAGCAATACAAGCGTGATGTTCTTTCCTGAAAACTAAAACAACAATTCCCTTTAAACTCTTTGTCGCTGACAGTATCAGGTTTCCTTATCTGATCACTGTTAAGGTTATAGGAAGTGCAAAAGTCTACAGGAATGTTAAACACAAAATTAAGATCCCAAGATAGGAAACCTACAGTTTTTTTTTGTCTTTTTTTTCTTTCTTCTTCACATAACTGCTAACAGCTTTACTGCAGCCATAATTTAAACGTACTGCATCCGTGATAAAGAAAATGGGGAATGTACATCTGCAGATAGTTCGGGTACAAGAGCAAAAAAACGGGTGTGCCCGGCTCACAACTTTCGCTACACAAAGTTTTTAAAATATTACAGGCCAATATCTTATCATGTGGAATGAAATGTAAGAATTGTATCTCGAAGAAAAAAAGGACATATACTGTACTGTATAATTCTCCCCAAAGTATGCTTTATTATGCCAAAAATGTCTAGCAACAAAAATCGTTACCACGCTAGACCAAAATCTGATGGGTAGTTTTGCTCAAAATCAACAGGCTTTTAGAATTTTACAAGGCGAACTGGGCCAACTTCTTTTTTTTTCAGAATGGAGTGGTTTGTTTTTAAATCACTGTGCCCATGGCGTGACATCCTGACTCACATATGAAGACAGAGTGGTGTAGTGTTTAAGGTTGTGGACTTCAAACCTTCAGGTTGTGTGTTTAGATCCTGCTACTGACACTGTGTGACCATGACCATCACCTGCCTGTGCTGCAAATACAAAATAATAGGCAAAAAATACGTAACCACTTGTACTATTAATGCTATATTTACATTGAGTTACATTTACTCATTTGGCTGATGCCTTTACACAAGGAAACCTGCAACATTTTTGATACAATTGGTTCCATTTCTTTTGGTTTTCCAATTGGAGCACAGGCAGGTCAAGTGACTTGCTCAGGGTCACATGCTATAAGTAGTGGGATTTGACCCCAAAACCTCAGGATTTGAAGTCCAAAGCCTTAATCACTACACCACACTGCCTACAGTTGTAAGTTGTCTTGCTTAAAGGCATCAGCCAAATATTTAAATGTTCAAATGACTCGCTTGCAACACTCTGAAAGTAGTCAGATCATATTCAGGGATGCCTCCAACATATAAAAGCACTGGTGTATGTAGATGTACATAAAGATATACATATATATAGTCACACAGGCATGTCTAGGGACCACCTTTCTGGGACGAGTGAGGGTGTTGGCACTATCTTCTCCTTCCTCCTCCAAAGCCAAGAAAAGACAAGAGGGACGAATGGCCTTGTCCACTGCCTGAGAAAAACTCCGACCCTTCCAGACTTCACCATATAAAGCCGGCCCGTTCCTCAAAGGTGGTGTCAAATGCTATACTTACTTCAGCAGAGGACAGAGCTCCAACTAGCACTCTCAAAGTATTTCTGTTTTGAGCTGTGATCATCTGTCTTTAGTGTGAATATTAAACAACCCTTTCTTTGGTTCTCCAACCTTTCTCCCTGCCTGGTCACACCTTATATATTTATATATATAATCAGATTGTGTTTCAGACTACGAATGATATATATATATATACATACTGTACATACACACACAGTGGTACCTCGGTATACGTCCTTAATTCGTTCCAGATCCTTTGACTTGTACCAAACAGGACGTATACCAAACAAATTTTTCCCATAAGAAATGAAGGGAAAATGACGAATCGGTTCCCATGAAAAAAAATCCTATTGTTATTGGCATATTATACATTGATGGGGTTGCATAAAATAATTTAAACACTGCTTAATACTAAAATACATAAACACAAATGCAATTAGATTAAATAATTGAAAATTTAACCTCACTTTACTTTTTAATAGCGTCTTTGCTTTTCACAATCGTAGATACCGTCGTTCTCGGCATACAGTATGCAGCAGCCAAGTCCCAGATACGCATGCCACCTTCATACTTTTCAACACTCAATTCATATTTATGTGAAAAAACACAAAATCACAAGAAAATTCACAGAGAGTTATAGCACGGTTTGTTCACTGAATGCTAGCAATTGGTGTACTGACGCTCGTGGGCAGTTGTGGCTTTGTCTCGAGAGAGGTAAACAAGGGTAGCGTGCGGTGTTCTAGCATATGATTCGTATTCCAAGCAAAATTTTTCGCATCCAAACAGGATGTATACCAAGTTGGACTTATTCCAAAGTGGACGTATACCGAGGTACCACTCTATATGTATGTAAGTGTATATATATATATATATATATATATATATATATATATATATATATATATATATATATATATAGTATAAGCCCGTGCTGTAAAAAGCCTGGGCTCCTATAAACCATGGATTCTGGCATTTCAATCAATCAATGACATCGGTTGTGCATTAGCGGCTAAGTGAGGTTCTCTTTTCTTGGCGGATTTGTTTTGCCGATATGCTTGCCTTGCTTGTGTCTTAGCGGCTAAGTGAGTTTCTCTCTTTTCTTGGCAGTTTTACTTTGGCGACAGGGTTGCTTTCTTTGTGCTTCATGCTGTAGCCTCGCACTTCCGGGCCGGACAGACAGACACACTTCCACGCATAGATGTTTATATATAAGATATACCGTATTTACATGTGTACCACGTGCACTTTTTTTCCTGAAAATTAGCATTAGAAAATCAGGTGCACATCATACACGAGGAAATGTAATTCTGTAATGTTTAATTCTTCTGCTTGGGCTCGCTTGCGCACTCGCGCTCTCTCTCTCTCTCGCTTACTTGTGCACTCTCTCTTGCTCACGCATTTGCGTGCTCTCTCTCTATAAACACTTCCTATACAATCACAACACGTGTCGTACACTGGTCAAAATGATTTTCACGATTTTCTTTGTATAAATTAGGGTGCGCGTCTTACAAGTGGGCACGTGGAACACACATATAATATATATATATATATATATATATATATATATATATATATATATATATATATATATATATATATATACAGCCTTCAAAATGTATTCACCTCCTTGAAAGTTGTCACAATTTATTATAAGACATCACTGAGTCTCAGTGGATTTAATTTGGCTTAATTAGGTTAGGCTGGCTGGTAACTTTGAATTGTAAAATGAGTGTGAGCGTTTGTATGTGTGTATTTTATGATGGAGTTGCTCGTTGTCCAGCATTGGACCATACTCCCAAGCCCCTATAATGCAACAAGAAGATTTGGAAAATCCAAATTCAATTCATTCTTAGTAAGCACACTTCTGTTTATAGCCCCAATATTGTATACAATGATTATATACTGTGTGTAGTATGAACAGGAAGAGAAAGATAATATAAAAATACAAGAACAACTAACAGAGATCAGTTTCACCCTTAGTGCCAGGCTCCTTCATCATATACTGTTGCCTTCTCCCCAACTTAAATTTGCTATCGTCAGTTAAGACATCCCATTTCTCACACTACTATAAGCTGAGGGTCAGCCTTAACAAAGACTCTGGGCTGATCCCCACCTAAATATTGAACGATAGCCCTTGCACTCACACCCTCACCGTGGACTGCATACACAATAAACCTAAAAAGTAAAGCTAAGATGTGCTGTTATAGCTCAGATGTTTAGCTCTTTTGTTATTTGAGGGGTGGTTTCACTCATTGAATATTTATGGATTATTGCAGTTTCCCCAACTACTTACTAAACTTGCCATTCTCACTCAAGCACATCCCTGGTTCTAATAAAGCTCTAACTGTAACAGGCCTCACTTTCAGCACTTGCTGTGGATCATTCCCCAAGTGTCATAAAACAACACCCCTCATACTTACAGCCCTAAAATGCACTGAGCACATAAGTGAGCTGATCTTGACAAGACCTAGCACAGTGCAAACAGCCAGAATCACAGTTATCTGTTGTGGCAATGCTGTCACTACACTATAAACAGTCTGTCACATTATGTTGCATATCTGTTTTAATTAGCAACCTGGCCAGTGTGGAGTTAGGATAATCTCATCATATCCATCTTGTGTTCTCCAGTGTCCTCCCACAACCCAAAGCTGTACAGAGAATGCCAATTTATGACTCTAAGTTGACTTTGACTTATTTGATTCGGTTAGGTTGTCCTCTAGAAAGACAGACAAAAAAGATGAAAAATGACTTCTAATGTTATAGTAAGACTAGACATCAATGATTTCTACAGATAAAAAATATTGAATCCTAAGAATGTGTTGAAGTAATTATAATAATAATAATAATTCATTCCATTTATATAATAATTTAGAGTTTGGTGGGGCTCCTACATCCGCTACAATTTAAAATGTTCACAGCATTGTGGTGTAGTGGTGATGGCACTGGACTTTAAACCCCAAAGGATATCGATGCAGTTCCTGCCTCTATCTCACTCTGTGACCCCGAGCAAATCAATGTACTAAACTATGCACTAACTGTAAAAAAGATCTGTAAACAGTTAGAGCGTATCATAACCTCACAAACTTTAAAAGTCCCCAAAGTCCTACCAATTATCATACTACTTAGTAACTTATTCCTTGTGTCTATGGTTTTCTAAGTCAAGAAAAACTCCCTAATGTTTGTGAGAAACTTACCCTTAATGTGTTTCCAGCTGTGTCCCTGTGTTCTTGCTGAATTCATTTTAAAGTAAAAGAATTGATCCACAGTCCTAATTCCTTTAATAATTTTAAACACTTCAATTATGTCACGTCTTAATCTCCATTTGCTTAAACTGAAAAGGTTCAACTCTTTTAATCTTTCTGCATAACTCATGCCCTGTAGTCCTGGAATCAGCCTAGTCACTCTTCTCTGAACTTTTCCTAACCCTGCTATGTCCAAAACCACACAGTACTCCAGATGAGGCTTTAACAGTGCATTATAAAGCTCATCTGACATGGACTTTACACATTGGGGTATATAACCTGCCATTCTGTTAGCCTTCTTCATTTCTTCTGAAAACTGCCAGGACGTGGACAGTAAATAGTCAACCACAGCTCCTAAATCCTTCTCATAAGGTGAACATTTGATTTCTAGACCTCCCATTGTGTATTCAAATCTAACATCTTTACTTCCTATGTGCAATACTTTACATTTACTTACATTAAGTGTCGTCTGTCACAAATCTCTACAAGCCTGTACGCTTTTCAAGTCCCTCTAAGCAGATTCAGCAAATTCTATATTATCTGTCAATCCATCTAACTTGGAAAAATCTGCAGACTTAACCTGCTTGTTGTTTATCTTCCTATCCAGGGATGCGTTTCACAAAAGCTTCATAACACTAAGTACTTCATTATCACGTACAACTAAAGTAGTACTTAATCTTTTTTGGTAAATTAACAAGTGAACAAACCAACTTATTACTTTTAATGTCGTCCTTTATTTGGACTTTTGCCTGCAATTCTGTCACAGAGACACACAGGTCACCTTAAGTAGATCATAAAAAACACACTGATGCTCTTATTTAGACAAAATAACAAAACCACAACAACCAGCAACAACAATAATAATAATAATAATAATAATAATAATAATAATAATAATAATAGTAATAGGTCAATGTTAGGAAAAAATCTAAAATTATCATGTAGGGTTTTTGTAGCTTAAATACCTATAGGCAATTTGAGTACATAATGAGTTAACTAATCAAACTCCCTATATCACCAGTCATATCCTTTAAAGTCAGAATGGGAATCGCCCCTCAGTACCAGTAAAGACAATGGTAACTTTCCAGAGAATTGTGCAACTCAACTGGAGATGCAGTGTAAGACGATTGCTGGTCTAAATGCTCTTTTGCAGGCAGACACGAACCCCTTTGCATTATCTCAGTAATCAACAACTAATAAACACAGGATGTCCAGCGGTGAAATAGTGACCCTCCTTTGTCTGGTGCAGGACAATTTGGAAAAACACAGTCCCACTGTTAAGCTTCTGACAGCTTTCTTTGCCACCAGTGGATTCCTGCAGACCATCGGTGATCAGCACATGGCCTCAGAAAGGTTGCTGTCTCCAATTCTGTGCATGCGGTAATCAGAAAACTATTGCACTATGCAAAGCAGTCTGTCCAGGATTTTAAATCACCCGTAGCTCGCAAACTATTTCACCTATTGACCTGAAATTTGGTACACATATACTACGTGAGGTCTACTATCCGCTTTCGGGGTGATGATTTTTATTCCTCTTTTTATTTTTATTTTATTGTAGAATTAACTCTCGAATGCGTGCAGCAGAGTGGCCGTGTGGCGCATGCGTACGTGCACCGTTTTCATTCCCTACCACTTTCACGGTCACTTCCCCTTCCTCTTCATATCTTAAATTATTCTCGAGGCAGATTGGAGACTTAAGTGCCAGCTTAAGTGGAAAATTAAGAAAAACGTACTAAGTAATCGCAACACAAAAACTAACTTAATCAGTTTTAACGCGAAAAGATGCCGACGGAAGAAGAGAAGCAGCGGGCCGCTAGGGTGGAGAAAAGAGGAGCTTCTCAGGAAGCAGCAAGTGCATCAACCTCTGAGCAAACGAATGCTAAACGTACAGAGAAAGAAAGAGGATCAAAACTAGGAAAGCTCAAGTCAAGTGTAACGTGTAGTGTGCCGTTACTGGTTATATATAATAGTGTTTATGTGTCTTGAGCCTCCAATTGCACAGCTCAATGGCAATGGGTAATATAGAACAAATCAATAAATCTAATAAAAAATTAAAAACTGTGTATTGTGTTTACTCAGATTATTTTTGTATTATACTAACTTTATTTGGAGATAAGAAACAATTAAGTGTTATAATAAGCAAAAATAAAGGAAATCAGGAAGGAGTAAATGCTTTATCACAGCATTGTAGACATCAACCAGACTCAGGATCTGAACTGTGGTTGTTGGATCTACGGTATGAGGGCACTTTGCTTGTATAAATTGAATTTGAAGATGGGTTTATTAAGGGGTAGATGAAGAAGAGGAAAAATTAATCCTACAAACACCTAAAATCTGACAAAAGAAAGAAAAAGAAAAGCTACTTACTGTAAGTCCATAATGTAAATTACAAAAAGGTGGAAACACTACATTTTGGCTGATGTTGAGACTCCAGGCGTGAGCAGTTGATAAAACAGCTGGAACTCTGTGATTTCAACTTTCTTCTTATTTTTTTTCCCAGAATGGAGATAACTTAACCTCTTTTTTTCCATTTTGCTGATTCAGCACTAACATTTGACATGGTGACATTTTCATTGGGGTCGTGTACCCATTAATTGTAAACATCCTAATACTCGTCTACAGATGTTCCAAGTGAGAGCTGTACTCTTTGCTCCAGGTATGTGACTAATTGCTTTTCAAAGTCTTGCTGCACATTGCTATATGCCTTTAAGTAAACAGACAAAATAAACTGCTTGTTATCTGCCTGACTGGATTAGACGGCCTTTGAAGGAAGACATTAGCTCTGATTTACAGGCCCTGTGTCAAGAGTTTATTTTCTGACTCAAACTTTATGGAATATTTTACAAGACTTGTACACCTTCAGATTAAACCCTAAAGCAGCCCCCTTTGAATGCTCTAAACCAGCAGACTGGTGTTGTCTCGTTTTTGAGGATACTTATTAGCTACCTTTGAGCTACACCACTAATAAGACTTAATAAAATAGACCTGAACACAAATGGCATCTCAATATCAAATGTCTGCTATTTGTATGAGAAAAATCAAATTTAACAGCACCAATGCAATCCTTAATTGGATCAAATATCTATATAGTGTAAATATCCATAATTAAAGAGAAATAAAAACTTGAAATAGTGTCCAATAAAAAGGATTTAAAACAAAACTCAAATACAAATCAGTGCCACTGAACAGTCACAGAAATGGAACCTTCTACACCGTTCTGAATATTCATTGCTCATATTATAATATCACTTTTAAACAGTTTATGTTTCATTATATCCTGCCATCCAGATTTTCCCTTCTGCCTATCTATTACACAGTTCTAACCTAATCGCTACCGAGTTCAAAGTACATGGAAATCGATGTAAAGCCCATTACCTGATGTTTCACAGGCACTTGTTTTCTTGGACTCTTCTTCATTGCTTGAATCTTTTCTGTACACGAGATGAGGTTTGCTGTGTTCTTCTTCAAAGGATTCTCCCTGGTGGTGATGCAGAGGCTCTACAAAAAATTCTCCCTCGGGAGACCTGAATGTACCAAGCTTTAAGAAGAAAAAAATGGGTTACAATAATTGTGTGGCTTTTTGCTTGATAAGGTCACATAGACAATAAACTTTTACCTGACAAGCCCAATTCCACCCCCACTGCCAATGTGCTTCACCTCAACATATAAACTGTGTGTGTGTGTGTGTGTGTGTGTGCGCGTGTTTATATGTGCATTCATTCACTCTATTTTATGAGTTCATCTATTCCAAGTGCATCGCTTGGGGGGCTGCTTTGGGCACAAGTAAGTCACCAACTCTGGATGAGATGCCAGTACTTCACAAGGGAAACTAATGCACGTTGTGTATACTTATACAGTACATGAATTTGTATAAGAATAGAACCCTTTGAACATTAATAGACATTTCAGTCCAACACAGCAGTCCAAAGTAGTTCATTATTCACTATGTATTGAATGTTTCCAAAATATTTTTTGTGTATGCATTATGCGTATATACTGTATAAAATATTCAGTCTGCTTTCACCTGGGTTGCCTTCTCTTTTGATTTGTGTCTAACCTTGATGTGTGTTCTTACAGTATATATGCATGTGGTATAGTTTGTACTTTTTGATAATACATAATAACCGTAACTTTCTGCAAGCACTCAGGTCAAATTCAGAGAATGAAACTCATTTTCTGGCCGCACTCAATGCCTACTCCATTACTTTTGAGCAATGGCCACACAGCGTTTACTTTACTCAGGGCCATCTACAGCACAATGTACAAGAGAAACAAAAATGATTTGCCCAATGATTCCACACTTAAAAGGCAATTTGTATATACATTAATATATTTTCAACTTCAACTCAATTTATTTTTAACTACTGCTTGTCTCTGTGTACTGACTCATACCACTTGTATACTGTATATTCACAATTATCATGTATTAACAATAAATTACAAACCATATAACAGGTATAAACTGGATATATACACATACAAATGACACTTAACTAACAACAATACAAAGTCTTTTCAATGAAAGCATAAAACTTACAACAGGGTAAAATCACTTGAAAACTAAACAAGTGAACCACAATCTCTAGTTAATGGTGTTCCTTAAGAAAATAAATCACTGGGGGCCTGCGGTTGAATATTAGAACATTAGAAAAGCTGTGCCAAGAACAGGCCATTCAGCCCAAGAGGCTCGTCCACCCTATTCATCCTGATAGGTGTTTCCTTAACATTTTGGGACTGTGGAGCCCTACACAAAAAGAGATTTGATCCACATAACCCCTATGAAAATTAAAAAAAATAAATACAAATTACAAAATAGTCAGTTACGTGAAAAATATTTTTTATCAAGAAAACATGAAATATATGCATATACAGTATAAATTTATTGAATAAGACAAAATAATACAAACTGTTTCAGGCATGAAGTGTAAATGTAAATAAAAAGGACTTGCTCACACTGTACTACATAAACCATCGATATACAGCATGGTGTAAAGTTTGTGAAGGACAGTCTCGATGTAAGTGTCATACAGTTTCTAACCTACGCTGATCATTTGTTTTGATTGCAGTGACAATCAAACATCTACTTTCCCATAAGCACGTAGAAGCAAACTGCAATAAGATCTTAAATGCTCACTGACTTCAAGGTCCAGATTCACCCTGATTTTTCCCTATCAAGAAGTAAACTAGTCTTCATTTTTTTTAACAGAAAGTCTGAGTTAAAATCATCCACCACATACTCTTCATTCATTGATAGCTTGCTTAAATTGCTTAAATGGACCCAGAATCCTCAAAAAACCTTCCCTATAGTCCTGACTTTTACGAAAATACTTTTCAAATGTAACTAATGACATTTTGTAGATGATTGATCCCAGTAAGATTTAATTGATTAAAATTGCAATCTTCCTTTATCTTTTCTGCCTCATTCATTTGGTCAGTTATGTTTTTAAATTAGCAAAGAAATTATTTTCAATTCTTTGTATCCAAAGTTTAATTTTCTTCTTTGGGCCTTCTATTTTATGTGTTTCCTGAAGTGATAAGTTAAACTTTTTCAAAAACCAAAGTATGTCGTCTACAAGGTAACATAACGTTATGTTCCAGTCTGTATCTTTAAAGAACTGCACAAGGTCACAGTTATTGTTTGATATGAATATAATGATTTCTGCTCTCAAACTATCACAAATCTAACTCTGTGAAAACCAGCAAATATCCACATGTATTAATAATACAAAAGGAAATCTAACTTGAGATGTTTACACATATTAGAAAGATAAACAACCAACCACAGTAATATTAATACATTCAGTTTAGTTAATGCACACAACTAGATGCTCAATGACAAATACCACACTGTATGCTTCAAACATCATTTCATTTCAGTGGTAGAGACGTTTAGTAACTCTCATGACAGACAGCGTTATCTCTCATTCCTGGTTTGGGTGAGCTCTGAGACTTAATCAGTGCTGCATCAAATTCAGCCTATTTGTTGCTCATCTGTCATTTTCCCAGTAGCTACAGCTGATTCACAGCATTATGACTGATGGCTCACAGAACTCCTATAAGGTTTTGCAGAACCCTTCGATTACCCCAAACAAAATTTAAGAAACTCCGCTCCAGATTGTCCAAAATAGCATCAAGTCGAGTTATGAAGGCCCCTAAAGTCCTGTGCTACACTTCAGTGCTTGCTAATTTATTCATTGTATGTATGGCCCTTTGATGGATGAAGAAAAACTTTCTAACATTTGTGTGATATCTGCCCTTAACAAGTCTCCAATGGTATCTCTGTGATCTTGTTGCAGAATTTACTTTAAAGTAACAACTGGGATCAACTGGACTAATTCCTTACATAATTTGCAACAGTTCAAACATGTCTCCTCTTAATCTCTGCTTGCTTAAACTGAAAAGGTGGAACTCCTCATAGCTCATACCACTTCAATGGTGTGGATAGGATAGTCATGACAGACATAGTTCTGGTGGCCATATATAATGTGTTTCTCACTAGTGGGTGCAACTGCTTGTTGATGGCGGTCCCCACTTAGAGAGGGGGCACCAATAAATAATTTCATAACAATATGATATAAAATAACATATATAATGCATAAAATAATTTTACAACAAAAAAGGAACACACGTAAATTTTAATTGAATTACAATAAAAGCATATCCAAAATCCACAGATTACACAAAGGTCATGGCCACAAAAAAGACATACACATTTTTAACTGAATCCCATTTTCTAACTTGCTATAATAAGCAGGCGGTCAGAATCCTGTTGTTTGCTTGGCACAAGTTCAATTATTAAAGGAGGGGAAGGATTATGGGAATTCATTTTGTTTGGGAGTAAGGGGAGGGTAGTGTTATTTCCTAAAAGCCGTGTCAGATTTGTCTCAAAACAATTTGCAACAATTTTTTGACAGAAGGCATTTAATATTTAAGAATTGTAATTTCTACAATCTGAAAAAAATCCTCAGTCATTGGACTTGAAGAGAATTGCAGTGCAAGACTGTTTCCGAGTTGTTACACAATGAATCCAAATAGCACAATGTGAGAGCCTCTAATAACAACAACAGGAGCAGCGTATGAAAGCAAACGCACGCCAAAGACAACTTGGATGCAATGTGACCATAATAGGGATTTAATAAATCAATTTCATTTGCTTCAAGACTGGACGCTTAAAATGCCTTAAAAGCCACTAAGAGGCTGGCACATATGAATTACTGGGTGAGAAATCGAGTTTACTGGGTGGCTCTCCCACTTATTTTAATGGAAGATAAAATGCAGATAACTGTGAGTATGTGTGCATGTAAGAAGACATTAAAGAAATGCTACCTTGCTATGTTCGGTCAGTTTTATCAGGCATGACTTGTCACTCTCCTGAAGCTGGCACATGTCAAAGGTTTTTGCAGAGAGCACAGTGTGTTCCTAAATGCAGAAATCCAATGATGGTGGTTCTAGATATCAGTCTGATTAACTCTCATTTTGTGCCAAAAATTAGGCCTAATATTAGTTGACTGAAAAATGGTTGTTGGCATCGATATCATCCATCAATGTATTTACAATGGAACTCTTCATTGCTAGAGAGCACTGCTGCTTTCTTATGCAATAGTTGTCTAGGCTACTAGTGAGGACAGTGCATTTGAGATAACGTCTCACTCTATGGCGGCTACAAGACAGAAATAGAGGAGATTGCAACAGGGAACTCTAGGGCACTGCCTCAGACCTTCTGTGTGGCATTTGGGGCCCAGGAAGTGTTTTCTGGAGTACACTCATAATTATTTCCTGGCTGAAACTTAAATTGCCCCTCCATTCAGTCGGTGATAGAGCTTGGATTGGAATGAGAGACACTGCTAAGGACTAATCTGGCACAACGGTGAGAGGCCGGGATGTGGAAAAGGAGTTTCCTAGTGGAAGGTGAGCAAGGATTGCATAATGGAGTAATTGTTTGTACCATGAGAAGACCAACCACCCAATGACTGCTCATTTAGTTAGGCCATTGGGGGGGCATTAGGTCTTTATTATTGTTCCTTCTAATTGCACTTAGTAGTTATACTGCCTGTCATGTTAACCTTTGCTTCACCTTATAAAAGTTTGGCCTTGTTGCGTTCTAGGACTTATGAATGCCCCCTACTGTCAACAATTTATATACATACACATAAGAGTAGAGGTGAATAGTTGTGTACATGTATGTATACTGTATATACACACCTGTATTTACTAGCATATACTGCGCTGTCTTTTGTGTCTTATTGCATTTTATCAGTACTCTTCTGAATGGATTCATTTTATAAGGTGCTTTCCCTTTAACAGTTTATAATTTTTTCATGTCTGTACTGTGCTGGTCTTCTGTGAAGACCCCTGCACACTAATCAACTGAGTAAGCTGAATCAGTCAATTACATGATGAATGTATGGCTGTTTTCTGTTATATTGGTTGTTAGGTGGCTGTTGAGAAATGAGGATTCCTGTTGTCCTTATACTGTATTCTTGTATTGATGTTTTGTTATATAAGTTTTACTAAATCAAATGTCATGAAACTAAGGTTGTCATAGTAATAAAGCACATCATAAATCAGTATGAGTTCTGAGTCTCTATAATACCAGAAGAAAAGAAAAAACAGCAAACCGATTGGTATTATTATGTGAACTGGATGTCAAAGATGTACAACAGACTGTACTACAGACCACCCAGATTTAGGTGAGGCTTTTCAAAACCTCATCAATCACTCAAATCAGAGTTGATAATAAGAGCTGCCCAATAAGGTGACCACGGCATGACTTTGTCAGAAGCACCACACCAGTTTACATGTAGCATGACTCAGGAAAGGCTTTTCATTTCCAGCTTTACTTAGATAGTTTAATGCAGCTTGTGGGGTCTTCCATTTTCTACTAAGATTAAACAAAACTACTGTTGCTTAAGCCTGCACAGATTGGGTGTTCTGAAGAAATCATCACCTTTGTTTTTTGTTCACTCTCTCCTAAAATCTGAGTTCATCTACTGAATCGCCATTTAAATTGGACCATTCGTTTTCATGCCATTGTGTTTTCTGGTGTGTGTTGAAGTATCATGTAAGCAGCAGCCTGTGAAGGATGCTAGGAAGCCAGTTGGAAGCAGCATGGTGTACAGTAATGTGGAATTAATACAAATACACTTAATTTTAAATGTAAAAATTATTTCTGAATGTAAAAATAAAATGTAAAAATTAAGTCTCAACTGCTGCTTTCATTGCTATAAAATTACAACTATAAGCTTGCCATTCCTGAAGCCATCTGCCAGTGATGATGCATGCAACAGTGAACGCTTGTCACATATATAAGCAAGGAAAGAGATTAAAAAGGAAGTCTGATTTTTTTAAAAATGGACACGTCTCACAAAAATATTTTTTTATGAAAAATACCTTTGTCAATACATGTACAGTGTCAAAATGTAAATCGATACATAGGAGCATTCATAGCTTTAAAGTGGACATATGCCCATGGAGAACTATGTTATCCTAAATAAAGATTAATTATGCAATTAAACACATGTAGTGTGAAATGTGCAAATAAATAAGTAATAACAATATGAAATGTGAGTCAACTCTAAATAACTAACTAAATGTGTCACAAAATATATTTCTGCTACCTGTTTCTTTAAGTATTTAGTTATTTCTTCATTCATTTAATCCATTGATGCTGCACACAACGTGAAATAAGCTCGGAAGTGAAAACTGTCACTTTCATTGGTCAACCTTGAGAGGGCGGGCTCTAGCTAGTGCTGTCGTTTGATTGGTGACTCGTCCACAGAGTGGATGGATGCACTTTGCTTAACTTGGGAATTCTGTGGCTCAGGCGTATGATCAAGGCTGTTGTGACTGTGCACGTCAGATATGAGTCCAAGAAAAAGTTGCTCAGAATTCCTGTGCAAAGCAGAGACTTTAATTCAAGAAACTTCAATTTTATCATTAGGAGTTTGCATGTGACGTGCCTGCTGTAAATTTGGCACTTGATAGCCAAAGGTTTATATCCACTCTGATGATTCACCAATCAAACAACAGCATTAGCTAGAGCCCGCCCTCTCAGCTTTGACAAGTTAAAGTGACAGTTTTTGTTTTATTGCTTATTTCATGTCGAGTGTGATGTCTGTGAAATAAATGAATGAAGAAATAATTACATAAATACACAATAAAATAAGCAATTTTTATTTATTGTCACATTTCACTGTACTTTTATTTATATTCATATTAATTAATTTCTTACATTTTATTGGAAATATTCCTTTGTAGGTGCCCCTGTGATGGCAATTATAAGCAATGGATGGAGATATAGTTCTGTTGTTTAAATTACAAAAACAATTTCACTTAACAATGCACATTTCCAGGGCAAATGAAGCTATGCCACACTTGAGAAAAAAATAACTTAAGAGAGCAAATAAAACAGAGTTTTCCCAACACACCAGACAAACATGACTGCTGTCTTACTTCACTCCAGTAGTGAAGACACATCCATGACATTAAGATTGTTGTTTTTAAGCCATTTCTGTGTAGCTTTGGCTAAATAAAAGCAGTAAAACTAAAAAGGTCCTTATGTATTGAATAAAAAAAATAAGAATCCACCACATTTACTGTATATACTGCCTAGGAATCCATGTAGTAAGCCCACATGGCAGTTATCCAGGCTGCCATGACACTAAAGTACCACTGGTGTCAGAGATGTGCACCCAATGTGTCTGTGTGCCTAGTCTAATGTGGCAAGGAATGCAGTAGATGCTCCCTTGCCTGGTCAGGTTTGTCTTTGATCATCGGAGCTAATAATGCCAGTCCATCTTAACTTGGCAAGGTTTAGACCGGCTGCTGGTTCCAGTTTTCCCCAATCTCATTTTGTGATGATAAGAGTAGCCACTTGTATCAATCAGACCAGATGAGAAAGAGAACAGACCCTGATGCCAGTGTGCCAAATGTGACATGATTATGAACAGAGCATCTGCTAATCCCAGTACTCCCATTCAAACCTCACTATGTGGAACCAGCCCATGCTCAGAAAGTCCTGCCTAATCTATTTGTGAACATAGCATCCTGTCCATGAACAAGACAGCCATTAGTGTGAATGTGCCCCATCCAATACACAGTAGCTAGTGAATGGGATAGCCACTGATGCTCATGGTGTGCCCTGTCTAATCTGTCTGATATCTGAGAAGCCATTTGCACCTTTCTACCAAGTCTAAAAAGGGAATGACTATGTGGTGTGGTCTAATCTTCCAATAAACACTGAAGTCCACTGGTGCCACTGTGCCCAATCTAACCTGCCTACACACAGAACAGAAAAAGACCATGTGTGCCTTGTCAGATCCAGCTACTAACAGTAGTAATTTATGTCATCATGCAAACTCTTCTATCGGTGTACCAATATTCTGCCACCACTGCTTCCTCTATTGCTAGTCTAATGTGCCTAAACCATGACAAACTGCTTATGCCAGTGATCCCAGTCTAATCTAGCTAGAACTGCAGCAGATACAGTATGCCCAGTCTAGCCTGACTAAAGTTACAGCAGCAGAGTGTAATCTGATTAGAAGCCATGCAGCCACTAGTGCCAAAGTGCCCCCCAAATCCTAACTATGAAGGCAGCAGCCACTAGATTCTCTGTTGAGACACAGAAGACACCACCAAATCAATTGGACTCAGAGACGAACAGCCATTGGTGTCCTTTCCCAGTGTGACCAGTCAGTCGTTGTCGCTTGTGCTCTCCTACATCCTGCCCTTTACGATGTGATGTAATATTCCCACCCTCGGTTTAACGCTGTGTCTGTGCAGAACTTACCATGCCGGCGCAGAGGCTGATGACTGCCGTGTGCTCCTTCTGCGAGTTGACATGTCCAGAATAAAAGCAGTGCTTGAAATCGGTGTCCTCCTCGTGGGCAGAGAAAGCCGTAACGTTTTTAGCTCCCAATATCGATACAGTGTAGACAGGAGCAATGAAGCCCGCGTCGGCAGTCAGGTTGAGGTGGAAATCACGGCCAAAGACGCTGATCTTGTACCAGACCTGCGGTGCGCCCCAGGTGTCCGTCATCTGTCCGTCCGAGAGCGGTGCGCTTCGCCTCGTCCTTTTCCTGAAGTGAACGTCGTGGGGAAAATTGTGTCCGGCGTCGTCCACTCGGCGAGGGGTGGCGATCTCAAACAGTTGTGCTGCAGACGGGGGTGGGGTGTAGAAGAAGGGGCACAAGCAAGAAGGTGCAGGTCAGAGGGCGTTCGATCGCGCACTTTTCGAACTAAGCGAGCATCTCATAGGAAAAATCAGTGAAATCATGAGAAAAGATAAATGGAAAGCAAAAGAAACCGAATCGGGCGCGTTACCTTGCCGCATGTATCCGCGGGGGCTCCCTGAGCGCACAGAAGCTACAGTAAGGGCGTCCGGGACGAAGGTTACCAATCCCAACGCCCACAGCACCAGCTTCATGATTGTCCGCTTCAGTCCCAAAGAGGCGCGCGCGGCGCTACTGCTCCCAAGACTTGCTCCTTCCACGTTCAACAGCGGCTTCCAGGGGGCACTTTAGGGGGGCTTCGTCGGCGTGTCTCGCAGGGCAGGCGCATAGTGCAACAGGAGGTCCCGCGCGCGCACTCGGATCGTCCTGTGCGCAGGACTCCTTCCCTGTTCAGAGCCGAGCTGTGTTGCTCTATCGCGCTCTTCGGTGGGCTCTGCTTAAGCGGGCTGCGCAGGCGGAGCAGTTGGTGCGCTCTGGCCAATCCGGGCAGCCAGGCGAGAGGCACTCACTCGGTCCCGCGTGGACTGTCAGAGTCGCTCAGAAGGACTACAGCTGCGAGGAAACTTGGCGATCTCATATACTGACTGCGAGGGAGATCCATCATTGCATGCCAAGCAAGTCCAAGTGACGCATCGCGTCGTAAAAGCAGGTAGCGGAAAGAGCGGCAGAAGCCCAGGGGATTCGAGACATAACGGCGCACTCGCTAGCAGTTAATGATAACATTCTCAGTTTATATTTTTAAAACCCTAATTCTTAATATTTATTTACTGATATTCAATTTCGAGTATTTATCAGAATCAATTGGCATATACAATACAGTGCCTTGCACAATGATTACAAATCAGTAAATGTCAACTGTCTGCGGTGGGCTGGCGCCATGCCCGGGGTTTGTGCCTGCCTTGCGCTCTGTGTTGGCTGGGATTGGCTCCAGCAGCCCCCCGTGACCCTGAAGTTAGGATATAGCGGGTTGAATAATGTATGGATAAATGTCAACTGCCAATAACTTTTCGATCAAGATCAGAACAACATCGTGAAGGAGGACCGATCATAACGTGGTATTTACTTACTGAAACGGATTCGTTCTGTAGTTTGCTACGTGCTCTTTAGTCTGTAGCATTTAGTCAAACATTTTCTTTTTGCTTTGTTATACAATTATTGACACAAACAAAAAAATCTATATATAGTTTTGTTTTAAACTAATTGTCGCTATTAGCGACTCTGTACTTTGACACAGTGGCCACGGCTTGCATGTTTGTCAGACAAGTATGTAAGGAACTCTGTTCACATTCAATAAGCCTGACCTGGAACTTGACAGTTTGAATATACACATTTCATTTAAGATTCACTGTGATTCTTTGGCATGACATATCGACGTGACAACAGCGCAGAAATGCAAATAAATGAGTGTTATATGTAAATCTGCACATACCGTATGTATGCTGTATACTGTACATGTGGGTAATATTTATGTCAGAATGGACTGCACCGAGTTTGTGTGTATACTATACTGTACATAATATACAGAAATTATACATTGATGCCTATGTGTCAGTGTGGGTATGGGTGGTAAAGACTGTCCCCATGCAGGATTGGTTACTACCAGAGAAAGGATTGAAAATGGTTGGAAGGATAATACACATGAGCTTGTGTGTTTGTATACTATATACTGTACTATACCAAATAGTCAGTCAGTCAGTCATTATCCAACCCGCTATATCCTAACACAGGGTCACAGGTGGGGTCTGCTGGAGCCAATTCCAGCCAACACAGGGCACAAAGTGGGAATAACCCCCGGGCAGGGCGCCAGCCCACTGCAGATACCAAATCTGTTTTATGTATTGCTGTATGGACCAACACACTGTGTAAGTACAGTATATTCAATTTCAAACCCACTTAACCCAGTTTAGGGTCACAGGAATCAGGGCCTAAACTAGCAGTATTGGGGGGTGAAAACCGGTCCATCGCAGACCACACACTCCCCAGGTAAATATCCAGACTCCATTTACTAATCCTTGTTTTAGTTACCCCTTAGTTTCACTATAACTTTGTAATTGAAGAAGTCTAACTGTCAGTCCTGAAAAGTGTGAAATAGCTGAGTACGGACTCCAAGAAAAAAAAAAAAAGCAGAATTAGCTATAAGCCACCCTAATATGGGGTGTTCTTAAGAAATGTAATGATTCATTTCATGAGGTAGAAGTACTTAATAAACAAGAAGAGCTGCATGAGATATTTGAAATGTTAAACTGTGTGCTGTAATTTAAATGTTTAAAGTCTAAATATTCTCGATTGTTATAGACATTTGTCATTTACCTAGGTTGCATTATTAAGATTCAGGTAAGAGATTGGGGAAGTGTAACTATTGTGGTGGATGGCCGGCTTCATATCCCGGCCGCCAAGAGGAGCTCTCCCGACAGCATAACGGGCCCCGAATTCCAGCAGGGCCTCATGCACTATGTAGTTTTTATGCACAGCCCTGCTGGATATCTTGGGGACCACTGGGAGTCGCTGTCAGGAGGCCCGTGGACTCATATATGCCCTATAACTCGGAAGTGCGTCATAATCCCGTGACAGGAAGAAATGACGTACTTCTGGGGTGAAGATACGGACTATTTACCCTGACCCGGAAGGAATAAGGATTTGTGGACTGTTGGGCCGGAACACCTCTGGGTCAGGGAGTTTAAAGGACTCTGGGAAAGCCCAGACAGCGAGCTGAGCTGGGAGGAAGGGTAGCTAAGTGTCTGAGAGAGGAGGATTGTTTGATTACTGTATGAATAGTGTAGAGGGGAAGGTGCTTAGTGCACTGTATTATAAGAAAATAAAAGAGTTGTGGACTTTTACTTGGTGTTTGGAGTGGTACCTGAGGGTTCAAGAGGTGGATCAGAACCTCTACTGCAACACTATATTGTCCAAAAGGACTCGTTCCATTATAGGGTGACTGAGATCTAATGAGTTGCATCACACACATGGGTGAAATGAATTCTGTTTGGGGTCCCAGTTCGTCACAAAGTCATCTGAGCACTGACATTACATACATGGCCAAACCTTATGTCTTTGACTTTGTGAGGAAACCAGAATACCTCTAGAAAAAAACATAAAAAACACGAGGAAAACGTACACATTCCATATAAACAATGACCAGGCTTGAATTTGAGACAGCAGCACTACCAATAAAATGGGTGTTAGGTTAATTAGTGCAGTGTAAGGAAGTGTGCTTTGCAATAGACTGGCAATCTGTCCAAAGTTGCCAGCACAGGCCTCAGCCTCTTGTGTACCTGAATGGGATTAAAGATTTGAAAATTGTATTGAATAGGGCTTTGGTAAAACTTGCATAAACTATTCCTGTCAGTAAAGCTCTTTTGAATTGAATTGTGACTGATTAACAAATTCATGTTGAGACATAGTGATTTAAGTGGAAATTTTTGTTTTTACAAATAATCAGCTTTTGGTTTTCATGTGTTCTGTCAAGCAGCATAATCATTTGGATGGGCAAAAAAAGGAAACACAAACATAAGAGCAAAACCAAATTTTGTTAGCAGTAGAAATTGTAGCAAAAGTAGAAGTTTGTGAATGACAGAGGTCGTCGGAGAATTGCCAAACATCTTCACGATAACCACTTTTTAAAATAAGAAATCACTGACTGTGCCACATCTATACCTTGAAGGAGATGGGCTGTAGCAGCAGAAGACAACATCAGGTGGCACTCCTTTCAGTGGGCATCTGATCACCAAACTAGACAACTGAACTTTGGAAAAATGATATCTGGTCTAATGAATCTCAGTTTCTGCTATGATAATCCATTAATACATGTTACCTTTTGTCAAAGGTACCATCTGGTGGTGGTAGCTGTGTCAGCAGAGTGTCAACTAAAGGCCACAGTGCATCACCCCTTATGGTCACAGTCTACCATTTTTCAAATGGATAATGCATGACAGAAACTCCGTCTCACTCAAAGTGCCTATGCACTCCCTGATTTCAGCCCAACAGATTGCCTGTAGGATGAAGTGGAAAGGCTGGTGTGCAGCATGAATGGCTAACACCTTAGACATCAGGGGCTACCTTTGCACATCTATCAGGTGTATAAGTCTGTATTGATTGGTCTTAAAAAGATTTATAAAGCACCCATAACACTTTAGAATTGAGATTATTAGTCAGTTACTGCTACATAATAAGACCTTGAAGGCTTTGTTTGTCTTAGTTAGCGCTATAACAAGCATGTAAAGCCCCTGTTGTAAATGGTTAGTCATGGATGTGTGGCTGAAAAATCTGCAGAGACTGTGTTGCGTTGTTAAGCCACTGGACTGAACAATATGTTTCCAGCACCTTTTTGAATCTATGCCATACTGTTATGGTGGCAAAAGGGTATTTACCGGTTACTAAATAAGAATACCGATTAAAGGAGCCGTCAAGTATAAAACAAAGATTCATTGCTTGGTGAACAACATGCAAGTATGTATTGAATAACACAGAGAAAACAAAAAACAAAGCCATATATTATGGTTTTAAGTTAAGTCACTTTTTCGCCAGGTATATTTTTAGTATTCTGTTATGGAAACATGAAAGTGTCTTTAATGTACGGTTGTCACTCTGCCCCCTACTGGCTGAAAGCTGCACAGAGATCCTCGAAATAGATTTGAGATACCACCCAATGTGTGGCTTTGGGTCTCTTATTTTAGATTATTTTTTGTTGTGTGTTAGGGCTTTGTAGCTCAGTGAGCGTACTGTAAACGCTAAAAAGAAAAAGCTTGTCGTTCTGCTGCTTAACATTTTATACTTTAGTTACAAAGCAAAGGTGCATTGACAAAAAGTAATTTGAAAGGAATCTGTTCATTCCAAAGTTTCTACGTTTGCTATGGAAGGCAATGGTGGAATGTACTGTTTCCATCATTTTATTAATATTTTTAACCACAATCCCCTGCAATGCAGATAAAACATTATCAGCTATGATGCACCACTTTTTTAGCTATATTTTGACAGACAGCCATTATGATTAATTTAAGAAATATATGTTCCAGCCCTGGTAACAGCATGGCTGTAACGGATTTTCTGTTCCAGCTTTGCAGGTAAGATGAAGTTTTTTTCAACAAAAGGAAAACAGAATCATGTAGGAACAGCAGTCAGGTTATTACTGCAGGGATCACTGCATTAATTATGTTGTTAAATTAGTTTCAGGTGTGGCTGTACACACCCTTCATTTATTTTCCAAAGCCACTTTTCTATCACTTGATATTCCTTCCTCTAATAGTACCAACAAAGGCACATTTTTGTCTGAAAGCCTTTCTTTATGACATAAAAGACTCCAGGAGAAGTAAACACAGATCAGCACCTATGGTATGAACTGCTAAACATGAGTACAGGTGAGGCAGCGTGAAAGCAGACCATTGGTCAGCCAGGCACTTTGCTGCTTCAGCACTGGCCATCATTATGTGATCTTTATGCCATCCAAAGGATTGAATTGAGGACATTTTGGACAATGTAAATTGGACTGTTTTAGCAGGAGTTATAAGCTCAGGTTCTGATAAACACTAAAGCAAGAGTAGACAGCAACAAATGATAAACTGTATTCTACAGAATGCCTTCCTACAGACAACACCATCACTGTCAATTAACAAAACACTATGCAGTAACTGCATTAATATTTATAGACAGTAAACATCAGCAGAAGATGCGACTTATACAGACTTGTGGGAGCAGTCGATGGTGGAGCCTGCACTCTTGTGCTCTAGCCTTAGCCAACAGGGCACCACACTGCCTTTGAATAATATATAGATTGTATATACAGTAGCAACTTTCTGGTCACAAAGCACTTTACAAGAATAATTACATATCCATACTCTGAGGTCCAGTAGATGACATGGCTTACTTTATGTCATATAAATAGTCAGGGGTGGGTTTCTACAACAGGCAGAAGAACTGGCAAACTGAGGGTGAAACAAGAAGTCAGTTGCTGGAATTAAACTTGTGTAGGTGTTTAATATAGCGCCTCCTGTTGTAAACAGCATCCCTAGGCAGTTTAATGAATAGTATAAATGTCGTCATCTTTGTAAATTTGGAGATCTCCCATGAGAAGTAGTTATCTCCGAGTCACTTTGAGAGTCAGTCATAGAAACTGAATCGCACTTACATAGTGTGTGAACAACAGAGGGCGCTTCAGGCCATCCCATTGCCACTTAATGGCATGAAGGTCAAAGAAGTACAAAAAATTTTTTTTTTTATAAAATAAAAACACACAAAGCAAAGAAGACATAGTATATCAGACAACAATGCTGACCCCTATTTGACTTGAAAACATCACTGATTTCTAAGCTCTGGTAATAACTGATCTGAGACATTCACTGCTGTGCCTTGTCGGTGACTGAAGCTGATGTCACATCACACAACTTCTAGCTGGAGGGGATGCCAGACTAGACAACTGCAGTTGCTGATGTCATTGCCTGAGGAGGTCAGATGATAAGACAAACAATTGCCTAGGATGTCAAATTAAACAACAGCGTAACGATTTTTCATCACTTTCATATTTCCAAAGTATCTCAAGCTTGCCCTTTTTCTGAAAGCTGTCATGCATGTGTGTAGGTGGGTCACTTTCCAGGCTCAGCTGAGGTATGTAATACCACCCCAAAATGAGAGGGGGTGCTGTTGCTAACGTTGTCACCTGTTTCTGCATTCACAGATCCAAGAAGACACTGCATGAGGGTAAGGTTCTGTAAGCCAGCAATACCTTTAAAAGAGATAAGGCTACTGCCTATATTTTCAGTTCTGTAGCACCATTGTGCACAAGAATTCAACATGACAATCCGGTTGGTGTCCCAACATTTCAGCTTGATCCTGGGTTTCACTGCCGTTCAACCACACAGCCAATAACGTGCTGCCTGATGGAGCTGGTGCCTGTCTGAAGGCTTTTCAGGGTTTTTTTCCCCCATTCTATCCTGGTACATAAAACAAGAGACATAAGACAGACCATCAGGTACAAAGCACTATTGTGTTCCTTGTTTTTCATGGCTGCAATATAGATGTTGTAGTTCAGGGTGAGCACTCACTGTATCTCACCTCTGACATACACAGAGCCCTGTCCCTATGACTTAAAATACAATCAAACCTGGTAAGGCGAGTGGCAGACTGATTGGACTGAGTCGATGGGTATGTCAGACTATGTGATTGGAGGTCATAGGAGTGCATCCCAAGTGAATCTAAACTCTTGACTTTGGCTTGATAATGCACTGTTCCACTGCTACAGTTTGTTTTTCTGACACTCTGACTTTTACTACCTGCTGGCACCCCCTGAAGGGGGTCGTATGGGTCGCTAGCCACTTTCTTTTTACAAGTAACTTTCATAGTGGTCACCCTAAGACACATTTACAGTAGTTTCTATATTTCTAAAACATGAACTTTGGCAGATGACTCACTAAAGAAGTCAATGCTTGGGACTGAACAGGCCAGCTTAGAAATTTAAATTATGCTTTTCCATACTAACAACAATCCAAGGCAAATTACACTTTTAACACAACTGATTTGGCATTTTTACAATGTAGGATGAAGTGACTCACTGTGGATAACACAGCAAGTGATGAGTGGGCCTTGAGCCTTCAGCTCATTCTTTACTGCCCAATGCCTTTAGGCCAGGGTTCTCAACCATTTCTCTTGGCATACCACCTCCAGCAATTGGAATGGTTCAAAGCATCTCCACTTATTTTAATCTAAAATTATTAATAATGAACTTTTATTGGACAAAACTGATGATGATATTGCATCTGGGGATTCTAATAAGGTATTACGGATAGTTTTTGTGTGCGTTTAATTTTTTTTAATGAATTATATTTTAATGTAGGAACAGTAGTGTGCTTTTTTTTTTTTGTTCTTTATTTCGCCTTATACAATTTGTCATATTGGGAATTTGTTAGTTTTCGCATACCCTTTGGGACCAGAGCGCAGGGTCAGCCATTGTATAAGGTTAAGGGCCTTGCTCAAGGGTCCAGCAGATTAGGATCTCTTTGGCTGTGACGGGGGATTCGAAACAGCAACCTTTGGGATACGAGTGCAGATCCTTAACCTCAGAGCCACCACTCCGCTCCACGATAATGATAGTGAACAAAATTAGAAAGCCTAAAAAATTATGGAAATTATACAATTACATATGAATTCAGATCAAAAGAGGAAGAAAAGCAACTCAAGTTATTTTCACAGTACTCACAGTATGACTTCAGATCAACCATCACAAATGTTTCCAAGTTGGTGCTGAGGCTAAGGTTACTTCATCACACAGAGGGTCTTCATTTCAGGCTCCAGTTTTGACAACTTTACGCACATCTGCGTCTGCATTCAGTAGATTCCATTATTTAGGAAAAAAGAAGGAAACCGGACACTGGTGACTCTGTCAAAAGCAAAACTTTCTACTCTTGATTAAGATTAGTGAAAGTTAAAAAGAAAGGTTGGAAATGTTTATTTTACCATTAATAATTGTTAATATTTGCTTTTGATCCTCATTTTATATTCTTCTGCACTCATTTGGCAAACTCAGATTTTCCTAAAAATGACGGAAAACCAAACAAGTTTACCAAATCTAAAAATACATCGGATGACAAATTTGGGAGGCTTATTTAACATCCTACTCTGTAATCTTTGTGTTGCGTTTAATTATGTATTCCTCCCTGGATCCTCCACACCTCCCCATATAACTTGGCACTTTCTCCAAATGTTATGTATGTATGTATTTATTTATTTAATTAATATGTGCGTGTGCCTGCCCTCGTATTACACCTGGTAACCACTTTTGTGCCTGCCCTAGGACAAGCTCAGCGTGGGAAAGGAGCTATATGAATAAAATGTATTTCAATAAAAAAGTATTATTATAATAATAATAATAATAATTATTAATAATCCTCAGTATCTGATCTACAAGTACAAGTCAAGTAGTTAGGAAGGAGAATGTCACTTTATCTGAACAAAGTGCTGTTTATATCACTGGCATGAACTCATCCATTACATACTTACTTATGTTTTTATTTACTTATAACTAGCATGTTCCTTTCTGACCTCTGTGCTTCTAAATGAACTTTCCTGCTGCTATGGCCATGGCAGATTTAGTGCTACAGATCCTTCTCAGATACGGTTTATGCATGTTATGGTTGTTTAAATGATCGTATGTCATGTTTATACTAATGGTGAGCGAATGGAATTATTTATTAAAAAAAGGCGAGAAGCTTTCAAGGGGCAATTCCTTCATTCTGTGCATCCCGATGCTTTATCACTTTTGTCAGGTCAACACAATATTCAAGGTCAGTTGGTTATTAGAGTTCACCAGGACTTTAAAAAATATGTTTTGAATTTGAATGTTAGTATTTATGACAGACCTGCTACATGTACCAGGCAGTGTGGCAAAGCAGTAAAGGTTTTAGATTTCAGACTCTGACACAGCTGACACTGTGTGACCGTGAGCAAGTCACTTCACCTGCGTGTGCTCAAAAACAAAAGAAACTGAGCCAACCGTAAGTCTCAAATGTTTTAAGTCATCTTGGAAAACGGTGTCAGTCAAATAAAAATGAAAATGTAAGATGTAGTAAAAATGTAGTAAAACAAGTGTGGTGACTGAAACACTGACTTCACAGTAACTGTTAGCTGTAGGTGGTCTTCCATATGTCTGACTTTAGCTAAGAGTCCTGAGTTCAAAACACTCTGAGAACCTCTGTTGTAGGGGGCCATACTTTCCGACGATAATGGAAGTAAGTGAAGGTACAGTATGTAGGAACATCACTTCTATTAACACTAGTCCAGTGTACCATGACTTGATTTATTTAACAAAGTTTTTTTACCCTACAGTGTAAATCTGTTTTTTTCACTCCTGCTCATGGGTATTGATCTGCAGCTTCAACTTTCAATTAATGTCTGCAATCGAAGAGCTTTAAGTCACTCAACAATCATAAGAAAAACGGAACTGTCTTGTAGAGAAAAGGAAACAATCTTTTTTAAACCACTAGCCAAGTAACTGCACTGTGTTCTGTCAAGACATGGCACAGACAGCATGAACCCTGGTCTTCACAGAGGGAAGGAAAAGACACATTGCATCACACTGCATGTGGCAATGAGCTGAAGATCATCTGCAACTAAGCAGGCACTGCATAAGTTCCAGCTGTGTTCTGGGACAATTTGCTACGTGCCTTTAGAGTCACAGCAGTACTCATTGTAACTGTGATTGCACTGAGCAAGACGTAAAAGCTTTATCAGCTCATGAGTCAGATTAGACTGCAAAGGTAAACAATTCAGGCCAGGATATTCCCACTGTGTCATGGAATCAAGCAAGTCCAGCCCCAGAGCCTGCCGTCACTGCGATCTAACAGAGAAAACGCCTTGGCAGGCATCTGAGCCCATACTCTTGGAGCTGGGAGGCAGCACAGTTAGCCACTGAGCCACCATACATATGAAAGTAAGACTTTAACCTAGAAATGTGCACTTACTTGTTACACTTCCACAAAAAGCCTACAAAGAATTTCTGAGCTGTCACACTTAAAAAAAACTTGTATTGATATAAGGGGGTTCAGAAAATACACAAGTGAATGGACATTTGGACAGATAGATCTGTCGAGGTAGGTATTTAAATGTATAGGTTTGTGTTTATCTGCTGTTACTTTATAGTATAGCGAGAACATTTTGATCTGAACAGACAAAGCTGGCATGGCAGCACAGAGATTATTAGCTCACAGTTTTGAATGAGACGTTTGTCCATTCTGCACATTTTTCTTTGTCTCTTCTCCAGGTTTCCCAGTCTCCTTCTATATCCAGACATGTTCCAGGTGTGCATGAGTGTGCCTTGCAATGGGCTGACCTTGTATCTTGGGTTGTTTCCAATTCAAGCTGAGTCATTCCATGACCTGTAATGAAATAAGTAGGTTTAGAAAATGAACAAATGAATAGATGGACAGATGGATGGCAGGCAATCAAATATCTGTGTCTATATACGAGTGAATGTTGCATAGTTTTATATATGTTTAAGGCATTTAAACTCCTTTTCAGGAAAGACTGCCCTGTACAAATATATTGATGGGATTGAACAGGCAGATGGGTGTTGGGTTTCAAATAATCTTACAAAATGGTGATGAAATGATGACATTGAAGTAAAAGTAAATAAATAAACTATAAAACAAAATTAGGACATTATTTGGGCAATCCCAAGAGTCAGAATCCAAGTTCAGGGATGATAACACATTTTAAGAAATATATTCATTCACTAGGACGTCAGTGACAGCCATATGATAAAGTAAGCCGCCAAGTATGCAGGAGACTTTCCTCCAAGTCCACTAATCCTCTGATGCACAAATTTAAGAGGAGCTGAAATGCACCCCAGCAGACACAAGGCTCAAGTCTCAAGTCTCAGCTACACAAACTATGACCAGAAGATATTCCTGCACACACAGAGGATGCAAAACCACTGAAGGAAACTCATGCCAGCATATGACAGCTTCATAAAAGGGATGTGTGGCCCTGTACATATGGAGTTAACAAGGAGGCATTGTGTGAATATATTTATTTATTTATTTATGTAGCTGACATGAAAGCAATTTATAAATCGCAAGAGTACATTATATAACATTTTTTGTGGAGCACTGGCGTATAAATGACTTGTTCAGGGTGACATTGAGTTCACCGACCCACCAGTGTTCCAACTCTCTAAATATGTATTACCAAATATAATGCCTCTGAGATGTCTGTGATGACATCCGTTGTAAAAGGCACTATATAAATAAGACTTTTTGTTGGATACATTGAAGGGTAAGTCATATTTATGCAACAAATCAGATCTCGTTCGTGTACTTTCTGTCACTCTGTTGTAAGCGATTATCCGTTCCCAAGTGCTGCATGTTACATTTCCCAAATTTCAGCAGAACAAATAATCCCAAGATAGAACAACAGCTGTTCTGTTACACATCAATGAGGATGGTGCTCTTTGGCCTACTTCCCTGGAAACGATTTTTGCATCTACTGGCTGTTACAGACGCAAACCCTTTTTTTCTGATGTTTTCCTTGGACAGGCCTGGTGGCATAGTGCTTAGCACTACACCCTTAACAGTATATGGGATTCTGATTTTCCTTGTCATTATTTGTCTACTATCTCCATTGCTTCTTTTGCAAAGATACTTAATAACTCAGGCCATCCTAAGGTGTGTGGAGTAAGCAGACTACTTATCCATCCATTTTTTGAACCCACATGTTCTATTATAAATCACAGGAACAAGCCATGGAAGAGCGGTTTTCTATCCCAGGGAACACTTGTGCAAACACAACTGTCTAAAATGTCCTCTGTGTAAATGTAGTTACTGTTTTCACAGTATGAACTAGTTCAAACCACAACATTCTTCTGTTTTCTTATTTAATTTTCCCGTTAAAGCCTTTGAGTACACATGCCCATGCTCAAAGGAGGAAGCAGAGACAAGAGTTAACACAATGTCCCATAACATTCCTCATTGCTTGCTCACTCCTTCTACACCTCTAACAATCGGAGTGCACTTGCATGCCACTGAGCTATGCTTCAGGCAGAGACCATCTAATTAGGATTAAAGTTAGGGTTAGCCGTATCAGGGATCACATCCAGGTTGTCAGTTAATTTAACTTACATATTATAATGCCATCTACTGGCTCCTGCTTGCATTGCACTATAAATTTCTCTGTAAAGTCCAAGGCACCTGACTCCCTAGCTGCCAGGACTGTACCACACCCAGCGGTGCCCAACAGGATTACTGAATTCTCTGGCTGTTGTCTCGAGTGAACAGGGACATCGGCCTGCCCTTGACTACGCTCTAAACTGACAAGACTCTTCTTGTTCTTCAGATACTGACAAATGGTCCTTTGTCCCCACATCAGCTCCTATATGGGAACATTCAAACCCTTTTCATAATCTAGAAAGTGTGTCAGGCTCCTATGGGAATTAAATACCTCTTCATTATGAACATCTTTTCATGTTTGGTTTTTGATAAATGTATTTTTCATTTATTATTTCCATTCTTTGTTTTATTGCTTCCTTATTCCTCTGGTGCCTTTCTCAGTCAGGGATGTGTTGATACCAGGCTACTTTAGTACAAGGTAACCTTTTGTTAACTCTTTATGTCAAAAACAAAATATATTTAAGTTAATCATTTAGTTTGATCATCTGGTGTAAATTTTTGCTTCCATGACGCTGAGCAGTTTAAGTTAAATTCTTCTAAGGAAAATTTGCTATAGAAATAAATAATATTAAAATACACATCCTTGGGGAAATTCAGAATGCTGTTTCTGCTGTAGACTTTGATTTCTGGATTTTCCCATAACAAAATTAGCTCAATTGATCAAATCTTGCTCATCCCATGGAGGGGACCTTGGTACCTTGTACTTAAACTTCTGCTTCCCAAAAAATAAAATTAACTACCAATGCTGCATTATAACTTTAAATGAAACACACTCTTGCTAGTCAGTGTGCAGTCAGGTAGTACTACCCTTTGTTAATACTGTAGGTTTTCAGTACATAACTAATTATCATCTCATTCTCACCAAGTCCTAAAATTAAATAAGTCTAACCTCAGGTGACAACCAACATCAAAAGCAATTCACTTTCTCATTATTTATTTAACAAAAAATTAGAATGACTATTATGAAGTGCCTTCATTAGTAAATACTGACTCAAGGTAATTTAACAGATTAGAGCGACTGTTTATATATTTCTGTAGTTCGAGCACTAACAGGTGAAGTCACTCACACAATGACACACATCTGGAGAGCGGTGAGAACAGTTCATGTGCTTTTATATAATGAGCATAATCTCAAGAAACTTTGGAAACGGCACAGTTGTTTCTAACAGGGCCAGCTACACTACTGCCAATTGTCACCATCATAATGTGCCACTCAGTGTACACAGGTGCATGGGGACAGTCAGTATATTATCACAAAGAAAATGGGTGGGATTTCACATAGGTCAATGTCAGCCTCTGCGTGCATGTTACCCTAAGACGCACCTTATGCAACCTCCCTTCTCTAATTCTACAATGAAAACCCTGATAAAATGTAATCAGACAGCAGAATCTAAAATGTGAATTTCAAATATGGGCAATGGGTATAAAGAATACATGTGTATTGAACACTGAGATGCTAAACAGTCCTAAGGTGTCACCACCTTACATGGATGGACTGAAAGGGACCAGTGAAGATGTGCCCAAACTCCACAAGCTCCCAAAATCAATCTAATGGTATGATGTTCAACCAAATGATAACTTGGACACAGCTGTAGTGTTTTGGCCAAAATTCCCTTGGGGAAAAAAAACCTACTCTGTTAGTGACCTTGGGTAAGAATAATAAGAAGGAGCACCATTAAAGACTGATATTAGTTTGAACCTAGACATACCTTTTTGGTTTCAAACCAAATGATAAAGAAGAGCGTTACTTTAAAAAAGGTAAGCTGAAATACAAGTAATTTGTGGACACACATATAGGCTATTTTTGGTGGTGAAGTGATTTGGACATTTTAAATAAAAGTGTGGAATATTTGAATTTTGGGTAAAAAAATAAACTGCACTGTTTTTAAAGAGAAGTTGATTTTTAATAGTTATTTGAAAAGATAAACAGCATAACAATAAGAACATTTATTTGTATAGCACGTTTTCATACAAATGATATAGCTCAAAGTGCTTTACAGATAAAGAACGAAAAAAGATAAAAATATACAAATTAGACAATAGCATACTGACACAGTCCTTATTAGTAGAATGAATAAAGGCCATAGCGTTTTAAAAAAGGAATGGAAAGATCGGAAGTAGGCTTTTGCAGTGGTGTCAGTTGTAATAGGCATTCTGTCAGATAGACAGGGGGCTCAAGTCTGTTTCGTTAGGCCCAGTAGGTCTATAAGGCTTTGGCTGGTGCCTTATTTCACACTTCAGTTTATTCCTTTTGTAAGTCCTTCACCATTGTCATCTTTTCATGTAATAAAACACTTTTTGCACTTTTGGCTTTACCATTCATCCAGGGTTTGGCAATGGCATCCGAGTGCCCCATGGGTCACAGTACATAAATAGATCAATGACAATGAGTCAAAAATGGCCTGGAGCTAACATCCTCATCCCTTCATTAACAGTTAGAATATGCTGAGTTTCCGTGCCCAGCATTTGTTCTTGAATGTCTGATATTTACCTTGACCTCACCTATTTTGTGTATTGCTATACAGTGCTTAATACATAGTAGTCATATCATTCTTGGTTGGGCACAAAGGACCTAAAAGGGGATCAGTTCAGATGGTGGCATCATTTAAACATTTCTTTACTTACCCGTGCAACAGCTCACATTTAGAGATCCTGACACAGTATCTTGTGTTTTTAACTTCTGCTGTGACTTTCTGGGTTTTGAACTTTTTCTTGCATTCAAGTCCTCACTCTGATCTACAGTTAATGACCATCTGAAGGTTTATTGGATTCTCTTTGTTCCTTTGCTCTTTTTGCATTATGATGCCTTTGAAATCATTTCAGGTTCTTTGTTTGTTTTTGTCAAGAGCTACTTGACTTTCAAGTACAAGAAAACCCCACATATGGCATACCATTTGACTTGTCTTGATGTCTAATCATGCAAGATGTTGTGGCTTCTGGGGTTCACCTCTATTTTAGGCCCTGTACACCTGAACAACCCTCATTTTAAGACTGTTTTTTTGTAGGAAACTACACTCGTGTGATAAAGAGTAAACCAATAAATATCTTCAGTAAAAAATGATCAGAAAGACTTGAAGTTGTGCAGGCTACATCAACTGACCCCAGGGGTCCCACCCATAATGAAGAATGAAGAATGAAATGTACTCTTTGTCACAAAACTCAGAAAAAATGGGGATTGGTAATATAGGCATGTGAAGCGTCAGTTCAGGCTATTTTGAGGTTGCTGATTGCAGATATGATATTGATATCTGATTCTTGACCCCTGGTCTTCTAGCCCTCGAACAGACACTCCTAGAAGGTAGTTCAAACATAAATAAGCATGTGGGGTACTGTTTTAGACAATTTCAGGGACAGTGATTATGGATATGATGTGAGTTTTGATCCTTTACTAGGGATCTGTCCCGATAAGTTCCTCTATCAGGGTGTGAAACATGATACGTTCATATTACAATTGAGA
Source organism: Polypterus senegalus (assembly GCF_016835505.1). Lineage (NCBI taxonomy): Eukaryota > Metazoa > Chordata > Cladistia > Polypteriformes > Polypteridae > Polypterus > Polypterus senegalus. The sequence goes on along the minus strand of NC_053165.1, from coordinate 4,584,766 downwards.
ATAATTTGTCTTGAAGCATTTGTATTGAAATACACAACCCCAAATTAGAGCGGCTTACACTAATTCAGACTTTTTGGATTTATTGCTGAATCTCAGTGCCTATTCTATGACCTTCTGCCAGCTCACTTTTTGTAAAACAGACTCATTTGTTAAGAAACTACGAAATCATAGCTCTTTTGTCATGTCTATTCGCATGCTTGTTCATGGACTCAGTCCATGTGAACATATTGGCCCTATGTACGCATTTCGACCGGAGTTTGTGCTGCTGGCCTTGCTTTACTTGGCCATGTGCTGTCTTGGGGGCTCGTGGTTTGGCTTTTTCTGTGAAGAAGTCAAAGTCAAGGGGTTATGCTGGTATGAGGATGGTTGGACTATGCCTGCCTGACAATGCTTCTATTACCAGATGTGTCACATGGTTGCCTACAAATCAGAACTTTTTCTTTTTCTTTTTAAATAAATCAATCTCCATAAAAGTCAGTGTCAAAGTGTTACACTGCTATACGCAATGCAGAATAACACAAAATTAGCATTTTACATAGTATTAATATTTGATATGTAGTGAATTCCTAAATATTTAGACCTTTGAAAGATTTAGTACATAGAGGCATAAGTGGATGGTACATTTTCAGTGGCATTGCAAAAATGACAAAGAACAAAGTAATCAAAGTCAGTTTGCCTCCGCTGCTCACTCATAAGCATCCTGCACCATTTGTTTATCTGCAAAACTCCTGAGGGCTGTAGTAGAATTTTTCTTAGGCAGTGTTGTATTGAAATAGAAGTAAAGATGTACATAATAATATTAATAATAATGCATTTTATTTATATACATGGAAGCATTTACAAGGGAAGTGTGGGCTTTTGTTGACAACCACCAGAATTACAGCTCCATGAGGAAGAGCATCACAAAGCTGCCTTCCTGAAAAAGAAATTAACAAGAAGACTGGCCATCTTGGTCCCCCATCCAAAGCTCAGCCTAAGAGCGGCATTGGCTCGGAAATGGACTGACAATACTGAAGGTCACTGCAATGCTGGCCACTGCTGATTAGGCACGAGACAGTTAACAAATGAAGTAAACAACACACATCATATTCCACTGTGAGTACTATGCAATATACACAATCACATTCTACCAAGGCTGTCAATCTGAAGAGGGAAATTCCCTGAAGAAATGCAGGCGCAACTCCCCTTCTGTTCCCACCCCTGCAATTTGTCATGATGACTGCCATAAACAAGAGGCCTCAAATTCTGGCTTCAAAAACACTGAGCAGCTGCTAGTTAAAGGACATCACAATTAAAACAATGCACGTTCATATTCTGTTCTAATGCAAGCTAAATAAACTGTGTTCCTCATTTATGCAATGTGACTGCTTAATAAATAAACCAAGAACATAAACAGTTGTATCACCAAAAAAAATACAAGATCGAAATGCGATATGATTTGGCATAATTATTCATCATTGCTGTAATTCTGTACTTTAATCCATTCTGAGATGGAGCTTATCCTGGCAGCACTGTGCATTGCTCTAATCAACACTGTCCCAAATGACATGCCATTAAAGGCCACATTTACAAACTGTTTTCTGGTCCTATTTACTTAGGGTTGTGGCAACCTTGCAGCACTCAGCAAAAAAGAAGAACTATCCTTGGATGGGGTCAAAGTCTCTTTCAGCACAAACATACATTAGTAGGCTGTCTGTATCTCCTATAAAATCTGGTGCTGAGACCACTCACTTCTCCAGTGTCTTCTTTTTCCCAGATGTATTCAGATATATACTCTGGCAGAAAACAGTAATTCCACTGGAAGCACTGGTCCCATTTGCATGACAAATATCATTGAGGCCTCGTGTGGAATTTAATAGGTTGGCATGACTCTTAAGGTTTCCAAATGCCTCAGACGACATTAAGTATGCGTGCCGACATGAAATCTTCGAAAGTGTATTTTTGTCATAGATGTTTGCGTATTTCACAGTTTGCACACGTGCATTTGTGTTTGTGCATAAAGCTGGCAGCATGTAAGCAGTCTATGTATAGATGTTCACACAAATACAAAAATTTGCAGAAAGCTCTCTGGACAAATGTGGTGATCTAAACTGACATCAAAATAAAAGTGGAGTTACGTATGGGCAAAGCATGAGCAAGTGTTTACAATCACAGCCTGTGAAAGAATGAGTATGTGGCTCACAGTAACAAGAAAACCACTGAATAGAGTGAAAGACGTTTCTCATCACATCTACAGAGTACAGTAAAATGTATTCTTATTTGCATGCCTGACCAAGATGAACTGCAGCAATTACCATTCCCCAGTGTCATTATCAGCAAGTCAGTTCTGATCAAATGTGGGCCACAACTCCTAGGTCTTTCTCATGAGTTGTAGATGCCTTTACGACAATTGCATTGCTACTAAAATATGCCAAGAAAGCTCTGACTACAAGTCTGAAAGCAGTACGAGCAAATGAGAGATTTGGAGCATTTCACCACCAAGGGCGTGCATGTGGGTGAGTGTGCCTCATGACAAACATGCACAAGTCTTCTGAATCCCGTTTTTTCCTTGCAGGGTCCGGCAGAGCACCCACTCATCCAACACTAGATTCATTTACGAACTATAACCAATGCTACAATATTTTAGTGAAAAATTCAGAAAAAGATCCATGCTGACTCAGAGAAGACAAGCAAACTCCAAACAGAAGTTATTCTAGGTTACAAATCATCTAGTGTATATACTGTAACTGTGTCATCCGTAATCTAGGGTAGGAAATACGGTGCAGAAGCTGAGGACATGAACATTAAACTGCAGAAGAAGATGACATTACATTTATATGGTGCTTTTCAAGAGACTCAAATTGCTTTAAATTGAAAGGGGATACACTTCAACCACCACCAATCTGCAACATCCACCTTGATGATGCGATGACAGCCATTTAGGACCAGATTGTTAGCCAATAAGGGACATTGGATGATTGGGGGCCAAATGACCATGCTATGAGAGGCGATTTAGCCAGGACATCGGGGAACACTCTGCTCTTTATGAAAGATGGTTTTACATCTCATCCAAAAGACTCCAAGGTTATTGGTTCAGTTTCCACCTCTAGTTCACTTTGTGACCCTGAGCAAGTCACTTAACCTTCTTATGCTTCAAGTGTAAAAAATAAAAAATTGTAATGGATGCCAATCTTGTAAGTCAGCTAACATAAAGATGTCAGCCAAATATATAAAGATAGATAGATATAATAATAACAACAGTCATCCTCTTCATGCCTTTTTCCATGCAGAGATGTGGGGATCAAGAGTCTGATATAGGACTGGTCCTTCAGTTATAACATTCTGCACTGTGTACAGCTTACAGAGAACACTTTAGATTTTGCAAATTTGAAACCCGCATGCATATTTCCAAGCAGAGTACAATGTAAAGCTACACAACATACAGGAATTAATGCACTGAGTATGTAGATAATAATAAACACACACCAGAAGGGGCAATTAGGGCAACCCGCACACAGAATACAGATTTCAAAGCTAATACATAATTGTGTTTTTATAGCCTTATTACTGCATTCATTTTTATACTACACAGCATTTTGATTTGCAAGCCCATATGCAATTTTCTCCATCTCTTGGCAAACTTTAGATATTTATTTATTGATGCCAGTTTTTACACAGAGCTAAGCAAATGTTACTTGGTGTAGAGCAATCTCAAGAGCAAAAGTTAAAGTAAATGTTCTTAATTCTGAAAAGCAAGAAAAACTAATTCCCAATATGGACTGAGTGCTTACTCAAAATGTTGTGTATAAGGAAGCATTTTCTGCTAAAAAAAAAAAGGCTATTGAATTCAATAAGGAATTACAGTATGTAAGGATATAATCATTTCTACAAGAAGATAACAAGTTATATGCAGTTTGTCTCCTGCCTTGCACCCTGTGTTGGCTGGGATTGGCTCCAGCAGACCCCCACGACCCTGTAGTTAGGATATAGCGGGTTGGATAATAGATGGATGGAAGTTATATGCATGCAAAGAAGAAAATAAGCACAGCAGTTACTTAAGCATTTTCTCATCCTTATGTGATTATGGCTGTAAGATGCTGTTCACTCATCCAATACTTCAGCCTTCTTTCCAAAGACAGAAGGACGTGCTGTTACAGCTACTTAAACGTGAAAACCAAAGAAAATTCATGAAAACACAGAAAGAACTAACAAACTCTACAAATAAGATAACCACTCAGACGTCAAGCCGCTGTGTATAATGCTGCATTCCACATAATTATACTCTACAGTATATAATAAAATCTAATTTAATCTAATCTCATCTGTAATGCAGATATCTACTTGAAAGCCTTATATACAGTAATATAAAGTCATTTTAGACAAAGTGACCCGCTCAGGGGAGTCAGCAGAGAGAACTGAGTGAGACATTTTCTGTTTCACCATCCAATATCATAGCCAAAGAGTCATTACAGCTAACATGAGAGGAGAGTTGTAGACTTTGTACAAAGAGCCAAGTTTCAAGACCGATTCTGTGTTGCTCTGACACAAATGCAGCAGGACAGTCAGGCCCCTTTACAAATGAACTATCAGCAGGTGTAACTTATGCTCAGCTTGGTATTACAAGCATGATATGGTCTTACATTTTGAGGTTTGGAGTGAAGATTTAATTGCTTTAAACATACTTTAAAAGAAATAAAAAGAAAGTAATGTTAAATCTGTGATTTTGTTCACCATGAAAGGAACAGACTTTGCTATTTGAGCAGGTAACAGTTAGTGCTTGTCAAGTCATCACAGAAAAAGCTTTCAGAAACACCACTGAATTGAAACTGAACCTCCCTCTTCACCATCAACACAGTTCATAGTCTAGACTGGAAGGAGCACTGACGGTGCCTTTTGGGAGTCATTAAATATAAGTTACCAAGTGTAACTCTGACATTACTGCTTTGCAAAACGTGCAATGACAGACCCGCAGAGACCCCCAAATAAAAGAGCATTATGTATGAAGGAACAGACCGAATAAGTATTCATTAGGGCAGTCGAGGTCACACGGGGACAAAAGCAGCAGGAGCGCAATTGACCCGCAGGCAGGTGGAGCGAGATGCGTTTCCATCAGCGGATCCCATGCTCTCCACTGCACAGCTCATATTTCATTTGCCTTACTTAACATTTATTAATTATCCAAAGAGACCCAACAGCTTAATATAAACATAAAAAACGGTTACAGTCCTAAACTACTATACTGCTTCACCGTACACATATGGTTCAGTTATTTCAGTCCTCAGAAGAGAGGGTGCTTTGTCCTTTTTTATTTTTTATCTGGGCTTTGAACTCACTACACTCATCACCAGATGAGCAGGACGGATGGACTACTCCCCCACAATGGTCCTGCAGCCCAGCTGCATTGGGATTCTCTTTACATTTAGTAATACTGTGTACAGATGCATAGCCCTGCTGTCCTGCCGTCCAAGCCATTTGTGAAAAAGACATTTTTTTGTTCATTGCGGTTATAAATGATTTAAACAGTGAATACGACTGCAGCTGTTGAGAAAACTTGGAATTTCAGGCATACTGGGGTCAGTGCAGGACAGGTGAAGGACTAAGTTGACTTTTATTGCTGAAATCACTTGTCTTATCATTGAACTTAACAGACCGATGTTAACTCTTTCTATGTCAGAAGATTTGGAATGATGGTGGAGCCGATGTAATCTAGGGATGGATTCTGGACTTACAGTACCTTTTGGTTTACACATGGAAACATTGGTTTAAGGTAAGGGGCCAGAGAAGAGGCAACTCAAAATAAAGGCTCCCAATAAATACAGTTAAACATCACCTCAAATGGGAACAGAAGATATGAACAATTCTAACAGGCCATTCAGCCCTACAAGCTCACCAATTCTAATCACTCGGTTTCTCCAGAACAATGCTGACTTGAATTACCACATTATTTGGTAATTTATTCCATATTTCTATGATTCTTTGTGTATGAATGAATAAAATTTGACCATAGGAAGACTGCAACTGTGTCTCCGTGTACTTGTTGAAGAATTCACTGCAAAGTAATAGCTGCAAACCACTGTACAAATTCCATTCACAAATTAAAACACCTCAATCATGTCACCTCATAATCTCAGTTACCTTAAATGAAATTCTGATAGCCAAGACTCTAGGTGGTCTACACTGGTGAGCATCTTTTGAATGGGAAGTTCATGCTGCCAGTTAGGCTCAGGCTAAATTAGAAATTTGGATCTACCAAGTACTCTCTCCTATCGTAAGTCAAAGTATTGGGTTCAAGCGACGCTGGCAGAAGAAATGACCTTTTGGGGTGTACAGCATGCATTTCTTTGGTGTTAGAATTCTTATGGGAGAATACAAAAAAAAAAACCACACCAGCTGCGTAAAGTCAGGCTCACCTCTACACCCAGCAATGGTATACTGTAGTAACTAAATCTAATTAAGAGTGGCCGTCCTCCTACCTTAAAGTTTCACCATGGCATCTTATCAGGTGTGGAGATCCTGAAAGGTCCCCAGCTGGATGTCTTACAGATGTTAATTTGTATCAGTCAACAAAGCATTCTGCTCCACATTCAATCAACATTCCTATACAACTGTATGCTATTCTTTCTTGTAAAAATCAATTACATTTTTGAGGATTGGAATGTGGACTGGAGCAGATAAATACCCCCTTAATAAAATATTTTCAGGGAAAAATGACACATTAACACATTGATGAACACATTCAGGTGCAAATTACACAAGATTAGCAGGTTGAATGTTTGATAGCTAATTTACACCTCGCTGCTAACTGACTACTGTTAAAGAAAAAACACACTCTGAACTCAAAATCTTAAAGAAGCAACTGAATTAAAATGAAGGAAAAAAAGGTATAAACTGAATCACTGCCTCTTTCATAAAAGCTATAGCTGAAGCCAGCTGAACTTCAAAGAGAAGGAAATGCAGCACTATTATGAATTTCTATGATCACAGACAGAGAGCAGGAGCAAGCTATCAAATTGCACAGCAAGTTCAGCTGGCAATAAAGATGGACCTCAAATTAAGCAACTGGCTGATACAAAAGTCTACATCCAGTGTGACTTATCAGGACTGAAGCTGCGCTTCCCTACTGTATTTAGTTTATGAAAAGTTTCAATAAAATATTTCTTTTTTCCTCAAAATAATGTTTAGTGGTAATTTGCCTCCAAAAGATACTACATAAAGCCAAAAGATCACCCCAAGGCGTCTTTGCGTGAACAAGCCACTACACCTGCCAGGACTCTCAGATACAATGTGCTGCTGGTAAGCATTTGCCAGGATGGCACAGGGTATGGTTTAATCCTACAGAACAGAAGAGGTCTTACATATGCCAGTGTGGAAGCAAGCAGACACCAGCACAAACTTAAGAGTAAGAAAACTGAACAATGCTTAATTACCCAAGATGACTTGGGGGGATAATGGGACCCAAAAGGAGTTATCAGTGGTGGGCTACCACCTCTGAAGAGAACATATGGAAATGTGCTGTCCCTTTAAAGCAACTAAAGGCTAAGTAGGACAGGGGCAGAGGGGCTTGCTAGTGTCTTGCTTGATGTGCCTGGAGTTGCAGAAGCCAGAAATAACTGTGTGTCATGTACTTAACCATTTTGAATCAATTTGCAACTTAACATAACATTCTCAGACCCCACTTAATCTAATTCATAGTAGACCGGAACCTATCCCAGCAGCACTGGGAAAAAAAGCAGGATACACCCTGGACAGGACAGTAGTAGATCTCAGGGCCCACACACATGGCCAGGTTACAATCAGCAGTTAACCTGCACATTTTTGGGGGTGTAGGAAGAAAACAGGCGTATTTGGAGGAAAACTCAAATGTGCAAACTTTACACCGACTGGAACCCAGATTCACTGGATGTGAGGCAGTAGTAGGCAGCTACCTAAGAGGGCACCCAAGATAAAACTGTCAGCTACATAAATAAATAGAAATGTTTTCTGTCCACATATGTTAACACTGCAAAGCACTTTACATGAAGCTGGTATAGAATTAATTACGTTTACCAGCTACAATGAAACATTTGAATGTGTTATTCACAAATGTGTAAAATAATCATAGGCCAGTTCACAGCCAACAAAAGCATTAAATAAAAATACTGACCTGGCCAAAGAAATCCCACAGTCTTTAGTTAGCATAGCACCTGCCATGACAAACACCATCAGGAAGTGATATTCAATGATCAAAAGAATACAATGTAAAGACACACAAAGCATTATAATAGAACACAAGGTAACCAAATTCAAGATTCATTTCAGAGACGTATTGAGACAGCAAATGAATGAACATCAAATGAGAATATAAAACAATGAACTGAAAGCAAACCTCTTTAAAGGCATTAATAAAACAACAAAAGTACTATGGAAGCGAGGTATTTCAACTTGAGGTAGACACAATGCCAAGAACACTTCACTCCTCGCCTTGCTCAGCTCCACTGGATTTGTGTCTGATGCCAACCATCTTGAGACTGATGTTACTAACTGGTTAAACTGTGAATTCAAACACTGTCTTCAATTCTGTCTATGTAAAATCAAGGGAGACTGGTGTATTTTAATTTTGTTGCTCTCCCCACACCCAAATCCTTAAAACAAGTGATTATTGGAAGAACGGCCTAACCTTGCATCCACTGGCTCTAGACAGGAAGCAGCTGTGCACGATGCCAGTGCATCATGAGTTCCATACATTAACCATAGAATATACTGCCTGCGTGTAAAACATTTGGAAATATCGTGATGAGAACAAGCAATTCAGAGCCACACAGCTCATTTATAGCTTTACAATCAACATCAGTTACAGGACCCTAGTGAGCTAGCGTGTGCCACAGATTTATACCTCAAGTTTGATATATTTGCAGGTCTTTGTGTGAAGCTTATGACTTAGAGAAAACACAACAGCTATACAAACAGAAACTTGATGTTTCCCAAAATGTTTTTTGCAAAAAAAAACTTTAAGAACAGATGAAAATGCTGCGAGTCAGAGAACTTTTGAAACTTCAAATCAGTTACATCAGAGGTCTGTAAAAGGAAACTTGGGGTCGCATCAACATGCTCTTCTGTCTTTAAAGTAGTCTGTCATTGGCTTGATATGTATTTCCTCTAAGTTATGGTTAAGTGCCAAAACCGATAGACTTAAATGTTTGTGCCGTTTTTGTAAACTGATTACCATGCGCTGATTGACCCTCAGTTGCAGTTCCTACATAAGAGCGAGCAAAAGAAAATGTCACATGCATTACAAGGACATGAATTAGCAAATTAAGTGAGAAGGTCACAGATGATACTAAGCCAACCATCCATTCCTAATCATGTCATTTATTTTTCGCCCACCCAATCAAATTCAGATAGTAGCTGTGGGCCCATGCTGCTGCTGCCAACTGTAGTGGGGGTGTCAGTCTGTCTTTGTAATGCATACACTCATATTTATCCATTTCACATCAGCCAGCCAGTACGTCTTTGGAATTTTGGCAAGAATGGAGTTCTTAGAGTATCAAGTGATGCTGGTGCTAGTATTATCTGCTTTGCCACCATGTCAACCACTTTCAGTTTTGCTGGTTGCATATTACAGATCCTTTTCATTGTTATTAAAATACAAACTCCATCAGTTCTGAAGCTGTTCAAAATCATTTTTGTTGTTGCCTTAGTATTTTCTGTCTTTCTCGTCTATGCCTTTACAAACAGTGCCATGTTCAGCTGAAAAGTGAATGTTAGACTGTTTAACTAGCGGAAACATAGCACTATCATTTTAAATCTGTCCAAAAATCTTCAATAGCTTCTTATATAAAGAACAGCACTGTAAAGTTTATTTTAAAGGTCAGGATGAATACCAAGCCATGAAGTCCAAGAACTCTCCGTAGACCTCCATTATCAAATTTTGGTGAGGCGTAAATCAAGGCAAGGGGTTACAACTATTTCTAAAGTTTTAAGCATTCCCAAGAACACAATCGCCTCAATAATTGTGAAATGGAAGACGTTTGGAACCAACAGAAACCACTCTTGAGTTAAAAGAATCTGAGGGCATGAGGAAATAGAATCTCTGGTCATATATTTTTTTTTTTTACCAAGCACAGGCCTTATACACTTATACATTAACTACCTAATGCAGTATATTCGCCACATAATATAGAACAATTCTTCTATCTTTACCAAATTTCTTAAATATTAACATATCACTTTACCCTTCCCTTTTTGTGCAGTATCTGCAATGCTAGACTGACAAAGCTGAGCGCTCTAAAGTGGTATCAACTGAAAAGCAAATCCAGCTGTGCACGCAAAGCCTTCTTTTACCAGGCAGTCATGAGCAGCTTTGAGTTATACGCTGTGGCCGTTTACTCCACTGACAAAATGCAATGGAGCCTGGTCACTCAAGCATGAGAGAAATGGAAAAGGCTTTCCTCTAAAGCACAAGGCGGGCTCCTGAAGTTGTGTCTCCCTATGGCAGCTGCGTTAGGCCTTTTCTTTTGTTTCCTTATATATAGCCCTGTGTTCTGGGTCACAAATTCTATTCTCTTACTGTCACTGCCTTGAGAATAGTCTGGATTCAGTCCCGCTGGCACGCACAGAGGGCTCTTGGCAGGACGCAACTTCCAAATCCCACAAAAATGACAGCTTCACAGCAGTGAGCAAACAGATATTGTCCGCTGGAGGAAAAATAATCCTGACAAGATCTTCAGAGTGCCTGAACACAGACGCGACTCCGATCTGACAGTAGCACTTTGAAAGGGATAAGGTTTGTTGCAAATTCCTAAACCACTCTGCTCAGAAATATTTGAATCATATGCAGAAAAAAAATTAGGGGAATTTCTCTGAGGTAGAAATTCCCATTATGGCACTCTGAGTAGTCAACAGAGCTTTAGGCTAACATTTATTAAACCTAAATCTAATCTATAAGCAGTACGGCATTGTGCTGTTAGTGACAGCTTACCCTTTTTTAGGCAAGTTGTAACGCTTCCTTCTTCCATTTAAAAAAGGTCAGTAGCCTTTAACTGCACACTCCAGCTTACCAAGAATCTTTTCCTGAAGAACTGAATGTAGAAAATGTAATGATTTCACCTAACTGGGTTTAGTTGCTGCAAACAGCTGCACAACCTGGAGTTGACACAGAGCTGCTGTTCCTGGAATGCACCACAACTGTACTGCAGCCTCTTCCAAAGAGCTCAGAATTCCAACACTGAAGGGGAAACAATGGACTGAGAAAGTATAAACTAATAGAATTTATGCATTTCAGATGAGAGGGTCGCGTCCAAAATGATCTCCAACAATGAGGGGAAACCATTAATGTCCTGTTAAATAAGGAGCTAAAAAGGCTAAAAGATAGTTGGAGAGAAATATTGCAGGAAAGGTCTAAAACGACCCAAAGACATTCTTTCAATATTTTAGTAGTACAAGAACAGTCAAGGAGCAGGTGAAAAGTATTAGGAATGGTAAAGGGGAGTTAGGATATATAGACAGTGAACTAGCAAACACTTTGAACTTGCACTTTATTTAAGTTTATACACATGAAGAGGTTGATAACCTCCCTAAAGTAACAGAAACTACTGGCTACTTGAAAATTGTAGAGGGGAAGAGCTGCTTAGATTAAATATGCTGAAATCTAACAAAACACCAGGACCAGATAACATCAATCCACAAGTGCTTAAGGAAGTTAGTGAATCTATATACCGGTACAGTATATAAACCTTTGGCACATGTTTCAAAAATCTCTTGCACAAATTCCCTAAGACTAGAGGCCAGGAAATATTACCCTTTTGCATAAAAGGGTGATCAGGCTGATCCAAGTATCTAAAGGCCAATAAGATTAATGTGCATTACATGTAAATTAATGGTATCAATTATTAAGGAAAAGACGAGCCGCACAGGTCTAGAACAGGAGCATTAGCAAATACTCAACATGGTTCAGATGAGGAAGGTCATGATTCATTAATATGCTGGAATTTTATGAAGAAGCAACAAAATGGTATGATCAGAGAACTGCATGTGAAATTATTTATTTTGAAAAGGTGTTTGATTAGGTACCACATGAAAGGTAAGAGATTAAACTAAAAAATGAGGGAATTCAAGACACAGTCTAGAAGTGGGCACAAAACTGGCTCAAAAACAGGAAGCCAAGGGTAATGGTGAGGGGAACTTTTACAGAATAAGGTGATTTGAAAAGTGGTGTCCAGCAGGGGTTGGTACGGGGTCACTGTTTTTTTAATAAACTTAAATGATCTAGACGTGAATGTAATCAATAAGCTGGTTAAAGCTGCAGAATCTTGATTTCTTCTTCGAGATTCAGACGTTAGTGTCAGTATTTCATCAGAATAAACCCTTGAATCCATCTTTCTTTTGATGAATGGAGACTGGTGCTGGTAGTATTATAATGTGGGGATTTATTTCTTTGCACACATTAGGCTGGTAATACCAGTTCTGTCTCTTTTGAATGAAACGGCACACTTAAGCCTTGTTGCTAACCATAGCCATAGTCTAGCCAAAACAGAACACAAAACAATATTAAAGAAAAAAGTAAAAAGGCAAATGATGACTGTGTGAAGCACACACACCTTTGGCTCCACTTGCCACAGTCTCTCTCTTCATGGCGCATGATGTCTATTGCAGCCATAGTTTCTATAATACTTTCAGTGGGATGGGGAGACAGATTACGTACACAGCCTTGTGTCAGATCAGGGAATGATGACCATGCGGTGTTATAAACAGGTCAGTGAGCAAAGCGACCACTTTATGCTTACAGTCAGAAGAAGGTACCCACCCATAAAAAGAAGAGGGGTTGAAGAGAGATAAGTGAACAAAATGAGTATACTGTACTGTATATGGCCTCATACAGGCTAACACTAACCCTAACCCTAACTATAACCCACCTGTTTATGCTGCTCTGATGCTGCAGTGACGGAATCTATAATGGAGGCAATGTGGAAAGACTGTTACACGATGAGGCTTTGAGTTAGCGTGTTATCATTAAAAGCGCTCAGGTGCCTTATAGATTTCAAGGTAACTGAAAGGAAATGAATGGAATTACCTTGCAGTGTGAAATACAGGAGCCGAGTATAATTCAGCAAATGCTTTAAAGTTTTGACTGCAGCTGAGGAGTGAGATGCAAGGCTAAGGCTGTTGTCAAATATGGTTCTAAGGATATTTCCAAAGAATGATGGAGTTAGCTGTCAATATTTAAAAAAAGGCAAGATTTATAGATGTTCTGACTGAGATTCCACAAGAAACCATTGTATTGCACTGGTACATCTTTAGAGGGTAGTTTGTAGCTATTTAACCATTACTAAGGAGGATGTGATATGAAGCTGGAGAGCACTAGTATTGTGCAATGGCATCATTCAATGATTAATTTGGATCTCTACATGTATTCCAAAAAAGCATTTTCAGGTGGAGGTCAGCTAGCATTCTCATCATGCCTTTATCCTCACAAATATTTTTAATTAACAGAAGGTAGCTTCAGCAAAGTTCCTTGCCACCTACTGCTGTCTTTAAGTATGAAGATCTGTGTGTTATAAAGCCAGCCACTTGTAATATTGCTATGCAGTGGGTCCGCGACAAATCAGTACAGAGTGCCCAAAATGATATAATAAAAGTGAACAGCCACCTAAATATATACACTTGTATAAGGTTACAGCAGAGCTAGGCACAGCTGAGAAAATCTGTTCATAATCCTTAAGTGTAAAACTATTCATATATTTAATTTGTTTCCCTTTACTTGTTAAAAAGTGATTTTGATAGGTGAATTTCATCCATTAACTGAATGAATTCCTTCCTTATTTTTGCATCATTGCTATCAGAATTACCAAATTAAGAAAAAATAACAAATTGAATAGAAAAAAGGTGGAGATACAAGTACATAACCATATACAGTAAGTACATAAACAAAATAATATACGCTATCGAAAACAGCATTACCAAGCAACTGTTTTAATTTACATTTATATTTACTTTTTGTTGAGCTTTCCGGAAGCTTAAAAAAAAAAAAAAGATATACATTTTTTGTGGTGGTTCATGAACCAGAAAATCTTTTCCTGTTGTCTGTTTTTAGTTTGGAGATATTATTTATAATTTTGTAACACTATTTTCAACATCATTGTAAGGATTTACGTTTCTTTTTAACATGGAAGCTCATTCCAGGACAAGAAACAAAGAAAGAAATGGAAATAGAAGCTCAAAAGACTTAAGGACATTGCTAAGAAACTGAGGACATCAGGTGATCTCAAGACTAAGCATTCTGTTGACTGGGTGCACCCATCTGTAGTGATGCCAGTTAAGAAACAGAAGTGGATTTGTTACTATGCAGTAGAGTACAAGTAATGCTCAATAAAAGATGTTCAATTAGTATGTTTGTGTTGAACAGAAGATATATTGTCGGGTAAATGACATTCTCTCATTCTCTGAACTCACTTTTCCATTGCTGAATGGGCAAAATTTGATGTAAAGCAGGCAAGAATCAGCCTTGAACAGGATAATCGGTATTCATTGGGTCACACGCACAGAGCCACACACACACACACACACACACACACGATTTAAACCTATTTAGAGTAGTTAGTTTGGATGTGAAGAGAAGCAGGAATATCAGTAGATGACACATGTGGCAACAAGGAGAATGTCCACACAGCAGATACTAATCAACAAAAGAATCTAATGCTAATGTACAAAATCGATTTACTGACTGTTTGGTGAACTTGGCTTGAGTACTCGGATACTTTCCCTTTACTTGCGCTTTCACCTCATGGTAATTTAAGGTATGGAGGAGGCCTTGACGCTGTTGTTAGTGATATTGTTCATACATGTAGTAAAAAAAAAAAATAGGCAGCAGACAGAAAAATCAAGAAAACAAATCTTTACAAGGCGGCGTTCAAAACTAAACTAACTAACAGGATGAGTCTAGGCTATACATATGGTGGATTAAAGGAAGAGGTTGAGTAAGGGAGGCCAAAACAGGAACTGATGTGGTAGGTATGTTCTGGGTATTGGGAGTGATGTCATCAGTGGGTGGGCCGGTGGTGATGTCACTGAGAGGCACAGTCTTTGATTGGTTTGCAGAGGGACAAGAAGAGAAAAGATCAGATGACAGCACCAACCCCTGGTCTGGCTGAGAAATAATACTATTTCAGTCTGTAAACTGTGTCACACGTGCACACGTGTGACACACAAAACGTGTTTGAATTGCAATTGATAAAGGAGCAGCATGATGGGAGAGTAGGAATTCCACACCCAGCTGTTCTACTTGTGGGGTCTACATATTTTCCCCCAGTTTGCAGGTGTGTTAGTGAGGTATGCATCCATCATGGACTGGTGACCTATACAGTTTTGCTTTCTGCACTATGCGGGATACTGCGGGGACAGGCATCTGTCCCCTGTGACTTTGTATTGGAAAACGAAGGTTTGGAAGATTCATAAATGCAAATTGACCATTAGCCATGTCATGTTTTCAAACACCACCACCAACAGAAAAAAAACATCAAACTCTGAATGTCTTAAACTCAAATCACTGTTACGGATTTAGAGCAACAATGTATGTAACAGTGGAAGTTTCAAAACTCACATCAAAACACCAGTAGGTATGGAGGGGCTTAAAGAGATAAAAAAAAATAGATTTCAAAAATCAGAGATTTACCAGGAAAAAGAAGAATGGGTGTTTGAATAGAAGACAATCCACCGCATGAGCTAATGAAACACAGAGAAACGGCAGGGATGAGGTTTCCCCAAGGCAGATGTGGACTGCCAAGGATGACAGCTTCACTCCCACATGTCTGCTGGCTTTGTTTTTGCACTTAGGGGAGTAGGAATTTAACAGTCATGTGCCTGGAGAAATCTCTTCATGTTCTGTACAAACAACAGGTAGGTGCATTAAAAACCAGAAAGAAAAATGATATCCAATCAATTTAAATGTGCACTGAACTGATTTGTGGTATTCACCACCATATTAGAAAGAAGTGCCCAATAAATCTCAGAGGAGCCCAAGGTCTGAAAGTGAAACTATAATCTTATAGTTATAATATGCTATGCGTGAAAATTGGTGAAAATGGGTCAGTATCACGTCCAGCTGTCTTATAGAATACGAATATACACTACTTGACACTCTCATCCCAACCATGGGTGGGCTTCGATCTCGCAAAGCCTGGCTGTCCCAACATCAAGTGTGGTCTTGTGGATACAAAGCTGTGAGTTCAGTTCCTACCACTGATGCACTTTGTGATGGTAAACAAATCACTAAATTCTCTTGTGCTCAACATATACATATATAAGTTGTGAAGTGCCGTGGGATGGTCTTTTAAAGTTTTCTTTTTAACCACAGAAGCCACGAAGCACTTCTACATACAAAGAGCCATGGACATCTGGAAAAAACTAAAGAGCCGTGTATAGCAGTTGAGGCAGACTCAGATCTAACCAATCTTAATATACTGAAATGTCTTCTTTCATTTGTTAAATGTTATTAAGAGGTCAACAGTAAATTACTGGGTGGCAAGGCTTGTTCTTATATGGAACCCACTGCTGCAGGATTAGCTCTGGCATCTTGTACTCTTGACTAAGAAGAGTCAGGTAGAAAATGGATGGACAACATTTAGTTTCTTTCATGTATTCTCATGAGAAAGTTGCTTACCTCATTTAAATTTGAATACATTTAAAACATGTTACGAACCTCACTATGAAACACTGGCTTAGCTGTGGCTCCAAATGAGTGGGTGACATTTTTCAGAACACTACCATTCAGTGTCATGGTTATACTGGGTTCAGGCATGATATCTGTCTCATACGTGATGAGAGAGATTAATGAATAAGAAGTTCAAGCTTCCTGTAATATTCCAGCTGCAACATTTTAAGAAGAAAGTGGGCACAACACTCTTCTCATTTTATACCGTTTAACTTTTTGTCTTATTCATGCTACACGCAATGTGTTTGCCACTCACTTACTATAAACACAACTGTTTCAGATATTTCAATACAAGACTGAACTTTATGTTTTTTATTTGTCCTTTTATAAAGTGTGGGGATTAAAAATGTGTTTTAAACAATTTCAAGGCGTGTTAACTAACTGATTACACACTATGCAGGGCCAGTTTTCTGGATGAAGTTATTTCCACGTTTTTGTTGACAGTGTCCAGTGTAGACATATTTTTCTGGGGTGATGTACATGTCATCTGCTTGCCTTACTGATACCTGCAATTTGAATGTAATGCTAACAAAGTTTATTTCCCTTTTCCAATACAATTGCCAAACAGTGTAGAGGGGTGGCTTCTTTACACTATGACACAGTACCATGTTTTAAAGTTACTCACTTTGAAGAAAAAATATAGTAAGCTTACGCTTTGCTTTGTTAGAATCTATTCTGAGTAAAGGCACAGGAATGCAATGCAGTACTACAGTTCTGGATAGAATGCCATTCTGCCACGGGGCTCTCACCTGCATGTGCACGTTGGGTCAGTTTAAAGTCTAATCAGCTCAGATTATAATGTGTGGACATTAAGAGCAATCAAAAGTCCTGAAGCCAGGAGCACATGAAAGAGCTGGTGGGATGCCATCTCTGGTCATTACTCAAAGCTGTATTTAAGGTTACAATTCTTTCAAAATTAATCAGTTTTTGGGTTATAAATGTGTGATGCGCAATCTGATGTAATAAAAAACCTCTGAAATCTTAATTAGTGATGACTAGTGATTTCTGATGCAGCAGCAAAGAACTTACAGTGCATTACTCAAGTTTTATTCTCCTCTGGTATGCCTTGGAAATGGTGGTCTGCATGTTCGTCAGTGGGGGTTTCTTCCAAATATCTAAGGACATAAGTGATTTAAGTGAACACTGTGAGGGGTTGGGATTCCACAGGGTACAAGATGGACACCATCACATGGCCCTCTCAGGCATACTGTACATCCATACTCACATTGGTGCTGTGGGGAGTCTGTCTTCAGCTAGAACTAACACACACATACAGCCATGGGATGATAAAAGAAAATCAGAGTTAATGGAGCACCACTATCCACATGGATAAGAAATGATCTGTGCAAACTCCAAATGGATACGAAACTGCTTGTGCAAACGCCACATAAGCGATGTTTGGGCATGGATTCCAGTCGTGAGAAGGCAGTACTGAACTGCTGTGCCATTGTGCTACCCAAAGCTGAATTTGATTACTTAGTAACTTTTATTATTGTTATATTATATTATATAAGTTTATGGAGCAAATACAGAACAGAAGTCATTTGTTATCCTTTGCTATCTAGGAGGTAGGCAAAAACTGAACATGTAGTCATTTAACATGAATCAATTGAGGCCACAGACAATCACATAAAATATTTGTGTGTGTTTTTTATGTACAGTAGTTGTGTTCAATTTTTAAATAATCTAATTAAAACATGTCTAAATGATTCAGTGAAAGTGATAAAAATATTGTTGGTGTTCCCCTTTTTACTTTACATATTATAAACATTTATTCTAAAACCCAAACAGGTGATCTTGACACAACAGAGTCATCCTTCAGACAATGCGCAGAAACAATTAAAACAATTAATACAATGTCACGTCATAACAAAGAATTTGAATCAAAGACTGTCATGTTCATGTGCCTCTGAGGCTGCCTCTGGAGTGTAGTGTGCAGCTCTCGTGCCCAGTGCTAAGTAAAAGAAACAGCAGCTGGGGAATTGGAGAACATTTCATATTATCTAAAAGAATAAAACCTTGATAGTCTTGAAAAGAAAAGGCTAGGCTGGAACATACATCAAGCCTTCAAAATGATCTTAGGAATTTGTAAAATGCACACAGCAAAACAGAATAACTTTCACAAACCTGCTTAACTCAATTCAGGGTTGTGCGGAGCCGTAGCCTAATCCAGCATCATCAGGTGGAAGGCAGGAACCATTCCTGCTTGGGACGCCGGTCTACGGCAGGGCCTAAACACAAGCCAACTTGGAGTAACTATAGGCAGCAGTGAAGATGGATGATGCCACTGTTACTGTGGTCTGTGTATTGAATATGCTTATATAAATAGGCTGCCCATATATATTTTTTGTGATTATGATTATTATTATCACTGTGTCATGGTGTTCACTTTTGTTTTTTATTTTTTAGCTGTATAAATACGTGAGAAATTATTTCTTGGGCTCTGTTGGGATAAAGGCCAAGAAAATTCTTTTTCTTTGTTAAAAGTTACTGTATACGCTGATTGACTTATTGCATCAAAACAACATTATCCTCAGGTTATCACAGCCTAGCATGTTGAGACCTCACAACAGCTGGACCCCTGACACACTGGAGTAGCAGAGCTGCTGATTTGCTGAACCCTGGGATTAGCTGCCCTCCATTACTACCCAAACCTGAGCTTCTGCACACTCCTAAAACTTCTGGAGAAGATAACAACATGAGCTCCGAGAGCATCTCAGCTCTGACTGCTGTATTCCTGTCTGCCGACTTTTATCTCAAGTCTCCCGACAGAGCCTACTTGTAGATGTCTATGCTGAAGGATTCTTTAATACTTGCATATTCTTTTTATTTTACCATGATTAGTTTAAGTTCCTGCTGTGATTATTTTGACACTGTTGTGGCTTTAAGGTGGCCCTGTCCATTCCATAGCACACAGTTACCAACTAACCTAACCAGCACATTATTTAGGGATATGGGAAAAAAAAAACCTAAGAAAAACTTGCACATAATTATTTCAAATAAAAAGTGAATCATCAACTGGTTGAAAACTAATTCAGACTAATGCAGGGTTGAAATCAGTAAGACCTTATTCAAGCTAAGGGCTTTGAGAATCTAAGAAAACACAATTAAGCTGTGCAGTTGAAACCCCAGTGACATTTAAAAAAACATGGATTTGAAATATTTGAACAAGTTGTGCATTAGCTCTTCAAAATAAACCTGATGGAAGGTGCGATTCCCCTCACATTTTATATGTTCTTATCCCCATTCTGGCCCAGAGTAGGAGGAGAAAGTACACCACAGAGAACGTGAAATGCAACTTTGATTCCAAAGACTCAATAGGTTTAAAGGGCCACTATTGTCACCTGCAATGAACTTCTTAGTAGCATTTGCTAATCAACATGCAATGTGTCACCACTTTCCAGGGCCATCAGTAGTGAGTATAACTACCATACTTCAAAACGTCAGTCTTCCTTACGTGAGAAATCTCAGAACATATTTGTCATTAACAGACAAACAGAATAAAGCAACAACCTGAATGCTGACTCTTTTGTGGATCATTGTGTAAAAAAGGTGATGTATTGTTATTGATTGCGAACATCTTGACATATCCAGCCCACCACCGTCCATCAGCATTTTCAAACTGTGCCTATTCTCTGCTGCTCACCTTCCCTACTGAGTTCAGCTGGTTGTCTGTTCCATATCCGGTGCTTTTTTCACATTATTACTGAGCAGCTTTGCTCCAAGCCTCTCTCTCTCTTTATAACAGTGAAAAGCTTTAAAATTTCAGTTTCCTGCTTCTAAATAAACACCTTGAAGTTTATTTAAAGACAGCTGCTTGGTGAGTGTGCTGCATCCAAATAAGTCCTGCTCACTCGACTAAGAACATCAGCAGAATTGTGAGTTCCTTCCGACTAACTATTTGAGCATTGACTAGCCTTCCAACTGTAAGTTACCCTGTAGCTCAGACAGTGTCAAACAGAGCTTTGCCTAGCAGAAAGCAGTTTTGTTCACCATTAGAAAGCAGACAAGCCTAAAGAAAAGCCTCTTAGGTGTCAGTCACCAGAGCAGCCATTACTGGGTTCCCAGGGCCTGTGCAACAGAAGGGCTCAGCTGGACAGTATGAAGTAGCCTTTCTGCCATTGAGCTGAGCACGAGAGCAAAGTGGCCACATTCCAAAAAAAAAGGGAGTTTATGTGGCAAAGAGGTTTACTTCAGAATCACAACAATCGCTGAAAAGGATCCTGGGGGAGTTGTGGGGTGTAATGCAACGTCTTCTGGTTTTCATCCCAGCCTGACCTCTTGTCTACTAAATTAATCTAAAGGTTTGAAGAAAAACATAGCCTAACACCATCATCCATCATCACAGTAAGCATCTGGAGTGAAAAATACATCTTGTTTGATGTGTTTCAAAAGTGTCATATATGCGAACAATCAATGTGTTTACAAGATTACATATAAAACATTGTGGACAGTTTTGATCACCCAAAATTTTTCGTGTGCAGAATCGGTTTAGAACGACAATCCAGGCTTACATCTATGGTAACAGATATGATTACATGTTTTTAAATATAAAATTTCTTTCACAAAGGCCTCTTCCCAGAAGCATTTTATAATACAGGGGTAAACTTCACTCCATTTTCTTGGGTACCCTTGCTTAGTCTTTCAAAGAAAAGTCAAAGACCTACTTGAAAATGCTAAAAGATGGTCAGCAGACATAAACACCCAAAATCAGATAATGCTGAACAACCAGAGTGTGACTTGCAGTTAATCTGCAAAATATTAGCTTATAACAGCAAGCCCTTTTCTATTGCCATCTGTTTATGCACAATTGCTTTTTATATCTTTCTTGGTGATATTTTACCAATAAAAATCACAAACGCTGCCAGAAATATTGTTTCAGTTATCATTTTTTGTATTATTAAATTATCAAGATGTGAGGTGTGCTTCAAATACAGTCTTTTAAAATTAAAGGAAAAGCAAAGACACGTGTTCTAACAATGAAAATACGATTCAGCACAACTAGAAGAACCCAAACCCACCTCTCATACCTCAATGGGAACTGATGTCTTAAATTATCCTTAGCTGGAGAAAATAGTATTTATTAGGCAAGGAGCAGTTAAAGAATTTTTTTTTTTATTAAATTTGGCAAAAATTCATAAATAGTATTCTAAACTAAGTACCAGACCTTTTTTGTTGCTTTGATATCGCTCTATTATATAAAAAAATCCTGGGACGAGATGAGACCTTTTCAGAGAGACACTTTCATGTCCCACGAGACGAGACTTTGTGCCAAGAGATTTAACTACACCCAGGGCTGGAAATAAAAGACAAAGAGTAGATGACAAAGTAGAATTTCGTAAAGAGGATCAAAAACGTTTAGCACAATACACATGCAGAGCAGGTTAGAGACAATGAAAGTACGAAAATTCGAAAGTCTCAAAAAAAGGATAGCAAAGATCGTATCAACACAAACAAATGGAAATTATTACTCGGTGAAATAACGGAACAGCGAAAAGAGATTGAATAAAATGTTTGGATTTAAACTTTAAGTCGGAGACTTGAAAATTGTCTAATTCGTGTTGCCATCAGGGAAAAGTAGTGTTTCTTCACTATGAACAAGTGCATCTGCAAGAATGAAAAGATCTGTTGTTTGATGAAAGTGAAATCCACATATGTGAGCAGCAGAGATACACAGTGGCTGGCACGTAGTAGAGGCCGGGGGGTTGGTGAGCGAAGCAAGCAGGAGGCAAAGCCCCCTTGTATAGGAGAACAACTCATTACAATAGGCTATAGTTGATTATTTTTCAATTTGTTGGCTTTTTTTGGAACACAACATCTGTATTACTATACAGGTGACATGATTGGATCTTTGATGAAACTGCTATTGTTTTTCATTTTGTTCCCTTAAAAAAGAAAAAAGAAATATGACCAGCCAGAAAGAACCAACAGAAAACACTACGCACAACATCTACTTCCTCCATCTCAACAATCAATTTACAAAATTAAGAGAAAAAACTTGAATATAGCAGGCACCCCACCTACTACACCTCTCCCACATCAACCTTCCATTCAGAGAATGAAGATAAGAGACCCAAAACATAAAACAAAAACCCATCCTAACTAAATACCTCTACACTATCAATAGCCACACCAACTTCTTAATTAGGAAGCGAGCTCAAGGTGAGGGCCATATCAAGGCACATTCACACTCACCCATGCTCAGAAACATGGACTACTTGAAGATACAAGAAAAACATATGAAATGCACACAGCAAGTGCCCAAGAAGGGACTCAAACCCAGGACTCTGAAGATGTGAGACAGCAGCACTAACTATTACACCACCATGCCTCCCTCACAGAAAAGCCAGACTTGACAGACTGGGCTAAAGTTGCAGGTACTGTATGCAGCTGCCAGCCTCAGTGGGTGATGCCATATGTAATGCTGTGGGTATCTAAAATGGTGATTAGCAGCCAAAAGAATTTCTATTCTATTTGAAAAATTCAGCTTAGAATTGCTGCCCCCTCTGTGCTGGATCCATTTGTTCCAGGCAGCTAACTGGAGGAGTTGAGTTACATCAGACCGGCTGTGATGCTCCACATGCCTGAAGTCATGGCCCCCAATCTAGTGGTACGGCAGCCAAGAGGAAAAACTCAAATCGTGCACTTTAAATAAGCGCTGGTTAAATATTTTTGCTTTTTACCCAATGGCTGCTATCATTCTTTCAAAAATATGTTTTATCATTACAAATACAATTAAAATGTTTAAGATTCCTTTCAGTACTTGTATGTAAAACTTTACAGTCAAACCACACTTCCTCAATAAACAGCATAAGCAATGAAAGCACCAACGACCTGTCGTGTCACGTTGCTTTTATTCTGCATCGTGTGATCCACTGTTTGTTGCTTATTGTTCTAAATTTCCCCATGTAATTAATAAAGTTGATCTAATTTAATACTGTAATTGTATTATATTGTAATTTTGCCATTTCTGCCCTTTTATCTAAACTCAACAACCAACAATGACTAAGTGCACACGTTTTCATGAAAGTTTATAAACGTACTAGAAAAATCTCTCCTTCATAGAAGTATTCAGATCCTTAGCTGTGGCACTCCAAATTGTGCTCAAGTGCATCCTGTTTGCTTTAACTCTCCTTGAGATGTGTCTAGAACTTGATTGGAGTCAACCTGTTACAAACTGGTCTGAAAACATAAGGAAAAAGAATCTCTGGACTGATGAGAATAAAAACTGGTGAAGACCAGGCACTGCTCATCAGCTGCCTAATACCATCCCTGTGGTGAAGCATGATGATGGAAACTTCAAACTAAGGGAACAGAGAGACAGGTCAGAATTGAGAGAAGGACGAATGGAGCCACAGTGACTCAAAACGACCTCAGACTGGGTGATGGTTCACTGACCCAAAGCATACAGGCAAGACAACGCTAGTATTTCTTTGGGACAAGTCTCTGTGTGTTCTTGAGTGGCCTACCCAAAGCCCAGACTTAAAACCAATTGAACATGTGTGGAGAGACCCAAAGATGGGAGTTTACAAGCACTTCCCATCCAAACTATCGGAGCTTGAGAGGATCTGCCAGGAACAATGGGATAATCTGCCCAATTCCAGATGTGCAAAGCTTACACAAGAACACTTAAAGCTGTAATTGCTGCCAAAGGGGCTTCTACAAAGTACTACATTAAGGGCCGGACTACTTATATGAATTGGAGATTTCAGTTTTTAACTTTTATTACATTTGTAGAACTTTCTAAAAAACATGTTGTCACTTTGTTATTATGGGGTATTGAGTTTAGATTGATGAGCAAAAATGGCAAATTTATCCATTTAAAAGTTAATCTACAAACCAGCTCATTGGATTATACTTATTACTGCCTTCATTAGAACTTAAGCCCCAGTTATCTGGAAGGGACACATAAAAACAGGAGCTTCAAAATATATATTACATCACCTTACAGTGGTAAATGATATTAATAAAGATGTTACTTAAAAAAATGCTACATGACTCTACATATTGCCATCTCTCCATAGTGAACATATTCTTTAGGCAAATGCCGAGACCAAAGTCAACCAGTAAACCTTATAAAGTGTAATTCACAAAGAACCCTTGCAAAGGGGCTATTTACTAAATGCATGCCAGTATGATGCGCCTATTAGGTAGAAATTAATTAATAGCCAGGAGAGAAACATCAATAAATCAGTGAATCTTTAGTTTATATGTTATGTTGAAGACTCCAAGTTAATGGCAGAAATGTTTGATACATTCTAAAAGGTAGAAATTAAAACAAAATGAAATAAAACACATTTTACTATGTGCTTTTTACAACTAGGACAGACAATGACAAGGTTCATTACAATGGGCATGAAAACACAACAACAGGACTATGCATACACAGGAAAGGGGAAGAGAAGAGAATGTATAATTCTGCTGCCTTTCCTAGCTTTTCTACATAGAATTTGAACCCTGCACATCAAGTTAAGAGCAGCTCACCCACTAGCTCATATCTTCAGTACCACATTAAGCAAACCCTACTTCAAAGTTCATTTAATCTTCCTCACGCTCACTCTCTAGTCTGACCTGTTATAATTCCATCATTGATCCCCTGTGTCAGCTATAGCTCTACACTCAAAGTGACTTTCCTGAAGCAACTTATAAAGACTAATCCAGAGTCACTTCTAGTGTCAAGGGAAGGTTCTAAAAGTTCCAGCCACAAAACTACTCGGACTTTTTTCAAACGTCTGATATCACTGCAGTGTTTACATGCAGACTCTGAGCTGTTTTACATAAAGGAGCAAACAAATAGGTTAGGTTAGGGATACACAGACTTTATTATCAGAGGAAAATTTGTTTGCACTTCTTTGGCACTTCCTCCCACGTCTCCAAAGGCATGCTGGTTAGGTATGCAGGATCCAATTTGGTTCTTGTCTAAGTATGAGTATGTGGGCCCAGCAATGGAATGGCACCTGTCTTGCACAAGAAGTTGCCAAGATATGCTGTTTGTCCCCTTATGGCTTTGAATTGGGTAAAGCTTGTTTTAGAATTTTATGTTAACTTTCATGCCATCAAAAGGCACTTAACAGATGCAAAACTAATTAACACACAGTCAAGCACTAGAAAATAATTAGGGAGAGAATACACATTGGATGGACTCCATGTAGTAAACGTATAAAGGATTTAATAAACAGCCCGGCGGAGCCTGTATCAGAAGAATCAGTAGAAGTGAGATCAAAGGACACGTCAATACGCAGAGCCAATGACACTCGACATCAACTATGCAATGGCAGACGCCTCCTCAGCTCTTGCACTTGATACAGTGGACCTCAGCCCACACTAGAACTTAAGCAAAGAAGTTCCACCATACTCTGGTTACAGGCCTATGACCTCAGCCTATAAATATACACAACAATGCACATTTTTGGAAAGCAAAAACCTCAATCATTTATTTTTTCCAAATTCCATAGGGTTAGGGAATTCATAAAGAATCGAAGAGTGGTGGTGGTTGAGATTTCCACAGTGCTTGTTTATAAGTACTTCATTTTAAAATGGAATCTTTTATGGGGTGGGTTGTAGTAGTATGAGCTGGCATTGGAAACAATAATTATAAAAAACAAACAAACAAAAAGCGTTTGATTTGAGAGATCTGAAGGCCATAACTATGCTTTGAACTACTTAGTTGCCCTTATGTCTTTTATTCTTTAAACGTGGATCTAGTGTACGCATGCTTTTAACTGAAAGAGAAGAAAAGCCCAGACTGCAAGCACTAGTAAAAGACTTTTGTTTAATTCAGTGCATGTATTCGAAAGACACTTGTTGACAATTTATCTGTATTCATTGAGCTGATGCTTTTCTTCAATATGACTTGAAAGAAAAAGTGTCAAGTGTGACCATTTTCATATTGCTATAGTTAAAGCCCTGGCCCAACTCCATAAGTGAAAATGCCAGGAGAGAGGATTGACCAGGTACCCTTCCTACATATAACATCCTTCCACAGTGAACTCTGCTTTATAGTTAAAGCACAACTGTACAGTTGAACCACTAGCCTGATTTGCTCAGAAACAGAAACAGAGGTAATGGAGGAAACTGACCAGGCAATTCTGAAATTTACAATGCAACAACTAAGCAACCAGGCCATAATACACTGAGCCCTTCCACAGTAAGCACAACCTTAAGGTTCAGTACAGACATAGTATAGAACACTTGACTAAATACACATATTCAAGGAAAGATATAGTCATTTACACTATGTGACGCAGTGAATCAAAGGTGCACACTGAACATGGAGTACGTTGCTCTAACATAGCACCATTCCAAAGTGAGTACATCCCCAAGGCACATATTACCCAGCCACCCATCCATTTTCCAAACCAATATATTCCATTACAGAGTCACAGGAAGATGAATCCTGTACAAGCAGCATCAGATAGAGAAATACAGCACTATGCTTGAGCTGAATCATAGTCTCTAGTGAACCTCACTCGCACATACACCAACACTCACAGAGAGCACATTCATTAACTGAAAAATAACCTAATACCCTAATATTTGAAATGTGTAAAGAAACAAAAAGTATCCACATGAAAACCCACAGAGATCAGGGGGGCTTTGTACCAGCTTCACACAGACTGTGACCAGCATGGAATTTGAAATTGGGTCTCTGAAGCATTGAGGTAGCTTCACTACCAATTGAGTTATCACACCACTTAACAGGTAAAGTATAACTGTTCAGATATTTCTACAGATGAAACTTCAGACATACAGATTATTACTCTGCAACAACAATATTCATTTTTATGAAGCACTTTTTTCACACATCCTTGAAATGCACCTTCTGTCCCCACTCTTTATTGCAATTTTAGCATTATGCTACATTCAGATTTTTGGCTACTGACCAATCAGTGTAAATTTGTGAGGCTTCAACATTGAAATTTTATTTCTAAACTGGAAGAAAAGAGAAAGATTCTGATATATTCTAGCTGTGGAAACAAAGTTTGGGTGCTCACATCACACTTTGGTGTGGGTATAAGTGTGCCTTGCAACAGACTGGTTACTGTCATACTGGGGTTACTGTCATGCGTTTAGTGATGCCAAAATAGGCCTCTGGACTCTGTAGACAGAAAATGGTTCTAATTGTGTTAATAAGCAAAAGGCAACATAGAGCAGGACTAGTCCTTACATATGCCAACACCAAGAGGCAGGCCTCAGAACATCTTCTTCACCACCCAACTGACACAATGGAGGGTTAGAAGCTTTTAGTAAATGTTACCCAGTCCTGACAAGTAATTTGTTTTAGCCCTTTTCATCTCTCTATAATCTCCAATGTAATATAAATGCCATATTCCAATTATCACTTTGTAAGCAATAGGATGCCACTTTTAGAGAGTTAAAATCATCAGCTGCAGACCATGAAATTATAAATAGCACAGTGATGCGAAAGCTTTTTTGCTGAGACCAAAGGGACATGAAAAACAACATAAATTAAAGAGTCTTAAATGAACAAAGATGAAACTTGATCTGCAATGTTTCCCCACAATAATGCTTACTGGATTCATGTTTATTTTTTGGAAGGATAAAATGTTGCTAGCAGGCTGACTGGTTGGTAGGCTCTTATATTACTTTGTTCAACGTCATGTGTCTTACTTACTTGACGAGGACAAGCTCCCAGCCCCCAAACCACCCCTCAGGATGGGGTGCTTGAATTCTTCATATTTTAATTAGTGGTGGCGCGAGAGGCCACCATATGAAAGTTTATCTGACACACAGGAAACCCATTTCGAGGCTTTCTTGATTAATGGATCTTTTGGGAGAATACGCCAGCCTACAGGATATCTGGCATAAATAAAAATGAACAATTTGCTTAAAATAAATCGCAGCAGCAGGATGCTTTGTGGATTTCTAATGCCTTTCTTTTATAAACACTCTAATGTGTATTTACACTAGAAATATCCTTGGAAGAGGACCACTGCTTGAAACAGCAGCAGTGTTGTTACTTCATGTGACTATTACAGGACACAAATGCAAATGGACAATAGGAGGGCATCCAATATGGTGGGTAATATTTGGTATTGAACAATAAAATATATGAAAACAATTGTTAGAAATTATATTCACTGTAGGTGTGAACGCAACCAATCCACTCACTGAAGTCTCCTTGATGTGGCTTAGTGGTTATGGAATTGGACTGTAAATCACAAGCTTGCAGGTTCTCTCTTCCCTGATCAAGTCACTTCACTTACCAGAGCTCTAAGTGTTGAAATGCAAGAGATGTTTCTCTAAACTGTCAAGTACTTTGGAATCTAATTTCCTTTTAAATAATTTCTATTTAATCATTTCTAACTATACTACCTCATTCCTGTGTAAATTACTCTACCTGCAAATGGCGCCGAGACCAATGAAAAGAGGCAACTGTAATTATAGAACTGCGTCTGGGGAGAGAGGTGGTGGAGCCACTCAGGTCTTCATCAAGCAATATCTGTGAGAGGTGGATTATGGAATAGGCAAATATTTAGGCTAAACACATAATGGAAGATATCGGAACAGAAATGGTTGGTGCTGCACTGTAAATACTGTACCTCCATGCTTCTGGCAGCAGTTTGACACTACAATGACCTATAAAGCAGCAAGATGTCCATCGCTATGGAAATTTACTACAGGAAACAGCTTTTTGTTGCATGGTTATTAACATCCAGAAGCATCTCAAGATTACAAATGGCACTGCATTTACACTAACCATACTTGTTAATTTAGAACAATATTGTTGTTAGAGAAGTTGAGGAATGATGAAGAGACCCCCAAAGAAACCCATACGAACACGTACATTCCACAAAGAAGATATTCCACTTAAGGATTAAGTCTGACATCTTAAAGCAAAGCGCATTTCACTAGAGCAGTTTACCTTTCACATTGCATGGCTAGTGTGTGTGTGTGTGTGTGTGTGTGTGTGTGTGTGTGTGCGCCCTACTGTGGGCTGGTGCCCTGTCCGGGGGTTTGTTCCTGCCTTGTGCCCTGTGTTGGCTGGGACTGGCTCCAGCAGACCCCTGTGACCCTGTAGTTAGGATATAGCGGGTTGGATAATGGATGGATGGATGAACTTACAGCATTCTAAACATTGTCATCTTCTCCATACTTCCCCTCCCGATTTTTGGGAACAAGTAAAAATCACAGGGACCTAAATCAGGTGAATAGGGAGGATGATCTAGGACAGGAATGTTTCTGTCAGTCAAAAACTTCTTTACGGAAAAATCATTATGCACGTGAGCGTTGCCTTGTCTTGCCGTTCGCTTTTTTTCACCCAACATTGTCGCAGCAACTCGTGTAGTGATTGTTGTGCAGATCCTGACTGGGCTATTCACAGGATATACCTAGCAGGTCGGCATGTAGGAGGGGATATAGTCCTATGATTCACATCCAGCCAACCTCCAGACGGTTTTCCAGGAAAGTCCTAAGCCCAGTCCGGTTATTTTTGTGTCTCACCTTGTATGAACAAATGGAAATCAGGAAAATACTGTATGTTATATAAAACAGGTTCTTACAACAGTGTAACCCTGAACTAGCTGAAGTGGACAGTTCCCAGCACTGACCTAATTTGTGATGCCAGGCAAGCTGCTTCACCTGTCAGATTTTGGAGTACAGAAATACAGCACATTTATTGTGGTGTCTCTCCATACCCAGAATGATGCCAAGAAAGCCAAAGGAATTGAAAATTATGTGCTTATTAAAAACTGAAATATACGGAGCGGGTGAAAATAAAAGGAGAACACAAGCCACAAATTAACAGAAACAAAGTAACAACCCTGGTAATACCCTGGGTATAAGTGCACAGGTTTCAAACCCTTATCTCCCTGGTGTGTCCACTTTTCAAATATTTCTTTCTGACCTCCACTGCTTCTTACAAAGTCTTCTTCCAGGATCTGACTCAAAGATCAACAAGCCCTTTGTCTAGAAGACACTGTTAACCCCCCTGTTGGAGTAGTTAAAACACAAAAACATTAACAGCATGTATTTATATAACACACTTTTCTATTATAAAAGCAGCTCAAAGTATTTTTCAGTAAAAATAGTCAAATTAGGAGAGCTACAAAAAGAAACTAAAAAACTAAATATCAATTATTTACAAAAGGTTTTTAAAACTGTGAACAAGTAAAAGATGACCTTAATAAACAAACGCTATTGTCACTGCAAGAAAGGTGAAGATAACACAAACTCTAGCTGGTGAGAATGTAGGAAAAAACAACTTCTCAGTCCCATCGGGACAATCTAATAAACATAAATACATCGGTGATTATTGACTGCAGTCATATAAGAGGAGTCTTGTGTAGCTTTCTTCATTCTTCCAGCATCACCCAGTAGATATGTGTTCACTGTGCCTTAGCAAATGGCAGTGGTGCAGCGCAAAACAGAAATAAAAACACAAAGTAGTAACTAGTCGATAAAACAATTGCATTTCATGATAAGCAGGTGTGCTTCTCCTTGATCCTTACTCATTTTGGATAAATGTTGGCAAAACTAAACCTTAGACTAGTATTTGAAGGGTTTAGCCTTTTGTTGTATAGTTCTCCATTTAAATTTGTTTTAAATATTGTATTTTTTCTTTTGGAGTTTTTGCAGCAGTTTTGGGTTTGAGATAACAGTCCAAATGTAGTCAATACTGTTTGATATATACACTACGGTGCACTATATATAAATATAAATATATAAAGAAAGAGAGAGAGAGAGATAATATAATCTTTTAGTTGAAATTGAAAGTTTCTTTTCTAATTTGAGTTTTGTAAATTTGTAATTGTTCTCTCTTCTAATTGAATTTGTTTGATTGCTAAAGTCTTTATTAAGATAAAGGGACTCATGATGAGGGACCTCTTTTGGTGGCATTCAAGATTGATCAGGACAGGTTTTCAGTAGTTTTCTGGAGCAAAGGTCTGGAGTTACATCACATGCTCTGAGTTTGGTCTTTTTGGACTGGTGTACATAATGTGTTGTCTAAAATGCAGCACTAACGTGTTTGAGTAGCTCTTAGGGCGAATTAGCATTTTTATAAAGCTGGCACATGTGCAAGTGTATTAAAGTAGGAGAAACATATGGGTGAGTGCCCGCAGAACCATCCTATTTGCCCACAAGACCACAATATTTCAGTTGTTCTTATCCAAGAATTCACAAATCAGTTCAGCTTAAGTGCAAGACAGAAGGAGTCAGTGAACACTGAAGAACAGCAACTTTAAAGAAAATTAAAAAATAATTTCTTACATACACACAATATATAAAAGTTATTCAGTGGGGCATAATAAAGTAAAACAAACAAACTGCAGCGTAACCAGTTGCATCAGTTTTATATAAGATCTGGCCAATCAGATGACCTGCGATTGGCAAAAATCATGGGCCACAATCACTGCTTGTTGAAAATAATGCTCGTTATCCAGCTAGCCTACTTTTGCCATGGGTGTATCTGGGGACAGATTACTTTAATTGAATAATACAGCCCTCAGACAGAAATCTACCAGCAAAATTTCTCCAGCTAGGAAGAAATATTTTTACAGTAAATTCCAATTTTGTAAATTTTAGTGAATCTCAATAACACTGCTGACCATTTTTGATGTGAATATTAAGATTTTGTGGTGAGTGGTGCAGAAGGTAATGAGATGGTCCGATTCCTTTTTGTCTTTTACTTTACTTCCATGTAAATGTAAGTTTGGTGATGGGGTCAAAAAGTCACTATCGAGTTAAGTTCAGATTCTGATTCTATGATGTTCAATTCATTGAGTAAAGCTGACTTTATCAAGGAGTCTGAATGTGTGTCTGTGGAAACTCAAAACTGCTTTCACTTCTTAAATTACAATTTTCATCAGAAAACTATGCACTTTTTGCATTGTGCAGCACTCCTGGTCGACTACATCCAGTAAAAATACAAATTTAGAACAAGCGCTGTCAGAGATACACTACATGCTAAGATCAATGTAATATGATAACTTCAGAAAAATAGACTTAACTTTTCAAATGAGCTGCATTGTGTTTGGCTTATTACAGGCTCCAGTCCTACTGTACTTATCTCCATAGCCTTCAAAAACGTTCTGATCAATGTCCAAGAATAACTGCCAATACCTGGCACAGGACTTGTTTAATTTAGCCAGGATTTGGGCAGTCTGTTCCATTTAGTCATGGGACCAGGCCTATTGATTTGCAATATTTTTGCACAAGTATTTTTTGAAATACATAATTAATTTAAACATACATGTGTCTACACATGGACACACAGAGTCATACATTATACACAGATTTACAAGTCAAGATAGCCGAAAGCCTGTTTGCCCAACCAAAGCACATCCTTGATAATGAAGAGAAAGAAATTAATACACACACACAAACACACACGTCTAGATCTGGAAAGGCTGACACGCATAGAGGCTTTAAGTAACCCCTGTACCTACAGCATCTGCTGTCTATACAGCTTGTTGACTTCATTTGATCTAATGTGTTTAGGTTCAAATTTAATAACGTTTAAGTTATTCATTTCATTCAATGCCCTGTTAATTTTAGTCTACATTTACTTGTGTACGAAATAAATATTATAGAAGTTAATGTCCTTGATTGCATATTATTATACAGTACAATCAGTTGTATTATAATAAAATCTTCCATTGAGTGCGTTCCTTTGATAGCACTAAAGTGTAATTTACATGGAAGTACTGGAGAGGCCATTCCATGCTGACCTTTTTGATTGATGCACGTGATGTGTTGTCTGCAGTGCAGTAGTAATGTGTTTGAGTGGCTGAGGGGGCCTCTTACTACTTTTATAGTGCAGGCACGTGTGCCAACAGTGTTAAAGTGGGAAAAACATAAGGGTGCATGTTCTGAAATGAGAAAACTAAAAAAAAAATTTTTTTTTAAAGTACAAAAAAAAAAAATTGTAATTGTGTTATGTGCACGTGAGTAGGCCTTGTCTTGGGTTGTTTTCTGCCTTGTGGCAAATGCTGCCAGAACAGGCTATTTAAACGTAGCTCCCAGAGCCCTGCACTGCATTACATACTGTAGTTTTGAGAACAGTATACTGTATGATAGGCGTCTGCCAAAAATATAGTTAAGTTAAAGATTAATATACACTGTAGGAGAGGCTTACAAGAGCAACCTACAATACAATACATTCGTAATCACTGAGGAAAAAACGAAGGGCTTTGTACCACTGGATATTTCTTTGACGATTGTCCATCAGTTGCTGCTGTGTTTATGTGTCATAAGAACACTAAAATAAACAGAACATTCTCAAGTGTTAAGTTACAAAGTCACATAGGGCCACTTTAGAGTCACCAGATAGCCTAACACACTTGTCATTGGCAATGTGAGAAGAAAAGTGGAATTCTTAGAGAAAAACTCATGCGGGCACATGAAGAACATGCAAACTCTAAACAGTAAACGTCCGGGTGCAGCAACACCACCCATTGCATACCCTTTAAATATTTAAAGTTGCCTATCATAAAATAATATAAATACCAAACTGAAGACATCAAGTATATGACATTTCAATTTAGCTTATTTGAGTATTATACTGAATGAATAAGGTTTACAACTTGCACAAACTTAGTCTAGTTTGACTCGATCACGAGACAGTAAACAACATATATATATGTAGTAAACAACACTCCAATGCCCTTCCAATTGGTTTGGCTCCCACTTAAAAAGAAACTTTAAACACCCCTGAATCTTCAACTGCCTGTGAAAGACTGGGTCTCCTGTCAATTGCCCATACTGTGAAAAGCGCTGCAAATCCCCCTTTCTCCAAAAGAAGGAACACAGGCTGCCACCTAGTGGGTAGGCTGGATCACGCTGACCTCCTGCCAATCTTCCCTTGAATGGGATTATAATGACATATACTGTACTGGTACCTGTTGTCCAGGAAGGTGTGTGCCCGCTTGCAGGCTCTCTGCATTGTAACCGTGCTTGTGAAGTGTTTTAGAACGTCGTTCACTTTCTATTTGCTCAACAGAAGAGGTGCTTTATGCTTCAGTTTTCTTTTCGGCTGGTGTGATGCGCAACAGTTACAGAAGGAGCAAATAGAATTATCCCATATAGTGGAGTGTTTCAAGTGTCTACAGAGATCTCTATACTTATACTTCTTTTTAGTGTGAACATTATCACAAGATGGTTCACAAAACCAACACATTTGCAGTAAAGAAAATGTAGAAAAGATTGTGGCAGTTTTGAGAGAAAAGTGGGCAAAAGTAAGACTTCCTAGGAACCAAGGAAAAATTCACAACCACATGACCAAAAGTGTGATCAATTAATCTGTGATTTAGGTACCACTACAAGAAAAACTGTGGGCAGTAGGTTGTGGGTAGGAGACTGGGTGTCTCTTGCTTTGATTTTTGACTGCACCTTTTGGATGACTGATTAAATTACCTCAAGCATGACATTAACTTTACAGTAGGGCGTGATGACCCAGTGGCAAACGTTGAACTGGTTTGCTTGTTTAATTCTCTTATTTATTTATTAATGAAAACCTGGAACAATTTCACCTTTTTTGAGCCATTATGCAAACTTCACAGTGATCAAAGTGTTTTACTTTTGTATAATTCAAACAGTCTCTGCCAAATTGTGGTAATTTGTCTCAAAGATATGATCATTCTCTCCGTCTCAATGATTTAAACCCTGAATAAAAAATTCGAAAAGCTTGATAAATTATGAAAACAAAAAAACACTTTGGTGTTTCTGCACTCCCAACTGTGTCCCTTTGCTGCTTCTCCCTTAGCATTCCACTAGTTCTTTTTTTGAAAGTGTTGCTTGGAATATAAATTGCTATTTTTGGCTGCTTGGTATTTTTCTTAGTTCTTTGTATTATTTTGGCCATATACATTATACAGTATATATATATATATATAACTTTTATTTTTGCCCCCAAATATGCTGTAGAGAAGAAAGAAACCTGAAGAGGACAAAAAGTACAAGTGTCAAATTCATAGATGTTTACAAAGAAGGCATTCTGACCTTCGTAAAATATGAGAAACGCGCATCCACCCATCCAGGAGAGGCGAATGAGCTGCTAATCAAAGCTGAAATCTTAATGTAATACTTGAGCATTTTGGGTCTGCCAATGGGACAAAGCACAGACTAGAGCAACCTCTTCTGTACAAGTTTGTTGGGGGCACAACTGTACAAGTACATTTGTAGGATGTGAAGTTCTTCAAGTCTGAAAATTCTGATTGTATCCACATAACTCCATGCAGACAGGCTGGCCAAAGGTGTGTGTGTGAGGACAGTGAATTGAGGATAAAGAAATGAAAAAGAAGAAAATAATAATAATAAATAAAAAGAAAAATAATAGAACACTCTTAAACCTGCTTAATCAAATTCAAGCTTACAAGTATTGGACCCAAGGCTGAATACAACCCTGTATGGAGTGCCAGGCAACTGCAGGGCCTAATAATGCACATAACTATAAAGGGTCAATGTGGAGGGAAAAGCACAAAGACGTTGAGATAAAATGCAAGCTCCACATAAACAATGACTGGATTTATGAGCAGAGGACACTACATCTGTGTGGCGGCAGCATGAATTAACGCACCATTTGACACCAAGAAGTGAAAATGATGATCCAAAGTAGAAGAGAACAGATAAAACATCTCAAAGACAAACTAAGTGTCTTGTAATTGGTGGACAAAAGCCATTTTAGGGTTTAAGTAATACTGACACTTTTTCAGAGCAGAAAGTCTATTTGGTGAAAAAACAATTAGGAGTGGATATGAATAACAGAGAGCAGTAGAACATCCCATGAATGAGTGACAATACATTCAACAAAGCAGGATTCATGATCCATCATTGATGTCTTCTGCCTGACATGAACCAGACTTTGAGCTGATCCCAGTAACCAACACTTATTTATCTGTACAGTACTTTGTGATGGTGCGTACAATAAAAATGGTAATACCTAAATTAATCATCAACCAGTAAACTAATTAACGGCATATTCTTGTGTAATAGTAGTTGCTTTCTATCATTGACTGAGCTGTGTTAGTTTGGTTTGCATTCTTGTTTGTTCAAGAAAGTGCATTGAGATGGCATCCTTTGAGAAAGACACTATATTAAGACTGATTTACTGTTTCAAAGAACACTGAACATAATGCTGCAGTTCATTTTAATACAACATAGTTTGTTGCTTTGTATTTTAGTCTTAATTTCTTTGTGAAACAATTTCTGATATGGGTCCTCCTAAAAGTCACTATCTATATATATAATTCACTAAGGCAAGACAACCATGGAAAGCACACCGGAAGGGGTGTGGATTCAATGAGCCGCCGACAAGACAGACACCTATGGCGCACGCAGGAAGGAGCCACACCCACCAACCCCTGGCACCTCTGAGCCACCTTGACTGTTCATAGAGACATGTTTCTCGCGGAGGTGAGTCGCCATATGCAGCGTGTAAAACGGTTTACGAGGGGTATCCCATGGGATCATTAAAACATTCCTTTACAACTGAGGTCAAAACACAATGAAGTAAGCAGTCTTTAAAAACCGAGTTTTCGGTTACGACGCACGACCTCGTGCACCATAGCAAACTGTTTTACACGCTCCATACAGCAATTCGCATCCGCGACAAACATGCGTCTTCTTCATTCACGGACAATTATATGTTGCTCTCTCCAGAGTTCCATCTTTTCATTCACTTTCTGTTGTATCCTCAAACCCTCCCTTTTTAGACAACTGTGTCTTTCCAGAAGTGTTCAACCATCAATAAATAATTATGCGGCGTTTGTTATGCCGCGGCTTCACTATTGTGTTGTGTTTTGCTCTCTCCAGAGTTCCATCTTTTAATTCACTTACTGTTGTATTCTCACACCAACCCGTTTTAGACAAACCATGTCTTTCCAGAAGTGTCTAGCATTCAATTAATAATTATGCATGACATTGAGTGTGTGTCTACCCGGTGCAGAGAGGAGTGGGTAAGCCGCTGAACCCCATTCGGGCTGCAAACCGTGAAATTCCTACTAAGTGCGACTCCAACGCTCCCACTGGTACGTCCCTACCCTTTGTACACACCCCCCTCCCACCTCGCTACTACTGTGGTCGGGTGTCTTGGTGGATTATATATAGAAAAGCAGCCAAAACCGCACAGAGCAATGAAACGTCTACGTGAATCACATGTGCATCTGGACTGTGTAAAGACAACAAAGACTCCAGTGACGAGTCGGAGGCGGGCACATGAGCGGGCAGTACATACTGAACGAGAAATCAGCAGACTAGCATGACGGAGGTAGCCGAGGGGACGTCCTTCTCCTCTCCTGCCGTTCCACCCTCAGTGCACTCGCATCCCTCCGTCTGGCAGGACAAGGCATGATGGTGGTCCGCCAGTTTTCAGTCACGGACGATTGTGTGTTGGTTCGTTCCATGAATTGTTACAATGTTGCTTTTCTTGCTGATTTATTACATTACCGATTTTTCAAATGTTGATTTTCTCCCTGTGCTTAAAAATCATTAAAAAATCGGCCTGATTATGCGGCGTATGGTACGCCGCGGGTTGGCTAGTATTAAATAAAGATCAACTGATTGCTCAAATACGATCATATTTGTGCTTGGTTTTGTATTTTTGTTTGCTTGGTTACACACCTTCCAGTAGGACACTTTGTGATTGACAGTTTATAAAATAAAAAACAGATTGATTCATGTGGTAACACAGTGGCTGGAACTGCTGCCTTTAGGGTCTGAATCCTAAAGCCAGTCACAATATGAATGAAGTTTTCACATTCTCTCACTCTCTGCATGGATTTTCTTTCCACAACTCCAAAGACATGCAAGTTAGGTAAACTTGTGATTCACAACTGGCCCTTTGCAAGTGGGCCAGGCATTTCATTGGCACCCCCTTCCAGGATTGGTTAGTGCCTTGTGCCTGATGCTGCTGGGTAAGGCTTCAGCGTGTCTGGGCTCCATGTATTTTGCAGACCGAATACACATCCTGAACAGCAGGTTCTTTTATATCAGAGCCTCCTACTGCCAGCCCACAAATACTTCAAAAACAGGCATGGGAGGATAAAACAATGAAACATTGCAGAAAACGAAAAACACTTAAATCGACATAAAAAGTAAAGCTAATTTCTGGAAACAAACAGCTGTTAAGGCACGGGAAAACAGCATCTAATCAGAACAAGAGTTAAAAGGAAAACAGAAATGCGGGTGAGCTTCAAGTTTATTGCTGACTTGGTTTAGAGAAAAAGTCCAAATGCCGGACAGCTTGATGAAGTCCCTGAAAACAGCACTCAGATATTAAACCAATTTGATGAACTGACAGCCACTGAGCAGAAATATAGTGGTTTTTAATAATTCCAGTACAAGCTAAAATATCTTAATAATATGTGTGAATAAATGCAAACTAAATATACGTGTAAATGTACCAAAAAATACATGTGTCTGCATCATCATTTAAAGCATAAATCATATAGCTACTGATTACTGATCATATTTACTACTCACTACAACTGGATTAAGCAGACTTTAGAATACAGACCTATATATTATTTCTTGCTGTTAATTAGTTTTTACCTTTTGGCTGGAGCAATCTTTAGCTTAACTGAGACATTCAGATGTTACTGTCAAGTTATCCAAAGTCTGTCATGCTGGTGACATCTGAACTAAACCAATTTCTGTATCTGAGACAGATACATATTATGTTATTTAGCATCATTAAGCTGACTTGGTACGTATGAGCGAGTGTGTGTGTGTGTGTGTGTGTGTGTGTGTGTGTGTGTGTGCGCGCGCGCCTTGCTGTCAAGCCATCAAAGTTTGGCACCTACCTTGTACCCAATATTTGCTTGAAATGTGAAAAGTTCAAAAGATGGGAGCTTTTCAGAGGAAAGAAGTGAGAAGAAATCACCTCTTAGTAACTCCTTACTCTTAATATACAGTATTATACCTGCGTTACCAGAGAATCAAACCAAATCCCATCAGTCCCAAACTCCCTCCTCAGAATTGGCCCAGCATCAGTAGCTCATACTTCTTTATGCACGTTTGGGCATTCACATAGAAATCCAGACCAGGCCATTTTTGGGAATCGTTTAACTGACCCTGGTGGAGCCCTATGCAGGCCCCTAAGCAGTGTTGGGACCTACTATGCACTAAGTCAGTCAGAAGGTTAACAGGCCTCTCATGAGGCTGGTAATCCAGTGATGTGGTCCTTTTTTCATTACATAAACCTCCCTCATTTTTAATGAGGGCCCAAAATCTAGAACAGCTAGAGTTTTGATTTTGGCTGGCATGCATGTAAGATGCTGGGCTGGCAACACCACCTCACAGCATCTTACACAGTTAGCCTGTATGATACTTTGCTTTATTTTTTTCAAATCTTTCATTTCAGATTTTTATTTTAATTAAGAAACCACAGTATTGGCTTAATCTCAGAAGAACAAGGGTACAAAGGCAGTGTGTTCTATCCAGCATTCTCAGCTATCCTCACCCCGCTCTGGATTGAATCATTGCACTAATTAAAACAATCCGAGGATTTTACATCTTTTAATCAGAAGCCCCATTCCAACAAATATATTTTTGTCCTTGGGGTATTTGCTTTTGATAGTTTGACAACATGCTTGGAACAAGCTTGGAGAAGGCTGAAGAAAAGCATTTTGTACTCTGATATTGCTGAGCAAGACAGCGGTAATAATTCAAATAGTAGCCATGAATGAGAATTTTATATACAGGGAGTGCAGAATTATTAGGCAAGTTGTATTTTTGAGGATTAATTTTAATATGGAACAAACACAGTGCTATCAGTCAATCCAAAATGTTAATAAACCTGAAACCTGAATGTTTCACAACGGAAATGTGAGTGTGAACATCATCAGGGGAATACATATGTGCACAATTATTAGACAACTATTAGTGTGCAGATTTATTATGCAACTAAAGGAAAAATCTCACTTGTTTATTTTCATCTGTTATAGTGAGAATAATAAACAAACACCTCAAAATTTACAAATAAACATCTCTGACATTTCAAAAAAAATAAATCAATCAATCAATGACCAATATAGCCACCCTTCTTTCCAATAACAGTCATAAGCCTTTCCATTCATGGAGTCTGTCAGTTTCTTGATCTGTTGACTATCAGCTTTTTGTGGAGCAGTGACTACAGCCTCCCAGACACTCTTCAGAGAGGTGTATTATTTTTCTCCCCCGTAAATCTAGCGTTTAAGAAGTGCCCACAAGTTCTCAATAGGGTTTAGGTCAGATGAGGAAGGGGGGCCATGTCATTATTCCTTCATCTTTAAGGCCTTTACTGGCTGGCCACGCAGTGGAGAACTTCGATGCAAGTGATGGAGCATTGGCCTGCATAAAAATCATGGTCTTCTTCCTGTATCACTGTTTGAAGAAAGTGTCTTCGAAAAACTGGCAGTAGGTTTGGGAGTTGATTTTGAGTTCATCTTCAATGCAAAAGGTCCAACTAGCTCATCTTTAAAATACCAGCTCATACCAGTACCCCACCTCCACGTTGGAGTGGAGCTCTGTGCCCATTAATGATCCACAGGTCCATCCATCTGGTCCATCA
This sequence comes from Polypterus senegalus, assembly GCF_016835505.1. Taxonomy (NCBI): domain Eukaryota; kingdom Metazoa; phylum Chordata; class Cladistia; order Polypteriformes; family Polypteridae; genus Polypterus; species Polypterus senegalus. Next base: position 4,543,595 of record NC_053165.1, on the reverse strand, counting down.
AGAGTCACTCTCATCTCATCGGTCCATAAAACCTTTGAAAAAAATCTGTCTTCAGATATTTCTTGGCCCAGTTTTGACGTTTCAACTTCTGTTTCTTGTTCAGTGGTGGTTGGGTTTCAGCCCTCTTACCTTGGCCATGTCTTTGAGCACTGAACACCTTGTACTTCTGGGCACTCCAGGTAGGTTGCAGCTCTGGAATATGAAAGTACTGGAGGATAATGGGTTCCTGGTAGCTTCACGTTTGATTCTTCTCAAATCTTTGGCAGCTAATTTGCGTCTTTTGTTCTCAACACGTTTCTTGCGACCCTGTTGACTATTTGCAACAAAATGTTTGATGGTTCTGTGATCACACACCAATATCTTAGCAATTCCAAAAGTGCTGCATCCCTCTGAAAGACTTTTTACAATTTTTGACTTTTCAGAGTCAGTTAAATCTCTTTTTTGGCCCATTTTGCCTGAGGAAAACTAGCTGCCTAATAATTCTGCACACCTTGATATAGGGTGTTGATCTCCTTAGGCCACACCCTCCCTCATTACACAAATACACATCACCTGACGTGCTTAAATCCAATAAGCATTCAAGTTAATACAGCTTGGAGTTGGAATATACGCATTAAAAATGATGATATGGTCAAAATACTCACTTGCCTAATAATTGTGCACACAGTGTAGTGCCTTCCATTAAGAATTTTAGAGAGCTAAGCAACACTGGGAGAGACTGAGTAGAGGCATGCAGTAAGACACCTATGAAAGAGATACACAGATAGACTGAATTCATAATAAAAAGAAATGGAGCAGATTTCCTTAAAATCTGTTGTCTCATTTCCTCTTCTCACACAGAGGTCTCCCCTTGGGTAATGAAGACATTACACTAATTTACTACTTATATGCCCAAAGACAATTATTGCATGATTAACTGCCTATACCAAACTGACCCAGTCTGAGTGTAGATGTGCATGTGCCTATGCCCCACAGTGGACAAGCACCCTCACCAAGATTGATTCCAGGCTGGATGAGTTGTGGCTACCGCAAACCTAAACTGGATTAAGCAGGTTTGAGAATGTGATGTTACTTTACTATTATGGATGGAGGTTTCCAAATCATCTTGAATATAGTCATCGGTCCAATCTGCTGTAAAGGCTTGTATTTTGTCTGCAGATTAACACATATAACTATGTTCTGATGGCAAAAGCAAATATAACACAAAAAAATGACTCATAGAAGCACTAGAATAAGGGCACCCATGGCCTGGTGAGAAAGCAGATGCTGAAACCAGTCTGTGACCAAGACTTCATTATGGCTTTGTGGAAGTTGTTTCTAGACAGCAGACATGGAATCTGCACACAAAGTTGGAATCAGCCAAACAACAACACTTTATCTGGGGTTCCAGGAGCCTTCAGGAAAAAGCAAGCCTGGTTCCAGGTTGCAGCAGAAATCCACTATAACCGAGGCTGCTAGCAATGAAATTTCTATCCAAGAGACGTTAAACATTAAAATGGTGTGCTATAACATGATGCATTTTATATTTTATAAGTGTTTGCTTTATGAAGTTCCTTTTGATAATACTTGCTGTTAAAATGCATGAGATGTATTTCCTAGAACATCCTGCTTTCATGTACCAAGGCTGCAGGTCTTTACCCTCATATGTTACAGGCTGTTTTTTTCTTTTTTTATTCTTCCACAATTTCTAAACTGTAAGAACGCTAAGGTCTAAAATTTGGCAGTAAAATAAAACATATTTTAGGCCATCTACTTTACAAGTGATATTATCCTTATTTGGCAGCAATGGCAAAAATATTTTTATTGGCATTCGCATCTAAAAACTGTACAGGCAATGTGCGGCTCAACTGTTTGCCTTTTTCACTTATGTTGCTTTTGATAATGTAGCATATTTAAGAAAAACACACCTAAATGAAACTGAAAAGCTCCGGATATTATCTGTCACACCGCAACCTAAAGCAATAGGGCAGAGGTGTCAAACTCAGATCCTGAGGGGGTGCAGTGACTGCAGGGTTTCATTCCAGCCACTTTGTTCAATGGTAACCAATAACTAATGGTAACAGAACATATGATGTTGATTTGCTTTTAATGGACTTGAATTTTAATTGTTTCATTTTTCTTTCACCAAGCAATAATGAGGGGCAATGCAGGTCAACAGATTACCAGACTAATTTGATCTCATTTGCACCTCTGCAAATCATGCAACTTCAGTCTGAAAAAATATTGAAAAGAAAATAGTGTCTGAGAAATAATGATCTTCTCTGGCCTGAAAATCATTTGGAGAGCGACAAAATACCTAGTATTTGAGAGAACTAATAAGTCATAGAATTAAATAACACCACGAAATAAAAGATTGGCTGGAGTGAAAAAGGAGGCTCTGCAGGACTGCGCGAGACCCCTGAGTTTACTGGGTCTCAGTGGGCTTTCTTTGCATCTGATTATAGTTGGTTGCCAGGGGAAAATGAAGGGAAAAAGATTAAGGGTACAGGGTCTTAAAAGGCAAGAAAATACAAATTAAGCCAATGAAGTCTGCTCCTTTAGCAGCGGTATCTGGTTACTAATTAAGAAAGAAAAAGAAGGAAACCCTGCAGCCGCTGTGGTCCCCCAGGATTTGAGTTTGAAACTCCCGCATTAGAACTTAAACTATACACTTTCAAGTTCAATCACTGCCTCTGACTCAATGTGTGAACCTTGGACAATCTCACAGTGAACAGAAACAATTGCGTCATGACAAAGCACAGAGTATAATAAAAGTTTGATTTAGTAAATGTGTAAATCATAGCAAAGGATGTTTCCATACTGAACTTTGAGTGTGATACCTAATAAAACATTAAAGTTAGAACTAATCCAAGGCTGTTCTTATCTACTTTGGAAAATGAAGCAAGTTTAAGTAAAGTACCCAGACATCACATCCTTTCTCCTTCTTCCACATGATTGATAAATATAAAATTCACAGCTAATTAATTTAAAATACCTACTGGGGACAATAACACTGTTAAAAACGTCATCAAGTTTGTGGTAGCAGCATACTGAGGTGGACTAACAAGGTGACACTGTCTATCCTCAGCAACTTCTTCAGGCCAGCCAAGAGAGATCTAATCCCACCATCATGTCTTAGGTCTTCTCCGAGTGGACCATGTCTGGTACAAGCTTCCTTTATGCCTTCCATTGAGCATCTTAACTACAATCCCAAAAAAAGAAAAGCAGTGGTTGTATTCAAAGATCAAATCATGTGTGCTAGACCTTGATAAGAGGAAAAAACGCACTAGTTATTTGTGGTTCTCATCAAAATAAAATAGGCAATAAATTCATCTTAATCAGTGATGCCTCCTACTTATCATTATCTGTAGCGTAGCAGCACTTCTACTGTAACTCTTTTTAACGCAAGCCGCTCACTGTAGTGAACTTGTGTTTTGCAAGTACTTCTGGCACAGGAGAAGAAAACAGCAATCACACCGAGACCCAAAAGCCTGACTGTGACACGACAGGAAAGGCCATGTGTCCACTTCCTGACATTTACAAGCCATCCTGAGGGGAAGTAAAGTAAGCCATAAAATCACAAACCAGGCTGAGACAAAATAAGGCCCTCATTCATTAAAATAAAAATGTGATTAGCTATGTGATAAGTTGAACCAACTGCCATATTGAATAATTCTCACAGTAGCATCACAGCAAATACATATGTTTAAAAACTGACCTCAAACTGTCTGAACCAAGAAAATTCACATAGGCTAGGCTATGGAACATCAGAAAGCAATTCTGGTGAACGCCCATCTCAGTAATGTCAGTCTAACAATTTAAGGGACGGTTTTAGACAGTGGTTTTCTGGTTGAGAAGAGAAAAATATATAGGAACAAGTTAGCAAATATAATACTTTACATTTCCTCCTACATACAGTATGTGTGACAGCGTGCTTTGTGGTTTAAGTCACACACACTAAAAACAGGCTTGTCACATATCTTTAATGATGGAAACCAGTACTCACTTTGAGACCCAAATGAAATGAGTTTCTTATTCCCATTGCTCAGTGTAGCAAGACGTCACACTATCTAAACTAAAATATCAAACCCCTGGGGTTTGAACATTCTTGGTAACGGGTCAATCGCTTCATCTCTGTAATAAATCACATAAATGATATACTCAAAATTGCAAAATTATTCATACCTGTAAAAGAATCTAACAGTTTTATTAACTGCAGATACACTGAGTTTAAAAGAGACTGAACTCTGTTATCAATGTAATGACACATCCTTGCATACCTGCATAGTATAAGAATTAGTACAAAATTACTTGCTTATAGTAGATCCAGTTAAATGTTATCTTGCCTCATAACTTGGTAGATGGAAGCTTGATGTATAGTTCCTGGAGGTCAGGAAATTGTACAGGATGTAGTTACTGTGTGTACTTTAAAGTGTATACACTAATAAATACACTGAACCTTTTTAAAAAGCAGCATGTGGGTGTAATGGTTGGTGGTTCTGCCTCACAGCTGAATTTGAATCCCAGCTCCTTCATTGCTGTTGTGAAGTTTGCAAGTTCCCCCCTCATATGCTTAAATTTCCCCCCGGGCACATTGTGTTGCCTCTCCACGAGTGTGTTTAAGAGTGTAGCATGCAATGGGTTGGTGGACGTCTAGGGTTGGCTCTAGCTTTGCACCTGAATTGAATTAGTGGGCTTCATAATGGATGGATTAATGGATGCAATGAGAAATAGGTGAATGGGCTGACCTGAGCAGTCATATATTAGGTGATTTACACAGAATCAGACTGTCTGGAGTTAAGGTAATTAGGCAAAAATGTCCTTTATTGAAGAAAACCACTATGCAAAAATCACACCATCTCAAGTAGCTATATATTGTGAAAAACTAAAATACAGGTAAGTTAAATAAGGTACACAGAAAGGCGCACAGATGCCAGCTATACACCCTACACATGCTACTTCAAGGTCACACTACCTGCCAAATATAAGCACATTGGGGGAAAATGATTTACAAATTCAACCAGTCATTGTTTTAGTGCTTTAGTCTCATAAGGTGATTAATGACACACAAATCTAGCATTCATTTTATTCTAGATTCTAATCTATTGATATCTATTTTTAAGACTGTAACACTTCTAATTCAAAATGTGAGCTGCCGTACTAACACTGAAGCTCGCTCACTGTCCACACCCGCACAAGGAGTGTCCTTTAGAACTACAGGACATAATGAAAAGGTCTGAACTCATTAAAGCAGCTTCTCTTTACATTTTAGTACATCTTTGTTGCAGCTCATTTCCCAGTCACTTGTGTCTCCCATGTTTTCTACTCTTAACTCTTCCCTTTCCTAAACACTGCTTGGATTCTCACTTTTTACAGGCTTACTTTTGGCAACAGAACTACATGCCCACATACTCCCGTACTCTAGGACTTTTCTTAGAGAAGAATTACAACTTCAATGATGTAATGCTTAGAGAAGCTCCTTATTTGGAGACTCGTCATTGAAATATTTGGGGTAAAAAAATCAGCCAGTTTAGTTCCATGACGCATCACTATTTATTCTCAGATCACACTTTAACACCATGTAATATATGGCATATACAGAAATATACACCTACACCCACACATATCTAAACATATAAACAATAATTCTATAGATTACTTCATTTAACTTCATATGTGAACCCCATTCTGATATAGTAGTTGCTGACTTTAAGAATGACGACATTAAATGCTTTGGCTATACATGTCTCCCACGGTAGTTTCTAAAAACATCTAAAGACCTTTGTCAATGGATATAAAATGATACTAAACTGTAACCTTCATCCAGGTGGCATAATCAAGCAAAGTCTGCATTACTAGCATGCAAGTCAAAAAAATCAACCCACCACAAGATCACAAGAGCAGGAAGGCAATGGTGCCATTTACCAAGTCAACTTGCTTTGTCAAAGGGAATACTGTAGGCATTACCGCTACCTCAGTGTTTAAACTCTGGTTCAGCTCTTAGCTTTGTGAGATACAAATGTTCTACTGGGGTCACACATAAGCTGTCAGATAAACTGGTAACTCTAAATTTACCCTGAGAACTTTTCTCTCCTCTGTGCCAGTGAGGGATCAACTTGTCAAAATATGGAAATAATTATGCTGTTTTTCTGAAGGTTCTTTGGAAAGTGATCACGGCTTAAAAGTGTTGGTTTTGCTTCGTTTTGGTTGGCAGAATAAAGAAAGAAAAAAGAAGAAAGAAAGAAAGAAAGATAAAACTGAGATTTGACATTACTGAAAATGCTTCAGATAGAACAGTCAACGACAGCTAATTTGTAGGACTTCATACTAAATTTACTAAATTAAGAGCACATGCCAAGTGTGTATGTTTCATTTTTTTCTTTGACAAAGAAACATTGCTTGGCACAGCTTTCAGCATTCAATAGCCGGATATTTCCTTGAATGTGTCAGCTAAAGATATCAAAAACAGAGCTTATTAGTCATTTTTTTTCTGGCTGACCGCAGAGTAGTAGGACTTCCGTCCTTGGCCAGAATTAGTGACATTACAATCGTAAGGAGCCTGGTGAGGTTCCAGCTTCATTCTGTTCTGCTATTATGTGGTTAGCTGTAGTTCTGGCACATTTCAAGCTGAAGTTTATTGTCATTTGTACATAGTACAAAGTGTGATACAATGAAATTCATACTTGCAGGTCTCCTCAGAACAGTTGACAATAATACAGTAACAAACATATAACATATACCAAAAAAGTACACATAGTATACTATAAACGTATATACATAGTCATATGAAAAAGTTTGGGAACCCCGCTAGGCCTTCATAATAATTGACTCTCCTTTCAACAAAAAGATAACAGTGGTATGTCTTATTTCCTAGGAACATCTGAGTACTGGAGTGTTTTGCGAACAAAGATTTTTAGTGAAGCAGTATTTAGTTGTACGAAACATTAAATCAAATGTGAAAAACTGGCTGTGCAAAAATGTGGGTCCCCTTGTAATTTTGCTGATTTGAATGCATGTAACTGCTCAATGCTGATTACTTGCAACACCAAACTGGTTGGATTAGCTCATTAAGCCTTGAACTTCATAGACAGGCGTGTCCAATCATGAGAAAAGGTATTTAAGGTGGTCAGTTGCAAGTTCTGCTTCCCTTTGACTCTCCTCTGAAGAGTGACAGCATGGGATCCTCAAAGCAACTCTCAAGAATTCTGAAAACAAAGATTGTTCAGTCTCATGGTTTTAGGGGAAGGCTACAAAAAGCTCTTTTGGAGGTTTAAACTGTCAGTTTCAACTGTATGGAATCAGGAAATGGAAGGCCACAGACACAGTTGCTGTTAAACCAACCCAGGTCTGGCAGGCCAAGGAAAATACAGGAGCGGCATATTAGTAGGATTGTGAGAATGATTACAGACAACCCACAGATCACCTCCAAAGACCTGCAAGAACATCTCGCTGCAGATGGTGTATCTGTACATCGTTCTACAATTCAGCACATCTGTATGGCAGGGTGACAAGAAAGAAGCCCTTTCTGCACTCACACCACAAACAGAGTCACTTGTTGCATGCCAATGCTCATTTTGACAAGCCAGATTCATTTTGGAACAAAGTGCTTTGGACTGATGAGACAAAAATTGAGTTATTTGGTCAGAACAAAGAGTGCTTTGCATGGCAGAAGAACAACACCACATTCCAAGAAAAGCACCTGTTAACCTACTGTCAAATTTGGTGGAGGTTCAATCATGCTGTGGGGCTGTGTTGTTAGATCAGGGACTGGTGCCCTTGTGAAAGTCGAGGGTCAAATGAATTCAAACCAATATCAAAAAATTCTTCAGGATAATGTTCAAGCATCAGTCACAAAGTTGAAGTTACGCAGGGGTTGGATTTTCCAACAAGACAATGACACAATACACAGTTCGAAATCTACAAAGGCATTCATGCAGAGGGAGAAGTACAATGTTCAGGAATGGCCGTCACAGTCCCCTGACTTGAATATCATCAAAAATCTATGGGATGATTTGAAGTAGGCAGTCCAGGCTCGCCAGCCATCAGATTGAACTGAACTGGAGAGATTTTGTATGGAAGAATTTTCAAAAATACCTCCATCCAGAATTCAGACACTCATCAAAGGCTATAGGAGGACAGCATCTACAGGCTGTTATATTTGCAAAAGGAGGCTCAACTAAGTATTGATGTAATATCTTTGTTGAATTACCCAAATTTATGCACCTGTGTAATTTTGTTATGATGCATATTGCATATTTTCTCTTAATCCAATAAACTTATTGTCACTGCTGAAATACTACTGTTTCCATAAGGCATGTCAGATATTAAAAGGAAGTTGCTACTTTGAAAGCTCAGCCAATGAGACACAAAAATCCAAAGAATTAGATAGATAGATAGATAGATAGATAGATAGATAGATAGATAGATAGATAGATAGATAGATAGATAGATAGATAGATAGATAGATAGATACTTTATTAATCCCAAGGGGAAATTCACATAATCCAGCAGCAGTATACTGATACAATTAAGAGGGGTTCCCAAACTTTTTAATATGACTGTATATGTATATTTATAGATACTGATAATTTTTTATGTTACAATATTTGTTGTTATGATTGTTTGTTCAGCACCCTTATGATTTGTGAGGAGAAACTGTTTCTGAATCTAATGTTGTGAGTGTCAATGGCCCTGTAACGTCTGCCAGAAGGAAGAGATGAGATAAGTAACAGTGCAGGATGGCCGAGTCCTTTAATAATCCTTTAATAAGCCTTTGTACTTCAGTGAGTGTTGTGCACATCCTGAACAGAAGGCAGCTGGCTGCCTGTCATATTCTGTGCCGCCTTCACCATCCTCTGCAGTGATTTACAATCTTGAGCTGAGCAGGTGCCGCACCAGGATGTTATGCAGCCAATGAGGATGGAATCCACTGTGCATCTGCGGTAGCTAGTGACAACAAATGGGAATAGCTGAGTTTTCCTCAGATGTCTAAGGAAGAAGTGGCATTGGTGAGCCTTCTTCACAATTGTTGGTGCCTTTGTTACATCAATAACAACCATCATTTTTTCCATCTTTACAGGACAGCTTTTGCAATCTGAGGCGGAGTAATTAAACTACTTCCTTACATATGTGCCTGGGTCAGCCTTCCCTGTTCCTTACATCCTCCCCTGGGGCTCCTGATCATGTTCTCTATGGGCTGTTGGCAGCACACTATGAGGAAAACTGCCAGCCGCTTCTCGAGGCAATTAAACTTGAGTAATGACCTGAGGTGATTCACAACTAAACTCATGAGACCGACATCGGGATGGTGATACCTCTCCTTCATCTTACTGTGACCTCTTGCACAACCTTAAGCATGTCACTATCAAGTGTGATACATACAGGATAAGAGTTCAGACCCTGAAATTTCTCCTAGAAAAGAGATACTCTATCAATGTAAAGGTGAATAGCTACCCTTTAGTCAAAAAGCAGGGCCTCAGGGTGAAATTTCATTAAACTCTACATTTTCATTTATATCCCTAACTCATTGTGTAACAAACATCGAGGACAGGACTATGAGAGCAAGTGGAAGAAATATGGTTTACTTGCTAAACCTCTACACGTGTTCCTTATAATGGGGTGAAGGGCTTAGCAACCTGGAGTACTCAGCAGAGGTGCTGTGATTATCTGGTGAGAATACAGTAATCCCTTGCTACTTCGCGGTTCACTTTTCGTGGATTTTTAAATATAGTAATAGTATTCCCTAGTCTAAGAACAACAAAACAAGTTTGGTGACTAAGTGCGTTGTAACACGGGCTGTGATTGGTACATGGGAGGGAGACAACAAATCACAGCTTCCCTCTTTCTAATCGGGCCCGTGATTGGTGCTTTGACTGATGCCCAGATCCCATAGCATCTCCCCTTGTCTCTCTGTCGTGGCCATTTCGCTTCAAGCTTTCTCACCAAGCAGTTTACTTTACACTGTACTGTACCGAAGAAATTGTGGCCCAAGGTTGTTTACAACGACAAAGGATTTACACCTGCCGCAACTTTAGCAACTGGCGATCACAATGTTTTTGCAGCCTCGCAAAAAAGAGCCAGTTCCTACTACTACTACAGATACACCTTTGGAAACCGTGGAAGAGGTGCCCCAGGAAATGTTAGGTAGGTCCCTGTTATTAATAGAGTAAACGGTGGGTTGTAAACAGTACAGGGAGGGTTTAAAAACGCCCAAATACACGTTAAATAATTAAATATATATGGTGTCCCTACTTCGTGGAAATTCAGTAATTGTGGCCGGCCTTGGAACCTATCTCCCGCGATAAACGAGGGATTACTGTACCCCCCAACTGGACTTGTATTGAAAGGAGACTACAAAGCAGACCAGAATGTACTGAAGACATTAAATCTCATACTTGAAATCAGGTATCAGGAGTCCCCTAAAAATAAAATATGTTTGTAAAGAAAGCACAAGTGTCATAGCAAATATGTGGGTGAAAACAGCGAGTTAGAAATCATCACCTTGCTTTAGTGCTGTTCATTGAACTACTGAGGATTATGTGACTTTATTTAACAATGGCCATGCAATATTATGTGATACTATAATGTCTTTCACAGTAAATTTCACATTAAGTAATTAATATTGCATTTCACATTAAGCACTATCTCAAGCTGTTTGTTTTTATCAACAAATATTTACTTTTATAGTGCTTTTCACAGTCTCTGACATCACAGGGCTCTTTACAAAACACACAGAAATGCATTACACAACAAAGGAAATAAAGAAACAGTTCTAACGCCATTGGAAAGGAACACACTCTTCATCAGTCAATCAGCATTTATTTCACAAACTGAGATTTGTAGCTCAGTCAAGTGGTCCAAGGCGCTCAAGTGCCATGGGTATCAAAACTCACCACTGGCAGCAGCCTTGTGATTCACGGTGGATGCTAAGATCTCTGTGATGACTTTCAGGATAAGCTTTGGCTTCAGTGACCCTGGGTTATATTCAGCAGGTTTGAGAGTGTTGCGTTACCTTTCAAGAAGGCAATATCACTAGACACAAAGCACACAATAATACAAATCAAATTAACACAGGATAGCAAGGCTGAAAAATGGCAACAGGTTGAATTTAGGCAGACACGCTGTGGTGTTTGAGCAGAGGAATTCCACTGATACACAAGGAAGACCAAAACAAACATCCCAACTCTCAGCCAGATTTTATAAATGGTGATGTCCTCAAACCCATATAATCTAATTCTGGACTGGTCAGAGCTGGGAGTCCACTTCGGCAACAGTGAGTGAAAGGCAGGAGCAAAAATCTGGGCATGCGCATGACTTGGGCAGAGTCTTCAGTTAACCCGACATTAAAAACAATATTTGGAAGAAAACTCAGGCGCACACGCAAACAATGTACAAACTCGATATGGATAACAAGCAATGGTGGTAACTACCATGACACCATGTTGCTCTTTATGAGAGGAGAATGGACATTTTCCTGTATCCATCATCGTACTAGACAGATGATTTAGTAGAAAACCAGGTCCTCAACATTCCTTGTGTTTACTGTTGATTTGACATAAAAGGGAAGTAAAATGAAAAGTACCCTGAGGTGATCCAATTGTACAGTAAAATCACTGCAATCACTGTCCAGTTGTACATGGCTAATAGCTACCATATGAAAGGCATGTACAATACTGCACCTGATGAAGATTGGACGTGATGCCTCACACAGAATGATGTTGTAATGAATCCCAGCAGACTAATTTATCCCCATATTATTATTTATCTCACTTCACTGAAATACTTGTGGGTTTGGCCCCATCCGATCAAGACTGTCAGAAATTATACTTGGGAGAGGAGACGTTTGACAGCTATAAATGATTTAAAAGGAAATTGCTAGTGATGACTTCGATCAGACAGTGCAGGACATATCATGTGGCAGTCAGCAACGGACTAAATAAACCCTGACAGAAAAATTGTGTGGATACTACGTCTTGATACATTTAGAGTTCTCTGGCTTCTATTTATTAATTCTCCAAAAGATGGGGCATCCTATGCAGAGCTAAAGGCAAATAAGATCAGAGTGCAGCTGTGCCTTCTAAGGAGAATTAAAAGAAAAAAAGTCTGTTTAAATTAATTTATGGCTGATGTTAGTGTTCTGTAATCTTAGTAGGGATGTGTGATCCCATTTTTTCTCTTCTGATGCTAATTCTAAAACCTCAGCATAGGGTATTGGTCTTCACTGAGTTCAATCATTTGTGTGGAAGGTGACATGAGGCTGCAACTATGCATCACTTGTTAATCATGAAATCTTATTTATTTATAAAATAAATAAATAAGATTGGAAACAAATGAAACTAGAAATGTACTCTTAATCAGGCTACTGAATTATGCTGCAGAATTAACAGCAACAATTTATTTCTTGTATTGTCCAAAATCACACAAGCAACCCCCAGCCTTGACTCAAAAACCCTAAAAAAATAGCTATACAGAAAAAATGAAGAAATCTTGGGAAAGGCAATTCTGAAAGAGACCCCCTTCCAAGTAGGGTCAGCGCGCAATGGACGATGTCATGGAATACAACATAGAAAGCAGAAGATAAGTAATCCTCTTCACAGAGCCAGAATACCAATCTATCATTGCCACCCCAGAAAAGCAAAAGTACAAACAACTTTGTTCTTGCACTGTGCACCTCACCAAGTGAGGCAAATTACAAGAATATTATACCATAAAACAAAGCAGAAACTAATTAATATAAATGAAAAACAACAATATACGTTCATCATCTAATTGTAGAATCACTACCAGATTGTAGAAAAGGAGTCAGACAAGGCAGACACAAGTCAGAATTGTAATTGCAACGTAAACTGTACATTAAAAGAATTATTTGTAAAATCTACACTTTCAATAAAAATAGGAATTACAAATGTAAGTAACACAGCTACTTTCAGAGCATAGAACTTTCAGTAAAAATATAATCTGCTAAAATAAAATCACTATTTTCAAAATAAATAGGCTAGAAATCCCAGTGCTACAAGAGTACAACATCATTTCAACAGCTATTTTGTCAGTGTCTTTAAAACAGTTTCCAACTTTATTATGTTAATCCATGTGGGGTTCTAAAACAAAACAAATGACTCTCAAAGCCCCATTGTCATATTCAAACCCTGAAGTTAGCATGAACTTAAGAGAACAACATTATACTGATTTTTTTTCCAAATTTTATTTATTAATAACCAAAGTTAAGCAACATTCAGTGTCTCTGTTTAGGAACATGCCCCTTATCGCAGTTCAATCAGGCCCACCAAAGGGACAGCTGTGTGAATACTGATTTGGGAGTCTCTGCTTCACCAAAATGCGACACTCTTTCTTCCTCATCACCGCAGTAAAGCTCTTACCATACAGATTCTAACAGCAATTACAGCACTCAAAGAAAATACGTGAAAGAATTCACCAGTGATCATCCTGACAAGGCCATAAAGATCCTTGGAGCAACACCCAGAAGTTTGAAAGCAACTTAGGGACTTTCAAAAAAGGCAAATATTATTACTAAGGAGATGCTGCTGGCCACAAACTGGTTGGAAGTCCTCCGCTGCCGGTTTTGGAGGCCATTAAGTAATTATAGGAGTAACCCAATGGTACTTTTTCAGACCAGTAATATGATTAACAAGGAACACAAAATCATTGTGCCAAGTGAAAAACTGACATGCACAAAAGTGAACCAGGGTAAAAAGTCGAGTTCAGCCGACAGTCAGTCACTTGGCAGCAAAAGACTTAGCGTGAGCATCTTGCAGTCAGTCAACCAACCATGCTCCCCTGTAAGCCCTGGCATCTACGAACATTTTCGACAAGATGGTAAATCAGTTGAAGATAGAGTCAGTGCTAAATGTAAGCTCTGTTTATTCACAACTTACTGGGGGCACATACAGTACATGTTGAGCATCGCACAATATGTACAGCCTAGATCTTCCTGCCAACATTAACAATAATTTACTTGTCAACAATGCATAGCAAACTTAGAGCTTGGGGTTAAAATGTGCACATTGTGCACTGCATTAGGATTCTGAAAGCCATTCCACAAAACAAAAACTGAATCAACTTAAGATTCTTTAGATATTTCACTCATGTCTGATTTGGCTTCGTTTTCGCTAGGCTCCACTGCAGCCAGCAGCACAACTTTGATCACATTGAGACAGAAGTCTAAGAATTCAGAATTTAGTCCCTCTGCACAAAGGTCACCAAGTGTTACTCAGAACTGGCACTTGGCTTATAATTGTCAGTTCCATAATGTAGAATGTAGACTTTGTAAACGCAACAGTTAAAGTAAAATGTCTCCCAGGTGCCAAGGTCCTCAACTGAACACTCTGACTGATAATGAAGAATCCCCTTCATTGTTGCATGTCAACACTGATGACATTTGTTTAAAGCAGTATCAAGTATTATGGAGGACATTTGTATTGATGTGCACCAAAGCTAGAAGAAAATATCAGAACGCACGTGTGCCCGGCCACATACAAGATTATATAGTAAGGATGTGACCTATAGCAGACTGGATTCCCTTCACAGCTGGTTAGTGACCTGGTGTACAAATAAAGAACAGATATTGGAAATAACTGGGATGACAATTGAAAAAGGCCTGTATTTTAAAAGACAGATGTTTATCATCATAACTGGGGGCATTTTATATTTTTTCCCATAATAAAGAAATAACATTGCCTGGATGACCAATCAGAACACCAGATAGTACATGGCCTTCTTATCTTAAACTGTAAACTGTTTTTCTATGACACGTGGTATTCTTCAGTAACTGCTGCCTACAATATAAGTATTGGGGCATATCAGAAATTGGTTTATGTGACAAAATCCAAATTATCAATATCCCACCAATACAGAACACAATTTGACATAGAATTCACCATTAGCCACACTGATTCATATTAAAATATAAAAAAAAAAAATCAGTGAAAATATTGCAGTTTAAAATGCGGTTTGCTAAACATTCCCTCACTGGCAAATAATGCTGCTCTGGTTAAAAACATTTTTTTCAAATCTGCGTAAAGGATGTCTCATATAAAATGTCTGGTGTAACAAGAAGAGACTCCAAGCAGGGCAAGGTTTGGGGCAGCCACCCGTTTAATGCGGTTTCCTGGCTGCAAAAGCAAATGAGTCATGTAGTCAAGTTTACACGACAGAGTCCAAAACAGAACTGCCTCCCAGAGCAAAGGCGAGAGGCTTTATAGGACGTTGGGTGGAAGTGACGTCGTCCTCGGGGCCGGGACCGGAAGTGATGTGTCCCGCTTCGAGGTGGTGACTTCTGGTGGGATTTCCCGGGAAAGACCTGTAGGGAACTTAGAAAGAGTGTCAGTGTACCCCCCGTCAACCCGGCAGATGTAAAATGAGTCCTTTCTAAGCCCTTCTGCAGCATCCTATGCACACGTGTGACACTGGTTAAAAGACTTCTGAGTTTGGTGGCTTACCTGTAGCTGGAGTTTGATAGAACAGCATGGAGGTCCACTGCCATTGTGAAAGAAGATATCCTTGTCGTACTCATCTGTAGTTTGCTAATAAGGTTTTACTTCATTGTGGAGTAATGACGGAGAACAGGAAGATTCTAAAATGAATGGGTAAGATGAGACAGGGTCTTCACTGTGGACCAAACTAGCATGGAATAGAATCAAACTCAGCAAGTTGTGTCTTTTGCTATTTACTTGTGATATGGTTGTGCTTTATTTTCAAAGACAGATAAGATAGGCTTGGCTAAAGTGTCCAAGTCCAGAACTCAACAACATTTATTTATATAGCACATTTTCATACAAACAGTAGTTCAAAGTGCTTTACATAATAAAGAATAGAAAAATAAAAGACACAATAAGAAAACAAAATAAATCAACATTAATTAACATCGAATAAGAGTAAGGTTCAATGGCCAGGGGACAGAAAAAACAAAAAAAACTCCAGACGGCTGGAGAAAAATAAAATCTGTAGGGATTCCAGACCATGAGACTGCCCAGTCCCCTCTGGGCATTCTACCTAACATAAATGAAACAGTCCTCTTTGGATTTAGGGTTCTCACGGAAGGGCTTGATGAAGATGGCCATGTAGAGTTTTGCCTTTTAATCCATCCATCATTGTTGGAGCATCATGAAGTATTGAGTAGGTGGAGGTGGCGCAGGGTTAGGGTCTAACTCATCCTACTGCAGAGTCTGTCCATTACACTCTGTGCATTGTACTGCTTCCTGTCCTCCTTTCTGATTGCTAAATCTATAAATAGAATGTAGTTCAGCATTATCTTTTGTTAAATATATTTGTTTCTGTGTCGTTCAGTTTTAGAGATGTGTTATTTTTGTAATTAATGTTGTTTGGTCAAATAAGTCCAGGTTGCTTATTCTATTTCATTTTAATTTGGCTCACTTGATATTGATATCAATACTTGCTTCTCCTGCTTGCCCCCTGTTTAGTACCAACCAACTAGCATATATCCGACCAGCCACCAGCTCATTCTCTGCCAGTCTGAAATTAGCCTAGCACTTCTCCGGACATTCTCTAGAGCTGCTATATCCTTATAATTTATATTTATTTATATGTCTGGCCTCACAATGCTTAAAATGCAAATGATTAACATGGATGCATGTGAAAAATATTTGTTTTAGCTATTGTATGGTTTAGACGACTGTTTTGAGGGAAGAGTAAAACTTTAAACTTCCCGAGATCTACTGCATTTACGGTACATCATTATAACACTGCATGGATATGCTGATAATATGGCTGAGATGTTTCTTCATCTTATTATTATTATTAGTGTTGAGTAGCTTTTTACAGATAACACCTCTGTCTCACAGTGCCTGAGAACAGATTTGATTCCTAGTTAAGGTGTTTCCTGTGTGGAGCTTGAGAAGTATATACCATCTCCCTTTTCTGGATTATCTCCCATTGGAAAAGATTTTGATGATCTGGCATCCCACTTGAGGGCCCATTCCTTACTTTTTATATTTTTGCTAGCAGGATAGGCAATGGTTTCCTTTGATGAAGAGCTCGATTAAGCAGAAGTCACCCCCTAGTGGCTAAAGGTTAGACCATAGCTAATCCTGGTTGCAAGTTCCATCTCTCCAACTGATTCCTTTTGCGTTCCTTAATTGCTTCACCCTCCAGGCATTGTAATATGATGACAACAACTATACTTCAGGTGTCAACTGTCTCAGGGTAGTGTTTAGATCTGAAAGATCAACCAAACGTTTCATCCCTTCCCTAAATTATTTAGGGTCAAGGAAGTGCCAGTTCATGCCTATGCACTATTGAATGGTTAATAAAGATCCTGAAGGGTGAAACATTTCAAAAGTGTTATATAAAACTTACACACTGACTCCACACCACTAACTCATCTGAACCCATGTAAATCACCTCACCTTCCAGAATTAAATTACGTTTTTGCAGAAAATTGAAATAATCATGCATTAAAAGCTTCAAAGAATGGTGCTCAGTAAGGGTAAAAATCTATACAGTATAACAACAGAAGACTGCATTCATTATCAATCTCTGCCTTTGATTCTTGGAGTGACTGGAAACTGAGCACACTTAACTTCTCAGTGCATACAGTGTCCATCCATCCATCCATCCACTTCCACTTATCCGAGGTCGGGTCGCGGGGGTAGCAGCTTAAGCAGAGAAGCCCAGACTTCCCTCTCCCCGGCCACTTCTTCCAGCTCTTCGGGAGAATCCCAAGGCGTTCCCAGGCCAGCCGGGAGACATAGTCCCTCCAGCGTGTCCTGGGTCTTCCCCAGGGCCTCCTCCCGGTTGGACGTGCCCGGATCACCTCACCAGGTAGGCGTCCAGGAGGCATCCTGATCAGATGCCCGAGCCACCTCATCTGACTCCTCTCGATGCGGAGGAGCATCCTTGAGCCGTCACCTTATCGTGGTGGAGGGGTTTGCGTGTCCCAATGATCCTAGGAGCTATGTTGTCCAGGGCTTTATGCCCTGGTAGGCCACCAAGGCAAACTGGTCCTAGGTGAGGGATGAGACAAAGAACGGTTCAACACCTCCAATGAAGAATAAAAACTGTGGGTGACGTTTTCCCTTGCCCGGACGCGGGTCACCGGGGCCCCCCTCTGGAGCCAGGCCTGGGGGTGGGGCTCGATGGCCAGCGCCTGGTGGCCAGGCCTGCACCCATGGGGCTCGGCCGGGCACAGCCTGAAGAGGTAACGTGGGTCCTCCTTCCCATGGGCTCACCACCTATGGGAGGGGCCAAGGAGGTCAGGTGCAGTGTGAGTTGGGTGGTGGCCGGAGGCAGGGACCTTGGCGGTCTGATCCTCGGCTACAGAAACTGGCATACAGTATATTGTAGAAAAAATGAAACTGCATTAATGAACCTGTACTGTTTAATAGTAAGTTAAATTGATATTTTAAAAGAAATGGACAGAAGATAAGATTATGTAATACAGAGGTCTGACAAGTAAGTGGCATTGACACTAACAAGGCTCAAATACGGACGACTCAGAAGAACAAGCAGAGGTGGACCTGGAGGGGTAGTCATTAGTGTAATGTCAACTGAACTATTGATTTTGGAGCATTTCCTTTTAAAACTAAAACTGACACCATTTCTTGGCAACACCCCACCCACCCCCCAACATTGTAAGAGAAGAGGGAAGGGGGAGGATCAGTTGTGATTTCAATCAGGAAACTCATTTCAACCAGGAAAGGTTTGTACCCACTAGGCGCCAAGCCAAACAAACAGGGAAGAAAACTAGACTCAGATCAGAGGAGCTGATAAATAAGTAAAAAAAAAAAAAAATCACCATGTGGTTCCACAACAACGCTAAAGCTTTCTCAACTCCAAAAGGGAAGCCAGCCTCCTAACAGGAGCACACTATAGTTTGGGCTCAGTATGGATGAACAATCCCTACAGAAAGATTTTTAAGAGCTAACAACACCAAGAAAGCTTCACTGATCAGGACCTGTTCAGTTAGTGCTTGGTCCGAAGGTTCAGTCCTGGGGTCCTTTGTGGTTGCATGTTTTTGAACAAACCAGTTTCTCAATCAGGGATTCAATTTTACCTTTACCTGATCTAATTTTTTAATTAACTATTGTTTTTAATCTCTTGTTGTATATTCAGCAACATGCAGTAGTGTGAGATTTACATTTATAATACATGTACAAATATTTATATTTATGTCATAGCTTTAATATCTTAACTTTCTTCTATCATTTTCCTATCAATTCACTTCTCTTCCGTTTGTTTTGCCCTACAATCTACACTCAATAACCCATAATGACAAAGAGAAAATATGTTTTTAAAAAGTTTTTTTTTAATTTACGGAAAATCAAAACTGAAATGTCACATTCATATCAGTATTCAGACTGTTAACTCAATACTAAGTAGAAGCCCCTTTGGCAACAATTACAGCTTAGAGGCTTCTTGGGAATACCTCTACAATCTTTGGACAAATGATCCCACTTTTCATGGCAGATTCTCCCAAGCACCATTAGATTGGATGGGAAGCATCTGTAAACTGTCATCTCGAGGTCTCTCCACATATGTTCTGTGGGATTTAAATCTGACCTTTGGCTGGGCCTCTCAAGGACACTCAAAGACTTGTCCCAAAGCCACTCAGGCATTGTTTTGGGTGTATGCTTCGGGTCTGAATACTTTCTGAATCCACTGTAAATACATTTTACATCCCTCCATAAAGTTACTGTCAACTCTTCAGTAACTAAGAGAGGATTTAAAATAAAAAGTTGAAGTAAAAAGTTTCCACCAGCACCAGGAATTTAAAAAGCATCAAAGTCATAGTTCAATCAAATGAGCCTTACTGACAAACCTAGGAAGATATTTCCTCAAAAAAGTCCTGAGCAGTGAGAACTAGCACATGAAAAGGCCAGTATCACAAAAATCAGAAGGTATTTAACAGGTTTAGACTGGATTAGTGTTGGTGACATATGACAGGGTGCCTCGAGAGGAGCTGTGGTATTGTATGAAGAAGTTGGGAGTGGCAGAGAAGTATGTAAGAGTTGTACAGGATATGTACGAGGGAAGTGTGACCGTAGTGAGGTATGCGGTAGTAGTGACGGAAGTGGGATTACATCAGGGATTGGCTTTGAGCCCTTTCTTATTTGCAATGGTGATCGACAGACTGACAGACGAGATTAGACAGGAGTTGCCGTGGACTGTGATGTTTGCTGATGACATTGTGATCTGTAGCAATAGTAGGGAGCAGGTTGAGCAGACCCAGGAGAGGTGGAGATCTGCTCTAGAGATGAGAGGAATGAAGGTCAGTAGGAACAAGACAGAATACATGTGTGTAAATGAGAGGGAGGTCAGTGGAATGGTGAGGATGAAGGAGTAGAATTGGCGAAGGTGGAGGAGTTTAAATACTTAGGATCAACAGTACAGAGTAACGGGGATTGTGGAAGAGAGGTGAAGAAGAGAATGCAGGCAGGGTGGTCTGGGTGGAGAAGAGTGACAGGAGTAATCTGTGACAGATGGGTATCAGCAAGAGTGAAAGGGAAGGTCTACAGGACGGTAGTGAGACCAGCTATGTTATATGGGCTAAAGACGGCGGCACAGGAGACAGAGCTGGAGGTGGCAGAGATAAAGATGTTAAGATTTACATTGGGTGTGACGAGAATGGACAGGATTAGAAACGAGGACATTAGAGGGTCAGCTCAAGTTGGACGGTTGGGAGACAAAGTCAGAGAGGTGAGATTATGTTGGTTTGGACATGTGCAGAGGAGAGATGAGGGGGTATATTGGGAGAAGAATATTAAGGGTAGAGCTGCCAGGCAAAAGGAAAAGAGGGAGGCCTAAGAGAAGGTTTACGGATGTGGTGAGAGAGGACATGCAGGTGATGAGTAACAAAACAAGATGACGAGGACAGGAAGATATGGAAGAAGGCTCCAAAATCCATACTGACCCCTACTCTCTCTTCTGTTACTTTTTCCGGTTTCTTTGTGGTGGCGGCCTGCGCCACCACCACCTACTCAAAGCATCATGATGCACCAACATTGATGGACTGAAAGCCAGAAGTCTACGTGACCATCATCATCAGGTCCTTCCATGAAAACCCTAAATACAAAGAGGACTGTTTGACTAATGTTAGGTTGATTGCCCAGAGGGGACTGGTCAGGCGGTCTCTTGGTCTGGAACCCCTACAGATTTTATTTTTTTCTCCAGCCTTTGGAGTTTTTTTGTTTTTCTGTCCACCCTGGCCATCGGACCTTACTCTTATTCTATGTTAATTAATGTTGACTTATGTTTATCTTTTATTGTGTCTTCTATTTCTCTATTCATTTTGTAAAGCACTTTGAGCTACATTTTTTTGTATGAATATGTGCTATATAAATAAATGTTGATTGATTGATTGAAGACGATGATCCGCTGTGGCGACCCCTAACAGGAGCAGCCAAAAGAAGATTAAGAAGAAGTGTTGGTGACGGATTCTGAGAGATTGGACTTTTATGTGCTTCTTAAAACATCTTGTAAACTGTGCTCTACGCATGTTGCTACATAAAATAATGCTGGATTGATAAGATGGAGTGCAAAATAAAAGACATTTGAAGATAACTGAATCACAGAAAAATGTCAGAACAGTCACATCATTTTTGACGATCTAATAATAAAGTTTGGTTTTAATCAGGACTCTCTAAGCAGCAGTTTCATTCTCATGTAATGTGCAGATAGAAGACTATTAAGAACATAACTGCAGATATGCAAAAAAAAGAAAAGAATAAAGTTTGGACAGTGAACTAGGATTGTGATGACAGAGTATTAAGGGTTAAGTTCTTAGAATGCAAGGTTTAATGAAAAAGACTCAAGTCTCCAGAGACTGATCCGAGATTCCACAAGAAGCAATACAACCAGTATATGTGAATTTACCCCACTAATGCTTAGCTATGCATTTATAGCTCTTAAAATAAATAATGGCCAATGCAGAATATAAATAATGTCATAAGGTGTTTATAACTGCACTTTCTGGCTCCTCAAGTGTTGAAAGGAACATACTGTTTATTCAGAGGGTTATTACTAGAGACCTGCAAAATACACAGCTATGAAAACAACACCATGGCTGTAGAAACTAGAGCTAACCAGTGAAATTAGGCACTTTCAGTAAAACAGACCTGACATTCAAGTGAAACATAATGCTAGTCCTCTGGGACCAATAATATTGTGATACCCCCACGTTATACTTTATAAGGACTGTGCAGCAGTCAACAATCTTAAAGACCTACCCCATTAAAAAAAGACATGTAGACATGCGGTTTTTAAAGCTAAAATCACAACGGGTACTTTCAACAGTTCAGAGTTTAAACATAAAGCAGGTGATACATTCATTTCATCAAAACCCAAACCTACAGCACTGTTATGAATGTGGTGTGGCAAGACTGTATTATAAAATTACTGTTAAGATGTATCCTGCCTGGAATGCATAAGCATGTTCTCAACTGTTCAGACTGATTTACAGTTACTGTAAATTGTAAAACTGCTTGGTTTTTTTTTTGCCCTATGAAATTAATCATGCTTAAAATCAAGGGCTGTGAAACTAATGAAAGTTAACCCTAGCTATAACCTTAAAGCTTATAAATAGACAACAAAATAACAAGCACAAACTTACCTGTAGAACCAATGGATAATTAATTAAAAATCTCCTATGAGGAGACTGCCAGATAAATCACATCCATTAGATGGTAGCACCACATGCCAGGCTGGGAGAATTAGGACGTTGATGGCCCCTTTAAACACAGAGGAGCTGTCTTGGAAATATAGCCCTGTTAAGGGAAACTGGAGGGCTGGTAGAGAGAGTAGTAGACTGGCCTCCCTGTAAGCAAAAGTAGAGAAAATCTACGTCCCTACAGTTCAGACAAAGGCAAACGAGACCTGAGACAAGGAAAGAGAGAGGGAGCTGTGGGAGGTGAGAAAAGGAAAAGCTTTCTAGAACTCTGAAGTGTGCGAACCATTCTACCTGGCAGAAAACGTTCAAAACCCTTACATAAATCGTAGTGGGGCTTGCTGCTTTGAAAAGTACACCAGAACAAAAGCTAACAATTTATGGAAATAAGGAAACATACTGTATAAAAGACACAGAATGGAAAAAGAAAAACTATGAGTGTATAAATAGCAGATGTTGCCAACTCAGAGACATCTTGATACAGACTCAAAATAAACATGTTCCCAAAATAAATAAAAAGAAACAAATAAAGAAATGGCAAAAATGAATGAGTAAGGATATAATTAACAATGTAAGAATAGGAAGATCACTCCACACGATAATTAAAAATTAAACAGGCAAAAAATTGTGACTTAGAGGTACACTAGACAATACAGCAAAGGATCAAAGAAACATTTAAAAGCTTAAGAGAAACTGAAAACAAAGAACTGCTACTGAAGCCAAAACAGTAACATTTTTTTCAGTTAAAAAACCTAAATAGACTTTAAGAAGCCTCAGGGATGCACACTGAAAATGAACTAAAAAACTAAGTGTTTGTAAAACTAGAAAAAAGAAATGAAAAAACAAGCTCTGAGTTTACAAGTTTTAAAACTAAAGAGTCAGATATAGACCTGTAAATCTTGCAAACTTAAAAAAAAAAAAAATAGCTGGATGACATAAAGGAAGAATTCAACTATCATATGACTAAATGAGTTTGGTGGTCTGAAGGGTCACCTCTTGGTTATAAAACCTCTTATATTCTTTTTCTTTGTGTTATATTTTACTTCCTTTGCTCAACCACCTCTGGTTTTATTAAGTAAATACACTATTTTTGGCAACTTTGGCCTCTTGGTTGTCACTATGGGAGCTCCCCCTACATTTACAGTGCAAAGATGACTGATGAGAATGACTTGATAGCCGTATACTCTCATAGGTTGGAGAGATAAGGAACCAAAAATACCTGTGGCGATTTAGCTATGCAGTGCCACAACTGGAATTATATGCTGCTATGCACAAGTCTCCAGAGCTCCATTAACCCCCAAGTTATTTCATATTTTGTGCACATCTATGGATACAAGCATATTAATGGATTTGTTACAGCAGACAGCCATCTCAGTGACACGCTGGGATATACTCAAGACAATAGGATTTGGCACATGTTAAAAAGTCAAGCAAACAAGAAGGTGCAGAAATCAGGGAACAAGAAGAAATACTAGAACCAAACACCAAAAGTGAACTCTAAAACAAGTGTCTCAAAATAGAAAAAGAACAAAATGTAAATAAACTGGTGAACTGCAAAAAAAAAAAAAGAAAATATAAATAAATTGGTGAACAGTAATTATGGGAAGCCTTTTCATCAAAACAAAAGATGTTAAACCAAATACATGAAACAAAACTGATTATATGAGTATGCTTTCCTTAAATCACTAAGCCCCCAATGACATGCAACACCAAAGCCCTTTTCTTTAGTAAGGTCATTTCTTTCTGATGAATATACAGCAGTTCTTAAGTGCCATTCAAAGAGGATGCTAACACAGGAGCCACAAAAGAATGCAGAGGTTTTATCTGTGGTCATATTAAGTCTCCAGAATATGAGCATGTACATACAAGTTACTATATAAAAAGAAAATTAAAAGTACTAACATAACACAAACAGAAATCCTTGATGCTTACTGTTAGAAAGGGAAATTAAGAACAAAGAAAAAAAAGTGTAACAGGATAAGCAGTTCTGTTTTAGATGTAAAGTTTTAGAAACACACAATTTTATTTTATAGAAGCTAAAAGGATGAATGACACACTGCTCTATGCCCCACCAGCTTACCAACACACGTCTAAACAGAAAAAGCAGTGGAGCTGCAAGCAACATTTTCAGTGCCTATAATGGTTAAAGCAGCAACTACTCATCGACATTCACAGCTGTTAGATATGAGAAAAATTGCTTATTTAATCACCATATTGTGTACTGAATCCAAGACAGTTCTGACACTTCTTCTCCTAGTGTGCTTATACTAAACCCTACAGTATTTAGGTCTTACTAAAATCTTTCTATACTTTGCTTGCTGCCTCAGTAGAACCTCTACACCTGTGCTATACGATAGACACTTGGAATAAGCTACCAAATAGTGTGGTAGACAGTAAGACTTTAGGGACTTTCAAAACTTGACTTGATGTTATTTTGGAAGAAATAACTGGATAGGACTGGCAAGCTTTGTTGGGCCGAATGGCCTGTTCTCATCCAGTGTGTTCTAATGTTCAAATGTTATAAAAGGTGTCAGTCCAGGAACACTTCTTGTATTTATAAGTTCTTATTGTGCACATCATTAAAGTACACAACTTAATTTTAGTAGACCGACCGACCGACCGACCGACTGACTGACAGATATAGATAGATAGATAGATAGACAGACAGACACTTTATTCATTCCCTTAGAGAAACTCAGGAGAGAAACCCAGGTGTACAGTAGCTCTAACACAACAGTAAAAATTATTATAAATTACTAGAAAAAAGAGAGAGAACAAAACATAAATAAATAGCAAAAATTACAAATGGTCAATTGCTAGAATGTTGGAAGGTAGAGTAGTGACCAGGTCATGAGTCACGACCACTACATTTACTTCTCTGACATGCCAAAATGTTGTGGAGAGGGTGACTACTATTGTCATGGATGACCTGTACCTTCCTCTCCATACACCTTTCCATCACCTTTGCCACTGAGTCCACAGTCCTACCCAGCACTGAGCCAGCCATGTTCTCTAGGTTGCACATCCTCTTGATGTTCTTAACTGTCATGCTGCCTCCTCAACAAATGGCAGCAAAACAGAGGACACCAGTAACAACTGTCTGGTAGAACAAAGGCAACATTTCACTGAATGATATGAGTCTTCTGAGAAAAAAGAGCCTGCTCTGTACTATCCTATAGAGATTATCAGACCAATCCAGTCCATCATCAAGGTGGACACCTAGATATTTATAAGTCTGCAGTACCTCAATGTTCTCCCCTTGGATGGCAACTTTTTTTTTAAATCTAATAAAGAGTTTTCATTCAAATTGGCTAAATGTTTAAACATTTTTATTCTGATCCCTACTTTATGCTGCACTTTAAGAAGCTAACAGTGAAAAGCCACACCAAAGCTGATTTTTGGGTAGGTAAGTCTCATGATTTCACTTTGCCCAGCTCTTTCTCACTATCATGTTATTGTGTATACAGGTTGACTCCTGTCTCATATTCAGTCAGACAGTACCACCTATCAGAGGTGTTCATACAATCACTGTGTAGCTTTTCCAAAGTGAGACACATTAGAAAGATGAGAGCTTGAATAAGTCTTTTGTTTGCTATTCTGTCTACGTCAGCAGCAAGAAGATCATTTCCCAGAGTTTGGGCACATATGGTAGCACCCTTTGTGCAAATCAGTGACTCATGTGTAGATAAGAAAACCAGTAAGAAATCAAACTCTGGGGACTTCATCTCTACTCCCCTCTCCTCCGATAAACTACACCTAGATTTTGTTCAGCTGGTTGTCATCTTCCGCTAGGATGCTGGAGGAAGCGCCACCCCCCCAGTCTTGCTTAATAGGAAGTTTAAAAAGGAAATACCCCATGGATGTTAAATCAGGCAGCTTTATATAAAATGTAGGCTCCACTTTGAGCCATTTTTAGACAGGAACACATTCCTTTTTCCACTCAAGCTGCAGCAGCCTGGTGACTAGAGGGTAAGCTTCCTTCTCTAATGTCCTCCACTACTTGAAAGGAGTGAGCTAAATGAAGCCTATAAACACTAAAAACAGGACTCATAGAGCCAAGTAACAAATGTTAGTGCCCCATAAAGATGGTAAGTGGGTTTTGCGATGGGGAAACATTGTTTCCTCTAAATTCAGCAAATAAACTAGATGAAACACAGAGTTTCCAGCCCAGCAATAAATATATCATACAGTATGCACACTTTATGAAATAACATATGGTTACTTTATATAACACTTTTCAAAAGGTTACAGCTTTTGCAAAGATATTGAACCTGTAACCTTAGTCCAGATTGTATTTTGTATAAAAGAACTAAAGTACTTATACTAGGGTCTCTATCAATGGTTTTACTTTGGCACTTCCTACTTTTGTCAGACACCAGACTCATTCTCGCAATTCTTATTTTCCATTTGAATATTAAATTAAAATTTGCACACTAAGCAATGTAGAGCACCATCTTAAATAGGTGTGATGATGTCATGAAGCTCAACCAATACCTTTGACTGGCAATGAGTATCACTGTTAGAACCAACATTGAGGTGCCAACAAAAGTCACACACAAAATAACAACTGCACGAAATCCAACCATAAAATGGCACTATGATAAAGTCACCACAATAACACAAATGTAACCAGTCACATTACCAAAATAAAGCAAATTTAAACATTCACAAACAATTATCCCAAATAAGTATGTCATGCTTCTAACAATTATATTGTTCTTTCAGCACTGTGCTGGAGTTGAGCCACAATGAATATGCAGCATTTGCGTTGTCATCTGCATAACACCTCCAAGTTCAGTCCAGTATGTTTCCTACAGCCACTGTAGACTAAGAATCAGAAAACTGTTGGACATCTGTTTTACCCAAAGACTCAGGACAATAACTAAAACAAAGTGGTCCATTTATTACAATCCCTCTCTCTATTGCAGAGTGTGAAAATAACAACATTAACCATCCAACTTGCCTGTGTACTCACAAAGACCCGTGGGAGGGGAAAGAAACTCGCTTGCAGTCAGAACTATTTATACCAGGATATAATATGTGCTTACAACGTGTTACATTAAAATATTTTCTTTAATTTGTTCTAGGTTTAATACATTTTTTCTTTGGGGCTTCTTATTTTTTCTGGAGTTTTGAAGCCTGCAGAACTTAATTTCACTTTCATTTTTTACTTTTGATTAAATCTGAGATTTGCTATTTTATTTTACAGTCATATTTTGTATGTACCACAATGTCATGATGTTTTTCCTATTTGTGCTGCTATTTTGTGCACCCGTTGCTGTGGGCATGCCCCAGAAGTCGTGTGATGTCATCGGCTGGGTGCTATTTAAGCCAGTGTCACGTACGACTGAGTAACCAAGTTTGTGGATAACTTCTAAAACCTTTTGAAGCTTTTTATCCCTTTCTGGTTTGATTAGTTCTTGGCTTAGTTCTCTAGGTCATAGACCCTGTGATCATCAGAGGTGACTGTGCAGAGGGTGCATACCTATAAATATCTGGGAGTGCAGCTGGATGACAAATTGGATTGGACTGCCAATACTGATGCTCTATGTAAGAAAGCTCAGAGCAGACTTTACTTTCTGAGAAGGTTGGCATCCTTCAACATCTGCAGTAAGATGCTGCAGATGTTCTACCAGACGGTTTTGGCGAGTGCCCTCTTCTACGCGGTGGTGTGCTGGGGTGGCAGCATAAAGATGAAAGACGCCTCACGCCTGGACAAACTTGTTAAGAAGGCAGGCTCCATTGTAGGATTAAAGTTGGACAGTTTAACATCTGTGGCAGAGCGACGGGCACTAAGCAAACTCCTGTCAATCATGAAGAATCCACTGCATCCACTGAACAGGATCATCTCCAGACAGAGGAGTAGCTTCAGTGACAGACTTTTGTCACCGTCCTGCTCCACTGACAGACTAAAGAGATCGTTCCTCCCCCACACTATGCGACTCTTCAATTCTACCCGGGGGAGTAAATGCGAACATTAATTTTATTTTAATTTTTTTCATTTTTATTACTATTTAATTTAATATTGTTTCTTTGTATCAGTATATTGCTGCTGGATTATGTGAATTTCCCCTTGGGATTAATAAAGTATCTATCTATCTATCATTTTTGAGTTTGTGTGTTCGGCCTAGTTACAGTTTAGCTGGATTCCTTGCTTTATCTCCTCTACTTGTCTTAAGATAAACTGTTCATCTCCCAACCCTTTTTCTACTTTTACCCTTGTCTCCTGTCAGTTTACACCTGTTGCAGAACACTATGCTTATATTTTCTGGATTCCTTCTGTATTCCAGACTACCCATCAACAAACGCCAATGTCCAGTGCAAGGAAAAGTGAGATTTTACTGCTCATTAAAATTCAGAGGCCATCTTATAATGTACATTAAACAGTCACACTGACACTCAATGTTGTTAAGAGTTTGTCTTAAAAAGTATTCACAAGAGTAGAAAGAGATACACTTTAAAATACAGAAGAAAAGAAGAAATGCTAGTATAAAAGTCTCTTAATAGTTCTAAGCTATCTTGTGCTCTAATACTAGTACTATTAATACTAATACTAGTGTCCTGTACTCTACAGAGTAATACAGTACTTTTTGTCCATAGCAGACATCATCAACTAGTGTTTTGTGGTGAAAATGGAAAGGCTTCAAAAATGGCTTCATGGTGTTTATATAGGGTAAGTAAGAAAAGTGTTGAACATGAGGAAATCCATTGCCATGCACATTTGGATGACAAAGTGCATGTGGTCTGTGATACATTGAAACATAACCCCCTTTTCTGTCACAACCAAATACTCAGGCCTGCAGGCTTCTGTCTGTGTGGGAGATGATTATACTGTATGAATACGTCATTATGCTCATACTGCTTTTTACTGTACAGTGTGCGCTGATGCTGTGCATCACCAGGCACGATGAGCGATTTGTACAACACTCCTTAACTAATGTATGGTCTCTAATCTGTAAAGCTCTCTAGAAGCTGATCTTAAACTGTATGCTCATGTTTTAGACAAAAATTGGGAATCATTTAATTCGGAATCCCTCAACCTTTTAACATGACACCTTGTAATAAAATATGAACAGCTGCATGTACTTTCAAGCACAAATGACCTTTCCTGATGAAGTCCACTCCAATGCATTCCCAGTAAAATATACACAAAATAAGCTGTCTTCATCCCTGAAGCCACATGACAACACAATAGGGGAGTAAACTAAACTGGGAAAACCCTGCTTACAAATACCACCCAAGGGCCCTTATATGTCTGCAGTAACCAGTGACACTAACAGAAGTCAAGGAGGTTGAGTAGAGGGCAATAATAAATATAAAACCATAGTTACCTTACCTTAATATGAATAATGCTATTATGGGTTGGCAGGATGCTGGCACACTACAGTGCAACTCTATGGTTTTCTTTCAGAATTGATCAAATTGGATTAGAAACTTTGTTGTATGTTTAAGGCACTGAACTGTAAAACACATAATTGTGTGACTCTCAGAATATGCTGTATTGCTTATAGTGTAGAGATGAAACAATTTTATAGTTCTAGTATAAAAAGATATGCTTTGTGAACTCAGTCCCCTGTAGCCCTTCCACACCTTCACATTCTGGGTCTGATCCCACTTACTTGGTGCCATCTTGCAGCCTAATAGGTACAGGAGATGGGAATAATAAAGACTCAGACATGCTGAAACCTGAGCTGAGATAAACTATTCTTTCAAATACTTCAAAGGCAATCACTGGCATCAAAACATATTACCTAATTTTAAAGTACTAAGCTGGTAATCACTGCTTCATTTTTGGCTAAAATACTACCATGGACCTAGCATGCAATGAGCTGTTGGTGATTAGAGTACAATTATTTTTGCAGAACCAGAAATCCAGAGGGAAGAAAACAGATATTTACCCTTTATATCGCACTGTACTGTAAGTTTTTTAATTACTATAGTATACCTACCTTATATGCAGTATCTGTTTAAACAGAAAAAAAATGACTTTTACTAGTTGATCTACTGTATATCCCCATTGTCATCTGGAGTCATAGGCTGTGGAGATGACTGAGGGGATAACACCTTAATATTCATTTTTAGTCAATTGGCTTAGATATTCTTAATGGACACATAACTGGAGTAAACCTAAGACACCCTGGTGTATTACATCAGACAGTATACCAGGGACCACCTGTTGACCCTCCAGGAGTAATCGAAACTTGTTGCTGCGAAAGTTAAACCTTGTCTGCTCTGCTGTTTCCTGCCACTTTAAGCAACAGTCAGATAAAATTGAATATCTTGTCAGCAATGACCGCAATTACAGGTCACTATGAGAAATATTTGCCTCTATCACTGAGACATCACACTAAACACAAAAAGAGCTTATGTTTAAGTTATACTGCCAACAGACTCATTTGACAATAATGGGTTCAGTTCTGGTGCACATGCAATAATAAAAATAGTTATGCTAAAAACCCATGCCCTGCAGAAAATAACAAGCTGTAAAGTTAAAGCAACAGTTCTTTATCCTAAGGGCTCCTAGTGCTCCTTACTGTGGAGCTGAGCAGGTTCTCACGATACCCTTTAGATTCTATCCACATTTCACTTAACCTTACCATCCTTGACTCTACTGAAATTCTTGGAATGGTTAAAAAAAAAAAAAGATTTAGATATTACTAATGCCAAGTGGTACTGCAAATTACAAAGACAGAAAGTAAAGTGACAAGGAACGACTGTTTATAGGGATCACCTTTTTGAAGGTTTGAAACAAGCATTCTCAAGCTCTTATAATTGGAGACAGGAATCTGCAGCAGAACTGTTTGGGGTGAACTTAAGGAAAGTCATATTAAGACACAGAGACAAGCGAAAGCCTCTTCATTCAAAGGGTTGTCAACCTACATGGCAGGTGTGGACATATGAGATAGTTTAAAAAAAGCTGGTCTTAAGATCTGTTTCCTACCCAATGGAGAGCTGATAATGATTTTGGACTTCCATCTGGGTTTTTCACCAGTCAATGCTGTCCACAACACAATCATTTAAGGACCTAAAATGACCATCGCTCTGTGCATTTCATTGGTTGGTAAGTAGAAGCACTGAAGTCGGAACTTTCAAACAAAAACCCAGCTAAAAATAGGATGTCTTAGAGTGCTGCTTAGTCACTCCATATAAATTATCCTAAACTTTATCTAGAATATGTCAATTTTTAGACACATACATGTGTTAGAATATAATCTGATGATGTGCATTTGCTGAATCAACAGAAGGAATTTCCCCCTACCACATTTTTACAACAAAACAGCTGAGGCTATGACAATTAAAACAAGATGCAGCTTCAAAGGCATGTGAAATTATGCAAATGGTTACTGGCTTTTAATAAATAAGCAGTGGCTTTAAAAAAGAAAAAGAACACAACACTCCCTTCCCCAAGATTTATTATGCTTCATGACTGAGTGGACTGAATCTTTCTAGAAGTGGAGTCTAACATTAGTCTAACTATTTCTTGGTAAAATGACATTTCAACTAGACTCCTCATTATCATTTCCATGACTGTCCAGATGCTCTCAGATGTGATTAACAAAGCTAACCTAAGGTCTCTAAGCCACCCATTTCTGTTGGAAAGGCTCAGCTATGTGTTGGAAATCGCCACTTTCACTTGGGTTAGACTCATCTTAAGGTAAACTATTCTTGATCTGAAGTCTGTTTATAAGACCAATAAAGCAGCTTTAGTTGGATTAGCAACTTTTAAGGTGTAGTTTTTTTAATTAGAGATATTAACAAAATATCAATTCAAATTTACTGTACATCTTTCATGAGAAAATCCAGACATTATTTACAGTCATCCAATTTATCTTTCTTGCTTTTAAGAATGAACTGAGTTTTAGCATCAAAGTCAGAAAAGCTAAATAATCCTCCTTCACAGATTTTCCACATGTTGCCATATTTTCCCTTGAGGTGAAATTCAATAAAACTGCATTTATTGTCTTCCAGACACATTAACTTGGAAAAAAAGAATGTTTGAAATGCTGCTGTGCCTTACAGGGCTCTTGGCTCTTAGAGTGCCTTTGAATTACGAAACATCTTCAGGTCTGCAACATTACTTGTGGAGACAGCTGTAATACCAAACCAAGCACCAGAAAACTAGGAGATGACTGAATCACCTTCCTGTCCTTGCCATTTTGTTCTCAATGCTTTGTATAGCCAGATGCTTTGAGGTCAAGCAGGCATGCATTTCTTTCTGGTATCTGCCAGACACTTAAGGTTCATTACATCAGTAAGACAAGCAAAACGATGAATGTTTTTTCAAGGGTCTTTGCTTCATTAATTTGAAACATATGAAAGAAGCCACAATGAATATGTACCTTTATTTCTCTGGTCTTTAAATTCTTGTGTACGTGAATGTTAGCAAGGGACCACAGAAAAGAAGCGTGTATGTGAAAAAGCACAGTTGCTCTAGTGGCTCAAAAGACTAGAGAAAGTGAACCTAATGAGTAAAAAAAGACCAGAGATAGCACTTATATAAAATATAAAAAGTAGAACTAATGAAAATGGACACACATGAGCTGGTAGTTTAACAAGACTAGACAAAGCTGAAATAATAAAAAAAATGGGAACCCAGGGCTGTAAACCTCATGAGATTATGCAAAGTGAAACTAATGAGAAAAGAACACCTGTGTGGGCAGCCTTAAAATACTCAAGATGATAATACAGAGAAGAACATGAGTGAAAATATTTGTAAGACTATGGAGTGAGGAATTAAGGAAATTGGTACACCTGTGCAGGTAGATTTACAAGCAGAACTAATGAAAAAGGGCACAACTGATCAGGCACGTTTAACACAGTACAAAAACAACAATAAAGAAAAGGGCACATGAATGACCAGTTTTCAGAGCTTCACGGAAGATGGAACTAATGTGCACACCTGTGTGGGCTGTATACAGTAAGAGACTAAGTAATTTAGGACTAATGAAAAAGACACACCTTTTGACAGGGCAAGCTTGACTCATTGCGCAGGACAGCATTGTCTTTCTTGAATTGATTGTCAGCATGACTTGGAAATTCCAGCCTGTAATAAGAAGGCTAATAAAAATATCAAAGAAGTTGTGCAATGCTAAACAGCACCAAAAAGAAAAAAATGCAAAACTAAAGGCGAGTACAGAAAATCAGTTTAAAGAACTTCAGTGTATGCACAAGTATTACAGCTATCCAAAACAGTACCGGCATATTCAGCCAATGTGCAAGCAACTCATCGTTTATCATGCTTCTTTATAATGGCAAATAAATAAAATCAGGCTGTTGGCTTCCTTCTGGTTCTTAGTTTTGTGAACAAGAAGCATTAATTGTTTCTAAGGAAACCTTTTTAGTTTCAGTTTAAGCCATTCACATTTATTTGATGTAGTGCACATCCCACTGACAAACTCAGAATTGTACTTTTAAGATATTGTATAGAAATGAAATAAAACTCAAAAACAACATGCAACATGTGCAGTGAAGTTAATCTGGGTAGTGGTACACTTCTTGACCACCAGGGGATGCTACTGTCACAGCAGAGGTTTACTCAGAACCATGAAGGTATGAAGTAACACGAGCACCATGGTGGGGTTTGAGACCCCTCTAGTCACAAGGCGGCAATGTGTTATAGCCTCACAAGAGTACCGGGAAGGACAGGCAGTCTGGCCCTCTCCAATACACCTCTTCAGTACGGCCAACTTGCAGGGAAACCCGGTGCGACTGTGGGACGTTCTACTCATATGACACCTGAGATTGCCTGGGCTGGGTACAGGGGACACCTGGAAGGATGATGGTGATCAACAGAAAAGATCCAGTGAATCAGAGTTGAGAAGCAGTTACTGACGAGGGGCTCAGATGACCAGAGGGAGGAAGGAGAGCAGGGAGAACAGGTAAAAGAGTAGCCAGGGGTTACTGCTGCTTAAGCTTGACCCAGGCGGCATACAGCTTGTTATTTTCTGTTCTGTAGTCCTTAGGTTTTCCCCTGTAATGTTCATTTTATTGTTTTGTTAATAAATCCCCATTTTCTGTTGGTACTCTAGTCATTTTGGATGGTATTTAGGTTTCGGAGGAATATGTGTGACCCATCCTACAGTCTATTATATAGTGCATACAACTATATACAGTATCAAAAATCTATCTAGGTGCTTACTGATCAAATTCTTAAGGATCCTCCTGGCAGGTGGTAATATAAACTGAAGGTCTGTCCAGATAATGTGCTGGTGTGTCTGCAGTGCTGCCACAGTTCAGATCTCGAGAAAGTCAACAATATAAAGGCATATGGTATGAGCAACACCAGGTCTTGACTAAAATATCCCACAAACTATTAAACTACTAGTAATCAACAACGTTAATGGTATTGTTGATTATAAAATATGCATTTTGACAAAGGGCTTTCACTGCCTTCTACAACCAGAAGGTTACAAAGAAAAAAAATGGGGAGTTCATTAAACTTAAAATAAATGCAATTTATAGTGGTGAACACAGGTAGCACAAATAACATGAAGAAAAACAAAATCCCTGCTACAGCCCTGGCCTGAGCAATTTTAGGAATTTTAGGTCTGCCCAGCATTCACTCCCATCTTGACCTACCATGTCTCTTTCTACTAGCTATGGGCTTTCCCTCAGCAGAATCCTGACTCAAGTCAGTTTATGGGGGTCACTTCCAGGATGACAGGTGGGTTTACAACGCCCTAGTGGCATCTGAACACATCCGAGACCACAGAATCCTTTTTCCATGCATGGCCAGTTAAGCCTTGCCGGCAACCTGCAGTTTGTGCTCAAGATTGAGTCCAATTCAGTTTATTTTTACAGTATATGCCGCTCATCACTAAGTACAGTGTCTCCAACTTGATGGTGGGCATCCCATCTTAGAAAAAAACTGTTTCTTAACAGGGGGAATGCCAGAAAGTATTTGTACAAGTGACAGACCTTTCTTTGTAGCAGATCAGAGTTCTGCTTTAATTTGAAAGGCCTTTAACTATACAGTATGTGTAAATTACGAGAGTTAGCGTTTCAGAATGGGCTGAAAATCCTTAGAATGTTTAGAAATTGTCTTGTTGACATTGGAGATTCGCAACCCTGAAGCCCGCTAACCGCTGGGGTGCCTGAGCTCCACCGTTCGGTTTGTCCTCTGGGGTGCCTGAGCTCCACCGTTCGGGGTTGCACCGCATGTTGCTGTCCACGTCTTCTCTAACTCTCTGTTTTTTGCCACCACCCCGGTGGTGCCCTTCATGAGTGGCCCCTGTCACTTTGTCGTCTAGCCCCGTCCCTACTCCGTCTGTCCTCCCTGCCTGCCCGCCCTTTGCTATGAAAATCGATGAGGGCGTAACGGCGCAACGAAGACTTCGGCGTGGTCTCCTCTTACCAGACGGGGTCATGTAACAATATTTGTTATCCGAGGCGACCCCCATTTTGATAACATTGCATGTTTATTGCGTTTTAATGACCAGTTTATTGGGTGTCACCAAGAGGTAACGGCAGCGTTAAGTCCACGTTGCTTAGACGCGGTTTGCCACGCGTGCCATTTTAGAGGGCAATCTTACGTCAAGTGACTCAACATAAAATAAGTATAGACGTCTCTTTAATAAAATTATTCAGGCTATCGCGTAATTTAATTCTATCTTACATACCATACACTTATTAAAGGAAAGTTTATGTTTAATAATAAAAAAAACTTCTTTACCTCTTCAGTGGCTCCTTTACTGAGCCGACCTGCGTCTTTTCAAAGAGTCGAGGCAGGCAGCTAGGGAAGGCGAACTCACGTGTTACCAGCAGATGTCGCTATTGGCCCGGGAATCGCAGCGCGCCGACATAAAAGCCGCGCGTTGCAGTTTTGGCGGGTCAATGGAAGGAGGCGAAGGTGAGGAGGCGCGCGCACCACGGACGGACGGACGGACGGACGGACGGACGAGGAGAGGATTAGATTAGATTGGATTGGATTGGAGAGGCTCGACAGCACCTCACAGCTGCGTACCGGCCACGTCGGGAGTGGAAACTCGGGTAACTACCTGGATTTTTATCCGTTATATTTAATTTATTTCTTTATTAAAGCATTTCCTTAAAAATCGATGCCTTGGCCCCAAGCCACCGTGAGGAAAGTGACTCTGAACTTACTAATTGTAATTTGGGGTCACAAGCCCAACACACGTTGAGTTTATGTCTCCGTTTTTCTGGACCTGGTTACCTCAGCCTGCTCCGTATGAGGGGATAATTTTCTGTGCGTGCCAAACTGCACATATTAATGTATCTTTATCAATTGTGTGTGTAATTAAAGAGCCTAATAAACACACATCTCCTCGACATACATTAATATTTGCCTGACAAGGCGACTTACATTATTTAAGGTACATTTGGTTATGTTTCTTTTTGTATTATTGTTTTTTTTTTTTTTTCAAATAGATCATAGCTAGGTGAGGTGACTTGCTTGAGGTCACACTGCGTCACTAGCAGTATGTGAACCAACAGTCTCAGGGTTTAAAATCCAAAACCTTAACCACTTGGCCACACTGCCAATTAAATAAATCATAGTAAATCTTTTTAAGATTAATGTAGCCTAAATTTAAATGTCTTCCCAGTCTAAGAGGTTTAAATATGTGTCAGCCCAGGGGCTTCATTGCAAGGTTTAGGGGCAAGAAGTACACGATGGCAGGGGCTTCAGGCCTACCGCTGGCAACCAAACCTGGAAGGTCCTGTCACCAGGTGCCAAGTCTGAACCGCAGGGTGTACTTTTCTGGCCTTCTGGCCATCGGACCTTACTTTATTCTTTGTTAATTAGCATTGCCTAATTTTTATATTTTTTCTTTTTTGTCTTGTAAAGCACTTTGAGCTGCATCATTTTTATGAAAACGTGCTCTAGAAAGAAGTGTTATTATTCAAATAGATCAATAGAACTTTAATTGTCTCCAGGGGGAAATCTGGCTTTTTATAGGAGCTCAATAAATATATACTATTATAATATAACAACCCCTCCCTCTCAAATACACACCAGAATGAATAAAATGGAAAAGAAAGAAAAGCTTCTGACTTGGCTGGCCCAGCGCGATCTCGGCTGTGGAATGGCCAATTTGGGGAGGCAGCTTGATGGCCAAGGTCTCCAGGACTCTAAACAAATCCAAATCATATTATGTGATGTCATCTACTGTTAAATTTGCTCTGTACTTGTAATATTTTTATTTTACTATTATACTGTATTGAGGATGACTTCTGTTCTGTTTTGTGTATTGTGTTGTATTGACCCCCCTTTTTCTTTTTGACACCCACTGCCCGCCCAACCTACCTGAAAAGGGGTCTCTCTTTGAACTGCCTTTCCTGAGGTTTCTTCCATTTTTCCCTTGTAGGGGAGTTTTTTCTTGTCGTCTTAGAGAGTCAAGGCTGGGGGGCCGTCAAGCCAGTTAAAGCCAATTGCGGCACTTCTTTTGGGCTACACAAAAATAAACTGTACTAAAGATAAAACAAGCCGTTGCAGTCACAGTGAGGCACTATAAAGGAGTATTGTCATTGCCATTAGTTTATTTCTTTCTATTCACCTTATTGACCTTATCGTTGGACTGTCACTTAGAACAGTGTTTTCCAAACTCGGTCCTGGGGACCCCCTGTGGCTGCAGGTTTTTGTTCCAACTAGCTTCTGTTTTTAATTGAACTCCTGGGCTAATTAAGTGATGTGTTATTTCCCAAGTTCTGTGTTTTGGGAACAATATAGAGAACTATAGGATCTATCTCTATCTCTATATATATATATATATATATATATCTCTATATATATATATATATATATATATATATTATTTATTTTTAAATGTACCAAGCAATTATATGGGAATAATTTTTTTTTTTTTTTTAAAACAATATTTTCATCTTGATTTTCATTCTACTTTTCTAGGATTCTAATTGTTTAATTAATCCATTATTTACTAATTAGTGGGTCTAATGCTAAAGTAGTTGCAGCTTTTTAGGATTCAGTGTTTACCTGCTGCTCTGCTCATTTTTAATTGTCATTAATAAGATACAACGAAGGGGAAAAACTGCACAGAGAAAGGGCAAAATATAAAGAAATCAACAAAAGAGAGTTAAGCATTTAAATCTATAGCCAACCAGAAATATTTCTAAATGCTTTATAAATGTAAAAATCATGCTGCTGTGCTTTTCTGAATGTAGAATAAAAGAAAAATAATCCCAGCTAATTAAATGAGATCAGTGTTATCAAGTGTTGTCATTGATTAGGAATCTGGTTGGAACAAAAACCTGCAGCCACAGTGTGCCCCCCGGACTGAGTTTGGGAAACACTGGTTTAGAGAAATGAAAAAAAAAAAACAATTCTTTATTTAAGGTTTCTCCTAATTATACATGTTATCTTACTGAAGTGTACATTATTGGTTCTGTATGTATAGTTTATACATTATTTTTCTTGTTTCATTTGTTGTTCTTTCCATATAACTACTTCTTTGACATCTTGCAAAGCACTTTGAATGCATCCTATGTATGAAAATGTGCCATAGAAATGAATGTTGTTGGCATAAAGGAGCCCCCAGTAGTGTGTCTTGACACATACGTCTGCTAGGCAAGTTATTGGCTGAAAGCACTCAATGCTAGTTAGCTTTTTGACATTCTGTATAACCTTTAACCTTACTGATCCCCCCACCCCCCGAAGTGGCAGTGGCTGCAAACACTGCTTTGTTATTTAGTGATAGAGAAACAATGCCATGCAACTTATGATGGTGGTCTGTTGATTACCTTTCAACCAGGATATCCAAGTTTGATTTCTATCCATTATATTGAACCTTTTCTTTAATAAAGCATTTCCCTGAATATCTGCGCCATGGCCCCAAGCCGCTCTGAACTTATTAATTGTAATTTGGGGTCACTTCACCTCCTCAACCTGCTTGGCTCTGTTCTGTCTGTTTTATTTGAAGTTACATACATCAAGTTTTTGATGTGAAACGTTTGGATCTTGCCTCCCTCAAAGGGGATGGGGTGAATGATTATAACTGTAACCCCACAGCTGTCTCAAATCTCATAAGAAATTGGAACCACAAATCATCCATCTGTCTATTCTCTAAACCTGCTTATCCAGAGCAAAGCTGAAGGGGAACTGAAACCTGTCCCAGCAACCACTGGGCACGAGGTTGGAAGAATCCCTGTACCAGGCACCAGTCTATCACTGGGTGAAGACACACAGACAGACACACAATAGGCCAAGTTTAGCATTTCCAATCCACCTAACCTGCATGTCTGTTAGTCTAAACACAGTAATTCTTCCCCACGGTTAATTTACTGCAAAGTCTGGAAGTAATTCCTGAGCAAAGCAAAACGGAGAGCTACAGATTCAAAATAGTAAGGGATATGACTGCTGCACTGTGATCAATCGAAAAAGCAGCAGCACCATGCAGGTTGTTATAGGTTTGATTTATAGGGTCATTAATGTCACAGAGTACAATCAAATTCTTACTTGCACATTCTAATCAATATGCAACACATTTCCACTCTCCGGTGCCTAGATTAGAAAGTATAACCACCTCATCTCAAAACTTGTGTCTTCCTTACTTGAAAAATCTCAGAACAGAATTCACAAGACTGTCTACCGACAAAGACATATGAAGTCACACACACAGAAATACTTCACTGTTTACAGTTTATTATGGTTAACATACTTGCATTTCAACCAATAAATCTGGTTTTGATTCCCATCCACTACATTTAGCTTTTTCTTTAATCAAGTATTTCCTTCACCATTTCTGTCATGGCTGCAAGCCACCCCAGGTGAGGCCATATTGTCTCCAGAGTTATTTATTGCAGTCTGGGGTGCTTTGTACAAGAGACAAAAACCAGAAATATTGAATACAAAGAAGCTTTCCAATATTAACACTACTCAGGTACCAAATGTGACAGGTTTCCTTGTAATATGTTTAGTTTTTCATTTTTTTCACTAGTTTTATATAAAATCATATGCCCTGATGCAATTCTGCTATGACTACACCTACGCACACATGCAAGATAACACACATGACCCACGTAGTCTAATACACACCCACACAAGCCTGAATATTATACTTTTAACACACACCCACACTCACTTAAAAAAATAAATACGTTAGTGCTTTAAGTGTATAGAAAAATGGCTTTGTATCTGGAGAACCGTGTCTTCCAGCAAACAGTGCAAAAGCACAAAAAATTTTAATGCATTAAACGGAGCCTTCGAGGAGGGAAGGACTTTATTACCAATGGCAAACAAGAAGTGCTAGGTAGATTATAACAGATGTATACAGTCACATGTCGGTGACTAACCACATGCAGAAGCAAACATCCCTTATAATATTAAAATATAAAGAATCACAGAGGAGCCCTCTGGTGACTTGATATATGCAGTAAGGTAAACAAGTGAATGCAAAGAAAAGGTGCTGTCTCAGTAATATAGAAGCCCAATTAGTGACTTGAACGGACCGCAGTGCACTTTGGCTGATTGGCTGTGACGGCTAGCTTGTGTGCCTCGGGTGCAGACCTGAGTTGACCTTCGGTGAGCCCAACACTACCAACATGTGTGGAGGTGCCGTCTCAGCAAAGACAACCTGCTTACATATGTTAACTGTTTAAATTACAGGAAATTGGCTTTAATTGTATTTGCAGAAAAATACCAGAAGGAGCAAAGAGTAACATCTTTTGTTAGATA
Organism: Polypterus senegalus; assembly: GCF_016835505.1. Taxonomy (NCBI): domain Eukaryota; kingdom Metazoa; phylum Chordata; class Cladistia; order Polypteriformes; family Polypteridae; genus Polypterus; species Polypterus senegalus. The sequence continues at coordinate 4,502,328 of NC_053165.1, read as the reverse complement.
GAAGAGATAATATGCCCTGCAGACAAAAAGCCTTTCTCAACTCCAAATCTTCTGTCAAGTCAGATGGAGTATTGCAGAACAGAAGATTTAAACTGTCAGTATTTTTATGTGTGTTGGGTTAGGTATTTGGTAAAATCTATAATCAATATTTTCCCCATAAACTTGTTACAGAGCACTATACAAAAATAAATTCAAGTGAAATGAATTGTATATTCACATAATTAAATTACAAATTAAAAGATCCAAATCTATGAAATATTCTACCAACTGTCAACACCAAAAAAGTGATATCAATGCACATTTAAAAAAGAAATTAAAAAATAAATCAATAGAGTTGTTAACTATGCTTATCTACTGTAATTTGAGTTGTTTTAACTTAAAATAATGATATTTGTTGAAATGATGCTATTTTTTCTAGTTATGTTGACATAATTCTTTTAGCTGTCACATTAACACAATTACATTATGTTGAAAGAAAACCATTAAATTATTTCAAGAAGTGCAGTCAGCCTCACAAATTGTTGTTTTTATTCGCCTATTTCAATTTAATCTTATTTAAAATTAACACTTAATACTTAAAACAAGGTGTGCCCATTTTCATTATAAACAAACTGAATTAAGTTGATTTAACTTAAACAAGTTTTACATATGTGACTCTCTTATGTTGGCATAAATATCCACCCCTTTGGTTACATTTGGTCCAAGACACCCCCAACACCTTTGCACAGCTAGAAAGAAAGTGAGACCTTTAGGGCTTTGATTTATTTATTTTTTTCTTTTGCATGAGTGCATTTTTGATTATTTTGCACGGCCAGATTAAGCAGCTAGTGCTTTCAATTTGTGCTGGAAGGTTTAATGACATTGAATTTAATTACAGTATATTTAAAATGTCATTTTACTTCATGACTTTTAATACACTTCACATTTTTTTAAGTGAGGCTGTCATTCTATTACTATATTGTAAACTACTTTGTGTTGGTACTTTCTGCTAATAGAGCTGTAAAAATAAAAGAATTTGCCTAATATTGTTCATAAACCTTTATTCTAAATGCCATATCTTCTTTCTAGATACGTGGACTGCTTTTCCATTTTAATCATTTCCTTTTTTGATGCTGCTGCTGCACAGGTCAGATTTAAACAAGAATATTAGACGACCTCCATCCATAAACAAATAGACTGCGAGAATCTGCAAATTAAATTTGTATTCTTGGTCAAGCACAGATACATGAAAGGGATGCATAGTAAAAAAAAAAAAATAGCTTTTGATTAGTCCAGTGAAAATTTGCTGCCCTCCAGCTCCAAAACTGAGAATCCCAGCATAGGGTATATGTAAGTGACGTAGTGTAACAGTTAGAGCATTGCAATTTAAACTGAAAAGCTGCTGATTCAGTGCCCATCTCTGATTTGATGTGTCATATTAAACAGATTAGTTACTGTACCAGAACAGTTCTTAGACATTAACAAATTGTACCATATCTATTCTAAAGTACTTTGGATATTGCTTACTTTAGACATTTGTGATACATACAGTGTAAGGCACAGGTTGTTTGTTTCAATTTATTATTTATTACCTTCCTGGTGTAAATAGTATAAGGAACCTTTCATGTCTCTGTCTTTTTATTATATGATAGCAGTGTGTTGCTGAAGACAATGTTTGAGGAATTCCACTGTATCCTGTATATGTGACAATTCTACTACTTTATGCTACAAGGTTGTCAATTCAACCCCTACCTCAAAAGCACTTTTTGCCCCGGGTGAGTACCTTCAACTGCTTCTGTACTGATTATAAGGAGTATACTGTATTATAGAAGTACCCTCACAACTGCTATACGCTGTTTCTGTAATATAGAAGCATTTGGTGCTCCTTTGATTTAGTATGCTTAATATAATTGCATTGTTATAGCCTAATTAGTTTCTATTATAGAGCACTTCTCACTTCTGTCTTTCAGAAAATATTGGTATTGACTAAGGTGGTGAACTTTAAATCACAAAGCTGCTGTTTCGATTCCCAGCTCTAACTCTGTGAGTCTCCAAGTGAATCACTTCACATGCCTCTACATAAACTGAAATACATTTTGGCTATTGAATTGCGAGTCTATACTTGTAAATGGACTACTTAAAAACACAAGGTTACTAGTTGATTCCCCAAATGACTCAGAATGAATTTCTTCACATTTGTGTATTACAGTTACAAAAAATATAAATATAATATATTGTAAATACTGTACACATATTGGTGTATATTGTTTCCATAGGCTTGGGGTCAGGACTCAGCAAGGCCCTAAGAAAGAGATGGAAATATGCACTGCAGAGGATGACAGCTGTCTGAAAGGGCACTGCCAGTCAGACACTAATATGTGTATGAGATATTCTGTAAGGCTAATTATAAGGGCACATATGTGATATAAAGTGAGATGCTGTCTGGCTACCAAAACACAAAGTTTCCCCAGGATGCAAGAGGGCAGGTGACCCTCTAGTTGCCAGGATTAAGAACAGAGTAAGGCCATAGAAGGTTGTGAGAAAACAAGCAGATCTTCAAGCTGACAGAGGATAGCCTCTACCCAGGAGATCAAGGATAATGTTGCCTTTTTAATCATCAAGGTAGTGAAAGGGTTGTCTTGGAGATTTGGTCCATTTAAAGGAACTGACAGTGCACCCGACACCAGCATTTACCTCCAGCCTGTTGGCCCTTTGGCTGCCTCTGGCTCCAGAAGTGATCCCAGGGTTTAAACCTGCCATAAACCCACACAACCACAGAATGTGGAGCTGGGTGGTGGGAAAGTAACTGCCCTAGACTGGTTGGAGAAAAAGAACCAAAGTGTGAAACAGAGATGGGAGGTGGAAGAGAGTTGTAGAACCTTGGGGTGTGTGAGTGGGTGAGCAACTCCACCTCTTGGAAGTGGGTTTAAAACCAATTAAGCAAAGCCCAGAGAAGCAGATGGGTTTTTGCTTCTTTCAGTTTATTATTGATTTTTTATCTTGTTTCCCTCTCCCTAGTATTTATTTTGTCTGATTAAGACATTACTGTATATTTGTGTATTTTGGCCTCCCAGGTAGCACATCCTGTAATGCTGTGAACAGAAAGAAAGTGTAAAATTAAATAAAGTACATGCACCTTACTAAGACACCAATTAATCTATTCAGAGCACTGCATGCCACTGCCTGGTTAACTCCTTAAATACGTCATAGTCAAAGACAAAATGTATTCTAAGAAACCCTTGTCTATTTATCAATTTTTTTCTGTAGCATTTCATACCACTCTTATTCATTAATAATCCTGAAGGAATGTGAAAATCCTATCGGATTAAATCACTTAGCCTGCAAATATACATTTATCTATTATTTGTATCTGTTTTGTCTCCACATAGACAAATAGTTAAACAGTTGTCTCAGATGGGATCTAACAGGTAAAAATATACTGTAGAGCAAAAGGTGCAATGTGGCCACAGAAGGAATACACTATCAGGAAAACGTGTCACTCTTCCTAGCTTTATTGAGCCTGGCAACTCGTAATCAGAGCTGATTTACCCTCCTTTAACTGTAAATTGGAAAATAAAGTGCTTCTCAAAAAAGGTTCCATCTTAAATTAAGTGCTGCCCTGTGGTTAAAACAGAAGGGTGTATTCACCAAGAATATAAGATGTTGCATGTTTGCTTTAGCTGAGGCCATCACTGAAGACAGAATAATTTGTCCTTTGCAATTAATCCCTAATTATTACATAATCCTACTAATTAATTCATTAAGTAAAAGGATATGACTTTTCTAAGGCTTTGACTCTCATCACTTGGAAAAAATTAGCATCATTATGGATTATTGTTAGTGTGGTGCCTAATTAGTTCTGTAGCTGTAGGAATTTTGTGTAAACCAGACCTACAAACATAAAAAAAGAGTAGAACATACCTAAATTTGTAATGTATGCACGGTAATCGCCTCGGTGGAGTACTTTGAGCCTTAAAACTAAAAAGGGCTGTTTTGTTGAATGGAACTAGGATGGTGTAGTAGCTCTCAGGTCTAAAGACGTGTGCTCAAATCCCATTACATTCAGTCCATATGTGAGTGAGGTTTTTATGTTCTTTTCATGGCATTTTTTCAGTTCCCTCTCTGTAACTCTGTAGTGAAGAAGTAATGAATGGGCGGATGAACTGAATTTCAGTAAATGATAAAGTGTCAGCCACATTTGTGAGAGTTGTCCTCTTTGTTGGGTTATTAGGCATTTTAATTTTGCCATTAAAAGGTCAGAAGTGGAAACCTCTCACTCTACTTGTGTTTACTTCTAATTTTCAGCAGCCATACACGACAGGCATTTTTATGGGCGATGCACAAACGCTTTTGTTTTCCTTCTGCATTGTACTTGGTGCAGTGCTTTGGAGAAAGGAGGTTGCCATGACAACAGCATCCTGCGCTGATGCAAGATCGGACTTGAAGTATCAATAAAGACGACAAACTAGTGCCTTCACTGAGCCTTCAGTCACTCCCTGTGAATTCAGAGCAAGATAAAGACAATGTTGATTGAATCACACCGCTGCGTGTCACATCCTCACTGTGTGCAGAACGCAGGAACACATGTGATGTGCTGATAATCCTATAGATTTTACAGTAGCAGATCTTTGACAGATGAGCAGCTATTTCAAGAGAGCTGCAGGACTACTTGTAAACCTCCACTCAGAAATGCTTTAGAAAGCAAATCTGCTTTTAATCAACTGTAGAACATGAGGCTGGTCTTTAAACAGGAATTTCACTCTCTGCTTCAGTTCTGTGACAGAGCATATGAGCTTCCACCTGATAGCATCCACACAGTACTCACTGGTGCTTGTTCATCCTTTTGACATGACCTGCTTTATCCCAGGCAAGATTACTGGATCAGCCCTTGACAGTAATGGGCACAAAATGATAGTGTGTATTGCTGCATTAGGTTTTCTATGTTTGTCAATTTTTCCACTTTTTTTTGTGCCTTCCTGTCTGTCGAATGGCATCCGAAGCTCAAATCAGATTTCTGAAGCCTAAACATTCTAGTTTTGTAAATGTGGCCAGCATTGTCTGACTCATCTGTACAGCCAAAACCACAGCTGTATTACAAATGTAAAACTGCATGTGAAATATCAGCTGTCATGGCAGAAAGCATCTGTAAGTGCTCATGAAAAATATGTGGAGTCAAGAAACAAAGACCTCTATTGCTTAAAAATGATCAGCTTTGGTCACATTGATGTTTGCATTATGCTGTTGGCATAAATATGAAGTTATGTTTGTGGTCTTGTTCATTTGTGCATGCTGATCATTTCAGATAATCAGACAAAGAATGCACTTAAAAAGAACATTAAGATTTTTTTTGTCTAGCAAAGTGAACATATCAACCATTTGTATTTTGCTATTACTGTTACACTAAACTTTACATATTATAATTCCAAACATAGTGTGGGTGTCATGATGGTGCAATACTGCCTTCCAGCTCCATCACTGCCTGTGCCATATATACTAGGGGGCTTCGCTCGCCAACCTCCGTGTTTGGTTTTCCGAATACACACTTTTAAGATTTTTTTTTTTTCTTTGAATTGTTGCTATTTCATTAGTTTCACTTTTATTTCAGAACTTCTGTAAAAACAATATTTGGAATCTTTGGAGTCCCAACATGCTGAATCTTTTAAATGAGGTCAGTGAGATTTGTGTTTAATGACTTTGTACCATAATTCAGGATAGGTTTCTCTGTTTGGAATTTTAGCACAGACAAAACTATCTTCATCAGCAGTTAATAGTTTGTTTTGCAAAGTAACCAATAAATGCATGTGAGGGAAACCCAGTTTTTGAAATTCTCTGACTTAAACTTCAAAGCCTTACAATATTTACATACTTCTGACATATCACCTGTGTCCATATATTCGATCTCTTATTTGCCTTTTCGTTATTTCTCCAAGTAATAATTTCTCTTTGTTTGCACTAATGCGATCTTTACTTTCCTTTTTTTTTTTTTTTGACACAGTCATTATTTTCTGCTTTCATGTTCTGTATCTTGCTCTTTGTGTTTCGTGTCTACGTTTTTTTGAGTCTTTTGAGTTCTAGTTTCATTATCTCTAACCTGCTATGCATGTGTTTGGCCCCCTTGTTTAACGTCTCTATGACGCTTTGTTTTTGTTACTCTGTCTTTCATTTCTGACCTCACTTTGTCCTGCTTTTTTTTCCAATGACACCTGGTCCGTGGTGATTATTTTTCCCTTTTTTCCAGTAATAATTTCTGTTTGTTTGCACTACTGCGATCTTTACTTTCTTTTTTTTTTTTTGAGCCTTTCGAATTCCACTACTTTCATAATCTCTGACTTGCTCTGCATGTGTATAGCACCATCGTTTTTGAACGTCTTTATGAAGTTCTACTTTGTCTTTTACTCTTTGTCTTTTAATTCTGAGCCCGATTGGACGTGCTCTTTTTTTTCAATTCCACTTGTTCCGGGCTGATGACCTTATTTTCTGAATTTTCACCTAGATTATTCTTTTTTGCATTTTTTTCTCTCCAATGCCTTCGAGTCTCTTTTCTTCGTGCTGCTCTTTCTTCTTTGCTTAGTCGTCGACGTTTCATCTATAAGGTATTGTCCTTAAATGCTTTATATGCTCTGAGAGCCCTGGATCTGCATGTGCTCAAAGCCTTTACACGACTGAGTGTGTTGCTGCCCGTGCTCTTATTTGGTTGTAAGTAGGGCATGTCTTGCAAGAATCTCATGTTTTATGTCCTGCGAGATGTTATCCTGGGTCAATCTCTTGGCACAAAGTCTCATGTTTAAGGTCCCAGCGAGACACTCCGTGGCCAGTCTCTTTCGTCTCGCGAGTCTTTCAGGTGTCTTCCGTGATCTTCACGTGAACATCACATCTCAACTCCCTAGACATTCTCTCTCAGGATATATATATATATATATATATATATATATATATATATATATATATATATATATATATATATATATATATATATATATATATATTTTTTTTTACAATATTTAAATTTGTTTCTGTGGGTAGTTTTGTGCTTATCCCCCAAAGACTTATATTATGCCAACTGGCAACTTTAGATCACCCCAATGTGAATGAGTGTGGTTGTGTCCAGAAGTGTGCCCTGCCATGGATTGTTGCTACTTCCAGGGACTGAACTTTAAACAAGATGGTTGCTGGTTCAAATACCACCTGCATCCAACTCACTGCATGACCCTGAGCAAGTCTGTTAAAATGGCAGTACTATAACTGTTAAACCAAAAATCTATGTAAAATAGTTCTTTATTTTGGTTTTGTACATCATCTTGGATAAAAGTATTAGCAAGCATGAACTAACTGTTTGTTTATTACTATTGTTGATGCTAATAGGAGGTGCTCCGGTTGATTACAGTAGATGTAGAAAATGACAAGAATTTTCACTGATTGCCATGCAACTTGAGAAGACATTAGTATTTTTGGTGCTGTTATACCAGAAGATAAATAACACACATTATTTGAATAATCTGCAACAGTACATGTATGTTTATGATTTCTGTTATACTCTCCAATTCTGCATACAATACCACTGCCTATTGTAATTGAAAGAAAATTTATGGAAATGTAATTTTCCAGGGATACACAAATATCCAAAATCTAACATTTTTTATGCCATACTGTGTGAAAAATAATTAATTGAAAACAAAGTTAGATCTTCATCAGGATCAACGCAAGACTGTATGGTTGAAAAGCAGAATGGCTAGTCATATTTTCTTTTTGAAGGCCATGATGCGGTCTTTACTTTGTACATTAGGGTATACACTAAGAATCTTTTCATGTCCTTTTATAAAATACATTCCAGAAATCAACTGAAGTAAGGCTGGACTTTTGAAATAACTGTCATTGGACTAACATGCCCAACTGTGATGATGGCTTTACAGAGTAAACTCTTCACAGTTTTTACTGCACGCTACAAACATTTACTTAGTGATGGCTTCTTGACTATGACCAAAAAAAGCTTTGAGCAAAACATATTTTGACACCCTTGCATAAACACAAACTACCAGCTGTGTCACTCAAGTAAAACCCAGAAACCACGAATCACACATGAAGCTCTATGTGCCAGAATATAGGTGACAAGACTGAATGGAAAGCTTGAAAGGCATGAACACTGATAACTAAAGTGTAAATGTGTAAGAGAAAAAGCCAGTGTACTCAAAAAGAAGTCCAATTCAGACTCTGCAGGTTTTACTGAATATTAATTATAAAATTTCAAAGGTTGTGAGCCACAGGGTTCAAGTCATAAAATGTGCATCATTTACACCTTATCCTATAGAGTGATAATGAAATTAATGAAGTGACTCTTCACTAATTCCCAACACTGCTCACGCCTGCAGGAGAATTCTTCTATCATGGAGGAACATTCATTACTGTCAGTTGCATGTTGAGCAAATCAAAAAGATTTAATTTTAAAGAGATTGAAAAACTATATGATATAACTTCATAGTGGGACAAGAGAAGAAAAAAATAAACTGGAGAGAATGAAGACATAACCTTAAGTGGCAGGAGCATAAAGACTAGTGGATAAAGGACAATAAGCTTATACAATGAAATATAACTTTTTCAAACCAACTTAATCTAATTTGCTAGTGCCAGAATGTATCCTGGCAGCACTGGGGTGGAATACAGGAACCATCCCTCGATGGTGTGACAGTTCATCACAGAACCTCATACTTTACTCATTAGCAGCTGACATGTGTAGAAAAATGGGATGGTAAGCAAATGCACCACTAGGCGAAATCGCAATATCCTTATTTAATAACCTTTATTTTACATGGTGCCTTTTACAGCAGATGAAGCACTGAAGAATAATTTGAAAAACAACAGAAGATCATGGAGCCAGGAGCATATGACAGACAGATGGGGCAGAAGCGGCAAGACTCTTGGTGGTATGTGTAAATCTGATCTCCCTCTAAATAAAGCATGGAAATGTATTTGGAAGAATTTTAGAAAGTAAATCAAAAGTGGGCAATACAAAACATTACATATCATGTTGAGAAATATATTGTTAAAACTAAGCCATTTTGATATACATTTTTATTTCTATTAAAATATACAGGTATCAATAGGTTTTATTTGCATGTCTATTTGGAGCAATTTCTCAATTCAAACTAATGAAGTTAGGTTTCTAAGCAGTGCGTTGCAGAGGAATTGGATCAGCAACCTTGCATTCTAAATTCACATGTTCAACTTACTGTATGACCCTGAATGAGTTAACTGTATGAAAGTTTGTACTTTATCCTGCTCATCCTAACACAGCTAGTTATTATTATTATTATTATTATACACTCCTGCTTGCTTATCTTCATTGTTACATTATATCGGTCTTTGATAAAAAAAAAAAATATATATTTCTTGGTTACCACACCCTGGCACTGAGAACCCACAGCAGCTGAATGCAGGCATGCAGGAGCAACTGCAGTTGAGGACCAGTTCAACCCTGGGACCGAATTGCAGGCCTCCATTACCTTCCAACCTCCTGACTACTAAATGTTCTGGCAGTATAAACAGAAGATAACAGTTGGAGCACCGTTAGCACTTCAGCTAACTGCTGTGTTCATCTCTGTCAGCTTTTATTGCAGATCTCTGGGCAGGGCTTAATTGTGGATTATTATGCTCAAAGATTCTTTAACCCAAGCAAAGTATAAAATTATTATATTCATAGTGACTGATTTGTGTTGTGACTTGGAAGGAGCTGTGTAAGCGTAATAACTTTTCTGCAGTGCATTTCCCTCCATTGAACCTGGTCCATTCTTAGAGATAATACCCCCCTGCCGGACACAATTTTTGCCCATTGTTTCAGTTTGATAAACCTTACACAAAATATAAACAGGAACATAAAGTAACTTCATAAAGACATCTTTCAAAAGACAATTTTTAAACAACGAATCCCAGTGTTAGCCTGGGATGATTCATAACTATTTCCTTTTTCTGCGGCGAGGAGTGATTTGGAAGAATAAATCAGATGCTGTCGCTGCAGGTGGACTGAATGAATCTAATAGCCTGGTTCTAAAGCTCATTTATAGTTCTCTAATGGGAGATTTTCACCTGGTCAAATGAGAGATATTTGGACGTTTTTGTCCTATTTAATAAAAGTTTGATTGAATTTATAACGGTGTATACTAACGCTTAGCATTAGGTCCACTTCATCTGCCCTGAAGTAGGGCTATTTGGTATCGATCTGTGTTATATCTCATCTCACGTTCTAGAAGAAGTGTGACTTTTGCCAGTATAAACAATGGGGTATGCTCTTATAATGGAAACCAAACAAATGACACATCAGTGTATCTTTTACCTTTTAAGTATTTCTCAGGAATTTGCTTTGAGTCAGTATAGATGTGTATGTTCTGTTATTGCTTTTTTCCTTTTCGGTTATAAATTTCCAGATAAGCCGATTAGGCGATTATAACTATGATCCCCAAATTCTCATCTACAAGGCTGGCTTTAATGTTCTTTTTGATAGAAGTCTGCAGTTACAACAAGCTTGAAGGACTTCACAGCTCTGGCATTTTCTCATTTTGGTGTTCACATATGAAGGCTGAGCTTGTCTCTTTAGCCAAATCCGCTCTTTCAACCTCTGATGTATTTGACTCTCTAATACTGGAAAATGATTTAACACATTTCTGACATGTACAGCCTGCAATCAGTCCTGCTACAGAGAGTAAGGATTGGGTGTTATTGCAATGCAGAACCTTCTTTGCTGCAAGGTCAGGTACTTTATGACCACTGGGGTTTCCAAATTTCAAAAGACAACAATACAATTTAATTGAAGCCCCATTCACATATGTATATATTTTATACAGCACCTTGCCTCAGCTACCAGTTGAAAGCATGAAGGCAATGCATAAAGACAATAAGGGCATGTCTTTGACTGACAGAGTACAGAAATAGGTCTCTCCGGTCTAACAATGAGAGAGTTCTGTTGCTAATAATGCAGGTGTTCATAATTCTCAGTAACACTAAAAAAGTGTGTCCAGCAGAGAGTGAAATGTCACTCCAGTGGAAAAAGTGTGCTCAAGGCAAATTGGGAAGGAATTAATTACACAAGGAGAACTAAGGTCAGAGAAAATTTATCAATTATCCACCTTAATAAAAGGGTAAAATGTCTGTATGTCCGTTTGGTTGCTGTCATTCCAACAGATGGCACGTAACAAAGAGTCATAGTGATAAAAGGCATTACATTTTCCATTTCAACACATGACACATCACAAACCTTAACACTGCCTTTATGAATCCCATACCAAATGGCATAAAACAGAAATATGCATTGCATATATCATTCCAACAGATGGCGCATCATAAAAATTTGTATTAAGGCATTTTATTACTACTAATTATGATGCGCCATCTGCTGGAATCACAGATGCAATGCATTTTTTTACAAAATGCATTACAGAATACATTTCAATAGATAGTGCACTGCAAATGTTAACACTGAGGTCTACATTGATTACTTAGATTTCAACCCAACTTAGATAGGTACAATAGCTAGTATACAGATTAAGAAAATAAAGACTCTTGTCTATTATTTCACATGGTGTATAGAAATTGTACTCTGTTACACTGATGGATGGTGCATACAGTGAAAGACCACCACATTACAACAAAAAGTCTTGGGCTTCACCGACTTCTTGTAAAACTGATTGAAATATTTGAAATGCATTGTATTGCAGTTTTATGTAAACAACAGCAGTGTACTGATAAAATCAATGAAATTGCATTTTTGTAAGGGAATTGAGCAGAAGCTCAATTTCTTGGGTTTAAAGGTCAAATTTTCTGTGCCCTTGATTTAATAATTTCACATGTGTGTCCATTGCAGAAACATGGATACAGTTGCTCTGTGCCTATAAAGTACTGTAGGATAGTATTTGATAAGGAAAAGCACTGTATAGAAGCATATGACTACCTCAGTCGCCATCACTGTCTCCTGTGTGATCAAGATTGGTTTACTTAACCATCTAGTATTTGTTTTAGAAAAAGATATGAATATTAAGTGCAATGAACCAATGGGTTGTAGTTGTCACTTGGGTCTTTTCTTTTTTTTTGTGGTTTTTAATCAGTCTTTCCACTCATATTGGTTTTACTCTGTTCATATTATTCTTGTGTGTGTATGTATTATTTATGTTTGTATGTTGGTGTATGTATGTCTATGACAGATAGATGTATATACCTATATATTGAACCTCAGATGTCAGCGCTGACCAACCACAAGCGTTATCTGCTAAGTAACCACCAAAATAATCAGATTGCTATTCAGACCTAAGAATTTAATACTCCGATCTTCACCCCGTTAAATAAGCGAACCAGCTGCCTCAGGCTCTGATGTCAGAGGTTCAATCCCTGTAAGGCGATGCAATAGTGCATGCACCCGACAAGCCCCAATAAGGGCGAAATGCGTGTTATGTACTCTTTGTATTATTTGGAAGGTACTGTATAACAATAACAACATTTACTTATATAGCACATTTTCACACAAAAAAGTAGCTCAAAGTGCTTTAAAAAATGAAGAATAGAAAAATAGACACAATAAAAAATAAAAATAAGTCAACATTAATTAACATAGAATAAGTAAGGTCCAATGGCCAGGGTGGACAGAAAAAACAAAAAAAAAAAACAAAAAAAAACAAACTCTAGACGGCTGGAGAAAAAAAATAAAATCTGCAGGGATTCCAGACCAAGAGACCACCCAGTATAACAGATCAATGATATGCTTCTCACAACTGAGAGGACGTGGCCGATGTTTGCTGACCAAACACAAGCTTTACCTGGTAGGTAGGTAGGTAACCACCCAAATAATCATATTGGGACTCAGACCTAAGAAAATACATATATAATTATAATTCTTTATCTGGCTTTTATTTCTTACTAGTCAGCTTTTAGTTGTTTAAAATGTGCTATATAAATAAACCAAATAAGCAAATCTTCAATTTTAATCCTTTGAATTGCTCTGTAAATCTTACTATGGCAGATGCAATAAGTAACACTTTCGAAAACGTGTTCACCTGATGAATATGAAGTTACAGATTGGTCCATTTACTGGCAGGCAGATACCATTTGATATGTAAATTACTTGCCTGCTCGTTTCCTGTGGTTCCCTACATCATCCAGCATCCATACTGGTGCCTTCATCAGCTGTAGTAATCTTTTTCTTCATTCGGCTGCTCCCGTTCAGGGTTGCCACAGCGGATCATCTTCTTCCATATCTTTCTGTCCTCTGCATCTTGTTCTGTTACACCCCTCACCTGCATGTCCTCTCTCACCACATCCATAAACCTTCTCTTAGGCCTTTTCTCTTTTCCTCTTCCCTGGCAGCTCTATCCTAAGCATCCTTCTCCCAATATACCCCTCATCTCTCCTCTGCACATGTCCAAACCAATGCAATCTCGCTTCTCTGACTTTGTCTCCCAACCATCCCACCTGAGCTGACCCTCAAATGTACAGTACTCATTTCTAATCCTATCCATCCTCGTCACACCCAATGCAAATCTTAGCATCTTTAACTCTGCTACGTCCAGCTCTGTCTCCTGCTTTCTAGTCAGAGCCACCGTAGTACACAGTGCCACAGCCGTAGTAATGAGCAGGTATTTTGTATATTAATTGTGTACCTTAAGCTGAAGTCCCTCCTTTCAGCTTACACCAGACTTGATCATCATGTTTTCACTCATATTGTTGGCAGGAGATAAGCATATAGCAGGTGCTAGACTCATCCATAGAGTTTTGATAAGCATTTTATGCAGACAAGCTGGAGTGGGCAGGGAGATGGCAACACAACAATGCAAGAATAATAGTGCAATGTGAAACGGCCGGAGCATGTAAGAGATGGCTGGCTGCTAACGCTTCACGCCTCCTTGTTCCTTGATTGCTCACTGGACCCATTCCTAAACCTCTCTATTCATACCCTTACAAAGCCTTGTTTATTCCTGAATAAAAGCTGTATGGAAAAGAGCTAGTGGCAAGCCTCCAAAATATGTGGGGCTTCCAATGTCCAGAACCTCAGGGGACAACAAATCAAACTGAGTTCCATATAAGACACTGAAGACACAAGGGGACAATCACAGGGCTGATTCCTTTCTTGTCTTGGCCAAAATCCATGTCTCACACATGGAACAGTATTCCTGTAATATGCTAGAATGAAATGAGTCAACAAAAAATAGCAGTAAAGGAGACTGTGACCCCAGAGGGAAAATTCTAGTATTGGATATCAACATCAGGCTCTTCTTTATGAGAGGAGGTGCTTAGGCTATGGAAAATGTAAGCGTCTCTGTTCATTTGTTAAGCAGAAATCAGAATATTCTCACACTAGTTGTAAAGCTCAGTTAATAAGTGAAAGCAAATTAGTTGCATCAAGTGGGACACTGGGGACATGCCCCCATGGGGTAACCATAATATGGTGATGCTACTGCACCAATGGCATGACTGCTGCATGCTGTATTTACACACTACATATTACTGTGCATGGTCTTATTTGTGCACTTTATAGAGTTGTTTGGCACAATATGGAAGGGGCTATGTAACGTAAACCTTTATTTAGGATGCTAATTCCATTGTTTCGCCACCACTGAAATGAGTAGGCAGACTGTCCAGTAATCCAGAGCCCTGCCCCAAATGTTCAACCCTGAAGCAAACTGGATTCTTTTATCAAATTATTGTGAATTATTTATGGGGGCATACTGTGACCAAGTTGATTGGCTGCCAAAGTAACCCTTAACCTTGCTCTGTACGTGTGACACAATGCGTCTTGGAATCAAAGTGAAAAGAAATAGAACCTCACTTACTGAGATTCACTTGTGGTGACAGCTCCATAAACTGAGGAGTGGTAATAAATATAACGCACCTTCCAAGGACGTTTCAGTGCGAGTTGTTCAGAGATGTAAATTTGACACTGCCTTTAGGGAATAAGGTGAAAATGCATTCCTGCAGCTGTCATCATCATCTCTCTTTCAATTATGTAGCCAAACTGTAGTGTTCTTACCTCCTGCTAATCAAAACAAGTTAGAAAACATGATTCAATTAAACATGTAATCTTAATTGTCTAACTTCTTCACATTCTTATTGGACTAAGGAAACCAGAAGAATATAACCAGCTTTTAAAAAAAAAAAAAAAAGAAATACTGCGTAAGCTTGGGAAAATATGTCAACTCAGTCCATTGGTGGAGAGCAGGGGTTCTTAAACATTTTAATCACCCAAATAAGAAAATCAATACCATACCGGGAAATGGTTTACAACGACAGCAGAGACGTAACCAGGAAAATGACAAAGGCACTATAAAGTAAAAGAGTAAGGGTTGGTGTTTACCTTCAGAGATATTTCTCACATGAATATTACTAAAGCAAAAAAGTGGAAAGCAAACATATTGTCAATTAAACAATAATTCTTTATTATAATGAGTGCGGGATTGAGTTTTTTTTTTTTGAAAGGCTATTATGAATGGTTACTAAACTTGATTTATGGTGCAAGATAAGGAAAAAAAATATTAAAAAAATAATTGATGCCGTTTATTTACCTTGTCATAAGTAACATTCTTTTTGAAATAACATTTTTCAAAGAAGCTCCTCCATTAACAATACATTCTTCTAAATTAGATTGTAAATCGTGCAGCATATCTCGCTTTTCATTCGACAATTCAAAAAAAAAAAAAAAAGTGCACCTTAGCTTGTGTAGGTAAATTAATTCTAAAAAAATGTTTCTATTTCATATGGGTAATAATATAAATCTTAATGAACAATTTGGTAAATAGTCCAGGTCATGAATGTTTAATACCACTGACTGACCGCACGCTAAACACAGAGTTCTCCGCTCTACAACCTGCTTCTTCCTTTTGATATTTTCTACTGTTCGTACATTTCTAAAATCTCCACTTTTGTAATTCCCATTAATTTACCATTTGCTCATGTCTTGTGTTAACATTCATCCATTAATCGACAAATTCATTGAACTCTTGGGGGTTCTACTATGTAATGTGAACAAGCAAATAATAAACTGGTGAGGACGTATCCAAGTCTGTGACTAGTCTGAGTGGTTTACACAATCATAAAAGCAAGTTTGGTTCACAAACCTAGTTATTTAATAAATGCCTGGAAAGTGGACAGACGTAACGAACTACGTGCTAAAACAGTAAGTGATGCAGTAAAATGTGACCAAATTACAAAAGTACTGTATGAGCACTTTGCAACAGAGACAGACAGCTTGGTTTGAAATTAACTAACAACTTTGGACATTAGTAATTAATAACGATTTACCAAACTTTCAGAGTTACACTTCATTATGACCTTGGGATTTGATATCTGGGCTTTTATTGTTGCAGCAAATGAAAAAATACAAACCTAC
This sequence comes from Polypterus senegalus, assembly GCF_016835505.1. NCBI lineage: Eukaryota > Metazoa > Chordata > Cladistia > Polypteriformes > Polypteridae > Polypterus > Polypterus senegalus. The sequence continues at coordinate 4,485,992 of NC_053165.1, read as the reverse complement.
AAGCGTGCATATGCAAACTATCAATAGAACTATAGAGTAATGTGCTAAATACGTTAATAAATACATGTGTCTATTTAAAAGAAATGTTGGTTTCAGCCCTGCCCAAGGTTGCTTCCTGCCTTGACAGAGTAGACCCAGCATCATTTTTTCATCTTAAGAGTGAATCGCGTACTCAAGTGCAAATTACGGGTTAAGTGCATTTAAGACTGAAGTCAGGAAGCACTGCTGTACACAAAGAGTTGTGGGACTCTGGAATAAACTACTGAGACATGGAGTTGAAGCAGAAACTTTGTAGAAGAGTCTGGAGGAGATATTGGGAGAGCTCAACTCTAACCTAAACAAATAGGCTTGACAGACTGAATGGCCTCCTCTCGTTGGTCAAATTTCTTATGTTGTTGCGTGTGATACTGCTGACTTAGGCTCCAGCCCTCTTTGATCCTGAATTATATCAAGCTGTGTGTTTTAAGAATGCAACTTTCTATTGGTTTTAGCAACCAGAATGTCATCTTCTTCAGTTGGATGATGGCAGACTTAGATGGAACAAAGGGCATTACAGAATGGGTAACAAAGTGGTGGGGACATTGGGACCCTGTAAGGAAACACGGCCTTGTGCACGCCATATAATTTAAAAAAAAAAAAAATAAAAATGCACATAGCCATGTAACCTTTCGTTCAGATGAAGTTCTGAGAACTATTCATTGTAAATTGCTTCTCTATTATGGGCGAATGTATTATTCATCAGAATGAAAACCGTTTATGGCAACAAGATGCTTCTCAGTTTAACATGTAACGAAAATCAATTTCTATTCTGAGTAAAGTGGAATGAATTAACATTTTGAAATGAGAGGCTGTGTGAAACCTTTACACGAGAAATCTGAAAATGCTAATCATTATGCTAATGAGGTTTAAATTAATATTGACTTGCCTGGTCACAGCTCCTTGAAGATAACGTACAAATGTCCATCCTAGCACAGGGAATGCTGCTGAAACACGTCTGCTTCAGAAAAATCTTGAATCCAGATGAATGCTTTCATCTTTGACTAGACTCGGTACATCTGTTACAACATTTCAGATTTATGACAATAACACTTTTAATAGGATGTGGAAAGTCATACTAGATAAATAGGGCATTTTTCCTTTTCAGAATTTAATTCATGTGAGAATCTGAGTTGTTGAGGACCTGTCTGGTATTTTCAGTGCACGTTAGGTCCTCCAACACAAACACACAGTCCCTTCCCAGGTTTGATTTGGCCTTCTGCACCCGTGTGGCTGCACACAATGCACAGTACTGGACTGGAAATCTGCTGGGGTGGTGCTGGATAAGTACACACATTTTATTTAGAATCCTTAATCATAAACATGTCCATTAAACCCTCCACTCTTACTGGTCTTCATATTTTATTGAAAACCAGCAAGTTAGATGGGGGAATGCAAAAGCCGGCACTTTAAGGCTTCACACAGCCTCAGCCACTGGTTGTTCTGTTGAACTTAAGAAAACAGAGTAGAGACGATCCTGACTCCTAGCCAAGCGTGTTCTCCCTTGAATAGAAATTTAACGTGTCCTGGTGGAAAGAAAGCATTTCTCAAGAGTCTTTATTAAGGAGCCAGGGCTTGCATGTGATGCCACCTCACATATCCAATCCAACTCGATACAGCCCAAGCAACCGTTGTCAATTGAGGTCACATGTGACTTCACAGCAACAGAGCCTGTACTCAGGTTGCCATAGCAACAGAAAGAGACACGTCAGGGTCACGCAGGCACCCAAGGCATCTGCAGTATTGCTGATGTCATAATTAAGTGAGCAGGTTTTATTAGTGGCTTCATGTTGGCCAGGTCTGTTTCATTTTTATTGCAGCCGGCGGCTTTTTACATTTCCCCACAGTAAATCGTCTTAATTAATATTTCATAGGCAAGGTAACAGAAAAGGGATAATACCATTAGCCATTAAAAATTGCACATCCATAATTTAGGCCTCTGATACCATTCATTAGCCGAGAAATCTTAAAGCGTTCACTCATTCATAGCATAAGGCACTGCCAGTGGCATTTTTGGCAATGATATATCCAGACATTGCTAGAAATCCACTGACACAATGATGAGCACTAAATATTACCACCTAATGACAAACAGCACAGTAATATAACATCATTTGAACTGCTCCCTGTCCAGCCCAAATCGCTCTGGTAAAGGTGAACAGAGAAAAAATTACTCTGAAAATGCCCCCCCATTCCAATGTCAGTTACATTTTATAGAAAGAAAGAAAGAAAAAAAAAAAAGCTGTCACCAGTATAATGAGAAAGTAGCGTGTATGGCATCTGGAGGTACTTACCATCACAAGAGTGAGAATAATGATGATGAAAAAGCCACCTAACTGTAGAAGGAGGTCATGAAGTCCATCAATTCACCTTTACATTGATGAACTGCAAAGATTTAGATCAAGATGTGGAGACTGGGGTGGTGGGGTGGTGGTGGTGTATAAATGTATGAAAGAATTTACAACAAATGTTCTTTAAAGTTCACACATCCTGCCTCACAACAGAGTTACAGAGATATGTAATCACATTAAGAAGGTAAACATTACCACCTTCATCTGCTGGCTGCCCAAAAAGAAAAGAGGTGTCTGTTTCACCTTGGACATGAAATGGAGCCTGTGATGCAGAAATATAAGCTGTGGGGTGAAGGTTTGCCTTCTAGCAAGGGATGGAATCTTAAATGTCCAATTCTTCTGCAGAAAATACCTGGAGTCCCACATTGTGTGTAAATTGGGACCCTTAGTGTATTGATGGAAGGAAAAGGAAGATGTATCTGCAATACCACACATCAAGAAGGGGCTGCAATATTGAGCTGAGGATTTACAAGGAAACTCCCGTATAAACGCCCTGAGTTGTGGCACACATGGAGGGAGCTTAACTCAAAGCCAGCCCTGGTCACTGATCTCCACTTCCTACAGCATCACAGAGATATGAAGGCTAGCTTGGCTGCCACAGTGTGAATGACAACACCAGATGATGACCTTATAGTTGATGCTCCCGGAAAAGACCCTGACCCCTGCAATCCTGTACTGGAAAAGGAAAACATTGATACACAATGCATCTATTCTAAGCCATCTTTTTCTATTACAGGATTGTGAGGATTAAAAGCCAATCCCATCAGCACCAGGGTGTAAAGCAGGAACACACACTAGATAGAACGGCAGTCATATACAGACATACCAAAACACGCACTTACTCACATTATTATTATTGTTGTGTGGCTGACGCCTTTATCCAAATGTATTACAACATTTGGGACATACAATTGGCTCCGTTTCTTTCATTTTTCCAATTGGAGCACAAGCAGGTGAAGTGCTTTGCTCAGGGTCACAAAGTGACACTAACAGGATTTAGACTCGCTACCTCAGGGTCTACAGAACAAAGCCTTAACTCCTACGCCAAACTGAAGTCCAAAGCCTTAATCACAACACCACACTGCCTGCTTGTTTAGTATATAACTTATCTAACCTGCATGTCATGGGGAATTAATAGGAATCCAGAGTATGCAGACAAATATCTAAATGGAAGGCTAAACATTCCAACTTTTAGTCCAGTCTTAGGGTTGCAAGGAAACTAAACCTATTTCATCTACTCACGTTAATATCCAAAACACTAAAATGAATTGATTGTCTGTCTAGTTTTTTTTCTCCCACGGGCGGAGTTAATTGTTGGTTCCAATCTGGCATGAGTGTGAGTGTGGGCACGAGTGGTTCTGCAACAGACTATAGTCCTGTCCAAAAAGCTGCTTCCTGCCTTGCGCTGCCACAATAGGATCCAATCCACCATGCAACCTTGAATAAGATGGTGTCACCATGAAAGTGGTCATTTCACTTGAAGCACATTTAAAATGACTACCTGTGCAAGAATGACAATACCAATCACATGTGGGACTGAACTTGGGCTTGCACCAGGAGAATTCTAGCACTGCGGTCATTGAGGGGACAGTATACCCATGGAGCTTTGGCAGGACAGGATACTTGAAAATGCATCTCTCACAAGCATCACACTTGAAACAAGATGGCCGTTGGAATGCCCAGTGAGACAAGAAGCGCTGGGGGACTCCCAGTGCAAGCTCACTGCCATCCTCATCTTCAGAGTTATACTCAGAGTTTTAAGGGGACACATTCATGCATTTGTATGGAAAACTTTATTTGATAATAAAAATAGCATTCACAGACTTCTTTGTAGCTACATATACATTGTGATCTTTTTTCAAGGATAGAAGCTTTCACTGGTAAGTCCACATCTACTTTTACTTTGACTAATGTTATGTTTATAGCCTTATGGGTCAAATAAAGCTATGGACAATGTAGTATTTATATATGCATAGTGTTTTATAAAAAAATTGGCCCATATGGTCTTTTTTTTTTTCTTTGTCAACACAGAAGATTGCATTATATCTATAACACATTGCAAGAAATAATGCTTGAAGAAGAAAGACTGCATACAAGTGCTGTATAATACATAGGCAGGCCCACCAGGAACGGGGAAAAAAATTTAAAACAGGAAATAAAAAAAAAAAAAAGGATTCAGGTTTACTTACATATTCTTCCATTTTTAAAACTGCTTTACATACCTGATTCAGTATACATTAAAATATTTCCCATGAATCATTTGTTCCATTTCAGAAATATAAACACTTATCACATTCCTCACAGCTAAGTTTTTTTGTCATAAATTCTCTTTTATACAAGAAAAAGGCAACAGTTTATTTTTCCAACTCTTAATTACATATTCAATTCTGTACACAATAATGATTGGCCATTAAACTCTGGTACAGTACCATGGCAACAACAGTGATCGAACTTGTAATGTTTTTGTTGTGTTTGCTTCTTCATATGGAGAAAAAAAAATGTGAACAATGACACGCACGCACGCACGCGACACACACACACACACACACACACACACACACGTGCGCGTGCACACGAATGCACTGTAAAGCAGCAACTTACTTCAGTGGTCCATTAAAAAGACAAACACCGTGGCTCAGTGAGGCAGATCGGATTTGTTTTGCAATTTCTGTACCACAGCAGACTTCAACTGCGTGACAACCAAATTCAATTTATAATGTTTATTTAAAAAAAATTATAATAAATACAAAAAAAAGTGGTTGTGTCAATAATCATAACAAACAGAAACCCAATCCTCGCCACGTTTATTCTTCCAAAAAGTAAATGAACTCTTTTAGTTGAGTGGTTTAGAATCATTGACGCAAAAGCTCGACATGAAAATCACATTCAATCAGCTCAGCGTCTTGAATAGAGAAGGTGGTCGTCACTATAATGCTGGTTCTCTCTGTGCCTACAAAAAGCAATGTGGCCATAGAAGGTGGGCAACTGAGAAGGAAAACAATAAATAAATTACAAAGAAAAAAATAATTCACAACCAATGCTTGTATTACCAGCAATACCAAATCAGACTTGAATTGATCACTTCTCTTTTGCCTTGCATTGTCACACTCTGTGCAACAGACAAGCAAACCTCTGACACGACAGCTCTGTGCATAGGATAGTCATGCCTCAGTCGCTACGTGACAGGTATGGCCGCCATTGAGTTTGCAGTGGATTACGGTAACTGAAGGAAAAACCAAAGAACAAAGTGAATTATGAACCTCTTCATTCTTTTAGAGACTTCAAAATGAGCTCAACATGTGTGTGTGTGTATATATATATATATATATATATATATAATCTGTAAATATATACATACATACATATATATATATCCTTCATGTAACTCACTCATAAGGGTTGGCAGATTGCAGTACATTTCCTAAATTGTCTTGTTTCTTCATTTGTGGAAAACAATCCGTTCCGAACACAAACACACTGCAAACTGTTAAAAATCTATACAGACTTAAGGATGGGTTTGTGCTCTAGTCTCAAAATATGTCAAAAAAACGAAACAAAAAAAAATAAAAATAACAGCGCTGGGGAGAGCCAGGTACCCTTCAGCTTGTTCAAACACATAAAAAGAAGTCTCTTGTGCACACTGGGATTCAAAATTCAGATACCAGTGTGGAAAATCGCCTGTCATCTGTCAGACAAACAAAAACAACAAACCCTTGTTAAATACAGTATGTTAGGCACATATTTACTTTTTTTCTATTTTGTTCATCTATAAAATTCGGATGAATGCATTTCTGAAAAACAAATGCACTGTTTAGGATTCTCTGTGTCCCCTGTGAGAAATGGTTAAGTTCTTGGAGCTCTGGGAACAAAGAAAGACAAATCTAAATCCCACCGCTGCCGCCTTTCCACCCATAGATGTTGTTGTCGTTTTATTTTTTTTATTCTTTTAGTGAGACGAAATGCAGTGCAAAGCAGCCACTGGATCAGATACTGAGATCAGTGTGGTTCTCTTTGTAAGGGCGTCGCCTTGGCTCTGGGGGTTGTCTGGAACTTTTATTGAAGTCAGCCTTTGGCACGTTCTCCCCTCCGTCTCCCAGCCAGTGCTTTCTGTCTGGCGACACTTCTCGCCGCCTGTCAGATGACTTTGCCCTTCTCCTCCTCTCAGGAGATCCTCTAGCATACTCCTGTCTATCGAGAGATCTCCTTCTCTGAGGAGGACTTTCTTTACCATGTTTGGGGGATCTGGCCCTTCTTCGCTCCTGTCTCTTGTCTAAACTCTCTTCACCGTTGGCTCCAGATGGTTGGTTATTGGGATGCTGCTGGTAAAAGCTTTGTAGACTGTTTTCAACTTTCATTCCTCCCTGCTGTTCTGTCTTCTTCCCTGGCTGCAGATCGATTTTCTTCAGAAGCTGCTGCCCCAGCTTAAGGGCAACACTGTTTGGTGCCTTCTTTTCAGGTTCCTGTGCCACCTTCCAACCCTGGTCTGGTGATCTGTGCCTTCTGTTTGACAGGCTGTTGTAATTTCCATTTCCATTCCATGTGTGGTGCTCCTTGGAGTGTCTGCTGTGCCCTCCGCTGCCTGCAGGCTGCCTTCTCCTCTTGTCTCCATGTTGTGATGATTTGTGAACTTCTGGTGGATAACTGGACTCCAATGATGGGTGTAGTCGACAGTCAAATGGCATGGTTTTCACTTCCGAAACATTTTGTGAACCTGTGGTGGAACTGTTCCCGTCATTGCCGGCGTCTGCAACATAGGTAAAAAAAAAAAAAAAGACATTTTTGTGGAATAAATCGAGTACAAAGATGAACACCACATTTCCTTTTGATCTCTGCATTATGCTTACATCACTAAATGTTATTGTCCAAGCAAAGATTAGTTGTCATGAGCAAGCAGCACAGAAGAGTTAAGCACTTGTGGAACACTCAAAGCGGCTGAAAAATGGCTCCTCAGCCCTCCCCTTCAAACCTGAACTTGGTGTGTGTGTGTCGAATAACATTAAACTAAAACAACAAACATTAATGTGCTGCAATAGCCAGCCGCCATCCACCTTAAATAACTGCAGCCCCACCAGTGTTGTGTAGATGGTCGACGTGCCGATTCACTTGGTGGAGCCCACACACAAAACCAAAGCCACCAGCAGTGCCAGACAATGGTCAACTGAAGCTCACTTTATTTTCAATATTTATTATGTACAGGGTAAGTTATTCAAAAATACTTTTAATGTAATGCAGATGGTAAAAAAATGTATTCAGTTTTAAAAAGTTATGTGAAATTCTCAGACTAAGACGGAAAAATTGAAAAACACAGCCGGCAGCATGAAGGACTTGAAAAACTGTCATTGTGATAGTGCGGCACACATGTGAAAAGCCATTTTTTTAGTGTTACTTGTGCACCACCTGCTTCCACATATAGCTGAGCCAGTAGATCTGAGTTGTGTTTTAGGGTTTGCTTGTGTGTCTGACATTAGTATGTTGATGACAGGAACTCTGCTGTGCTACCATTTGAACATATCTGCTCCTCTGTAGTTTCAGGCACATGGCTCGCTCCACCAAAGGCTCCCTTCTGTTCTGTCCAAAAACTGTCTGCTTCCATGGTGATGTTGGGTAAAAAAGATCTGAGGAAACATTATGGAAGAACATGTATGGATTACTTCTATATGTGTACATAACAATGACTAAACAAATCGGTGTCTGAGACCTTTGGGAATGTCAGCAGACCAGCATTTAAAGTGTCACTATGCAGCAGATGAGGGTCTGCTACTCGAGCACTGGACTGTATACCCTGATGCCACTGCTCAGACTTTAGCCTTAGTGAGACACTTTACCTGCCAGCCCTCACTCACCCTACAGAAATAACTACAATATTTATGTGTGATTTGCAGGTAACTTTGAACAAAAGCTCCAGCTAAAGAAATGGACATGGAATACTTCACTGTGATATGTAAAGACATATCCTTCCCATGCATATGCCTGTTATAAAGTTGGGGAAAACCAGAGCTTTATTTTATAGCAACAGGTACAACATTAAGAGTATATATGAAGTTTATATGGAAAGAAACGATTACCACAGGTGTAAACTGATGGTCCATTCAGCATATCAAAAGGTTAGCTGGAATAAGTTAATATGAAGGAGAAAACAGAGTTTTCACAACTTTGTATTCTGCCTTTTGTTACACTACCATAGAATAATAATACATTTATATAGCGCCTTTTCCATGCTTCTACAGCCACCTAAGTTAACCTGTCTGTGTAATAATTTACTCTTTGCCCTCCACTGCCATTTTAAAGTACTTCATTAAGCTGACTGGAGAGTCTGTGACCAAAGTTCAGTACATGGTGACTTCTTGTCACATATTTCAGGTTACGGAGTAGACATTAGCATTGGGGTTCTAATTATCACCCCCCAGATTATCGAGGCTCCTTTTGGCCAAACAGTCCTCTACCTGCTTATAATGAGATGTTGTTTTATTTACACCTTAATTAGAGTGTACTGACTTTTTGCAACCAGGCCTCCATAATGTTACATTAAGTTGCATACATTACAGAATATAAATCAAGAGACGGTTATGTTTTAAAAACTACGCTGTGCTTTTGAGACTTTTCCTTCAAATACAACACAGCGGGACTAAAATCTTTACATAGAGAAACAAGTCTATGCATTTCCGTGGACTGTACGGCACAATGGATTAAAGTTCCAGAGAGATAAGTTGAGGCTTAATAAAAGCCTTCAGAAATGTTAAAGACATTAATAAAGCTGATTTAGCACAATTCCGTCTGTTCACATGTAAACCATGAACACCCCTGGAAATTAACAGAAGGTACTCTCAAAACTTAAACATTTCTTCATATGAACAGTTACAGAAATCTGAAAGAAACTGCAGTCTCATGTAGGTGAATGCATAAAGCTTGACAGCTTGTAGGGAGTGTTTGGATGAGACACCGAAACAACAAAGCCATTATGTCAGCACCCACACAGTCGGAGTGTTACATGTTGTATAATTATAATCCTAATTTTCATTTGAAGCTGTTGTCATTGTATTTATTTGTCATTGCTTATTTTGGAAGTTTGTATCTATTGTGTCTTTTCTGCCCCGTGCTGTGTGTTTCTGCATTACTGGACAATATAAATTACAAAGTGCCAATACCAGCAACCTTATAAACTGATGAACAGTGTGAGCACGTCAAAGTACTACATAGGGGAAGAAGTCTGCACAGCTGTCATCTCTGGCTGATGATTAGAAGGAGTTACGTTCTCAAAAATTAATTTTCATCAATCCCCTGTGGCTATGACTTGGCTTAAGTGGGCTTCCAAAAGAGATGAGATCTGTGTAGAGTGAAGTTGGGTTTGTTTGACCACCGAACTTTGTGTTTTAACTCTAATCAGAATTGGATATGTGTAGAGAATTCTGAGCTTGTAAGAGGAAGTGAACTCCACATGATACAAGGAGCAGCGTGTGCGACTGAAGAGCTCCTGGACTTTGAATTTTCAGCGATGGTTGTATTGATAGTGCAGTATGTTAATTTAAAAGATTACACAAAGCAGCCAAATGAAAGTTCTGACATGTGTTTGTAATTAGCTGAATATTTGCTTTCATTCATAACAAACAAGTAACTTGTAATTGGAGCATGATGAACAGGAGTGTGTGAATTTTATATTTACTTAATTAAAAGGCTAAAAAAGTTCTAAAATATTCTGACACACCCTTCATTATACAGCAGAATCTTTTACATGCAGTATCACATACAAATGGTTTCCAAAGTTGTACAGTGGGAGCCCTGGGAAACATTAAGTGTCTCATTCAGGATCACAAGTCACATCAGCTTTGAGAAATTAATGTCTAACTTGGTGCTCTATGGTCCAGTGCCTTGGTCTTCCGTGCTCTCTCCATAATCCTACTCAGGGAGCTCTCTGTATTCTGAACGACTCCTTTTCTTCTAAAGTGTAGCTCACTGTAGTTTTAGGGGGCTGTTCCAGTACATTCAGTGGGTAGAGGACAGAAGTGTAGTGATTAACGCTGCTGCCCCTCAGGTCTTGAATCGAGTTTGATTCTCAGACCCAGTATGCATGTTATGTTCTCACATCGTCTTCCAGGGAGGTTCTCCTCTCACGTTTCCAAAGAATGTTTGATGTTGTTTGGAGAGTCTGAATTGGCTGCACGTGAGTGGATGTGTATGTACACCTCTGGGCCCTGTGATGAACTGGTGTCCTGTCCTGTCCAGTGCCGATTCCTTCCTTGCACCTGTTTCTATTGGGATATGTGTCCCCCTGAACCTCTGACCCTCATTTAGCTAAGCAGATTTCTGAATGTAATGTTTTGCATGAATAAAAAGCTTACAAAACAGATGTTATGGAAATAATGTGAACGCATAACAAAGAACAGGCAAAGCCAGTGTGAGCAGCAGGCCTCTAGCAGTCTAAAGAGTGGTAGTGTGAGTGGACACTGAAGTGCTCTGCTGCACTGTCTCCGTCTGCAGAATGGCACACACTGCAGGGTACCTCATTTAAATGGGCCTGCTTGATAATTCTTTTTTGACCAACATTGACTTTTTTGTGCACTGGAATCTGCTTATCTGTAAACTGCAAGAAAGGTGCGTCATTAAATGAGTGCTGCTGCCCATTTCCAAAATCTGGAGTGCAGCAATAGCAGATGTTGCTGATGAAAACTGTGCTGCTCCCCTGCACAGGTAAAAACTGTAATGAAATATTCCTACATGTATCGTGACCCACTGAGCACAGCTATACAGTGAACAAAGCAAGCCACAGAGATAAAACTGTATTTTTATACTTGTATATTACAATTTCATAGAAAATGATACAGCTGTGTTCAACATGTAGCTTTTGCCCTTCACCTGCTGTTTGAAGAGAGAAAAGCAATCACTTCAAATGACGAGTGTCTGAAGAACAATTGGGCATTGACTTGTACAAGGACAGATGGAGATAGGCAAATCAGAAAAGGGCCAGACAATGCAGCTGGCCACACTTTGCAAGACTAATTAAAGATAAGCACAATTCTTGCATGTTTAACAAGCTTGCAGATACTCCTTGTTCAAATCTGTGTAGTTCTGTGTACTCTACTGTATCTTCTGCGTGCTCAAAGGGATCAACTTTAGCAAACACTTCATATACTGATGAACAAGCTGGCAGCACCACTGAAGGGGGAGATGTTTTCAACATTTTATTTTGTAAAACAGCGTAAGGGAGGCAAAAGCAAGGGGCAACTAATGGAGAGGCAGATGGGAAGGAATGAAGCATCACATTCAAAATAATAAAAAGACAGAACAGGTCAAAAATTAAAATATGCGGGAGGAGGCAGCGCATGAATCCATTTATTAAGGGTCACATATCTGCGGCAGCTGAGGACTTGTGCATGGGAATGAATGGATTCATAGCGAAAGGCATGGAGCACAGCACAAATGGGTAAGTCAGGCCACACCACAGAAACACCTGCAAAACGGAATTTGATTTACAAACCGTGGTTTGATTATGGCCCATAAGGTAGAAACAAGGCTCCCCCAGCTTGTCATTTCTCATACATGCAGCGAGATGAGGAGGAATCATCGCTGAAGGGAGATGGAAGAGCCCAACGTCAAAGAAAGGAGACACAGAGAGAGAACAAAGAGAAAGAAAGCAGAAGGTTTAGATCCTCCAAATAACAGGAAGAACAAAGAATTAACCCACTGATTTGTGTGCAGGGGAATGAAAAAAAGGTAATGGGATTTATTTAGTTATAATTAAAATTAAAAAAAAAAAAATGATATATATATATATAGTGACAAAATCATTAGAGGTAAAAAGCCACCAAAAACAAGTACTACAGGGAAAGGGGAAAAAAAAGGGATGCACACAAGTTTGCAGATAATAGACATTCATATGACTAGCTGCAGTTGGTAACAGAAAAAGTACAGTGTCATAAAATAGACAATAACACAGATTACACACATTCAAATCACAAGACAGGTGTTTAAAATGGGAACTAATCCCAAAGGTTGAAAAACTGTCACACTGCATCATTATTAATGAAAGCAGAGAATGACACAGGAGAGAGCAAAAGGCCGAGTGTCAAATAATCAAATGAATATATGGGGAGGATGTCATGACCCTGCCAGACGAACAAATAAAACATTAACACTGATCTGCTTATGAAATATTAAAGATCTGGATCTGCTCACATAAAAAAGTTCAATTCCTACCTCAGCGGGTGTAAAACTGTGGGAGCACAAGGGCAGATGCCTGTTAGCATCCTGCCACTACATGAGTACATCACAGTATTTAAAAGGCCATTTACAGGTGTGTTTTACACGCTGGTGTGTCTCACTTATATATAAACAAACACAGCAATGATGGCTGCCTGTCTGCATCAGCTGAAACGGACACAACAATAGTAGTTGCCTTTTTTTCATGACACTAACAGACTGCAAAAGGTAAGTTGGGATGATCAATCAACTCAGTATACTCATCAGGCAAGAAGAATGCAAAACAAAAATACTGTCACAATATTACTGATTTAAATGAGATGCTAATTTAAAAGGAAAAGTTCTGTTTTTTTATGGATCACGGACATATTCTAGTTTATTTAAAGCAGGTTTTGGCTATTTCTACAAACATGCTTGTTAGAATGTATTCATCAGGTCAGTATACTCACGGACATTTACACACTAGCAAGTTATCATTCTGCAAAACTGAAAGAGTCAGACACTTGTTTACGGTGTGGCCCCCATTATGGGCACAGTGATGATGAAGCGATCAAAGCCCCCCCTTTACTCACAGTCGGGACAGGCCTGAGCATTCAGCATCTTGAGTGTCGTCCTACTCTAATTGTTTAATTACTTTATACAGTATTAGGTTATCATTTCAGCTGATCACTTGATAAAAGGTTGCAGTTTGTTTAATTTGTCTGTTTTTAGAAAAGTACCCCACCATAATGATCTTTTTAGCAGCCTTTTAAACCCTTTAATTTAAGTAACTAAATGAAAGGGCATCACCCTCATCTCATTACTGTCAGATGCTGTCTATTACAATGAGTTACCAGTTTTTAACAGTACATTTTCTTTAGGCCTTGTTTTCATTAAAACTGAGCCTCAAGTTGTATTTCACTTTTTTTATTCATTCTTTACCATCTTCCACGCGTTACTTCATACGTAATTGTTATGCTTAGCAAGTGCTGTAAGCCTAGGCCTCTTTATCAAACTCTACTTATTAAATTTAATATAATTAACTGATTGAAATAGTACAATTAGTACATTAAACCTATGACTGGCTACTCTTCCTGATCCTTGGGCCCTAAACCACTGCTATGTTGTGTTGCTTTTTTTTTTTTATGCTGTCCAACTTATTAACAAAAATACTGCAAAAATACATATACCCAAAGACCCCCCACATGCAAGGTAATTGTAATACAATCATTATTGGCTTAGTCTAACATTAAAGTATGTAATATTACAAAAATGTAACTTCCCATTTAAATCTAAAGACTAAGATGACATTTTAAAAAAATCCACCGTTTCACTGTCTTTTTGTATTTGAAAATTAAGCAGTGACAAGTTTCATTTTATTACAAAAAATCCTATATACAAATGCCTGCTGCATTTCATATGAACAGTTCAGCTTCTTAAATTTGTGATCAGCTTCGCCTTGGACGTGGCGATGACCTTAGCAAACCACTTGCTTCTATTTGTTTTCTTTCTTTGAAACAGACAGACAGTGAAGCTGTGAAGCACTTCAGTTCCAAAAGAAATGCTGTCTGAGATATGGCTTTGGTTTTTCATCTTCCATTAGTTTAACTTTTCATCACAGAACATCTGTGCCACATAAATAAATGTCATTGTTGATTCAGGGGTCCCAGGTGCTAGGGGTTCCTTCTTGGCATTTTTTCATCCAGACACAAATGGGCTGTCATGGTCTTTTAATTGGGATTGTCAGACATGGTCTTAACTATGTAGATAAAGGTTTTGGCCAATTGTTCGATTACAGTACAATTTCAGTCAGGATGTACTACAAACTGGCACTATATATGATACTCCATATAATAAAGAGGTCTTGTTTTCAGTTCTTAATATACTGTAATAATAATTTTTAAAAAGTTTCAGTAATTCAAAACGAAAAGTCCGGGTTTAGCCCAGACAGTTGCAACTCAAAGTACAACATTTTTCCCAGAATGTATTCTGCCATAAGACTGATGCAAGGAGTCAAGTACCTTAACACTAGAATTACCAGAGCCTACGAAAAAACTCGTAAATCCGTCCCACCTTAAATCACTTCTTAAAATCGTTCACAGCTCTCCACCAGCATCTTTTGTCATCTAAATGTGCTGATAAAAATCAGGCTGCAAGCAGCCGGCTATTCCATCCCCCCACCGACTTAGAACGTGCACAAACTTCTCCCAGCTCAGGCCTTGATTGATTTTCTGGGAGTGAAGTGGAGTTTTAGAGTGGAAATAATAGACCGTTGTTTGGAACACACGCATTTCATGTCTGTTCCGTTTCTACAGTAATCTGGGTAATCACATTGTTAAAACAGAAACGTTTTTTTATATTCTACTAGTAGATGACAAAATGTAGGCGCAAACTATATAATGTATGAACAACAACAACAACAACATTTATATAGCACATTTTCATACAAACAGTAGCTCAAAGTGCTTTACATATTAAAGAATAGAAAAATGAAAGACATAATTATAAAAAAATAAATCAACATTAACATCGAATAAGAGTAAGGTTCAATGGCCAGGGGACAGAAAAACAAAAACTCCAGACGGCTGGAGAAAAAATAAAATCTGTAGGGATTCCAGACCATGATACTGCCCAGTCCCCTCTGGGCATTCTACCTAATATCTACCTAATGAAGCCTGAAATATCCAAGAAATACTTTCACAAAAGGTACCAGTCTAACACAACAATTGCGCTTTTATTCAAAAATATAACTGCAGAAACAAAAAGCCGCCTTAACATGCGACATTGACAGCCGTTTATTATGACTGCCTCCGTGGTGCAATAGAATCAGCTGCCGACTGGGAATCAAAAGGTTGCGAGTTCGATCCTGCACCACTCTGTTTTGAGAAGTAAACTGCTCTTAGTCTTACTATTTTAGAATAAAAACATACATTCGATTTCAGTCTGTAACAGCCGGTGCAATTTATGATACTTGTAAAGGTTAGCTTTGTATTTTTTTTTTTTTAGTCAGTTTTATTATCTCAGCCGCGTTCACGAGCCCAAAGACACCCCACCCCCGCATCTGACGTAGCTGTTTTCACATAGACGCGCTGTAACAGAGGTAAACTCAGCTCCCTTCTACATCGGAGCAAGAATGCACATACCATTACTTGCATACTAAACTGTCAGCAGGCACTTTTCGTGGCATTACACACAGTTTTGAGCATGCCCTCTGCACACTACTTGTGACTTTAGGAAGTAAGTAAATAAATAAAGGTAAATCATGTCATAAAATGATTTCTTCAAAACGTTATTTATTTGGCACGGACATGCTCAAAAAATACATGTGTAATGTCACAAATTCATAAATATCATAAATTACACCGGCTGTTACAGACTGAAATCAAATGTATGTTTTTATTCTAAAATAGTAAGAGTAAGAGCAGTTTACTTCTCAAAACAGAGTGGTGCAGGATCGAACTCGCAACCTTTGATTCCCAGTCGGCAGCTGATTCTATTGCGCCACAGAGGCAGTCATAATAAACGGCTGTCAATGTCGCATGTTAAGGCGGCTTTTTGTTTCTGCAGTTATATTTTTGAATAAAAGCGCAATTGTTGTGTTAGACTGGTACCTTTTGTGAAAGTATTTCTTGGAGATTTCAGGCTTCATACATTATATAGTTTGTGCCTACATTTTGTCATCTACTAGTAGAATATAAAAAACATTTCTGTTTTAACAGTGTGTTTACACAGATTACTGTAGAAACGGAACAGACATGAAATGCGTGTGTTGCAAACAACGATCTATTATTTCCACTCTAAAACTCCACTTCACTCCCAGAAAATCAATCAAGGCCTGAGCTGGGAGAAGTTTGTGCACGTTCTAAGTCGGTGGGGGGATGGAATAGCCGGCTGCTTGCAGCCTGATTTTTATCAGCACATTTAGATGACAAAAGATGCTGGTGGAGAGCTGTGAACGATTTTAAGAAGCGATTTAAGGTGGGACGGATTTACGAGTTTTTTCGTAGGCTCTGGTAATTCTAGTGTTGATCTTTGGTGGGACAGGAACTACGTCCTGCTTATGTGGTTCTAAAAATTCATATAAGAAAACCCAGAAGCTCATTGGGTGCTGAGCTAACAGAATATGGCAGATTCCTTTTTTTTTTGGTCTGTCTCAACACAGAGCTTTTAAAGACTTTTTCTTTATTTCCCTACAAGCAGTTTTGCCCCCTAGTGGTTAAAGTGTATGGCTGTAAGGAACAACGTTGCTAGTTCATCTTACAAACTCATAATGTAAATTTGGAAAAGCCACTTAACCTACCAATGCTCCAGTTATAGAAAATGTGAACACTACAACAATGTTCCTATGTGATTTGTGAATCTCTTTTGACATACAGTACAGTACAGTACAATTACAGACAATTTAAAAGGCATACTCTCACTTTATTTATACCACTATGCATCTTTAGATAAGAGATTATTTAAAATGGTGTGCTGTCACAGTTCCAAGCTCCACTCTTTCCAAACTGCTGAGGTAGGAATTGACATTTTGCTCAATCTTTGCACAGTATAGGCACCAGCAAAAAAAATGCAATACTATAGCCACTGGTGTTTCTACCACAGAATATTTTTTAAAGGTATAAAAGGCAAATCTCATACATTAATATATAAAAAGAAAAACTGCAAAATCTAATAAAAATGAGTAACTTCTGCTTTGCCCTGGCCTCAACAGCCACATGAAAAACTGAAGAATAAATTATGTGTGTAGTGAAGCTGTGTACCCAATTAAAATGGAAGAAAACATTGGGTAAGCCAGGAGAGCTCTCGGTCTCTGCAATGCATGTTCAGATTTTAGACTGAATGGCAGCCCAAAACTCAATGACTTTATGAAGTGAAGGCAGCCGAAAAAGAAATATTCTTATATGCAGACCCACCATATTCTGGGACAGAGCCGTCGCCTCGCTTTAGGACCAGATGAACTCTTCGGCCTCCGTTTTTTATCAGCTCAATTGCTCTGGCATGTTTCATGTTCTTTGTGCTTTCTCCATTGATCTCCAGGATTTCATCGCCAACCTGCAGCACACAGCACATGAAGACTAAGAATTAGTCATTTATTGTTTAGAGACATTTTTCGGCAGCAAGACATCACTCACAACTGTAGAGAAGTATTAAACAGGATTAAGTAATCAATAATTAGTATGCCAGTGTGATTTATGCTATAATTTGCTGTTCAGATATATTCTGTATGTGCCGTGTCTATGCTACATTACACACCGAGACAAAGGAAAAGCACTTGACAATAATTTTAAATTGTAATACAAGGACCTTTTCGAGTGAACACAGCCAAACAGATAAAAGTTTCATTTTAACGCAGTATTTTTCTGTGTATTTATTATGATTTGGTTTTTGCCAGAATGCTTTGGTTATGGGTGGGAGGAACACTAATCACCATGTAGAAGAACTGCACTGTTTATTTTTTATAAATTATACTTGAATAAGGTGAGAAAATGGTAGCTACCACTTCCTGCTGTTGGTTGCAAAGATGAAACGTTTCACTGCTAGTCAGCATTGCTGTCCAGACGTGTGACCTCTCCATCTCAGCCAAGTCTGCTGAATACAGCTGAAGGGCCAAAACTCAGCGACAGACAAAGGATTAGCCACTGATCCTGCACACCTACCTCATGATATCCAACCTTCCTGACAGCGCCTTGCTTCCAAAAAGTACACACATTTAGAATCAGAAGTCAAACTGAGTGCTATTCTTTAATATGTGATTGTTTTGTCCTTTTTCCTACCTATTTTGAGAGTAGGCAGTTGGCCGAGGATACACAATAAAAGAATCGTTTTTTAAAGAAGTGTGTGGTTGTTGCAAAATACAACAACATTTACTGCTGGATTAAAGGTGAACTGCCTGCAATATGGAGACGGTTGGTGAGTGGCACGGAATAATGTACAGTATATGCATGTGAAATTGAGCGACACTGTGGGTTAGATTTCAATTGGGACAGAAATGAGACAATTGTCAGACGTGCCCAAAGCAGACACCTGTAACACACAAAACAACTCCAAAGTGACAAGCAGCTTTCCCAGCACAGAAGTACAGCAGTTCCTGTGCTGCTGCCCAGGACGTTTATTGATCACTTAATAATAATCACAGCCGACAGTATCTGTTCCACTTACCTGGTCCCAATTTCTTAAATATAGAGTTAAAAATGAATGACCTCTTTTTCAAACCTCAAGTCATTGCTTCAGTCATAGATAGTTATGATTGTCCCTCTTGATTTTATTTTGCGCCCATAATTTTGTACTTTAAATATGCAGATCGGCATCATTCCAAGGCCTCTTACAGCTAGCTTCCACTTTAATCATTCAAATTCTGTGTAAGTGAATGAATTAATGCTGCTGGCTTCTGTTTGTAAGTCTTGTTCAATGATAAATGCAATCCACCTTAATAAAAGTGTCTGTGTGTCCATCCTTTTGCTATATCTCTGCTATTTTCAACAGACGGTGCACCAAAAACATTTTTAGTAATAAAATGCCTTGTATTTGACATTTCAACAGATGGTGCATCACAAACATTAACACTGCCTTTACAAATTCCATAACAAGTGACATAGGACAGAGACAGACACAATGTAGGTACCTAGGATCTACTGTTCATAAATTTCAAATTGTGTACTGACTTATTGAGTGTGCACTGTACTTAAAACTTGCTTACATACTCTCGCTATGATGAAATATTAAAAATGAATTCTTACCCTCATTTTCCCACATTGCACAGCAGGGCCATCCTCAGCTAACCGAAGAACATACAAGTCCATGTTGTACTCCCGGCCACCTCGCAGACTAAACCCAAAGCCTTTGTTGCCCCTTTCAAGATCAACAGTGTAAAACTCGGAATCCTTTAAGACAAAAACCCACAATATAATCCCCAGTGTTTTATTCATGTCAGCTCACATGCATTCAGGCAGATATGAACACTTTTATTTAATGCGATCCAAGTCTAATTGAAAACCAAGCATAGGAAGTAGGGATTAAGGGAAATATTTCAGTCAACTTGGTATGTACAAATGCACATTTTTTGTACAAAACAGCTGCTAGATTAGGAGAGACTGGCTATTAATAAGTGTCTGTTTCTCCCTCCTAGGCATCAATGGCACGTTTTACAGACAGAATCATAAAAGAGCTGCTGAGACAATGCGTTGGCTGCTAGTGACAAGATCATGGAGCCTCAGCTTCTCATTTCAAAGCTAAGTAATGTCTTACCTGGGTCTGAGGTTGTGTTGGTGCTGCTGGTGGGGTTTTATAGTCAAACTGGGGGTCCTGTTTTGCCTTTGTGTTATTTCTGCATAAAAAAAAATGAGTAATGAACAGGAGGCTGTTAAAAGTAAAAAGGAGGTTTGAACTGTGGCATCTATGATATCACTTACCTAGTGTCCTGTGCTGGTGGTGGTGGCTGTTGTGGCGTGTGCGTGGTTGTGATAGTTGCAATCTTTTCTGCATTAGTCAACAGTGATGCATTGGAGGATTCTAGGAGGAGATGTGAAGCATACAGATTCAGGCACAAAATCCGAATGCACAGCAGCTTCTGTCATTCCAGCCTTTGCCTAAAGCATTGGCTCTCAGAGCCTTTGTCCTGTCACTGAGGGATCATTTCCGGAAGACTGACATAAACAGCTGCACACAAAACCTGTGATGACAGGAGCCGCTGTGCAACGAGGACCTTACCTTTCCACCATTCAAAGCTCACCTTTAGAAAAGCGCTAGGCAGCATTTTGACATGGCACTGATTTCAACACAAAGCTCCTCTTACAGTAACTGAAACAACAGCAGCATTTACTTGGCAGCAATTTGAAAACAAAGGCTGCTGTTTGTGTCAGCTCATTATAGAAAAGATTTCAGTGAAAATGAACAAATGCAGCCAGGTCTGGCTGACATAAAATATCTTGACTGGAAAATGGAAAAGAAACACTCTGTAACAAGCTGACTGCCATTATAATACTCGACAGAGTTTGACTCACAACATATACGGTACTAATACACTGAGAAATTACCGTGCCTTTCATTTATATACCCAAGATTCAGCTGATATTTTCATTTTTACTTCTTTGGAAGTACTGCCCTGTGACCCTGTACTTAATGGGTGAAATGAAAAAGCCCATATCTTTAGCAATCCATTTTGAGCAAAAGCAAGAAAATGTTAATCTCACAGTAATATATAGCATCTATTACTTCATCTCTGTCAATTCTGAGTCCTTGTACACAATCCCAGATGCACAGACCCAGTGCTGTTTACCAAAAGTATTTCACAGCAATGGCTGTATTGCTATTTTCCTACCTGCTTTTCACAATGTCCATCAGTGAAGATTTTTATGAAATGTTACATTACAGCCCTCTCCCATATCTTATTGACTCTTCAGTACATCATAATCATGCCTGGAAGGACAAGGTCATCTTCATGTCATTCTTATTCGCCCTTTAAATGAATATCCGGAGGCACTATGCCCCATTCTGTCCTCACAATGAAATGAACAGACATACAGTATACTAAGTTACTAGTGGAAGTTCAGGGAAGCCAGCATGACAACACATATTTATACAGCTGTCTCCTGGGCACATTCAGTTTGGAGTTTAAATTCTGATTTGCAGGGTTTTTGTTTTCTGAATATTTCCCAGTCATTTATTTTACATTTCAATCATTCATTTCTTAACCTAACATTCTTACATAATTTGACCAAAAAAAAAAAATCACACTTGAGTGGCTTTACACATTTTTACTGTATGAACGCAGAGGGCCTTACTGGAAGGAAATTAAATGGTGGTAAGGCTATACTGGGAGCAGTCACAGCATTTAAAAAAAAAAACAACAATCACAGCATCGCTCAAAGCTGTGCAGGCAAGGCTAACCAAGCGCATCCTTGGAGTAAAGGGCTTGTGTTGCTCTGAATTGCTTATTGAAAAGCACAGAATGATATATTGGTATTGGTATTCACATTTCTCAAAAAGCATCAACAAATCTGACCAGCAAAAAAAACCAAAAACCTCTTTCTTTTAACTAGTAAACCAGTAACTGAGGACACTGGTAAAAAATGACAAGAAAGTGCATTCACTACAGAAGCCGGCATGCAGTTTTTCACAAGTATCAATAAACGTTCAAGTCAAAAACAAACGTATGATGTATGGGAAGATAAAATGGTGGGATGTCGTAAGGGAAGAACTTTCCTACTAACTGACAAAACAAGCTTCATGGACTGAAAGGTTTCCCCTGATTTGTAACATTTCTTAATTTTGTAGGATTGAATGAATAAATTTGTTTTATGTTTTGGTATCTTATCACTTTAGCTACCCGACTTCCAGTGTGTCCCCTGTATTTCATACTGCTTTATATAGTGAAACAAATTATACAAAATAAAGAATAATCTAAACATTTCACTGACCAGAGAGAAAAGTCTTCATTGTATACAAACAATGTATCTTGATTTTGTTTAGTGCCTCTCCATACTTAGAACAAACCCTGCACACTTAGCCAGCCGGTAGTGGGCCCTGGTACAATAGCGTATGATTTTGAAGACAGAGCCCTTGCTTGAGGTCGTCATTTCAAAGCCTTAACCACTGAAGCATCGGATACTGACGTTCACATTATTGTCTTGTGTCTTTGCAGGGCATCATTTTTGGCCAAAGCACCTTGTAGTGTTGATTTCTTATAAAATTAGTGCAAATTTGAGCGGGCAGGTTTTGTTAAACAGCCATGGGGTTACTAAATCTAATCTCAAAGAAAAACCTGCAAGCCTGGAGCTCGCTTTGACTCTGCCACTTGTCACAGTATGACACAGCCTGCACAACTGGACTTCAACATTGATTCTGAAGCTGAAGCCTTTATTAACAAAGAGTTCTGACACAAATAAAAAGGCTTGATCTGGTAAATTAAGCCAAATTAACCCAGCAGTTCTGGTAATATAATACATATTAGTCAGTATACTGCCACATAAATCAGATTATTCTCCAGAAGCCCTACACATCAGCAGAATTCATTACATCTTAATTTGTTCAGGGCAATGAAAGATGACATTACACCAGATGAATAAACTCTTTGCATATAAATCAGCAATTTGATTATAAAAAATATATATATTACATCTAATTTTACATGTATAAACACATACATACATTGTTCAAAGGAAAAAGGATTTTTTTCCAGGTTAGGATTTCACAATTCATAAATCTCTTTAAAAAAAAAAATTAAAGAAAAAATGTCAAATTCCACTTGATAGTGCTGTCTAGAAATGGTCACTTTTTATAGAAATGTTGCCACTTTTAGACTATAAAAGTACTGAATTCTTTTTCGAGAATGGCATCAAGAATTTATAGTTTTCAGATCTCAGGAGACAGCAGTGACAGTGGTCTACTTTCTGACGAGCCCCCACAGTGCAGTAGCTTTCTTAAAAATAACACATCTCTTAAATGAAACAGCATAATCCATTGTCCTTATAATGAGTGAGTCTTAATTAAATGATTAACTGTAATATGTAGGAAAGGGTGACAGAGGGAAGCAGATGCATACCTCATGGACACATAGCTGGGCCAGAAGTCTCAGCCAGACTACAACAGCCACCACATCCTGAAGTTCAAGTCAGATGCCCAGTATGTTACAAAGAGCGCAGCACTTCACATCGCAGATCACATCACCAAGCTTTGGTTTTTAGATGAAGAAATCTGCTGTCTGTGCTACTCTTCTATTGGGAAAACTACAAGCTAACAATTATGAGACAGAAAATATCTCCACATCTTTATCAGGACTAGTGGTCTGCAAGCTCAAATGGAGCTACATACGGTATACACATGGTGAGCCAACCACAGGGCAGAATGATCTTCTGTATTCTTAGTGTCACTGGTTCATACCTCTATCTTTGTCTCAAATTATTTTTATACAGGCACAAAACTGTGACAGGTTCAGGTTCCTTTGGATTTGCAGTGCACATTTTAGACAGAGGCAGTCTGACCACTTTCACAGTGATGTGTCTTCATGTGTCAGGACGGGAGTCTGCAGACAGCACAACTCCAGAATGATTCATTTAATCTGACTGACACTTAGCACTGTTACCGGCACTGTAGAATGACACAAGTCTAATGATCTCCCTAGAAGATTTTGCTCTAGCACAAACTGATATTTGCTCTTTTTTTGAGGACATTACTGCCCCAAGAGCAGCACAGTCAGAAACAAAGGATATAATGTTGTTCAACGACACATAACGTAACAAACTCAAATCCATTAAATCCATTTCAGAGTCAAGGGGGTCCAATAGCACTAAACAGAATTTAGAAAACCACTCAAAACAGGGCACCAGCCCATTACAGTTTACAACGGCATCATTCTTCATTTCAGTCCATTTAAATAATGTCCTGCAACGTTTTACTGCTAAAATCACAGCTTTATGAAGGCAAAATCATAAACTGAACACATCACCATTTTATGATCAGTTTAGACAGGATTATGTATTTAGTGTTTCATGCAGTCACTGTATTCAAAATGCTCTAAGGATGAGAATAGAAGAGAGAATAGTTAACCAGCCAGACAAGTGTAAATTAGGTTTATGATACACAAATAGCCCAAAAATGTTCTCAAGCACTGCATTAGCTATCCCATGTTGGGTCTAACCCAGCAGGTACCTCTGAAAGTCCTAGAGGCCAGTTTATTAAAAGGCAGTAAGATGTCAGACACGACAGAGTGGAATACTGTAGTCTTCCTGTCACCAGTTTGTATTGTCCTGACCTCAAACTAAGCCATGTAATGTGTGCTCAGCATCATTAAAACAGACAAGAAAAACACACTTCTGTTCACTTATTTAAATACACACAACCTTTAGAATTGTATATTACTTTCATTATTTTACATATTTTATACTCCTGTCATCATGTCTAACATGTGCTATTGTAGTCTAATATGATATAAACACCTCTACACTGCAAGGCACTGTAAATTACAGAAATAAAGAACTTTTGTTCAATTGTTACATTATTTCTGTAATATGCGCTGACCATGAGGAATCTGACTGGCTTCTTCAATTGAATAAATAAATATAAAGCACCGCATATAAGGCCGTGGATACAATGGTTAAAGAAAACACAAAATACCAAAAAAAAAAAAACTACAACAAGTCTGGACATATGCTGGAGTAAACCACATATGAACGGCAGAACTTAAATAGGTGAAACAAAACTAACCCAAAACAGGCCCGACTCTGGACATGTTCTTTACCAGCTATTGTTAATAACCTAATCTAACATTCCTTGGTAGAGACTGGTAGGTTGTTGTAATCTTCATGAAAGCAAATTCTTGCTCAAATAAACCTTCCTGTGCTGAAGTCATTATCTCTAAAATAAGTATGTAACAGCCGAGACAGTGATGTTACAACATAAACTAGCAGTGATACATTACAGCAATTAATGCACAAATGGCTAGCAGCACATCAGGCCTTCAGAGCCAGCCTAACACTTACAAGCTCATTAATTCTAGCAGCAAAGTCAAGCTTGCTTTCTGAATGCAATGAATATACAACAGGAAAAACAGATGAATGAAAAGAGTACCGATTTACTGGGCAGCTAATAGTCAGGCAATTTTGGAATACTTCACAATTAAATCCATGATCAAGACCGGCCATTTTGTAGAAGTAGTAACCTCTACTCAAAACATTTAATTATCTAGAAGTAAATCAGCCTGGAAAATAAATGCCTTTGTTTAACATGAACAATCACTTTAGGTATAAGGAAGCTGTATACATAAGCTTGATGACAGCATTTGTGACATCACAGTTTGGAGGAAAGCAAACTTTTCATCAATTAATAACTAATGGTACAGCACAGGTTTTCCTGGACTCTCCAGTGTAGCCCATAATATTGATTTCATCTGAGTCAATACTGAAATCTGTCAGATAATCCTGTTATGATATACATCTCCAATTCATTTAAAACAATTTTTCAAGTGACATGTGTCCCAATTGACTCTTGTCCAATACTACTCGGCTATATATTTATTTATTTTTGCTCAAAACTGGGTGGGAACCATTAGGGAGCCACAGGAGATGCGGAATTCACTACTCAACACACCCAAATCAACGACACCAACCAAATCTTGACAAGCCTGCACAGTATCCACCTTCTGAATGCACGTCTAAACCAATAATTAAAGTAATAAAGAAGGTTAACATTAATGCAAACATAACCTGTCAGAATAGCTGCGGCGTTTTAACACATAGCATATCCATAGACCACAATAGTCAAAAATAAACTGAAGATTGTAGCAAATGGTAGCATTTCTCAAACATTTGCAGCCAAGTAGTGGTCTTTTCTGTCGCAGCACTCATTAAAATGTACAAATTAATCATTAAGCTTCAGTTACCTTGTGCTACTGAGTTTCTGGATTGATAACAGCCACATCAGCTTTTTATTTTTTATTTTCTCTCAGTTCAGCTTCTTTTGCTCTCTCCCTGAACCTTGGTGGTTTAAAGTGCACAGACTGGAGGAACTAAGGGCAGGTATTTTAAGAAGAAAGCCTGCTGGTGTAACATTTGCAGTTCTGGATTTTGTTGCTATTCAGTACTAACTTTTTAATACATTGTCCTCAAACATGTGCTCTCGTTTGAGAGTCACATCCCACCCAGCAAGACTAGTCCAATATGAATGTCTTTGTTACTGTTTTTTCCATGTCTGTATTCTTATCATTCTGCCTTCACAAAGTATTGTGCTATAATCAGTATCAAATGTAGTTTCTAAAGTACTGAGGGGGAACAAATTAAACCTTAACTGGCGCCAGTAGAATGGGGTTCTGTCAGATAAAGAATCCCCTGGAAAACTCTGCAAAGCTGTCAACATCAGCACCCTAGAATACCCATCAGTGCTGCTTACACCATATCACCTTGCAAAATAGCTAAAGCCTTTCACACGGGACCCTTAGCAAAACTCCTTGTAAATGCTCTTTCAGTTGTGTGGCTCCTACTTTATAGATAATCTCTCATGACCCTGAAATGGAGATTAGGGAATGTCATGCCACAGCATTTATCACACATCCATTTGAGAGGCGGCTCTGTCAGTGGGGACAGAACAACAGGCCAAAAACCTTCCTCTTCACTAGTGCTTTCTAGAGCCGTATCTTCAATATTAACTCTTCTACTCAACAATGTGCACATCCTCCATATAATAATAATAATAATAATATATATATATATATATATATATATATACATATACATAAATATGCTTTGACTTATTATACCATCTACTTCTATTTGGACATTGCTCTGGTCTCATGATATCAATTATTTTTCAAGCCATTTTTATGTCCCTCTACTCGCTTCCTCTTGTCCTAAAAATTCACATTTTTATTTTATATATGCATTTTAGTCTAATAATACATTTTAATCATTTTTACTTTGTAAAGTCCTTTTGATGGTGATTGTAGTTAAAGGGCCTATTTAAGATTAAGTTTAACTGACAATAAGGAAAGATGCTATTGTTTTATAACACATACAGTTGCTTTGGTAAAGATGCCATGTAAAAACTGTGCTGCCTCGCACCTTTTTCTTATCTCTAAGCTATCATACAATAAAAGCACACTCAAATGTAATCACCATTTAAATGAAAATTTCTATGCAAAAGAAAAGCTCAAAATCAGATAAGTTTCCAAAATAATAAACTTAGAATAAAAATAAATGTAATTCCATTATTGCTGCTAGTAGGAATAGTTTCAAGAGCCCTTGACAGTTATCTTTATCACTAAATAAACAAGAGAAAATGAAAAATGAAGATGAACTTACCATCGCCCGGGATGATTCTCAGCGTGACAGTGTTTCCTGCTTCCTTGATTAAGTTGACAATATCAGAGTGCGACTTGTTGGTGATGGAGCAGCCATTGACAGCCAGGATCCTGTCTCCCACCTTCAGCTTCCCACAGCGGTCTGCAGGGCTCCCCTCAATTATCCGACCTATTTTGTGAGGCATGGCCACACATGCATTTCCAGCTTTTGAACCAATATTTGTGATTGTTTGATAGATTGATTCATTCATATATTGGATTTTTTACATAGGGGGAAATGGGAAAAAGAAAAGGAAAGGAAAGGGGAAACAGAAGGTTAAGGGTTAATTAACTTAGCCACCAAGCGAGTCTCATACAGGACACCCCAAATCCCTAGTTTTACAAGGAAAAACATTGGCAGAAACAAAACATGGAGTCTAACGCAATAAGATCTGGACACTGCCTCTAATAGCGAGATGATCTTAATATGCGCGTAGACAATCGAGCAAATGTAATTAAACGCACATTTGTTGAAATCTATACAAGCAAATGGTAGAAACAATAAAAAAGACACAGCAAAAATCTTAAAATACTCAGAACCAGGGCGTACAAAAGAAACTGACAACTAATAAACACTGCTTACTAGTGTGAGGCCCAAACCCATACATTCAAAGGTCGTTCTTTTTGCAACTGCTCAGACTGTTTGGTATTAATGAATTATGTGAATTTCCCCTTGGGATTAGTAAAGTATCTATCTATCTATCTATCTATGAGTCATTTCAAATTACAGCAGTCACAAAGCTGATATAAGACCACTAACTGAATTCATCTTGAGGGGTAGAAAATAAGCCACTTCCACATTCTGGAAACTTTATACACTTAAATATTTTCATAGTGAGCAAACGTTTGTGTAAAAGGACTGCAGCAAAGGTATGCGTTCTTGGACCGTAGCCGCTGGCAATGTGTTTTTGAAGCTTCCCTCCTGCTTTATCTACGAAACATTCATAAGGCAATGTCCAGGTCTTAATAAAAAATAAAAATAAAAAAAAATACCTGCCAATGTTTTCATCTTTCTGTGAAGAAAGGCAGGCCTAGAGAGCTACTGCCACTTGCTAAAGCAATGCGTTACCAATCATGCTTGCAAGAAGAACATTTATTCCATCTACAAAATGTTCCTGAAATCACCACCAAAGACAGCAACAAAGGGAAAGTACAGGGCGACCACACAGAAAAGGTTTAGATGAACACCATACAGCTGCCATGCAGGGTATTAGGAAGCTGCAGAGAGTACCAATTAGTTACAAATATTCAGTGCATAATATTAACAAAAACTGTGGCTTAAAAAAACTGCACTTTGAGTGTGTAATTGTAAGACAACAAATATAAATGAACATTTTGGCCACTGAAGTGTTTGTGTGTCTACCGTATACATCAGTGTGTATGTACAGGACATACTGTTACTTATTCACCCATCTTGTTTCCAGTCCCATTTATTTCAGTTCAGAAGTGTTGGCAGCCAGAAGCAGCCCCCCTGGGAGTAAGGCAGAGACCAATCCAAGATGGGACCACTACAGTCCATTACGGGGCACACAGGTTGACAATCACTCGGCTTTAGCCAGATGGTATCTATTTTAGGACACTGTCGTTTTTCATTTCTCTCGCCATCAGGCATCAGTATTACTCCATGCGCAGTGCCATTTGTCACTTTTCTCGAGTCACAGCTCATTCTTTTGCTTATCACTTCACACTCAAATCAAATCTCGCTTCACTGCTTACTTTTGGCGCATCACTTTTTTTTTTTACTCATCAAGGATCATTTTTTCACTTGTCACAGCTCACTACTCACTTGCCACTCAACACTCCTTACTTGTCACTAATCACTACTCCTTTATGTCTCGTCACACATCACTTCTTCTCCACTTCTCCCTTTTTATCCCCCGCCTTTTTGTTTTACTATCATAACCAATTATATTCAGGGAGCAGGTGTGACACCCCGGAGAGGCAGGGTGGGATTAGGTAAATGAGCTGTGTACGCACTATCATTGGTTTATTCAGATATCAATCAGATGCATCTTTTTAATCAAAAGTGGCACAACAGCCACACTGGACATTGCTCAATGTAGCTACAAGGATTTTTGGTATTAAAAATGTAAATCATTTTAATGTGTAAGTACACAAAAGCATTACATGACACGGCTTTATTTGTTTTTCCAATGGACACTTTAAAAAGTACCTTTAATATCTGTAGAAGTGTTTCTTTTTCATGGCTTTACTTCTGATGATTACTGAGTCATTATTTATGTCACTGAAGGAAGCTATAGATTGCTTACTTTGTTTTTAACCCCATCCCACCATTATGCCCACTATTCAACTGTGACTGGTCTTAGTCATAAAAACAAAAGCTGAAAATACAATATGACAAGTGACCTGTGATGAGTGGACAAGCAAGTAGTGGGGAATGACAAGTGATGTACAATGAGCAACAAGTAAGGAAAGATATGTGACAAGCAGTGAGTGACTGGTAAAGTGTCACCGATACATGGGTCCTAAGACAGAGTCGCCAGTCAACATAATGTGTACGTATTTGGGATGTGGCTGTCTGTGCAAGTTTTGCACATTTCCTCTCACATTCCCAAAGACAAGCATTTTAGGGGAACTGGCGATTCTAAACGGGCCTTGTGTGAGTGTGCGCACTAGTAGCCCCTGTAATAGAGCAACATCGTCTCCAGAGCTGATTAATGCCTTGTGCCCAATGCTGTCTGGTCAGGCTCCATCCCTTCCCAACTCTGAATTGAATTAAACAGGTTTGGGAATCTATGTATATCTGCATGGCCATAAAAATGTGTGAGCCCAAGACTTTTGAGGCAGTAATGCCAAATAATATGCCAGCAAGTTAGCCTTTATTGTATTGCATTTTAAAGTTTGGATCTCCTCTTTCTCAGCAGAGAAATTATAACTGATAACATAAGAACATAGTTGAACCTAACATGGCTCATCAATTCCTAATCATCTAAAGTACAGAGTATTTATCAGAAGTTTCACAAGGTGCTTGTTTTAATGACACAGCTATTCTACAGATTCAAGGTATTTCCAATGGCTATTTGTGAAACTGAATGAATTTGAATTGATATGTCAGGTGTTGGAAGCACTACGTACAGTATGCCTTGATAAACACCCACAATTCATATAAAATACTTGGAATACATTGAAATACACTCAATGGCCACTTTATTAGGTCTGCTTTTTCATTACAGCCATTAGCATGCTCCTCCAAAACAGAACACTACATGGTGGCAATACGTGCGTTATACGCTGCATACAGATACTGTCAGGCGGTTCAACTGCTGTTTGACCAAACAGAATGGCCAGTGAGCCAAGTGATTTTAACCGTGGTATAACTGGTGGTGTCAGACTTTGTGTTTCCTGCTGTCTTTCTAGGCTTTTTCATACATTATGGTCTCAAGAGTTACCACAAAAAAGGGTGTGATAAATACATAAAAAAACACCTACTGAGTGAAAGCAACTTATTAATTCAGGCTAACAAAAAGACCACAACTATACAAATAACATCTTTTACAATAGTGGCATTCAGAAGAGAAACTCTAAACCCACCACACTATCATACCTTAAAGCTAGTGAGCAACAGCAACTAAAGATGGGTTCCAGTGCTCAGAGCTAAGAACAGGAAGGTGAAGCTACAGTGAGCATAAGATTACCAAAACAGGATGACTGACGACTGAAAAATACTGCTGACACATCATGGTTTTTGCTACAAATTGCAGACTGTAAGGTTAAGAATTGAACATAAACAGAATGAATCCATGGATCCCATTATTGTAAGGAATGATTTCTTAGCACAAATTGGGTACTTAATACAAACAGCATCAACTGAATGTCACAGCATAGACAGGCACATTGTTGTTGGCCATCTCCTTACAGCCACAGTCTATCCCTTTTCAGGATGGTAATGCACCACATGAAGGGCACTTCTAATCTTCAGCCAATCCCACCAGTGTGTCAGTTTGCTTCAGTGGTGTGCGGAGCTCCAACATCTCAGTTTAATACAAGACCCATGGGATGAGTTGACTAAACCAAACTCTTTATAAAATGATTCTGTCGCCTTGAACAACTGAAGCTGTCCAGGAGGGAGGAGCAGATCCCACCCAGGACTAGATAAGATGAGCTGACCTAATGAGGTGAACACTGAGTGCATATAGCTGGTCACAGTGAGACATTTTGCTACTTTTTAGTCACAAAGTATGAACCCAATTCTTAGTAAAATTAAGATGTATGATCATTTTTTCCACATGAATGATTTCACTGTTTCCAAGTCAATACTTAGCTCCCCTAAGGAAATGCTCATCACATGTGCAGTACAATGTCTCCCTACCAAAACTCTGTCAAGAAGGGACTGTGTTTTGTGAGAGAAGAATATCTGTTTGATATACAGAAAATGTGTTTTGTGTAATCTGAGTGTCATGCTTTGCAATGCTCATAACTTGTGAACTGGGAAGCTCAACTTACCAAAAGTGGTCCCTGCCTCTGGCCGACTGACTGAAGACACAATGACAAAGCCAAAGCCTTCATTCTCTCCACGTCGGATCTCCACGTCATACGGCTGGACGCTGCTGACCACAGCGCTCCCTCCACCACCTCCACTGCCAATGCCGCTGGTGCTGCCACTCCCTGAACTCACTGTATTGAGCGAGTTCTGGCTGCCCTGTGGGGTGCGCTTCTCCTCAGTCAGTGACGGCGCCTGATTGCTGCTGTGATGGGAGGATGCAGGGGAGGCTGGGACTTCGCTTTCACCTTTTGCTACTGCAGAAGAGTAAAAAGATCAACAGGACCAAACGGTAGTTTAGGAGAGTATCATACACTGTCAAGAATGGTTTGTTTTCCATTTGTTGTTTAAGATGCTACTATATGTTTTACACAAGATTTAAAAAAAAGAAGAAAAAAAAAGTTAAAAGCACATTTAGAAAGTATTATGATTGTGCATGGCAAGTCTGATCATTGCAGTGCCACTCTATGTTCTTGCTCTTGCTGTGGTTCAAACACGGTCAAGTCTGATCGACCCACTTTTCAAAACAATAACGTGCACACTTTATCTAACCTGGCTTCTCTGTCTAGTAGTATCACCAAACACTGCACCGCCATATTTCTGATGTAAAACTGCCAAGGACAGACTCATTGCCAAATCAAAAGATCACAAAGATGTACAGTATATAAACCACAGCCTCAATGAAGAATATCCAGACTGGCATCTACTAGTCCAAAGTGTCAGAATGAAAACGGGAGACTTGCCTGCATAGCCAGTCTTCCGTCGAACAGTTAAGTTGACATGTCCTTGCTTGGCAGCTTGCTGCATGAGCTGAACAACAAGTTGATGCGACTTGCCCACCACTGCTGTGCCATCCACACAGATTAGCTCATCTCCAGATCGGAGGCGTCCATCCTCATCTGCAGCACCATACTTCACAATGTGGCCAATGTAAATCTTCATTTTACATTACGTTTTACATAAGAAAAAGAAAATATTGAAAAATATATAAACATTGGAAGTAAACTTGTCAAATCATGTATAATGCTTCTTACTATTTGAACTTTTTTTGCATTATTATGAAGATAAATACAGGTTTACTCCCCTGTAATGAAGCCCCCTAGCCTGGATAAACAGTGCATCACTTATACCTCAGTGCTTTCTGATGGCTATCAGAGGACATTCAAAGCAAGACCACAGCCTCAGATCTTTTGACTGTGGGGTTCACCACTTAATCTCTACGCTATACGTGACCTAACTCTAGTAGGCACAGGAAACTCCAGTATAGCAGACACATAATGTGTATCTTAGTTCACCAGCTAGTAACTGAATCTCACTCAAACCCCAGCTGGGTTTGGGGAGGTAATTTATGGTGGTCCTCTTACAAACAGTACTATGTAATATTGCTGCAAATCATCCTGTGTGTCATGTGCCAGATGATATGGACATTGCTCACGTTCTCATTCTTGGTCCATCATTACACCTTATTCCACTTCACCCCACAACAGCAGCTGGGTAACTATATGAACACTGCTCTTTCAGACGCTCGTGGCTCCAGTCTTTCCAAGATCCATCGAGTTGTCCCAATGACTAACCAGTTCATACACTCAGCAAGTGTTTCAGTCCATCTGTCCTCGACAGCTATGGTGAAGTATGAGAATTGTGTTGTGAAAGAGGATGTGTTATCAAAGTTTTGGACAGAAATTGTAAGTTGCCTGAACAGCAGGTAGAAATCACTTGGTGCCAACAGTGGCACATTTAAGAGGATGATCCAAAGATATATGGCAATGGCAACTGCAAGAAAAGATCACGATATGCAGCCCAAATGTGGGATCGTTTCTGGAACAAAATCATGAGTGCATATATGGCCCAGAGGCCTATTCTACATGACTGAAGTATGGGGGACAC
This sequence comes from Polypterus senegalus, assembly GCF_016835505.1. NCBI lineage: Eukaryota > Metazoa > Chordata > Cladistia > Polypteriformes > Polypteridae > Polypterus > Polypterus senegalus. Next base: position 4,452,217 of record NC_053165.1, on the reverse strand, counting down.
AAACTCTTGTTTTCTCTACTGCCAGTTGTGACAAAGAGGCACAAATGCAATGAATATCAGCATTAGCTCAAGCTGGTTTACACACTTTTACAAAATGACAAAGGGAAAATTCAATTAGATTAGGCAGGAAGACCTTTTCTCTGAAATAAATTGAGATAAAATAATAAAGACACCCACAATGGTGTCCAATTGGTCATAAACAGCCAATACAACTGATGCAGAGCAGACTTATAATGGAATTTTAGGTCACTGGCAGAACATTCTTTACTGTCCCAGAAACGTTAATATTTATAAATGACCACTTGCATCCTCCAAAAAAACAGAAGAAACAGACCCATTCTGGATTTCAGTTTCACTTTAGCTGCACATGCCTCCAACCTCTAAACTAACCAACCGTTCACACGTCTTGTACTTACAGGCTCCCCTGGTTCATTGCCTCCAAGAATTCGGAATCCAAAGCCCGTGTCCTTTCTCCACAGGAAAATATCCTGTTCCTGGTAGTCAGGCACTGTAAGGTAAAACACAACAATGAGGACGTCACTGGGATGGGCACAGACACAACAGGAGAGGTGCAGAGGTATAAAGGCGGCTCTTTAGGAACATTTTGCTTCAAATTCCACTTATGGAGGATGAGCAAAAGAGCCTGCAGGTAATCCCGAATGACAGCTGCTCAAGAGCACACCACAGGATGATAGACGTGGCTCCTGTTCACTGCACTTTTTTGTATGGAACTTGAATCTTTTAAAACTTCAAACACAGAAAGGCTGACCATTTCATTTAACAGCAAAGTGGCAACCGATACAAATACAGTGATGCACAATGCAGAGGACTGAAAATGTTTTACCATTTCATTTGCTTCACATCACAGATTTTTTTTTTCTGTTCAAATCTTGTACCAATTTTTGCTTCCCTGAATCTCCACTCAGAATGACACAATGGATTTCTGCCTGGTGGCACATAAAAGGGTGCTGTAGGAATATTACCTGACACTTTGATTTCATCTGTGGAACACTTACAGCAAACCAAATGAGAGCGCTGCTCATATCTGTCTGCAGGCATCTCTTAAGCAGACAGCCGTTTTGGGATGAACGCTGGAATACACCCCACGCTAGCATGTCTCCGCACAGCCCCCACTACTGGACATTTCATTGGAATGGTAAACTCCACCTGGCTATACCTTGTACTTGTTCAGTTCAATTCAGTTTATTTTTGTATAGCGTTCTTGACCGAGTGCAGGCGCAGAGCACTGCGACAAATTCACAAACAGATACAAATACAAATTCTGCAGATTACTGATTGCATATGGGCAGCACGTTGGCACTGCCGCCTCACAGCAAAGAGACCAGGGTTCAAATCCAGGGTCCTCCCTGTGTGGAGTTTGCATCTTCTCTCTGTGTCTGCGTGGGTTTCCTCCCACAGTCCAAAGACATGCAGGTTAGGTGGACTGGCAGCACCAAATAGGCCCTAGTGTGTGTGTGTGTGTGTAAGTGTGTTAAGCCCTAAGATGGACTGGCACCCCGTCCAGGGTTTGTTCCTGCCTTGTGCCCTATGCTTGCTGAGATGGGCCCCAACATCCCCACAACCCTGGTCAGGACTAAGTGGGTTGGACAGTGAGAGTACACATGAAGACACAGATTCATTTAAAGAGAAAAGTGGTTCGAAAATGGAGCTCAGAAATATCCATCCATTAATTAATTATTGAAGTCTGGGCAAATCGGCCATTACATTATCATTTTTAGACATTCTCCTTCCAAAATCACAGTCATGTCTTGAGATCTTATAGCCCTACAATACTATCACTGAAGATCCACAATTATAACCACAGTTGTGATTAATAAATTGTATTCAGCAAAAGCAATGTTTAAAAAAAAATAATCTATATAAAAACCCATTTCAAATTTTTTAGAAATGTGCAAAACAAAGCCTCCCAAAACCCTATGCCATTTGTTGTGCTTCTTCACGCTTTACTCCATGTCACATTCACTTCAGTGTTAATAACTAAGTAATTGTTTGTTTGACAAATAGCCAGCATGCTTTATTGACTGTCAACTTCCTCCACAGCAACATATAACACAAACAAAAACCCAATGTGCAAACAGTTACACGAGCGCAAAACCAAGAATTAAACACTGGTGTAATAACATAAACGAAGACCATTTCTGTGCAAGTCGTCTATTCTAACTGGCCAGGTTAACAAAGGTATGGTGACTTTAGAGCCCCAGCAGCACCTCCTAACACACCAGATGTCTAATGGTGCTTTAGGACAACACAAGTGGAGAAGGCATGGATAGGCAGCATTAGCCATGACGCCCTCATCCTCCTTTTCTGCTGTTGCCTCCTCAGAGTCCAGGATCAGTCCTGTAATCCAACTGGCCTTCCCTGCTAGTTTACTTAGACATCTGGCCTTACTCCCCCAGCTGAGCACCACAGTGCACTGTCTGCTGATGACTGGTAGAATACCCCCTGCACCACATGAGAAAGCTTTCCAGCAGCATTTTGTAATGCCACTCATCTCCACTCTACATGCAGCATACAATGGAGGAGTCCTGTGACTACGTCTATAGATGACATACATTGGTAATGTACTTAAAATGGGTGTCGTAAAGGGTCAAGAGAATGGAAAACAAGATAGTTCCCTAGGAAGGCCCCATGCTGCTAACCACCAACCTCCATTACACAGTCCTAGAGCTTCACGACTGGGCTCTTGTTTGTCAGACAGTCCACGGTCCTGGATGCTGTAGCGACATCAACCTCCATCACCCTGAACTTATTTCCCAAGTGGACAAGGTGGATATAAAGGCCACTGCAGAAATCAAAGAACATGATCCAAATCACCTGCCTAGCTTTGTTCAGGTGACAGCAGGCTGTAGAGCAGGGCGTCACCTTCTAGCAGGCTAGCTGGAGAGTATCAAGGTGGCCAATATCCAAAGGTTAACCGTTCTTTCTGGACCAGCCGTTTAACGGTCTTCATGATGCGTATGTCTTTGTCAAGAGCACTTAGATGGCATTTAGAAAATGGGACTAAGGAGGATGGCTTCAACTATCTGGGTATCCTCTGTAGGTTCCGAGAAAGGGTGACTGGGCTGCTGATGGACCACACAGGTCTGTCTGGCACAAGCCTTTGAGGACCCTCAGGCTACCAACACGCTTGGACATAAATTGTGTTAGTCTTCATGTGTCCATGCATGCACTCATTTATCGCCTACAGACCTGTTATATTCCTGTGAAGGAGGATTGTCACAGTAAACCCACGGTCACAGCCAAGAATCCTGGTCTAACTTCCATTTTCTGCAGCTTGTATAATGTGTAGCCCAGCAAATGAAAAGTAAACGATCAAAGCTGACAAGTCCAATCTGTCCGTTTCTCCACATCCAGCCTCCTTCAGATTGCTTTGTAACTCGCATCATGCCCAGTTTGAATACTAAAGCCGTGTAATGCAAGTTTTAATTAGAGAGCCAAGAAAGACGTGTGCATCTAAAAAAAGGACACCATAATGGATAGGACCACATCAGGTGATAAGACACTTGCTTATTTTACTGGTATTCTGGAGGAAAAGAAAAAATTGCACTTGGAGCTCATCCAGTAACCAAATTAAACTGTCGGATGACAGATGAACAGACCAAAATACACAGGACAGCCTTTAATAGGCTTCAGAAATGGATCTGCATCTCATAATCGTACTCCCACTTGCACAGAAAATGCCTTTAAAGTACATCTGAAAATGTCTGGCAGGAATAAATGGCATAAAATACAAAATGAAAGGAATGTGTCATCTGCGGAAGTCTAGGAAGTCTATGTCGATGCTGTTCTCTTGTTTAAAACAAGCAGCTTTATGAGGAGCCCAATTATAAAATTAAAGGGGAAAATAAAAAAACAAAATGGTTAGCAGTGCTGAATCACAGCGCCCAGTCACACTCCGCGTGGACTTTAATTTGGTGGTCTTCTGTCTGTGGTACTTTATCCAGGCACTCCAGTATTTTGCCCACATCTCATGGACATGCAGGCTAGACAGTTTGGCAACTCTGGTTTGTCCTAGTTAGTGTGCCTTGTGATGAGCTGGCATCCATTTCAAGGATAGAAGTGGTTTAGGCTTCAAGCGTGAATTGCAGATAACAAAGCTCAGGGAAAGAATATTTTACATTTTTTTTCCCTCTAAACCTTCTCAAATGTACCTGCTATGGACAGGGCCCACTTGTGCGCACACACACACACACACACACACACACAGGGCCAGTTCAGTGCTGACAACTAACCAAACCTGCATGTTTCCCACTGCCCTGAACTGGAAAAACAGATTAGAAAATGGCTGGATGTCGAATGGCTTTGATTTCCACACTTTAGGCCTTGTCACATTACATGACTTTTCCAGTGATTTTCACTCACAGATTTCATTTATATAATCTTAGCATCTTAGAGGCCGTCATGGCACATTCCCAGCATGTCAGTTGTGTTGTGCGACATACCCAACAAATCACTTCAACTAGTCTGCAACGCACCGCAAAGTAATTGAACAGGTTTGATTTTGTCTTTAGATGTATTTGTGGGCTTTGTGTGTGCCTGCCGACCTGAAAGTACAACACATATAATGCAGTGATGATGAATAAGGGAAGGAGGTTTTTGGGAGGCTTGTCAGTCTGATGTCTCATTTTTTATGTGCCATGACAGAATTGGGGAAAAAAAAAAAAGGACAGCGATTATAATATACCTGGAAAACACTCATAATGCATTGTCTTTTTTTGGCCGGTTACTGTCCGTCAGAAAAGGGTGCAAGCTTGTGACACTCTGGATATGTGAAACTGTGCTGGGAGGTCGTCACGCAGTTGCATAATTTGACATTCCCAATGATTTCTAGTCATATAAATGGACATACTCAGGTGACGAGATGAGCCATCGAGTTTGACATCCCCTACGACTAGAAGTCATGTAATGTGATGTTGGCTTTAGTTATCATTCTGTTGGCTTATAATTGTCATCATGGGAAAATCAATCTGAAAACTTTACAGACATACGGAAATCTGAAGGTCAGTGACCTGAAGGAAAAAGCTATTCCTGAGTTAGTCAAGTCCTATACAGGACAGGTGTGGTCCTTAAGCTGTCGCACACAACATGGTTCTTTCCAAGCATCGCTCACTTCAATCACCACCCCACTCCATTCCCATTTAGACAGACGCCATTACAATTGTGACACCCGGTGACACGACAGGTCCCTCTACTCGTACTTACACCTGCTTTCATACATGCTCCTGGACTGGGCCCAGATTTTGAAAGGATCTGGCTTCTTCTGTGCTGTGCTGTCCACTTGGTCTGTGGCTGGTACTTCGTTGTTGTTGTTGCAGCTGCTGCTGTTGTTGTTGTTGGGGTAACTGGGAAGCACTTGGTTGCTGTGGACTGGCGAGTCTGTGCGAGTGCTGCGGTGACTGGAGACGCTGTGCTGGGAACTGTTTTGACTGTCCTTCCGTTCCAGCTGTTGCTGCAAAAGCAAAACAAAGGAAATGAGGACAAAAAGAGAGCCATGGCGAAGGTCAATATGAAACATCAACTGAGGGGCTTTGCTTTTTGCAGTTTTCCCTGAGGAGCTACAATCAATAATATTAGAAGAACAGGAAGCTAAGGGAATCATATTTGTGTCACATTTTCACATGCTGGAGACCCGTTAGTTATGACAATCTTCTTGAATTTCACCCTTCATTTTAACAACAACATCATTCTTACCTTTGTAATGGAGGCAAAATGGACAAACTGGTAAGTGTGTATTTTACAAACAAATTCACGCCAGGTGAGGCCTACACTCTGAACAGGGGGTATTTACATGTGGTTCTGCCAGCAGTGGCCACACACCAGCAGATGAGGAGCACAACTGTAAATGTGAATACACAGCTCAATACTAAAATTGAATATGTGCAGTTAAACCATTAATGTCATAGACAGTAAATGACTGCAAGAACCCTAAGCATAACCTTCGTCACCCAAATCAACGTGCCCAGCTCACAGCACTGGGGACCCTGCTCCTTTTCACAGCTCGGGCACCCAGTGTGTGGTTTACAAGGGGTTTCTCCGATCCATCATCCAACCCACTATATCCTAACACAGGGTCACGGGGGTCTGCTAGAGCCAATCCCAGCCAACACAGGGCACAAGGCAGGAACAAACCCTGGGCAGAGCACCAGCCCACCGCATGGCACACACACCCACACACACTAGGGGCAATTTAGGATCACCAAATCATCTAACCTGCATGTCATTGGACTGTGGGAGGAATCCGGAGTACCCGGAGGAAACCCACGCAGACACAGGGAGAACATGCAAAGTGAACCCAGGTCTCCTTACTGTGAGGCAACATCTCTAACACTGTGCCACCATGCCACCCAGGGTTCCTCCCGCCGATAGTTTAACATGAGGTTTTAAAAACCAGTTGACGCTCTCCACAATCCATTAACTGAAAAAATCAAATTTCAACATGCCCCATAACATTTGCATTTTTTGACAGAGTACTTTGTGGGAGATACGAGCACTTGGCCCAGGACTCTGAAATGTATTTATTGCCGGGTGGCAAATAAAAAGATCCCACATTGATGAGGAGACATCATGTAAGCGGTGTCTTGAGAGGACAAACCAGCATGCCAGTGGTGAGGATGGCAGCAACTCACTTAACAGCCTGCCAGACAGATATTTTGAGTCCAAACAAGTGAATGCAGACATTATCAACTGATGATAAATTCATTGATGATTCAAACGCAGACCCCGTCCAGACACATGCCGTTACGCTCGTTGGCCGGGTCTGAGTGTATGTGGCTGCATGCGTTGAGGTGTCCTGTAATAAAGTGGCATTGCAACCTTCTGCTCTGGGGCTTAGAGACTTAAAACACTGAATCCCACACAGTCAGGCTTCATATAAAGCATAGCGAGAAGGGTGGGCTCTGGTAAACCAACAGCTCAGTGGGATTAAGCAGGAGTAGAACGTGAACTTTATAAAACCACAAGACAAAGAAAACGTCGCTCCACACTCTGGCACTTTTAAAAGGCAGTGGGCAGGTTTATGGCCTCGGTAGCCCAACACACCTTCTACGATGCCCACCACAGCTGCCACATGAAGGACAACAGAATACTCGAGGAGCAGCCTGCTGTGTTATTCCACACGGCCTCTGGTCTGTATCCTGTATCCCTGATTATTCCAATGATTCCCTTGGTGTTAAGCAGCATATGGGATATGAAAAGAGGAGAATCTTCATTGCACATCTCAGTCTGCAGTAAAGGCATTGCCATTCGGCACATCTCTGGAGAGCGGTCCTCTCACTAAATAACCGACAGGCAAACAAGGAGGCATCCATCTTGCACAAGGCAGCATGCTGGTATATGCAGTATTCAAGCCTTACAATAACGGCACAACCAAAAAAAAAAAAAAAAGTCTGGGCCCTCAGAAGCCTTGTGGTGATTAACTGCCACCTGGCCAAAGCAAAGTCATTGTGAAGATAATCAGAAAGGCAAATCCACTGGTTGCCTTCCAGAAGCACACAGCCGCAATAAGAAGCAGCTGCCGACACCAACTGCATGCATTCGTAGTATTTGTTAAGTGATGCGGGGGGGACGAGTGGGAGGTTCAGAACGAGAAAAAAAAAAAAGAAAGAGGCATCCTGCTCCTCTTCTCAAGCAATTAGATAATGAGTGTCCTGCAGGGAGCCAACACGCGTCCGCCGTGTCCACCCAGATGCCAAACGAGCCCCGATACTTTAGCCACCCGGCAACACAAGAAGTTTAAAAAAGAAGAATCAATCAATCAATTAAATGAACACACAGGTGTAATCATTAAAGCTCCTGAGCCCCCCACTGCACATTTAACTTGCGGTAAAACAAATCTATCAGTACTCACCAGCTTAGGACTCTTCTTTGCTGCCACTAGTCCTGTGAAATAACATCAAAAGAAAAAAAAAATATTAATCATCACACTCAATTTTGTAGCAGCCACCCCAGAAAAGGGGGGGGGGAGAAAAATCAATAAAAAAAAAAAAAAGAAAAAAAGCCACAGGGGATTGGGGTGTGGGGGTGTGGGGCGGAGAGGATAGAGTTAAAAGATGACAAGAAATCCCAGGGCAGTCGACTCCTAAGGCAGCCGCCGATGAAGCTGAGGCAGTCGAAGCGGCAGCCGCCGCCTTCTCGCCAGCGCCTGAGTTATCGCTCTGCTCATATCGAATTAGAAGTCGAGCGAGATCTATCTGCATTAGCTATGCTGACTTGTGCTGCGGCAGCCTGGAGGGCTGGCGAAAGGAAATCATAGACCTCAGCGGCCTCACAAATTGAATACTCGTCTAGAATCTCAACTATTACCCAAGGAGGAGGAGGAGGAGGAGAAAGAGGAGGAGAATTCCGAGAGACTTAACAGAAAATTAACAACAAGTGACATTATTCCTTTTACTGAAACCATCTTCTAAATTTCTTTTCACCTATCAGCTCTGTCATTGTGGGCTTGGATACTGAGTAGCATCTCTGTGCGTCTCTCTCTCTCCGCTCTTGCGCTCTCGTTTACCGCTATCTCTCTCTCTCTCTCGCTCGCTCATTTGCACTCTCTCTCTCTCCATAGCCCCCCCAGTTACTCACACGCTCACGCTCACTCACGCTCTCCCCAAACTCGCCCGCCCTTCCTTCCTTTTCTGAGTGCGTTTTCAATCTCTCTCTCTCTTTGATGGAACAAACAAATAATTCACATTCTTTGAATAAATCATAACGGCGAGTATTAATACTGAGCCAGTGGGAAATATGCTGCCAAAATATTAAGGCCACAAACCGCTCGTGAGGAAGGCTAACAGTGGAAAACGCAGCAATAACGCCGAGACCACAACAAAGCTGGCTTCAGCGTGCATGTCTCATGAAGAAATGAATTTCTGGAGTCTTCCGTACACTTTTATTACCATTGATTATACATGAGGCGTCTGTTAGCATCGATTAGTTAGCCGGCACTTTTACCAAAATCAACTACAAAAAACAAGTGGACTGGGAATGTAAAATTTCTGATAAAATTATAGAAATGAAATATCACACAGTATCTGCCTTCATCGTTAAATAAATGAGTATGTTTGCTTAGTACAAACTTTTAATTATGAATTATTGGTATGTGGCAACAAATACAAATTCTCAAGAGCTGGTGTGTGAGGTGAGAATAGTTAGGGTCTGGGGAGGTCAAAATCATTTGATCATCTATCAAGTAAAACCATCAACAATGCAGTGGACTGTCAATATTATTATTATTATTATAATTCAACAGTATTTTATTATTCCTTTAACCAAGGTGAATTACAACATTTGAGACACAATTGGTTCCATTTCTTTTGTTTTTTTTTCCCACAGGCAGATGAAATGACTTGCTCAGGGTCACACAGCGTCAGCAGTGGGATCTGAACCCACAACCCCAGGGTTTGAGGACCAAAGTCTTAACCAACACACCACACCAATGGCAGTATTGTGTAACTAATTTAAGAAAAGACACCATCATCAGTAAAGAGCACAACAAGAAGTGGCAGTAGTAGACATATTGTCACGTTTACAGAGTCCAGTAAAACCATCACTTGCACATCTCACCAACATGCAACACTGCCATTTTCCAGCGCCATACAAATGTATATACACAATTTGTTTAAACAGATTGTCTTTATCTGTTACTGTAACTATTAGCTATGCTACCTGTCTAGGATGGGTTGACATCTACATAATCACTGTAGACCTCATCATTAACATGTATGGTATGGGATTTGTAAAAGCAGTATTAATATTTGTGATGCACCATCTGTTGAAATGACAAATGCAATGCATTTTATTACTAAGAATGTTTGGGATGCACCATCTTTTGGAATAATAGAGACATAAATTTTGTTCTGTTTCGTAACCGGATGTACTCACAGACAGATGCGCAGACACTTGTCCTTTTCTTAAGGTGGTTTAGGTCTAACAAACAGACAGTCGAGGTGGTTTCGTTGGCTAATGCAGAGATACGCTGCTCTAACATCTTATTCAGGCACATTGACAGTTGTCAAGGTTTCTGCTCCACTCCTAAGCCTCTTGTCATTTCTTCCAGATTCCTCTGCCCCCTTTGGCACTTCATGGTTTCTGTCTTCGGTGCAGTTCCCCCCAGTTTCCACTAGGTGTCCTCATGTACACAATGCGCGCTCTGAATGAATTCTGCTTTTGAGAATCGTGAAGACTTGGATTAGGCAGAAATGACTCGGGTTCGATCCTCACCATTGATCCCATTGTGTGACACTACTCTTTGTCAATATTATACAATTGTCATCATATAACTCTGAATGTGTAAAGCGCCTGGTTTGGGACTTTACCAGAGTATGGTGATACAAAGTGAAGGTTTACACGTTTGTTCTGACAGGTGGTATTGCTGTGTATTAAAGGACTAAAAGGTGACTGACTTGAGCTTTAAATTAAAAAAGCACCTTTAGTATCATAGGATCCTCACATCTAACTGCCACTGTAAAGCAAATAAAACATTAAAGGATTTTGAACACCGCAGGCCCTAACTAAAGTTGGGCACACATCATCACAGGGTCAAAGCTGAGACCACCAGGTTACAAATCAGCTGCCTGTCGTCAGAGGACCTCCATCGCTTGCTACTGCGTATTGTTAAACACGCTCTTCTCAATGACCTGGGGGTGCACTGGTGAGCACTGCTGCCTCATGATTCCAAGTTCAAACCCCAGTCGGGGCTGCAGGTCTTCATGGAGTCCATTGACATTTTTGACCTGATGCTCTGGTTTTAGTCCGGCATCCCAAAGGTCTGTGAATGTGGCTAACTGGCACTTGGGCCACCTGTGACCCTGAATGAAACACAGTGGGTCTAAGAACAGATTAACAGAGCAGCTAATGGAGGACTCGGCCTTTTCTGCATTTACTCAAATTCCATGTTTTATATGTTAGTGAGATATGAAGGAAACAGGAAATAGAACAAAGGTGAGGAAGTCAAGTAGCTAGAGCTGCCAGAAGCATTTGGGTGTTAGGCTTTAAAAATGAAATGCAGTTGGGCCATCAGTCCTTTTGAAAAGTCCGTGGAGTTTGCATTTTTGTGTATTTTTATTCCCTTCTCTTGACTTGATTAGCAACTCACAGGCTGGCCTGGCATGAGTGAGTGTGTTCACGGGTTAACTGACATCCCACCCAGTGCTGGCTCTTGCCTTATGGCCGGTACTGCTGGCTGCTATAACTGATGGGGTTCAAACAGAAGGCCAGGTGAAGATGGAGTCACCAGTGCTAACAGCAACACTGGAATTTAAATCGGCGCTCAGTTTAAGGTCACTCCCAGGTAATCTTTCTGTTTTTACAGGCCTCTCGCGAATTTCTTCCATAGTTCCGCACAGTTTTTTAGGGTCTCTGCATGGTTTACCCAACTTGAGCTTCTGTTTGTGAATTGGGGGAGGAAGTCGACTGAAATTACCGAATGTTGAAATGGCGTTCAACCTGAAGGTGGCTCAGAGCAGCGGCCCGTAACTGTTTTAGGGTGCAGTCTGTTTGGCCTGAAGGAGTCACAGCCACAGGTGCCAGATGAAGGTGGAAATGCTTTTATGGTAACAACTTATTACCAGACTTTTACTCACAATTTCTAAAAAAATGTTAAAAATCTGCATTTTATCAAAAGTTTTTCTGCCATTTTAATACTAGCAGGGGTACCCAGCATGGCCTGGAGTGGAATAAAGTGCAGGCACAGTCATTAAATGAAATGAGTGAGACACAGCCTATGGCCTGGGCCTGCACAAAATGGGTCAGGAATAGTTTAAACGGTGCGGATTTTCATACTGATACTGAACAAACACACAACCCACAGTAGTCAACTTTTTATACAATTTTAGAGTACAGCAACACTACTACACGTTAAGGTGGTCTGGAAGGGGCTGGATGGATGGACTAGGCAGTGGTCACATCCCTAAGGTTCAGTCACACTGGCTCAGTGACGCCTTTGTCCTCGGCTCCATTTTGTGTATGATCAGCGAAATCCGAGTGAAGCACACCGAGACACAATCAGTCTGAGCAAAACATTTTGCTGCAGCTCTCGTCCTGAGCCCCTCTCAGCATCTGCAATGATTATTCATTGAGTAAATAATGGAAGATGAAGCACGGGGCAAGCCATGAATGCTAAAGCTCAGGGGCTACTTGTGACTGTCCCACGTTACACGCATCCACTGAGATTTACAATTCAGGTAAGGCAGTGAGCGTCTGCTAGGAGGAGGGAAGACATGACTGAAGGCCTAAGGCCTGGTCACTCGACTGTCCACCTGAGAGGAAAAAAACCAAAAAAAACCAAAGCATCCCACCTAAGCATCAACCCCAACACCTGGGAGTGCAAATGCTTGAGAGCCCCCCTAAAATGAACTCTTCATTACAAAGAAAAAGAATATTAATAATACAAGTGCCCAATTGCTGATCTGCATTGCATTCTGCCAACAGCTGGTGATGCCGACGGATTTGTAGGCTGTACATTTTATTTAAAATGATAATCTGTGTTGACAGGAATAAAAGCAGCACAAGATGACAAAACACCAATAGCAGGAGAAACGAGAACTGACACCTGTCAGATACAATAGGGCCGGCTGAGTGATGGGCTGACAGGCAGACAGACAGACACAAGGCTGCTACGTGCGGAGGCGGAACATGCAGGAAGTGTTAAGAGTGAGCGGGCCCAACACAAAAACCCAAACCAGGCATCTCAAAAGCATGCCATGACATGTGTGACACTGACGCCTGGTGGCAGCAGAAACTGACACAAGCACATGGCGTGTTAACCAGAAAGTTCTCCACAGCAGACAGCGAGACTTGGTGGCTGAGGTGTGGAGTCGAACCCCACGGGGCCGCTGGTCCGTTCTCCACACAGTGTGTCGCCTCGCCTACTTGTGCAGACCAGTTCAGCACCTTGTGATGTTACTCATGGCAGACAAGACCTTTCAAATAAGCATTATGAAAGCTAATCACGAGTAATGAGTTTTGTATGTAGTTTCACAAAACTGCCCCTTTTCCTTTCGGTTTCTCCTGTTAGGAGTCGCCACAGTGGATCACCTTCTTCCATATCTTCCTGTCCTCGTCATCTTGCTCTGTCACACCCCATCACCTGCATGTCCTCCTCTCACCACCTTCTCTTAGGCCTTCCTCTTCTCCTCTCACCTGGCTGCTCTATCCTTAGCACCCTTCTCTCATTATACCTCTCATCTCTCCAAACCAACGCCATCTCGCGTCTCTAAATTTGTCTCCCAACTGTCCCACCTGAGTTGACCCTCTAATGTCATTTCTAATCCTGTCCATCCTCGTCACACCCAATGCAAATCTTAGCATCTTTAACTCTGCCACCATCTCCCACCCATATTAACAAAGCTGGTCTCACTACTGTCCTGTAGACCATCCCTTTCACTCCTGCTGATACCCGTCTGTCACAAATCACTCCTGACACTCTTCTCCACCCACTCCACCCTGCCTGCACTTTTTTTCTCATCTCTTCCACAATCCCCGTTAATCTGTCCTGTTGATCCCAAGTGTTTAAGCCCCTCCACCTTCGCCAACTCTACTCCCTCCATCCCCACCATTCCTCTGACCTCCCTCTCATTTACACACATGTATTTTGTCATGGTGGTCCTCCTGACCCTTCATTCATCTCTTTTCTAGCCCCTAATTTGCAATTACAAAACTCAATAAAATTAGCTTGGGGGCTGGCGGAGAGGGGGTGGATTTCAAGTTTTTTTTTTGCCGTGCACCATAGGGTGTTTCACTTTGAAAGGGTTATTCTGCTGCTGAAGCTTCCATCTTGTTCCTCTGCAGCCCTCCAATGTTGCTGCCACCATTCCAATCTGGCAAAGCTCCTTCCCTTCGATGTGGCTCTGCACCTCCTCGTCTACCTGTATAGTCACTTGGGGTCAGAGATCAAAGCCAGGGCTCTTATGGAGTCTCGACCAGCAGCCACACATCCAGCACCAGACAAGCCAAACCAAAGTGCTCTCCAGCCACATCCTCTTTCTACGTTCTGTACTGCAATTCTTTTGTATATTGGGAGAAATAAAAAGGTCACAGATGAGATACAAGTGTTATGTGCCAACAGGACAAATTTCACTGGCAGCAAAATGACGTTTGTTTCACTATATTTTTTTTTTTTTGTGTGAAGTGAAACCCTTTAAGTTTCACTGGAAATTTATATTCATGTTAATCATTTCACTCATCACTACTGGTCAATCATTTCAGGGTGGCAAGGAGCTGGTGTCTATCCTGGCAGCATTAGGCACAAGGCAATCTCGTGGTCACAGGGGACACTTTATGGTCACCAATTACACTAATCAGCAAGTCTTTAGGTTGTGGGTAGAATGTTCTTCTTCCTCTTCATCGTTTCCACCCTCTGTGTGGGGTTGATGCGCTCGATTGACCTTCTCCTCCAGATGCTCTTTTTAGTTTATCCATCCACCCCCTCTTCACTTTCTCTTTTGCCCACATCTCCATTGTCTCTCCTCAGCACATGGCCATAGCACTTCACCCTACTTTTCTGTACTTTGGTAGATATCGCTCCCACTTCATTTGTACCTCTGACTGTCTTCATTTCAGAATAAAACCCATGCAGACATTGGGGAGAGCTTGGAAACTCCACTCCACATATCCAGCGACTGGGTTGAATTTTAAAACCAGGACTCAATGAAGCTGCCATTTCCAGAGCACCGCCATCTCAGAGCAGCTCAGATCAGATGTGGGAATGACTGAATGTCACTGCAGGTCACTTCATTCTCCATCTCTGACACCCTGTGTGGGTTTTAGCAAGGCAACTGCTCACCCTGGAGTCAGTCACGCTGCTCACCTCTCATTTCAGAGTTGTTGTGGATGAAATATTCTGTTCTTAGGACCTGCAGTGTGTCACAATTGGGGCTGCTAAAGCCTTGAATAAAAGTTAGTGAAGTCCGTATCAGCGAGAAGCACTTGCCAGAGGTGATGTGGAGCACTGTGGCCTGACCTTCTCACAGTGTAATACAATGCGGACGCCTCTGCTGCAGTGAAGCGCATTTGAAAATATCCACCAGTTAACAACTCAGGACACTCTTAGTAAAGCAGCAAAGGACTTCTTCACGGTTAAACGTGACAAATGTGATGTTACTTCTTAAAAAAAAAAAAGAGAGAGAGAACAACCTACAGCTAAGTATTTGCTAATGCGAGGCACAATAAAAATAGCGTGTCATCGGAGTCATAAGGTGCCTTGTCCCGTCTGCGCACTCTCATGATTGTATTCACATTTACACCTTTATTTCTCTCGTGGTCCTCTCCCCTCTGCTGGGATACCATTTCAGAAATATCAAATTTCCATCTGGATGCCCCAAAGCCATCCATGTATTCAGTTGAAATGTGGGCATACGTTATAAATGACCCCTCGCAGATCACTTCTGTCCGCCGGATGTCCCAGAGACAGCTATTGGTTTTGTCCTCCTGTTCTGCCAGTTCCTACCCCAAACACGGGCCACACATTCTAATACTCTTAGACCGGTTTGTTAGGCCTTGTTGTCTCTGTGTGCCAGGGGATCTTCTTATGTTTGTGTCAAGCATCTTATTGTTCTAGACGGGGCACCCCCAGACCTCATTATAATGCAGAACTGTCTGTGTCCCATTTGTAATTTGATTCTTTTGGGGGTATTAGCTTCACAAATTAATGGAGTCCAGCATCTCCATTCATGACCGGGATTCTGATACTTCCAAACTCTATAATCTTTTTTTTGATGTGGGTGCAGTGGTCTGGTCTGCTGGCAGTGCTGCAGTTTCTGGTGGTATGGCACAGGACATGGAACAAGGTGGTGGGGAAGGTTCCATTTAGGTTTATTCTACAGTGCATCCGGAAAGTATTCACAGCGCATCACTTTTTCCACATTTTGTTATGTTACAGCCTTATTCCAAAATGGATTAAATTCATTTTTTTCCTCAGAATTCTACACACAACACCCCATAATGACAACATGAAAAAGTTTACTTGAGGTTTTGCAAATTTATTAAAAATAAAAAAATTGAGAAAGCACATGTACATAAGTATTCACAGCCTTTGCCATGAAGCTCCAAATTGAGCTCAGGTGCCTCCTGTTTCTCCTGATCATCCTTGAGATGTTTAATTGGAGTCCACCTGTGGTCAATTCAGTTGACTGGACATGATTTGGAAAGGCACACACCTGTCTATAGAAGGTCCCACAGTTGGCAGTTCATGTCAGAGCACAAACAAAGCATGAAGTCAAAGGAATTGTCTGTCAACCTCCGAGACAGGATTGTCTCGAGGCACAAATCTGGGGAAGGTTACAGAAAAATTCCTGCTGCTTTGAAGGTCCCAATGAGCGCAGTGGCCTCCATCATCCGTAAGTGGAAGAAGTTCGAAACCACCAGGACTCTTCCTAGAGCTGGCCGGCCATCTAAACTGAGCGATCGAGGGAGAAGGGCCTTAGTCAGGGAGGTGACCAAGAACCCAATGGTCACTCTGTCAGAGCTCCAGAGGTCCCCTGTGGACAGAGGAGAACGTTCCAGAAGGACAACCATCTCTGCAGCAATCCACCAATCAGGCCTGTATGGTAGAGTGGCCAAACGGACGCCACTCCTTAGTAAAAGGCACATGGCAGCCTGCCTGGAGTTTGCCAAAAGGCACCTGAAGGACTCTCAGACCATGAGAAACAAAATTCTCTGGTCTTTGGTGTGAATGCCAGGCGTCACGTTTGGAAGAAACCAGGCACCGCTCATCACCAGGCTAATACCATCCCTACAGTGAAGCATGGTGGTGGCAGCATCAGGAACTGGGAGACTAGTCAGGATAAAGGGAAAGATGACTGCAGCAATGTACAGAGACATCCTGGATGAAAACCTGCTTCAGAGCGCTCTTGACCTTAGACTGGGGTGACGGTTCATCTTTCAGCAGGACAACGACCCTCAGCACACAGCCAAGATATCAAAGGAGTGGCTTCAGGACAACTCTGTGAATGTCCTTGAGTGGCCCAGACTTGAATCTGATTGAACATCTCTGGAGATCTTAAAATGGCTGAGCACCGACGCTTCACATCCAACCTGATGGAGCTTGAGAGGTGCTGCAAAGAGGAATGGGCGAAACTTGCCAAGGATAGGTGTGCCAAGCTTGTGGCATCATATTCAAAAAGACTTGAGGCTGGAATTGCTGCCAAAGGTGCATCGACAAAGTATTGAGCAAAGGCTGTGAATACTTATGGACATGGGATTTCTCAGTTTTTTTATTTTTAATAAATTTGCAAAAACCTCAAGTAAACTTTTTTCACGTTGTCATTATGGGGTGTTGTGTGTAGAATTCTGAGGAAAAAAAATGAATTTAATCCATTTTGGAATAAGGCTGTAACATAAGAAAATGTGGAGAAAGTGATGCAGCGCTGTGAATACTTTCAGGATGCACTGTACATGTGAACTGCTTCTTGTTCTGGCCTGTTGATTTCCTTTTGAGTTTCTTAATAAAATTACATTTGTTTCTTCTGGAGTAGTCAATGGGGCACCTGGCTCTTATATTGGCAAGTACACGGGTACGGCATGGTGTGGTGTGCCCAGGTCCTGGCTGAAACCCTAAACCTTAGCTCTTCTTGTTCTTCATGAGATCACTTGCTGGTCCTGGTGGGCTCCTTTATTC
This sequence comes from Polypterus senegalus, assembly GCF_016835505.1. Lineage (NCBI taxonomy): Eukaryota > Metazoa > Chordata > Cladistia > Polypteriformes > Polypteridae > Polypterus > Polypterus senegalus. Next base: position 4,434,597 of record NC_053165.1, on the reverse strand, counting down.
TTTTGTTGTCGCTATCAATTCTGATGTAGCGGGGTGGTGAGGTGGGCACTGATCATGGGGTTTTACCTTATCGTAATTCCTGTCATAACGGCTTGAATTCCCCTCTAAAGTTTTTGCTTTGTGTTTCCATAAAAAATGAATCACAAAAAACAAAACATGTATGTGTCCACCTATCTATCACTTAACACACATATGCAGCTCAGAGGTGCAGGGAGCAACCAACCACCAGTCAGGCCGCCGGTGCACATGGAGCTCGCAGACCAAATCAACTCACAGGTTTTGCCAATTTTCTTTTTTTTCCCTAAAACAATGATCTCCTTTCTTCCTCCAACACAAACTCCTATCTTACACAACCCCTCACTTCATTTAATGTCACCTTTCTATATTTCTTCATATCATCTGTCAGTCCAGAATTGTTTCTTTCCTTGCAGATGTGCTGTATTTGTACTGAATGAATGATTAATTTTAATAGTTTCTCCCATTTGTGCCTTCAATTGTAAAACCATTTCTTATTGTAACGTCTCCCTGTGGTTACTATTTTTATTATTATGTGTGACAAAGTATCAGGCATTGCGATCTGTGAGACAGCAAATGCAGAACACATACGAAGGCCTAAGGGCTCCTGGTTTGCAGATTCACAAAAATAAAGACACACAACTCGATTAGGAAAAGGCCTACCAGCCATTTTAAATGCCAAACCCTCTCCAGAGTCCGTTAACTGGCACAATACAGCTGTGTGGTCACAAGTGTCACCTAAATAGCATCGATGGAGATGGAGATGAATGGCTGCTTTGGTCTCCAGATCAGAAATGACAGAGAAAGGTGGCTGCAGTGAACTCCTGAGGTTTATACCCCGACTGGCACCGCTGGCTGGTTGACATCGCCGTGATGGCAGAACTCTGAGAACTTGGATTCAAAATACCAAGTCTGCTTAACAATGCCCATTTTAGTCATGATGGCGGAGAGGACATTGTGTGGCGCTCTGCAGTTTGTACTGTGTATTACTAGCACTGTCGTCCTTGTGATGCCTCTGTTACCAGTTGTTCACAGTTGGCCAAAATGCTGCTGGGCCTCAGAAGTTTAACTTTCAAAATCTGCACCCAAAGGAGTTTTTTTTTAATGTCTTCACCACATAAATGGCAGAATTCACACTTAGAATGTCCATGATTTTGTGTGTGTTTGTGCCCTATGATGGATTGGCCCCCTTCCCGAGGTCAGCTGCTTGCTTGATTCCTGCCCTGCACCTACCTGCACTGCCCGGATAGGCTCTGGCCACTCTACAGTGAGGTGAAGCAGGTCTGATAAAGTGACGATGCTGCTGCACACCTTCAAAGGAAGGGGCTCAAATGAAGATTCCACGATTCTCCCGGTGTCCACTGTTGCCCCCCTAAATTCTGAAGACATGTGCGTGACATCGGCTGGTTACTGCATGAGTGTGCCTTGTCACATGCCAATGGGGTTAGGCTTCAGCTCCTCACAACTCTAGAATTGAATTACGCAGGTTTGGAAAATGGGTCGATCTACAAAAACGGTAATAACGAGAAGAAAGAGCAGCAGCAGGAATGCAGAATGAATTTTGCCACAAGTTGCCCACGTTGTCATTTAATTTATTTAAAGTCACAGCAGGACTGTAAGCAAGTTTGCTGCTTGAGAATGTTGCAGAGATTCAGTTTGGCATGAAATGTGCACAGCTGTTGGCAGTTTCTGTTCTTACCAAGAAGCTGCCTGATGATGAATACGCACAGGTGTAAACAGAAACTACCCCCATGTTGTTTGCACCCTCTGCCATTCAGTGTTAATTAGCAGCTAAACTTTTCACGATAATTAACAATTCTGGTTAAATGAGACAAAAAAGCTACAAAGAGACTGCTTAACTTTGAGAAAGGGTAAAACACACACAGCAGCTTGCTGACTAAAATCAGACATGAGCTGTGGGACTGAAATCAACCGCTAAATAACTGAGCAAACGAGGGGGACAAAAGGTAGCCGGGCCACCGCTCAGGTCAGGGGTCCAGACCTGATCATAAAGCACAATGAAGGCCAAGGACACAAGACATCAGAAGTAAACGGAAGGAGATGTGAGGGTCCCTGGGGTGTCATTGGCAGAGTCTGAGTAAGTGCTGCCCAACTGGTGCTAGGTGTCTGGACGAGAGGTGAAGATGCCTATAAATGCCAGGGTAATCCTTTGCTGGAGTAAGATGGCGTTCCTTCCACGCACCTTATTTGGCTTAAAGAACTAAAGACCAGGCCTAGCGGGACCAGCAGCAGGGGCACTCAGTGCTGAGTTACAGTGGCTGCCACTCTGTGTTTTCAACAATCAAATGATCAGAAATAAGATTACCCTGAAAATGTGGCTTGTTTTGTGCTTTGTGAGAATACTAACACCATTGTATGTTCTTGTTGAGATCACTAAAAGGCTGCTACTGAGCTCAGAGTTTCTGTTGAGACACCATGACGAATGATGAGGTTTTAATCAAGACCTGCCAGTCAACAAACATCCATACGTCAGAAGTGACCTGCAGGTACGTCACTTAGCCAAAGACGAGCATGGCACCAGCATCTCAAAAGTAATACTGATGGACATCAACATTTAGGGAGATCGAAACCTCATGCAGCTGACTGCTGCTTTTAAAATCAAAAAGAGGCCAACAAGGTCCACCAATGCAGAAAGCAAGAAGTTTACAAAACAAAACCTTTCAGGACTCGGCTCACTCATCCGACTGGCAGGCATAGGCCTACCCGTCTGGCAACCATTCAAATGGATACAACTCAAACGGAAATCCCAGTTTGCAATGGGAAGACCCAGCATACCTGAGGAGGACATAAAGCAATCAGGCAGAGTCTAATTAAGTCTGTCCATCCCATACTGACATCAGATTAATGCCTTGCCAGTTGCTATGGTGAAGAGCACCACAGGTCAGTCTGAAATATGTCCAAGCAGCAGACTCTAAATGGAACCAATTAACAGGAAGATTATCACATGCACTGGGTGTATACAGACCCTCACGAAAAAAACACCTCCGACAGGCCAGCCCATCTGTCAAGGCAGAGCGAAATGAAGACACATTCCAAAAGGAGCTTAACGTGTGCCGCTCAGACAGGAACGAGAGCAGGCCTTTTAACAGGAGACAGAATAGCGGACAACTGTAACTGTCTGACATGTTCATTCACAAGCAGCTCAGGTATTAATGACACCATAAGGTAAGGAGACCAGGGGGTCACTCGACAGGAGTTCTCACCCTTCAAAGCTTCACTCGCATACAGCAGTTGATAGGAGCGTAGACCCTGCCATTGACCAAGAAGTGGGACGTGATGAGCCCACTTAGTGACCACAGCTGCCTTTAGACCTCTCATCTCTAAAAAGCCCTAGTAACTGCAGACCCCCATAAACACAAGTCTCGCAATCGCTGCTCTCCCTCCAAATGACTGCTGTACCCCACAGCCACAGCTTTGACATTAACTATGGAATTCAAAGCTGTTGGCCTCACAATAGCTGCAGGGTACTCATATCATTTCACCATCACCTTAGCGCGAGTCCTCCAGATCACTCTGGGTGTTTCTGGGCACCTTTGGAGCAAGATCCATTCTATTCATATCACCACTTCCTCCAATCACATTTGCTCTCATTCCTTCCACCTCCATTTTGGTACAAAAGTCTTTACCCCTCATGCCCAAACCATCAGCTCAGCGTTCATCTTCATCTCACTCCATAACCCTTTATACACCCACCTGGTATTCTCACCCCAGCTTTCATTCAGTGTCTCTTGGCTCATCAGCCAAGTGTCACTTCCATAGAGTCTACTACTCCTCACAAGACCCCTCTACTAAGCTTCAGAGGGGTGCACCTCCTGGACATTGGCCAAGCAGCCTTCATGTTCAGGAAATCACAGATACTTGCCACATGCAGAGCGTGTACTGAGTTTGGACCCAACAGCACTGATCCCCCACAACAATTGACATCTGCGCAGATTAAAATTGACTGGTGTCTTGACAGTCGGCCCTCAATGAAGCAGATCTTGTGTTGTCAGAGGCTCAAACTCCCATTAAAAACAGAGCATTCTCAAACCCCACTTAGTCTCGTTCAGGATCTGGGAGGAACACCGAGCGTGGGGTTCAAACGCAGGACAGTGGAAAGTGCAGTGGCACCGAAGACTGATTCACACAGCGGCCAAATTCAAGTAACATTTGTTTGCTTTGGTCGAATCCAAAGTCAAACTGCATGCGCCGATCTCAAGGGCCTAAAGAATGTCAGTAGAAGGACTGGGGTTACCTTACATCTTAAATATCCTCATCACTGCTAGACACCCTAGAAAATCAGACTTACTTCAAGTCCAAAGCTACAGCTCTGGCCATTATCTACAATTACAAAAGAATAAAATGTCAAAGAAGATTCATTTTGCCTTAACTTTCGTCTTGAGTGAGTTTAATTTTTTTCACCTCTCTTCATACTTTCCAATTGACCAAGGAAACCATGGGAACGGTTACTGAGCAGTCCAGCCGAGGCTTTCTGGGGAAAGCTAATTGGTATAAACATCGCTGATGACATATCAAGAAGAAGCCTGTTGGTGTACAGAGATGTGGAGCAAAATATCCTCATTAACCAAAGGTTAACCAGGGAGACAGAGACAGCAGAAACGAAAATTCAAAATCAGGGCATCCCAGCATTCATCAGGCCCCACACCAATGGCCTGATATGTGCTACAAGCCCTTAATGGATATTGAATGCATCTAAAGAACATTTCTACCAAAGTAACATACAAGTCAAACACCACAGCAACAAAGCATACACTAAGCTCGGCACGTGCGAATCGCATGCACTGATAAGTGAAGTCAGGCCGACTTCAGACTACAGAACTTCAAGTCGGAGGGTACATCACACTTCAAAACAGTCTCTGGATTTCAGTGCCTGGAGGACATGACCAGGGATTGCTAGCAGTGACAGATTTCACAAATCCCTAAAGATGTTTCAGCACAGTTTCAGATCTCCCAAGTATCACAAGATGGCCTCGTTTTTTAGAGCTAATTAATGTGCTGAATGGCAGTGCTGGTGGCTGTATGAACATTTTTAGAATGTTAGAACCATTGTGACAAGAGCAGGCTATTCAGTCCATAAAGATCGTCCATCCTGTTTACCAAGATTCTCCAAAATAACATCAAGTTAAGATCGGACGGTCCCTAAAGTCCTCCTCTCTACCACGGCACTTGGTATCTCGTCCGACGTGTCTGCAGATCTTTGAGCAAATCCTAAGACACATTTGTGTGAGATGTGCTCTGAGCAAGTCTGCAACTCTGTCCTAGTGTTCTTGGTGGAAAACGCATTTTGAAGTAAATACTGGGGCCAAAGCTGCAGTGCGCTATGATGGAGTCGCCGACTGCTCACAGCTTCTTAAGAAAACGGGGGCTACAAATGAAAAGCAACCGAGTGGGGATACTGACGCCTTGTCCTACAGCTGTCACCGTGAAATGCAAACAGGCTGCCGTCTTTACCATCTTTACAATGCCAAGGAGTGGCATCAACAATTCCGATTGTGTTTACACACACACTGGTAACTGGGAGAAGGTGAACAATCCAGTGAAGGCAGAATCCTGTTATTGTGCTTCTTAACAATCCACATTTACATGCGCGCGCCATCTTCTGGAACTCTCTGACGTCACTGAACTGTGCAAAAAAGAGTTAAACGTCATCATGGGCCACTAAGTCTGAAAATAAGTGTGACGCCTGTGATCACTTTCTTGTTTAGTCACAGTGACGCTTTACTCTCAGATTTCTGCTGGGCTGTGTGGCTGAGCCCTGCCAAGGACCTCCATAGCAGTGCATGTGCTTCTTGCCTTACACCCAAGCGCTGTTGTGCTAACAGTAACAATGCAGACAAGTATGACGTCATGTTACTCATTACTTCATTACGTGTCACACCAGCCCTGCTCTTGTGATTGTGCCGCCGCGATTTCATAAAATACTCAGACAGAGAATTTCAGCCAGGAAAAGAAATAATGGGGTCGGCCAGGGATTTACCTTAGGAAGTTTGTCTTTTGGATGCTTCAAGCTGTGGCCACTTAAAGCGAGAGCGAAGCTAAGCAGGAGAAGAGAGTGCAACGGTCACAAGCATACGACAAATCTTTAACTGTGACCCGGTTAAGGGTTTATATGGCCACATACAATACAACTCAAGTTATCTTCACGGAGTGCGGGCACAGGGTGCTGTGAACGATCATCAGCTAAATTACAAGCACAGATGATGCCGATTACAGAACTGACTTGTTAAAAGACACAGAGAACACGGCAGAGTCTGGTTAAACATAAATGGAAACCAACAACATCTGTCTATTAACTCACTGGGTCATTCGTGAAGAGACGTTCCTCTGTTAACCAGAACACGGGTTTATATGGTTTACTGGGTTTTTGAGGCGCATGAAAACGTGCCAACTCTTACTGTGTTAAGTGCATCAGACACGGTGATGAAGAGAGTCTGACAAAGGGAGCTGCTGCTCCCCGACTATGTCAGCCTCAAGTTGCGTGGTCCTTGAGAGCGCACACAGGTGTGTTGCCATTTTGCTTTCCCAAACTACTAGCACCCCTACTCCACTTCTTAAACCAGGGCACAGCTTTCTAGTAAACTGGAGATCAGATGAGAAGCACGTGAGAGCTCAATAACATCAAAGTCTTTAGTCAGTACCCACAATGCAACCGGGCACTGCTATTGACACCACGTGACTTTAGTAGATGGGGAGGACCAAACCTTAGGATTTGCACTTCCACTTCAAGGTACTGTGGCTAACAGCAGGCAGTCGTCGGCTTAGGCGAGCCGTTTATCTAAAGGCCTGAGCTTTGCTTTCTAGCCCGGCTGGAACTCGGCTCTGCTACAACCGCTGCATATTCCCACAACACGTGCAGAGTGCTGACTCTCTGGCTAGAAGTTTGCCGGTTCAAATCCTGGCACTGCCAGAAGGAATGCTACTCCGCTGGGCCCTCAAGCAAGGCCCTTAACCTGCAATTGCACCAGGGTTGCTGCGCTGACCCTGCCCTCGGACTCCAAGCTTCTCCGTGTGTCTTTGGAGAGGAAGTAGGGGTGTGCGAAAAGTGATACATTTCTAATGCAAAAAAATTATAAATGGCAAATAAAGTCAAATATTATTATTATGGACATGAATGTCACAATACAAGGAAATGTGCCATCTTTGTATGGGCATCCCAAAATGTCCCTGGGATTAATTCTTTTCTATGAATTTTCTGGTCTCTGTGCTCTACACAGTAAGCTTTGATTGTTTGAGAGTCGAGTAGTGATACTCTTCCTTTCATTTTAACAAGGACAAAGGACTTGGAGTGAGGTGCTCTATAAAGACTTGTGCGCTCAAATTCAGCACACTGAGGATTTCTGGGGAGAATCTAAAAGCAAATCGTCAGGGGCTGCAGGCTTGGCCAAGAAGAAGCAAACGATAAGTGGCAGGAGGTGCTTTTCAGACAGAATGACCTTTTCGTGACAGTTTTCCAATCATCACAGCCTGGGGTTTCCATTTCTCTAAATAGAATAAATTCAATCTAAAAATATTACTGGTGATGCATTCAAAAAAAAAAAAAAAAAGAAACCTGGGGGGACCTCTGACCATAAAACAAAATATCAAAAATTGCCAACAACCTAAGGATGAGTCAAGCGCTTCAGGAGTCGAGCCAGGGAGCAGGCCGTGCTGGTAAGGTGTGCAAATGGAAAGCGCAAGGCTGACCTCACCCCTCAGCAGCAAGGCCCCCTAGTGGCTACAGTGTGCAAATGGAAAGTACCTGGCTGACAGTCCACTTCCTCAGCAGTGTGGCCCCCTGGTGGCTAACATGTGCAGCTGTGAAGGACAAGGCCGACGATTCCGTCTCCAGCAGTGGCATCTCCTAGTTGCTGAAGTAAATGACTGTGAAGCATACGGCTGACAGTTTGGTCTGTAATTACTAACTGCTGTCTAGCTTGATTTTTTTCATAGATGGAAGACCTCCTGGCATCCAGTCATTCACGCACTGGTCAGACAGGGCCGTGGAGTCTCATGGAAGCGGGATGAATCCATTCTGGCCAATGTAACAGTCAGAAGCAAGACCTTTGCTTGCCTGCATTGTGTTGTTTGTGCATTGGTTACCTTCTTCTCCTCTAAAAAATATGGAAATCATACTGTGGTGCATGTGGGATTTGGAGCTCAAACAAACAAACGTAAGGCTGGCATAATAAAGGATCATCTGTGTTTGGCAGCGCTACGGCTGAGGTTTTGACCCATTCCTACAAAATAAAGAACCATCTCACCCACTTCCCCATCTTATTTTTTTTCCTTGACATACTGTAGTGCCCAGAAGACAGTGACAACCAAAAGTAAAAAAAAAACACCTCTGGGACATCTATGGACTAAGTGTCACACAGGTCCAGCATCAGTTGTCAGCCTGTGTCACGATATGAAGGCACTGACTAAGAAGGCGCTGTCCCAAGAACAAGACATGGCTTTGCATATGGGAGCACTGGCAAAGGAAGTGATTTACCGAGGTGAAGTCATGAATTACGTCATTTTACTGTATATAGTGCCTTTTCCACAGTGACATTCTAAAATCCTTCACACGCACCATGAGATGGGCCTCTTTCTTTAGGCGCCTCTCGTCTTCCCGCTGCAGTGGAAGGCAGAAATGAGGCAGGAGACGTGGACGGTGAAGCAAAGGAGCTCACAGAATGTGCCACCTTGAGCCACACACACAACCAGACCCACCCACCCGCTCAGTCACTCACTGCGGTGGCCACCAGGTCTGTTTGTTCAGAGAGTGTGACGTTGATGGCCTTTGTTTTCATCTTTATTGTGCTGTTACTGTTCTGCTGCTGCTTTTTTAAATGAAAGGACAAATGCTGTGCACACAAACAATAAGAATCCAAGCCTGCCAATGGAGGTGTGCGCTGCGTCAAACGTAATGGAAGCCGGCAAGCAGGCGGGCTATTGAGTCATCGATGAAGGGAAACGCTTGGACAGCTCCTGTTAACTGCTGAAGGGACGATGGCCATTCTAATGGAATCTGGACATGTTTTGGGAAGAAGGGGTGTCCATTTTGGGACTCACGAACACACACATTCTTTTTTGCCCCCCATTAAAACTACTGGTGATGAGGTCTTCAAATTCCGAGAGTTGGCCTCGAGAGGAGTTTTTCATAAATGGAGGGCTGGATGTAGTTTGGTGGCGAGGATACACCGGGCATCTGTTCCAACGTTTTGATGCTAGGTAGTAAGACTAAAGCTGCACACTTTCGGAACGTCCTCTCAAAGGACCAACAAACACTTTAAATTCTGTTACTGCCTAAGACGGCTGCCCCTCCCAGGCCTGACGCAGAGCACCGTTTTGTAAACTGGGATGCTGCCCACTTGATCCATTTCTCTGTAAGCTCCAGGCTGGGAGTCGTCTCTCCTCGGGGGGTTCACGAATTCAGCCACCTCTCCAAGCTGTCTGACGCCAATGCCAAGAACATCTATCAGGACTGCCAATGCATTAACGGCAGAGATGCGGCTTCTCAATCCTTTAAATTCACACAAAGCTCCCCAAATTCCTTTTTATCCCCCAAACTCCTTCCTCTGGCACAACTGTCCGAATCACATTATTATAAATGATATCCTCTCATTACAAATGAAAAAATGGCAGATACAGGAGATGTATGCCGAGTTCTTGTGGACAGAGTGGTGGCACAGTGGTTAGCTCTGCAGCTCCTGGACAGCCCCAGAGTCTCGGGTTCAAATCCCAGCCTGCCTGATGTCTGTGTGGAGTTTTCACGGCAGTTCTCCTTCTGCTGTGTAATCGAGAAGCTTTAGCTCAAATCCTGCCTCCGCTGAAGCCAAGTGAATATCTGAGGAGGAGGAGGGCGCCACGACATTTACGTCGTCGTTTTGACACCATCCCTGCATCACTTCGGCTTCTCGTCTTCTCTGAAGGCACAGGCCTCTTTCAGACTCCCATCAAGTTTTCCTCCAGGATTCCCACATATTTTTCTGCGTTCATTTTACTCTCACAATTCGCAAACCCAAGTCAGGTGATCACCACTCAACTGATCATGTGACTTCTAAAACCAACTGGCTGCCCCAGCGATGTGTCGTATTAACGGGGGTGAACACAGTTATTTTTTGGATGTTCATTTTTGTTTTCAATAGAACAGAAGATTGACAGCCATGCCAGCTCTGACGTCACTTCCATTATCTGTCCTCCTGGACCCGCCCCTTCCTGGAAGGTCGGCCATGTTTGAGTTAGCTCTGCATTGGACTGACATCTGAAAAGACGTTATTATAATCTATGTAAAAAGATTGTTTCTTTTTTTGATTTCTTTTCACGACAGGGGGCCGTGGACTTGCCCCAAACCTCTGTCGCGTCTTTTTGTCTTAAAGTGGCCACGATGGGGGCTGTTGCCGTGCTTTCAGGTTCATTTGCTCATCAAACTCTCCTTCTTGCACATATGCCTTGAGAGTGTGTCCGCCTGCCTAGCAAATCAGTTTATTTGGTTTACTATTGAACTGATTTCTACTTGGAGGCCCGTCTGTCCCTCGTTCTGAGCCTTGTGCCAGTACAGTGGTGTGATAAGGTCCAGTTATCATGGATGGTTTATTACGAGTGTTCCGACTGGGTATCCGGACCTCCCTATCATCTGACTTTAAGAAGGACTTTGCAACAGGGGGTCTGCATGAAGCAAAAACCAAACGGGTGACTCCAGCCCCTCATTCAGCACCTTTCTCACAGCACGGCTGACCTTTCCTTCCAAGCTGTTTGCAATTCAGGCTTCGCTTTATTTACTAATTTTTGCACCTTTGGCCTCCTCCACGTCCCACAGAAGTGTAATCAATTCGGTGGAGGCGCCACCACCGACAGCAGGCCGGGCTTAATGAAAAGAGTGCAGCAGCTTCAAGTGTGCGGCTCTGGCAGCTCCGACAGAGGTGAAGCGAGACGAGGCCCAAGTCAGCCAATTAGAGTTCTGCTCGGGCCGAGGACTCGCATCGCAGGGGAAAGCCAGATGCCTAATTGGCTCTTTGTGAAATTGCTGGAGATGGCCTAACATGAAAGACGGAGAAAAAAAAAACCAGAAAACTTAAAGGAGCAATTACGTGGAGGAAGGAAAATAGGTGCCACTTTCTGAAAGCCTCCCAGATTTGTGTTTGCGTTGCTCTTTTTTTATTTTTTATTTTTAAACAGGGACTGAATGTAAAATCGTCTAATCTGCTTACTTACAAGGAGGCGGGAGTGAAGGTTTAAAACACGACTTCTCATTTTCGGTCTCATTTCATTTCTTTGTTCTTCTCTGACTTGTCCAAATGTCTGCCCACCCTGCAGTCCTTTTCAAATTACCCCGCTACCAAATTGTACTCTCATTTCTTTTATAAAGGGCGCTATGTAGAATTTAAGGTTGCAGGACGGGCACCAAGCCGCAGGAGCCGAACCTTCATCTGGCATCGCCCGGCGGTAATGATAACCTGACTCGTGTTGATTTCTTACTCTGTGATCCCCGTCTTGACCACAATGAATCACAAAGAGAGCAGCCCCTCAAAAGACCGAGCGCACACTCCCATACATCATCACACAGACACGTTTATTTCCATATTTGTTTTCATGAGACACTCTAAATGGCAGCACTGCTGGATTTAATGGCAACCAAAAAAAGTATTACAGTGATGGTGACTGGGCCACGAAATCAGATTGTGATGGCTGAGGCCGCCGACGCACAGAGATTTACATTCAGGTCTACGCGTCCTGTTTGTCACGTTCTGGATGTCCCTTCTTAGCACATTAAGTCCACGTCACAGCAGACGACATTTCCAGTGAGTTTTAGTCGGTGCCTTCATTTATGTAATCTTAGCCAGGAGGAGGTGCACTCCCATGAAGCTGATGGTCTAATGTGACATACCTAACAACTGAGACCACCCAGTCTGTGACTGGCTAGGATAAAACCAAACAGGTCAGTCTGAGGGGTGGGCTCTTTACATGCAAGAGTAAAGAACCAATGCACCGAGCGTAGCGACAAGGAATTGGGGTAAGTGGGTATTGAAGCTCACAAACAGAAGGTGCTCGTCAGTCTGATGTCTCGTATTTTACACACCATAACAGAATGGACAAAAAAAGAATTCGAGGGCAGAGATCACGGCAGACCTCGCTGCAGCTGTGACATCACCGTAAAGTGCCGCGCCGGCAGGCAGCACGCTATTGGCCGTTAGATAAAGGGGCGAGCGCGACTACCCTGGAAAACGTGACACATTGCTGCTGTGATTTCACACAATGCAGCGACAGGGTCAGCAGAATGTGACGTAACATCACATCGGCTTTAAAGCAGTCCACAATTTGCGGTGGGCGAACCCCATAACCCCACAATCCCAGTGAAGCCACGTGATCCCTCACAACGCTCGGCGCACACTCCATGTTTCTGAATTCCTCATGGTGCTACTTGAACTGGACAGAAAGGGAGCCGCGATTTTCACAAACTGCTTTAACTGCTTTGGGGCTTTTCAAAATGAGGCCTTAGACGTGAGGGTCCTCAACAAACGGAGGTTATAAAAAGAGATGAGAAAAGGAGCACACACTTTATTAAACGTGTTGCTTCTGTCGGCCTGACAAGCACATAAGCTGGCGTTACACTGAGATGGCTCCATGTAAGCTGGTGGATTTCACTTCCACAGTCGGAATTCCAAATGGCTTCACAAAGTAAACAGCAAACAGCTTTCATGGCATAAATAAGCCATAGGAGCTAAAACAGGAGCAAAATAAAATAGAAAACATGTATATGGAAAGGAGCCCAAACAAGTGCCACTGTTAAACACTTCAGTTACTGGAAGTGCACAGCAGCCAGCCGGATGGGGTCTGCATTTAGACGTCTCTACGCCATCTCCTTTTGACCCACATGTGTCATTGCAAAGGTGCAGGAGAGCCACACAGCTTCACGACCGATGGACGCCAAATACAGAGGGCCGCTCACTTGTAGCCCCTCCATCGTGCGTTTCTATGTGGTGAGCCCACAGCCTGAGCTGCAGCAGCAGGGACGGATCCCAAATACACCACACTTGGGCCTAAAGAGACATCAAAGGGGGGACCCCAAACCCCTGCCACCAGCCTAACGCCAAAGTGTATCTGTATTTACAGCTGCGCTATCAAGAACTTTTCTTTAAAGTGTGTTCCGTCTGCCTTTTAAACTCAAGGACTACATCTTTGTGGTGTATTTTGAGTTTACGTGACCCCAATCGTCACGCTGTTGACGTCACTGTCATTCCTCTATAAATACGTGATGATCTGACAGTGCGCTCTCTCTCGGTGGGCACTCTACGCTTCGACTCTTGTTGGAGGCTGTTGGCTTGTTATTCAAATAGGCCCTGGTGCCGCGTTCATTTTCTGGTGTCAACTTCTTTTCGACTTTGACTCCTGGTTTACGTTTTGCCCTTTGAATTCTTGGTTGCCTGTTTGCTGTCTGTCTCCCATTTCAATCCCCTGCCATTCCTTACTACAACGTTGTGTAAAGACGCATTTCCGGGCCTTGAGACTGTCACAATACTCTTTATCCACACTGTGAGTCTGTCAAGAAGAGGACCTCAGACACAATCTAATAATGTCATCATACTGCTGGAAGACCGAGCACGCTGCGTAATTTACAATTTGTGTTTGGAGTACCACGGCTTACGTGAACAGTTAGGGCAAGACACACAGTAAGGGGACACAAACACAGTGAAGTAATAGAACTTGGGAAAATAACGCTCCTTCACCACAAAAATCAAGTTGAACAAACAGTATGGCGCCGTATTTTGCTGACAGGTAACGACGTACTGCTGCTGGTGCCTCCAAGCCACACTCTGAACGTTCGGTGCTGCAGTCAAACCAAACGACTCTGTAGAGCCACAAAACAATAACACCACGGCCATTAACGTGATCTGCTGTGTGCGACGACTCGGCCTGTCAATAAAGAGCAACATCTACCAGCAGCTCCAAATCAACACGACGACACAACTGGACAAGGGGGCAGTGGACAACGCCAACTCGCTGAACATGTTTTCTAACAGATCTTCCCTCCCTCTGCCATCTTCTTCCAATGACCAGCCCCACCTCCGCCCCCAAATCATCTCTACTACATCAACAGGTCAACTGAACGGCCAGTGATGAGGCCACCGATTACCATCAGTGCGGACTGTTTATGAAGACCAAGTGAGGAGACAACCGAGGAGGCTACAGGCAGGAAACACCGCAGGACCAGATGTGGTGACCAACCTTGTGGTGTCCTCTGTCACCTGTTCAGTCTGTCACTGAGGCTTCAGAAAGGGACACTGCATTGGAAAACATCCTGCATTGTTCCTGTTTCAAAGAAAGCAGGCGCCTCTTCACCTGATGACTTCAGACCAGGGACATCTACGTCTCACATCATGGAGACCTTTGAGTGGCTCGTCCTGGACTATGGGAGTCCTCCTGTAGTAGACCACCAGGACCCTCTGCAGTTTACCCATCGGACAAAGATTGGAGTGGAAGATACAATTATCTATCTGCTCCACAAAGCTCGACAAAGCTGTGAGGATGAGGGGTTTGAATTTCTCCTGTGCCTTCAGAACCATCCAGCCATCCCTGTTAAGGGCCGAGCTCAGAGACACGCAGGTGGACAAGCCTGTGGTGTCCTGGGTGGTGGGCCATCTGTCGGGCAGACCACCATTTATGAGGCTCAAGGACTGTGTGAGTAACACTGGAGCACCACAAGGACCAGGCCTGTCTGCTTCATGTTCAGTAGAAATAGAACAGCAGGTCACGTCATTTGCCGATATTCTCATGTGATTCTGCACTTACAGGGCTGTACCAATAAGGAGAGGAGTCAGGGGGAGAACTTTGAGAACGGCCTGCAAGTCAACATCAGCAAAACCAAGGAACTACTTATTGGTCACTGGCATCAACAGTCTCTATGTCCAGTCACTATTCAGGGAGTGGATGTGGAGGTGGTCCACACTATTGACAGGCTGGACAGAGGAACTGGAGAAGAAAGAGCAAAGCAGGCTCTTTTATTCTTAGGAGGCGGAGCTCCTTTAATGTGGGAAGTGACATCCTTGACATCTTCTACATCTCTGTGACAGCCAGTAACATCACTTCATGAGCGACCCACCATATCAACATGCTGATTTAAAGGGCAGACTCAGGTATGGCACACACTCTGAACCCCCAGGAAGTCGAAGCAAATGAGAGAATTAAAACAAAACTGAGTGCCATTCTGAACAACGTTGCACATCCTATCTGTGACACCAACACAGCCAACAAATTATTCAGCAGAAATGTGTCAAGAAATGTGACTGAGGGGTCTTTTATACCCATAGCAATACACCGATAGATAGATAGATAGATAGATAGATAGATAGATAGATAGATAGATAGATAGATAGATAGATAGATAGATAGATAGATAGATAGATAGATAGATAGATAGATAGATAGATAGATAGATAGATAGATAGATAGATAGACTCAGCTGTCTTTCCTTACTCTGTGGGTTTCATTCTCCTGAGTGACCCCTGGCCCTGGCCCCACTAGGCCCACTCAGGTTCCCACTTATGGCCATTGTCCTGTATGCCCTGTAGCGCTGCTCTCAGATTGGCATTGTGCTGCACAGTTTTGTTCCGTTTCTCCAATAAGAACGCCACTATTCAACGTCTCCGTAAAGGTCTGCTTCTAATGCTAAATGAAGAGATGATTGTGCAGTGCAGTGCAGTGCACTGTGATATCAGGCAGTGTCCCCCCTCTAGTGGTCAAGGGATTGAACTGCAGATGAAACCAGCCTGTTGAGGATTCTCTGCTGCCACGCTGTACAATTCAGCTCAGCTGCCAGGTGTCACATGGTAAGTTAATTCACAAATACAAAGGCAAGACAAGTTGTGTTCAATAAAGCCGACCAACAGCCTGAATGCGATTAATGCACTAAGAGCCATTTCATACTTCCTGCTTATTCAAAATCCTCCCGCTTCCCAAACAGACATTAACTACAAAATGTTTCAGATACTTAGAGGCTTCATAAATGGCAAGAAACAGCTGCAGTGTCCGGAATGCTTTCCCAAGAGCTGGCAGATCAATATCTCTGCACAAAACGCCAACTAAGAGAGCAAAACCTCCTTGGCCAATCAGAAATTTGCATTCATTACCAAATCAAATAAATCCGCAGGCCTTACCTCTTTGGACGAGGAGTGTGACTTCATTTCCTTTTGGACATTTGCTCAGCAAGTCGACTACTTGGTTATGAGCGAGACTCTGCACATTCTTCTTATTTACTTCAATTATAATATCTCCTTCCTTGAGACCGCGACATCGAGGATAATCGACAATCTGTTTCACTCGCTGGCCTCCTCCTCCAAGGCTGTCAGCGATGGTAAAGCCAAACCCTTTGTCACCTTTCTCTATGTGGACAGTTATCAGTTCGGGCTGCGTGGCAATAGAAGATGCCAAGGTAACAACGTCGCTGGAGTACCCGTGGGAGCTGCTGGACGACACCTCCGCCGAGGGGCTGCTGGGTCTCACCTCCTTAATTCCATTCACATTTCCTGTTTGGCTGCTGTGGCTAGACGGCGAGTCGTAGCTCTCTTGTCCGTTAACAATAATCGGTTCCTTGTCCAAAATTGCCACAGAAGTTACCAAGCTTGTGTTGGGGTCATCGGGGTCAAAGGGCAGAGGGTAACCACGACACAGTTCAAGGTCCACCATGGCACCAATAGGAATTGACTGAAAGATCTTCACAACTTGAGCGTGAGTATATCCCAGGACACAGGTGTCATTGACACTGACAATAACGTCACCTAGAGGGGAACAGAAGACAGGACGGGTTAAGGCAGGGCCAGTCATCAGTTAGTGGGCACTGGAGGAAAAGAACGGCTGGTTTGTTTAGACATGTGATCTTTGCTACAGCGTAACCTGGACAACACGTCAACACATCTGAGGGCACACAGACAGATAAATGACAACCTGAGAAGAGCACAGCTAGGCCTCGTCATGACAGTGTGACAATTTACAGAATGAGAAAACTGGTCACCTGATATCATCCCTAACATTGCTTAAACTTGTTTGCGTTACATTTTTTTTTTTTTAAATATGTAAAGAGCATTTCTTGTTTTGGGTTGAAAAAGTACATATTTATTAAATCTGATGTTTCTACTGTGAATGTGCAAAACACTAAAAGTACAAAGTCAGTAGCGCAGCCAGAATAATAATGTAATGAATAATAATAATAATAATAATAATAATAATAATAATAATGATACAAGTAATGAATAATAATAATAATAATAATGATGATGATCCTAATATCGTATACACTGTCCAAATGGGTCGTATGTGTGGGATATCCTGAACTTCGGTGAAACACACAATCCAGCGTCACAGTCGGTTATTTCTTCACAGACACGGCCTATACTGTATGTGCCACAGACCATCACCTTCTGTACATTTTTAAACATTTCTTGCCTTCACTGGAGTTTTATATTGGAATTGACGGGTAAAGCCAGAAAACCACCCCCTTAAGTGTACCAAATGCGTCCATTTTTTTCAAACCAGGACAGTCGTCGGGAACGGATGTGCGTCCTGTGATTGCACGTGTCATTTATGAACACCAAAATTATGAGATTCGGCTATTTTACAAGAAAACCGTCGTGCGTCACCTCAAGGACTTTGTTATCTTCCTCAATAACCTTTAACCTCTGAGGGGCGTGCCATCCTTTTAAATGGCAAATCCCAGTATAATTTCTGTGCCACGTGGTTGGTTTTGTTTTAATTTACTTCCATATTTATCTGAGCACTCAAAAAATAATCCCAGGATAAAACAATCATTTCCAAATCCCTTTTGTTGTCACAAACTCAGAAGGCAAGTTTTAGGCTTTTCTTTTCCAGTGGTGCTTCCTGCCCCATTGCCTCCATTTTAAGGCCCAGTACAGGTTAGATATTTTTAAAAATGTCTATGGACACCAGGGTTGGCGGTCCTCCCTGTGTGGAGTTTGCATGTTCTCCATCTTGTCTGCCTGTGTCTCCTCCTACTGTCTGATGACAAGCAAGTCTGGTGAATTGGCGAGGCTATTGGCCCGTGTGTGTTTGCCATGCACTGGACTGGCATCCTCTCCAAGGTTTGTTCCTGCCTTGTGCCTTGTGCTAGCCGGGGCAGGCTCCAGCACCCTCCCACCTGACCCTGCTCTGGACTAAGCATTGATTTTCTATACATAAATTATTCAGGCTTTCGTGTCAATTTCATATCTACAAGTAAAACACTTTGGATTCTGAGGACAGCAGGCTAACTGGGGGCACAGGTCAGTACCCTGTCGTGTTAAAACGCTTACCAATGTGATCTTAATAATCTGATAGTTTGCACCTCACTGTGCTATAAAATGGATTCATACGATCAAAAAATCCATTGGACAGGGTGGACACCTAGGAGCTAACAAACCCCAAGGCCGTCAGAGACGTGGGCAAATAGCTGGATGGCTAGGACACCCTCCTTCGGCCGCAGTTTTATTATCCCACTTCTTCTCTTCACTTTGACACACTGCAGTTTTTACTTCTCATTTTGAAATTTCACCCTTGTGTGCCCCATTAAACATCTAGAGATGTTTCACTACACATATGGTGCCATATCAAAGAAAGTGAACGACAGGGCATGAACCTGTGGTGCTGGCACACAAATGCAGGCCCAGCCCAAGAGACTGTGCAGGGCATGTTTGCATTGGAAGCTGCATGCGCCAGGGCTGCATGTCCTTGGCAGGGTTTGCCCAGACACAGCAGCAACAGCTTGGCAATGAGATGTCCAAGTAGTGAATATCACCCCCTTTTGCTGTCCCCGTACCCGCCTCATGTAAGAGTTCAACAGGACACCCTGAGCCATACTGGCCTGCCCTGGAGACATGATGATGTGTGTGACACTTTGGAAACGTCACCAAATGCATATGCAGCAAAAGGAAGCTTTGTCTTTAATGGAAATGTGACAGAGGGCGGGTGGTGAAGAAGACATTATCTCACAATAGCAAAGTGAGTATTGATCAGGAAGGCATGCGTCCATGAGCGGCCTCGAGTCTCATTTCGCTAAATAATTCACAGCCATGTAGGGAAGCATACCTGTCTCCATCTTTCCGTCCACTGCAGCAGGCCCATCCAAAACCAGACTCTTTATCTGCAGGAATTCATCAGGCTCGTCCCCTCCGACCACAGTGAAGCCGAACCCCCTCCTGCTTTTCTTCAGCTTGGTGTGAATGAAAGTTCCTTTGAGCTCTGCAGGATTGCGGGTGAAGAAGGGCTTTGCTGTTGATGGTAAAGGTGACATTCGTTAGTTAGAAAAGCCTTTCGCTGACATTTCAGCTCGGTTTAAGATAAGAAGCCATTGTCAGGGGGACAACGTGCAGCTCACGCAGTGCCGGGTGTCAGCTCATTTCAGGGAGACCCCACGCGTGTTATTTACTCCGTAAGGGGGCTTCAGTGTTTTTCTAAAACAATTCCCGACAATGGAAGTTGATGTAAGAGGACAGCGTTGGCACGCTGGTGGTGCGGCCATCTGGTTGACTTATAAAGACTTGTATCTGTAACTGCGTTTTTGTCTGTCATATTTTTGAATTCTCTGCCATATCATCATTAGAATGCCCACCCATAATCTTCACCCTGCACAAGACACACAAGTGACCTGAATTACCACAAGGCCATACTCAGCCAGTCAGAAGTCAAATGTCACTATAATGTCACTGACCTCTGCACTCCAACCTCCAAAAGCAGAGTATGTCCAGTGTCCTCCATAGCAGAGAGCACTGGGCTGGTTGTTCTCGGGCTCTCGACCTCATTTTACATTTGAGGTATGGCTTTATGTTTCAATGTGCGAGGTGCTTACACTGCGAAGGTAAACGTACCAGGGCGCCATGACATCTGATTAGTCAAATTGTGTGTCTCTAATGAGCCGAGCCAGTGAGACTGATGACTAACCATAATGCACTGCTCCTGAAAGGATCTACAAGTAACAATGGCATAAATTACATGAGCTAGAAATTAATCAGGTTGAAAGTACGGGACAAATATTTTAGATTTTCTGAATAAGTCACCTAAACTGGGATGGATATGTGGGGCTGGCCTGGGAACAAAAGGGACATCCCAAAGCCCACCAGAGCAGGGGGACAGCGTGGTTTGGTTAGATAAGGGTTTTACGTGCAAATGTGGAATTTAAGGACCACTGAATTTTACAGAACTTCACATATCTAGAACATCTGCTAATAATTAATCAATAATAATTAATCACATTTAGATAACACTTTTGTCAGCATTCAGAGTGCTTTACATAGAGCACCAATGTCTAGTGCCCACCTGGATGAGGTGGCAGCAGCCATTACTGTGCCAGTGTGCTCACAACACATCAGCTGTTAGGTGGTGAAGTGGTGAGAGACAGTCAGCCAATTAGAGACAGCGGATGATTAGGGGGCCGGAATGGGCAGTTTAACCAGGACATCGGGGTACACCCTACTCTTTACGAAAGATGCCCACACACAAAGTTTCATGTCTCACTTGTAGGATGGCACCACGTCTACAGCACAATGTCCTCGTCACTGCACTGGGGCATTGGGATCCACACGCAGACCACAGGCAAGCGCCCCCTGCCGGCCTCGCCAACACATTTTCCATCAGCTACCCAAGCATTTTCTAGATGGTCTTCCATCCAAGTACTGGCCGGGCCTGAGCAGGCTTAGCTTGAGGTGGGTGACCAGTTCTGAAGCGCAGGTGGTGCGAATTGCCATAAAGATGCGGACAGGTGAGAACCCAGCCGGAGTACAACAGGCTGACTGACGTCTGCTACTAAACTTTAGGACGGGGTCATCTGTCTCAGGCCAGGAAGGTGACCAACCCGTTGAAGAGACGCTCACTCTCTCTCTGCTGTAATGGGAGAGGCCCGGCGCACGTGTTCTCCTCACAGAAGTTTATTCCGAGGCCTGCATTCAGCTGTCAACAGCAGGGCAAGTGCAGGTGAAAGTAACAGTTTGTCCCGCAGAGTAGACGTTAATTAACTGCGCTCATTCACGGCAAATTACCTGCATTTTAAAAGCCACTTTGACAGAAAATAATAGGTCAGTATTAAACAGACAGGCTAGGTAAGCAAAGGGACAATCACTGCGCTTAATGGCTAAAAACAGCTCTTAATTAAAACGGCAGCCATTGTGGCTTCCTCAGGCAGAGAGCGAGCGAGTCTGTTTGCTTCAAATGAATGAACCTTCTAACGAGTCTAACGTGGCGCTGCACACGCCAACAATGAAGCTGCAGTTCCCATTTCACACTCGCCCAACAGTCAAGGCCTCCACATGTGAGGAGCAGGGAAAGAACACAAGGCAGGTGGGCTTAGCGGCCCATAAAACCCTGACATTGGCGTGTTAGTTCCCTGAATACTTTGGGGGGGGATTGGCAAGGCGGCGGACTTGAGGCTCTAAGACCCTCGGCACACGATTGATGCCAGGCAAGAGCAAGAGTGGCAGAAGAGTGTCTTGGTGACTGACGGCTCGTCACAACGCCACCTTCAAGGGTTTGCTGACAGAATACAATTACAATTTAGCAGACAATGGCTACGGCTTTTGCTCATTTCTGGCGCAGAACGCAAACTTCTGCTGGAAATGTCATTAAAAAAAAAAAAAGAAATAAAGAAGAACTTGAGGCAGTTGAGCTTACTCTTACTTTGCGATGGCGGAGCAGGGGCCTGTCCATCCCTGAAGGTTTCCTGGAAGTTTGAAGCATAATTAGCAAGCGGGGGTCCAGCAGTTGAGTGGTCCTCTATCCATTCTGGAAACAAAAGCACATTCAGGAAAGCCTTTTTTTTTTTTTACATTCACTATGAGATCCGCTTGTTGTCACTCCTCGTTGGTCACTTCTTATAGCTCCACAGCACTAAGCAGCACATAACGAGAAAGCAAACCAAAGTGGTCATTTGTAAAGACCTCCGAACTGACACTTGTGCTGGCAGATTGACCGCCTTACTGCGTGGGTAACCATTACTGCGTCCCAACAGTGTGCTCGAGCATCATGGCCGATAACCGCAGATAGTGCCGTGTTGCTTCCAATATAAAACAACCTTAAATGTAAGACCAACCACTACTATTAAAAACAGATTCTGATGAAAACAAAGGACCAGTGGTACCTGCACGTTAACATCCCGTGGGTATAGCGACCGTCCCGATGTGCGTTAGCTCCTTAGCGCTGGGCTTCTTAATGAGCGCAGGCCACCACAGTCAGTCAGTGGTAACCACACCACAACACAACGTCCTGCAGGAACCAATGGCTTTTAAAACAAATCCCACCACTACTGCGGCGGCACCGTGTAACTCTTCAGAATGGGCGGACGTCTCTAGAATCAGCGCGCTTTACGTGGGCCTGGCTGGCGTGTACTAGTGTTCAGTCTGTTTGTGCCGCCATGTTCATATCTGAGCATGAAACGATGGCAAGTGTGTGGATATTGAAGATTGAACGGAAAGTTTCAGATTTTTCCCTCAGTGTTGTGCTTTTCAGCTTACGCTGTAACATTGGTCACTGAAACAAACAAGGCTGACTTCAACGTCAAAGACGCGTCTTCTTTTCTAGATATCAGGGGCTTTCTTTAGCGCCATTGTGGCCTGGTGCTGGTGTGGTGACTTATATAAAGGTTGTTTTATTTTCTGTCGGTGTTCGAAGAATTGAACAGAACACTCAAAACAAGGGGGCGACCAAAACGTTTTCACAAATGCCTGGAGGAGCCACGTGTGCACTCAAGGCTTCAGATACACCTCACTGCTCGTAACGACAGGAGAAACGCACAGAGACGTTAAGCACTGCAGCGCATGCAACTGAGAGCGAGAGGGCAACGTAGAAATCAAAAGGGCAGGTAACTGTGCGGCGCTGAGCGAGTCATCAGAAGTATCAGGAGTGCCTGGCGCGTGAAGAGGCGCTGCACACGTCTTTCCTTCTGTCTGCAGGTCGTTATTCTTGTGTTCTGTAACGGCTCCTGACAGACTTCAGCCCCGTGTGAAATTCACAATCGGCCTTCTCTTCAGTCCTCCCTCCATCTGACGGGCAGCTAAATGAGTAAAAGATAAACGTGGGCCTGTGGACAATCGCAGCTCGTGGTTTATGGTATGCCCGTTTCTTGATTTCTTATTATAACTGTTTTGTTCTTTTAATCAAAGAACAGCCAGACAGATGTTAAAAAACTGAACTTCGGTAACGGTCTCCTCGTCAGTGTCATGTGCCTCAGAGTTAGTAAGGCAGATATTTAAAACACACACACACACACACGAGTAACGAGATGATGAAGACGTACACTTGAGGTCCAAACCCTTTCTACTTGCACCTTAAAGCTACGCAGTAAAATCTTCATTGTAATTGTTCACATCATGTCATTAAAATGGAGGCATTGGGTCAATTTCCTGTTTCTTTTACTCAATTTTTCTGTGTTTCCTAACAAAAATTTCTGTCGCCTCCACTACAAACTGCAGGCACATGCCTCGGGGTATCCGATGTGGTGGTCTTATCCTGTATTTCACAGATTTGTTTTTGATTTTATTATTAAAAAGCAACATTTTATTGACATATTTCGGTTTTCAATATGCCGAGTCTATCGCTTCAAACCAAACGCTGCTTCACCTGTCATAAACCTATGCGTACGTGTGCACCACACAAATAAAAGGCAGCAACTCCTCAACTGGATAATGGGGGTCCGAAAACCAAAAGACGACCAATAAAAGCTCTTGCAACTCCTCTACTCAAAGATTCAGAAGACCAAATACGTAGAAAATCAGTCAACTTCCCGCTCCTCCTTCACAAGTATAATTCGGAGCCTCGTCCGTTTGTTCAGGTCCGGAAGGCCGGCCTCAAGACTGTGAACGAACCTGCAGCTAATCATCGACGACTCTAACGGAGACGCTCTGTAAAGACAGGAAACCAACCTGTGACGTGCCGCTCACCTTCAGGTGGCTGTTGCTCGAGTTGCTTTTTCCTCTTTGCCTCCAGGACAGGATTTTCATACTGCGTCTTCCTGTTGATGTGGCTAAAAGAGAGAGGAGGAACCTTTTAGAGAAGACTCAGCTGGCGCGGCCTGGTGGAGGTGAAACATGAGATGCAGGGGGCCGAGATCTCCTGGTAACTCCAGAAGGACAACATACTGCGTTCACCTGCTCTCAGACAGACGGCAAACCTGAGTCATCGACTCGCAAACACCACGTGGACAATACAAAGCAACCCAGACTGTCCGAGTTGTGACGTAACCCTGCCCTTTCACCTTATTTAAAGCATAAAACCTGGTCAGCCCAAAATGGCATACATAATAAACAAGGTGGTGATAAGCATTTAATACGTTTTTGTTTTTCATTTCCACACAAAATGAACTTTTATTTTTTTTTTTGTAGACTAAGAAACAAATCAAGAGCGACCTTGCATTTTTCAGAATAGTCTGACCAGAAACCCACTGAACGCACTGAAGCAGGGAGGTGAAAAGTCACAACTCGGAGCTCCAAACGATCTGACATCACGTACGTCACACGAGTTCATTAAAGAACTCGGCCTAATTTCATGGGCCTATAAACATTTACTGACATCTCCTCTTTAGCTTAAGCATACAGTCTGGCAATACGCCATTCACGGGTGGGGGGGCAGTCAACCTTCAACCTCTGGCTTAGAAGAGGAATCCTCACAGTGTGGGCCTACTGGAGAACTCGTAGTCTTAGCCACACAGCTCGCGTCACAGGGCCGTCAGCTGAGCTCTCTGTCACTCGCTCGGCCCCCAGCTTTGCTGTGCTGTGTCTCCACTACACTCCACCTGTTAGAAAACATCGTAGGTTCACGGCAGACCACCCACCAGTTCACCACAGTGGAAATCTATGAACTGGGATGCTTTGTGGTGTGAGCCATAGCAAGATACACAGTATATTACATACACACGTACAGCATATATACGTCTCTGTCAATGTAAGTGAGACTAGGGCTGAAGGGAGCTTTATTATACATATTATTACGTTATTATGTGTTACTCCTCCCACACGCTTTGCCACTACGTTTCTTATGTTTTAATCATCATTCCTTTTATTAAGTTACACACACACACACACACACTCTGTCACAGAGTGGCGAGAGACACACGTCCAAGTGTCAGAGTGCCCTTCACTGCAGAAAAGTAACTGCAATCTCCACATTCTGTGACAGCCTGGGTACCAAGTGCAGTGAGATGGCATCCTGGTACCCAAGTACTCCCTCAACAATAAGCAAAATGAAACAAAAATGGATCTAGAGAAGCCCCTCCAGCAGCAGTGGACTGGCACAGCCGAAGTCAGGGACAGGAACAGGGGAGCTGCCAGCTGGCACAGAGACACAGCTGAAGCCAACGTGACTCTGACACTTTAGGAGGAACGTGAAGAGAGGGCTCAGGTGCCCGCGTCCGAGAGGGGTAGTTACATAAGAAAAGACCACTTACTCTACATAATAAACGCCATACACAGGGTCTTCTATTTTTTCCCATCCAGCAGGCAACTCTAAGAAATAAAAGAGAAAACCAAAATGATGAGAGCTTTGTTTGATAAAAAACCACTTTCTGAACTGGGTAATCCTCCACGTGGCAGTGGTTTACACTCGTTTATATCGTGTTAGTTATTCGATTAGACATTACAGGTGGTGTATTATAACCCTTTAAATTTCTTTGAGTGCATTAAAATCAATGTCAACAAAGTGCAGAAAAAAAAAAGAAACTGTCTTCAACTGGACAGCACACATCTGAGGCCGCTGCACTTCACCCAAAGGAGCCCCCTCTACCCCCACGTGCCCTTGGCCTGCCAATCTCTGCCCAGCGGTGATTGCAGTTCTTCTCACATGTGAAGACTGGTGCAGTGCTCTTTGCCAAAGCTGAGGCTTTGTTCCAGGTGATGGTGTATGCCCCCCACAAAAGGTCTAATTTTAATCGGCCTTCTGACAGAATCCCTCCCCTAATTTGTCTTCCTCTTTCCTGGTTTCTGAGCTCGGTATGTGAATATAAAAACAGCCAGCATGACAACTTAAGGCGGTTCGTTTTTGTAAAGATTTGTATTCTCTCTCTTCGGGGGTCTTAGGAAGGCAGTGATTTCTCTTAAAATGCCGTCGCCAGCTTCTAACACAAAGACATGGGCATGCATGATGGGACACCGGCGGCCACTAACATGACGTCATGTGCGCCTGCTGCACAAACCCACCGACTTTCTACGGCTGCGAGTTACACGAATGCGCACCCCATGCAGGATCATTCACAATATCAGCACGTCGTCGTTTATGCACACTGTTTTCTAAATGCAGCTGACCTGGGAAGGTGGGAATTAGGACTTCAAGGAATACTCCACCCAAAATGGACTCCTCTTTCATGGGAAGGCTGCGGTGATGTGGAAGTGACAGATCGAGCCGAGTCTTAAGGTGGAATATTCTGTTAAGGTGGCTTCTTACTTCTCACAGTGTGCTTTTGCTGCTCTACGGTTTAAGTGTTTGTTTCATCAGCCAGTAATTAATTCTGAAACATTTTCTCGGATTGTGATCTGAACTAAAATGACTAAAGCTTATGATCAGAAAAGTCCTCTCTTGTCCGTATTTATCCACCCAAACTCGCCAGTTTTTAAGAAGTTCGGCCCATCTTCACATGCATGCCAATAAAGGGTAAACACTGCAGTAAATGGAGCAGACGCTCAAGCCCCCCCAAACGAGGACTGGGAGCCTCTGCTTTGTTTGATTAACCTCATTAAAACAATGAAGCTGCTCCATGGCCTACCAGGAGATTGGACAAGCGCTATCTAATTATCTCAGCTAAACTAATAAGATTCTCGCCAGGCAGTGAAAGGCCCCCTCACTGGACTGCCATTGTTGTGGGCTACGATCACAGAATACGAACACGGATAAGAAACGATTAAAAAAAAAAAAATCCTTCTTTTCTAGGCACCGTCTGGGTTGAGAATCAGGGGGCTTCTATCTACCCCAGCTAGCTAAATCCCACGTCATCCAACAATTTCAATCATGGCCTTCATTTACATAATCTTAGCCAAGTGGTGGCAGTCGGCGGCGTGCATCCGTTAAGCCGCTCGTCTAATGTGACATACCCAGTGACAGAGACCACCTGGTCTGCAGCTGGCTAGTACAGAATTAATCTGGTTTGATTTTCTCATTGGTCGGAGGGGGCGGGCTCTTTGTGTGCGACAGCTGAGAACCAATGAGCATTCAAAGGGCAGAATGCAGCGACGAGGAATGAGGACCACGCGTGTTTCGAACCTCACAAAGAGTCGCGTCTCTCTGATGTCTCGAGTCTTGCGCACTAAAACAGAAAGGGCCGAGACCGCAGCTGGGCACACCACAGCTATCAACCCTTCACACCGCGTCCGTCAGGCAGCACGAGGGCCGTGGACCTCCCAAACAGACGAATGGGACAAACAAATGAAGGCACAGGCTGCCGCTAATGGCCCCGCTGCGGCTGTCAGCACTTTGCAGGGTCCGCTATTGGCTGACAGAGAAAAAAGGGGAGGGCACAACTGTGCTGGATGATCGGAGTGACGCAGGCTGCGATTGTCATTCGTGTAATGTGACACGCTGCAGCGACGGCAAATCTGACATACCCCCTGACAAAAAAAGTTGCGCAATGTGACGTCTTCTTAAGAGTTCTGACATTTGTCCTTTGCCCTGTAACTGAGCTTTCCTAGACTTTCATTTTTTCCCCTTAAAGACCCCAGTGGTTCAACCTCCCAACAAAAAGTGATGAGCACAATGCAAGGTGACAGGCAAAAGAAAGGCCCCCACCTTACCAGGGGAACCAGGGGGCAAGGAAATAATGTCACGGGAGGTCTTACATGCACCCTATAGTTGGAAGGTTTTGTGAAAGTGGTTCCATTTATAGCCCCTAAGTTCATGAGATGAAAGACCAGGTGGGGTCCACTTGAACTTAAGGAACATTTCCTGAGCCCACTTTTCAGGTGGGTGTGTAAAGGAGGCCTCGTTACCTAATTCGTTGTCCAGTTCCTCTGTGTGTACGCCTTCTTCTCCAGGACAGGCAGCAGAGCAAAGAGGAGACACAGAAGAGAGAAAGAGAAACATCAGGTACAACCACCAAGCGAGCCCACCAAGCAAGCACCCATAAAGACGCTCAGCCCCACCAATACAGCCAAGTGGAAGCACATGCAACTGCCCCACCGCTCACGCCAAGCCAGACGGTGATTTAGGGGTACGTGAGGCTCTTCAGATGACATCAGAAACTCCCCCGCGGCCACATGCTAATCTGAAGTCCCCTGAAGGTGACATTAGGCCCATGAAAACATGCTTGGTGTCCAATGATGGGACAGATGAGTGATGTTCATTTGGGGGGGTTTCCCTGGAGCTAAGTTCAGAATCGATGGAAAACGACTGGCGACGAGAACGTTTAAGGGGCTTTAGCGTGACTGTCAGTTACCATGGCGACAAAGCCCACGTCACTGTCTGGTGCGAGCCTCCATCATGGCCTCCGTCACTCATCGCGTAGAATTAGGCCGGTGAATAATGTCAAGCGCAAATCGACTTTACGCCGCCCACTTTCTTCCTTTAAACTGTGAACACTCAGGCATCTTCATTCAGGGCTACTCAAACACCCAGAGTCCCGCACAAGTGGGGCGCTGGGAGGGAGGAACACGGAGCCACAAAATTGGAAAGCCTGGATATGACAATGCAAGGACAGGCGCCTTAGCTGTGGACACAACGGACGTCAGCGGGGCTCCGTTTACAGGCTCTCAGGCGCAGCTTTGGGCCTGATGACAGGAAATCTTTCATAAAGCCGCTGGGACAGAACACACTTTCACTTTCATGGGACAAGACCCCTGGAGCTTATGGCGTGTTCATGTGCCCTCGGACCACTCGGAGCTCTGAGATGTGCCGTTCACATGACTTTGCAGCCGGATTATTAAAAAAATGTGAGAACGTTGCTGTGATTTGCTATTTGGTCTCCCGAAAAAGAAAAAAACAATTAAAGAAAAATGGAATTTTTCATGGGAATGTTTTGAATATGCTTCATTTCACTCCAAAAGTAATTGGACGGAAAAATGGCATTTCGGGCTGACCAGGTTACATGTTTGATTAACAATCGGCTAAGGTGAAAGGTCGGCGCTACGTCAATTCGGATAGTTTTGTTTTGTCTGTGTTGTAATTCCAAGTTTGTCAAGCGCTCACCTGCTATTTCCGACTCGAAAATTGGGATTTACCGTCTTGTCCGAGAGTACAGGAACACAGCAACAGACTTGGACCAGAATGGAGGGTTCAAGGGGACCCTTAGCACGGCTGACCAAAGGCAGCAGGTGCCTCAAAATCGGCTTTATATAGTCTTTATAAAGACTGTTGTACACAAGCTGAGGGTTTACAGTCATCCTCTCTCTTTGGGGGCTTTTCTAGCTACCTTTTTGGAGGCTTGCTGGGATGGAAACCAGCAGTTAGCAGCTGGAGTAAGCTGGACTGGGGTGTCCCTCTTCTGGGCCCTGGCCTGCCTTTTGTGGAGTGTTTTGGGGGTCTCACACCACTGTTGTTATGTTGGGGACTTCTAATCACAAGGGATGAATGGATGGATGGATGGATGGATGGATGGATGGATGGATGGATGGATGGATGGATGGATGGATAGCGGGGCGGGTGGGGGGTAGCGTCACTATTAGACACACAGATCTTTATTTGTCCCAAATTTAGCTTTTATAGAAGCTCAGGAAATACAGAATTAAGAATTAATTATATAGAATATAATTAGGAAATTAAAACAAACCGCGTAAGACACATAAGAATCATGAAAAAAAGTGAAAAGCAATAACACAGCAGTCCCAGTGAGGCGCTATAAAGGCGCTTCTCGATATTCTCCTTACCCCGCCGTGATAAATTAGGCCAAATGCCCCAAACTCACGACAGCCCTGCCATGTCAAGGAGTTTGCCCTCCGACTCGGCTCATGACTAATGACCTGAAACTTGACATTTGCTTTCACGTCAGCAGACTGAATTTTCATTTTTACCTCTTTTTTGTGAGAAATCAGACCACCAGGGGGAGCCTCTGCAGTGATGACAGGCCGAGTTCTGCACACGCTTACACGTACCACGTTTAGTCTTTGGTGGACTTCTGTCTCACTGATGTTAGTGGTCAGGCTCCTCACTTGTGGTGGTCTGTTGCGTCCCCAGACTGAGGTTACTCGATTGTGCTGACGTCTTTTGTAAGTCGCTTTGGATAAGCGTCTGCTAGTCAAGAATGTACGTGTGAATGTAATGAAGGTGAACGATTAAAGCAAACTGTGTTTACGTACAAAGTTACAAGAAGCAGTAAGGTAAGCGAGTCCTTGGGAGTTTCGTGCAGTGACTCCTAATAAAATGTGGTCTGATCTCCTCGCCATCACCGTTCTAGACAAAGGCAATCGAATCAGTCGGGCTAAACCGGTACGACGCACGGCTGGACTTGTCGTGTCTTTGAGGAGCACAGCGGGGTCATCGATCACAGTGCAGGCTGAAAAACAAAACAAATAAGCGACCCCAGGATTTTCAGAACTTGCACTTCAGCAGCAACAAGAACCTCCGCCAGACGTTTTCGGGTTGTGCCTGTAAGCCATCCCTCCCTGCAGATCTGTGCCAGTTCGTCCGCACTGCTGGGCTGTCTTGACTGCACGGCACAGCTTCTCAATCGCGTTAAGGTCGGCACTGTGACCGTTCTGTGGATGGTCCACCGGTGCGTCCTGCTGCGTCACCCAGCCCCTCTTCAGCTGGAGGCCCGACTCGTGGTGTTCCTGGCAGCAGCTTTTGATACTGGGGTCCAAACACAGCGTTGAACTTTGGCGCCTCGTCTCTCCTAGGAGCCTTATGAGCTCATCCAGGTGGCCAAACCTGAGGTGTGCTGTTGCTGCTGCTGCTGCTGCTGCAGTGTCTTTGGTTTCCTTTGTGGTGTCCTCCCATTCTGGTTCAGTGGTTTTCTGGAGGTCTTCTGCAGGCTACCCTTGGGTTCTTCTGAACGTCTTTCAGGATTGCCCTTTACAGGGTGTGCCCACTCCTGGGGCGGGTAGTTTTTTCGGTGGATCGATGAACTCCCAGGTCTTCGCGCATCTTCAGAACATGTCCTCCAAGGCCTGGTGTTTGGTTTGAGGTCTTGTGTCATACTAACCATTCAGTCGGCGTGCCCCTTTACATAGAGGGCGAGGCACCTGTGCACCCACCCACACTTGCCACCTCACCTCCTGACCTGAAACTCCTCTGTTCAGTTGGCTGCTGGAGACGTGGTCAGCCCACCGAGTCGCGCCGCTTACCTTCTGCGGCCTGCACAGTGAAGGGGTGACGAGCCCACGTGTCTGGGCGTTAAGGTCAGTCAGGCTGCGTTTGTCCAGAATCGTTCATTTTATTAACAATGACAGACGAAACACCGACAGTCCCAAAGGGCTCCCTTTACATAAACACACCACACCACCGAAGAGCGTCGACGGCTTCACCCGATCACCACGCATACAAAGACACTCGGAGGGAACCCTTTAACGAGAAACGCCAAGCCAAGTCTCGGCAGATATCAAATATCAGCAAAGTGTGTTTATTTTTTGTGTTTGCGCTTATAAAATAGCACTTCCCTAATTATTTAATTAATGAGGTGTTTTGTGACATTTGGCAACCAAGCTGTTGTCAGAGTAATTAAGCTACCGCCCATGGCTTTAACATCTCTGAACGTCGTGCAACATGGAAACGACTGCTGCGCGGAATCTTGCGAGTTCACACACTCGCGGGTCTCAGGCTGCTAGGCTCAATAAGAAGAGCCCTCCTCGGTGACACATCCTGTCTGCGGAACTGGAAACCCCCCCACTTGAAACAGATCAAGGGAGCCCACTGGTGTTCACTGCACCGAGAACATCACAACAGCGAGTGCCCACTGGCAGGCCCGGCCTGCCCGCTCCCCTCTCGCCCGGCGGCTCCTGGACGACGTCTTCCTATTGCAGAGCGCTCGGCTGCAGCTCAAGGGTGCCACCTACTGCTTAAAAAAATAAAACAAAAAACAAACCTACCATCATCTTCACATTCTTCTAGAGGCTTCGGCGGCTTCTCTAGGCAGCGAGGGTCGATCCAGGAGGTGGTCTTGGTGTTGTGGCTGTGAAGTACACAAGGAGGGAAATGAAAGAGATGGCAAGTGGGCTTCGAATATCTTTAAAAAAGAGCAGAGTGCCAGCGGTTGGATACCAAGGGGGGCAAAAGGAGGAAAGACGCTGCCACTCAACTTTAAACACACCACCAGCTACGGGGGGACAGACGGCAACACAAACTGCGGGCAGCAAAGCAGCCAACGGAGCAAAACATTTACAATTATAAAAAGGAAACATGCCAGGCACTCTGAGGGTCCTGCTCGTCTATGGCATCTCCAACTGACGAGAGGGGGGCAAGTCAAGGCGGGATGCACCTACTCAATAAAGTAGACCTCTCCGTTCTCGGTGTACGCCATCTCCCAGTTGTCAGGCAAGGGTCCCAAGTCGTCCTCTTCTGGAGGGTGAAAATGTGGCTGTGGCTGCTGCGAGTTTTCCGTGATTGACACAGAGACGTGGCTGACGTTGTTCGATGGGGCCTTCTCTGCAGATGAATGGTTGCCTGTGTGCTCGTCGTGTTCAAAGGAGTCTACTAAACAAGTTGGAAAGAGCAAACAAACAGGACATTACAAAGGACAGCGAGAGCGGACCCTCGTGACGGGACATTTAAACATCAGCTCGGGGCACACAAGCACAAGGGACCCGAGCCAAGAGGACGTGCACACTGGGATAGCAACTTACAGGGGGACGTAAGCCTGTCTCGGGCACCTCGGGGGTTTTGATGTGACGCACGTGGCCACCAATGGACAGCAAACAACCCCAGTGCTGACTGTGACAGACACACCAGGAGCGGGTGGCAGAAAATGCCCCAAACTTAATGGTTTTAAAGGGACACGAAAAAGCAGAAACGCCATTAGACCAGTAAAGTAACGAGAACAATGGCGGCCAAGGCCTTCAGTAAACACTGGCCTGGCAACACTCACCTGGTTAATAACCCCCTGATTTGTTGTGCAGTGCCAGTCCGGCAGGCAGCCCTCGTGAATGGGGCATCAATCCACGGCTCGGCTCGGCCCGCTCACACACACACACACACACACACACACACACACACCTCTGAGTATGGGTCACTCCATTCAGATTTGAACCCTAAACTCCGGAGCCGTGAGGCAACTCAACCAACATGGAACAAATTAAAACTGAGAAGGAAAACAACTACTATGTCGCCATTTAGGGGTCCATCATAACCAACACCACCCCAAACTTACAATATTAGAAAACATTCAAACTAAGAACATCAGGGGCTTCAGGTGTTTGTTTTCACACTGCCAGGCCTCAGTGGGTGATCCGCGTGTGAAGAAGCGCTTCGTGAAATCCCCTCAAGTAGCCAGCCAGCCAGCCCGCCACCTTCCTCACCCACTTATGCAGGGCAGGGTGACAGTTGAAGGTGCAGCTGATCCCGACAAGCGTGGGGCACAAGGCAGGAACAATCACTGCAAGGGGTGCCAGTCTGTAACGGCACACAAACACATCGGGGGCCATCGACTGTCATTCATGACTGAAGGAGTCCTGAGTGCCACTGAGAATCCTAAAGACACCCATTAGGTCCTCACAAAGCCGTCCCTGCTACACATAAAGAGGGTCTTTTACTCCTTTAGTGTCACACAGCAGGACTACTGGACGATGGCCACACCTGCTCTTCTGCGTGTCAATACAATCCTTTCTGCAGGACAATTGCTACCATATAAGCTAAAGTTTCATCTCCCTTTATAACTAGTGGTTAGGACTCTGAGATTGTGGGTTCAAATCCCAACACTGGCACAGGGAGACCACGAGCACATCACTTCACCTGCCTGTGTGCCACATATAAATAAGAAGAATGGCTGCCTACACCAGTGGCTTTCAAGCATGCAGGTTTATATTTCAACCACCAACGCCGATCACTGCGTCACTCTTCCTTTTAATTGTTATCATTGTTTAGTTATCTGCCTCCTTAATAAAAGGATAAGTGGATCTGTCTGGTGCCCGTGTCTCTGGCATTCCAACAGATGACGCATCACAAACGGCTTTTATGAATACCATCCTATAGCAAATGGGATAGAACAGACACACGTCATTCCAACAGATGGCGCACTGCAAACATTAACACCGCTTTTATGAATCCCATGCTAAATGGTACATAACAGGGACATATGCATTGCAGTTTTCATTCCAACTGTTGGCGCATCACACTTTTTATGACTGCCATAGCCAGTGGCACATAACAGGGATGTACGCATTGCATGGCACTCCGCAGACATGAACACAGGGGTCTGCAGCGAGTACTTTGATTTCAATGCTACTTTCTAACAAATTGAAACATCTTTGTATTCTTTGCCAAACCTTGAAATCCATCGTCTCTTTGGCCGTTTTCTTGACTTCATCTTTTCACCGGCATTTGTTCCTTTAATGTGCCCTAATTGCGCCGATTAGCACCAAGCGGCACAGACAACCCTGAACACGACTCCACTGCCATTCTCACCCGTCTGCTCTTTATAATCAGTGAATACAGCACTCGAGTCCGTGTTGTCTGCAGTCGGGTGCAATTAGGGGGTAAATCCCAGAGAGACACGTGAATCAAAATCAAATAGTGAAGAAAGTTTGAAAAAAACAACAACACTTAGAATACGAGAATAAAAAAAAACAAAAAACAATGAGATCAGTTCAAGAAGAAAGAGGGGCTGATAGTGAAACTTTCCATCATGGGGGTCCTTGAAATCCACCAGTCTATGCAATGTGAAGACGACATTATGATGTTACACTATGTGGTGACCAGTGCCCGGTGGGCAGATCAGGCCACCGACCAGGGAAGTGGGGAGCATAAAAGGCCACAGGACTAAAGGTTAGGACCCCCGGCTGAGACGGCGAGCCGATTCCATCAGCATAAAGCCCAGAGGTTACTCCAGCGGCCCTCGTCTTCTGTTTATTATTAACGCCCCTTTGCTTACGTGTGGCACTGCCCATTTCTGTATTCTGCCATTCATTGCTGCTTCATCTTAAAACATTAAGAGAAAGAAGGGATGAAAGCACTTCCTCCAACGTAGGCTTGTGTGTCAAAACAATGGAGGGCTGCCAGTCCCATGTGCTGCCTTTTGGCTGCCCTGCCTCCTCAGCTGACAAATGGCAAGCAGAGCAGTAAAAAAATAAGCCCACCCATCATTTGTCACATCTGCAGCCTTTAAGAAGTGAGACCTCTCTGATCATCCCAGCGATTACTGCTGATTCATCACGCCAGCCACTCTTCACGTCAGCCCCTTGCACGCAGCAGAAGTGTGCATCACAAAGAGGGGGCCTGGAGGACGAAGAGCCACCCCCATGGCCATGGCAGCTGGGAATCTTCTTCAAATGGGAGTATAAATAAAATGCTGTCAAATGCCACGTGTGTGTGTGTGTGTGTGTGTGTGTGCGCGCCACACAAATCTGTCCAGTTCACCAAACCTGCACACACAGACACAGCAGAGCTGGGGGTCTTACGATCTGTTATAGCCCCACAGAGGTCTGTGCTGAACTGGCAACCTTGGCTGTCGACTAAAAATCAAGAAATAAGCCACCAGGTTTGAGGGCACATATTTATATATAAGTACACACACACACACACACCAGCACAGGCTGCCAGGTCAGCACAGGCCTCAGTCTTACAGCGACTGTAAAAGTGACCACAACACTCAATGCCTCCTGATGGACCCTGTCACTGGGCACACCTGCACCCGCTGCTGCCACGTCAGGCTCTGGCCTCTCAACACCATGCATTGGATTAAGTGGCTGCCACATTGTTGGCAATTTGTCAGTCAGCCTGATCTCGTCAAAGTGCCACTCACAGTCACCTCCTGTGGGGACTCGTCTAACACTAAAGATAACGTGAGACAGGAAGTGAAAGTAAGACAAAGGTACAGAAATTAAAAAAAAAAAAAAACACAACAAATGTGCCCTGCCTCAAGCGGAGACCCCCCATGATGAGTGGTCTTTTATATTCTTTCAAATGCAACTCAGTGGGTTGTCTGCACTTTACTCTGACCTGGCAATGTGATTTGGGATTTTTCAAGCTCCCTTCAGAAGGTATTTTGCAACTAGCCTTTCATTATATAGTGCCTTTCACAGGTGAATGTATTGGTATTGTCATCACTCTTTAATTTAATATTGTTCTTTATCAGTATGCTGCTGCTGCAGTATGAGAATTTCCTCTTGGGATTAATAAATAAAGTATCTATCTATCTGTATGATATTGGACTTTTAACATATCTGCTATCAAATTGTGCCTCCCATTATGCAGTGGCGTCACAGCTATGTTTCTGTTATATAGCGCCTTTCACACATCTTTTTTTGTGTTTTTTTCTGTTCTCCCCGGCCACCTGGTCTTATTAATGGACTCGCCGTCAGAGACTTAAAAAGCAGCTCCATTACTGAAGGCCCCCCTCGTCTCTCAGATACACAGCTACATTACTGATTTTTATGAATTCCTTATTACTGTTCGGATCTCCGTTTGATTTGCTGTTCTGTCTGTGTCACTGTCACTTGACAGGACTGTGACACACTCTGAACACATCCTGGGTATGAAAATGGCAGAGAGGTACTTGTCATCTCTGCCCTCTGTGGTGCCCTGCACAAGTCTCCCTATGTATCTAGTTTAGAGTGCCTTTCATATGGAGTGCACCGCCATTAAATATATAGCGCCTTTCACATCTACCTTCCAGTTTTACAGTGTATTGATCATTTGATCACGTAACGCCTCTCCCATGTCTACCCACCGGCTATATAGCGCCTGTCACGTCTCCCTATGTCACACGTCTGTTCATTTATATACTGCCTTTCAAACGTATTGTCCTTATGTAGAGTCTTTCATATCCATTCTGAGACGTGTTGCTTGCCTTTGAAGTTTCTTCACATTGGCACATCAGGCCCTCAGGATTACTAAAGTTGATCTGATTTAACACACACACACACACACACACACACTCACACCCTATACAGCGTCTTCTATGCACATATTTATATATTCAAATCAAAGAAGTGCTGGCCTGACCTTGAGTGAGTTTTCTGGCAGCGTCCCTCCGGCGTGTTAAAGACTTTCAGAATCCCAACAGCTTTGCTTAGCAGCACGTTTGTCACCTCCGAACACACCGAGCCACAATCTGTGAAGTGACATCCACGGCGGCCTCCCTTCTGCGCAGCACACGAATCGTCACATCACAGGAGGCGATGGCACCTTTACACGATGCTCTCATTTAATGAGGGGTGCAAAGAGAGCAAATCTGCGGCGGGAACACTACCTGTTCACATGCTTGGTGAGGTGAGGCGAGTTCTAACTGTCCAACAGAGAATGGTGGTCAGAGCTGGTGGTCCGCACTTTCCTCTGTAGCTACGCCATTCCCCACATTTGGTTTCAGCGTGCAGCCTGAAGATCTGTGTAGCCAACTGAGATGGATGAGCCTCTCTTACCTTTACACTCACAGGAAGTCAGGGGCTGCTGGGCTCTCCAGACATTAGCAACACCTCCCAGGCTGAAGATCAAAAAGGTGCGAGTGCCAGGTGCCAGACTGAGGCGGCCAGTCGCCCAGAGACGACCATTCACACCCCAGCTGGGACTCAGGCCTCCTCCTTGCTTTGTCTTTCAATCTGTTTGATGTGCTCTGATGGTGGAGGTGAGCGTAGCCCACATCGGTCATCTCCTCCCTTCAAGCTCCCTAAATTATCTGAGCCCCCTCATAGCACATTCAGGTTTCCATGATGCCCGGCCACAGCCATTTTCTGATTCATTCATTCGTTTTAACCTAATGGGCCTCTCGTGATGGACATCAGCACTTAAGGACGGCACGAGGTGGGGGTTTCGAGGGGGGCTTACCTGTAAAGCTACTGTTCATTTCAGGGACTTCTTCATCATCTTCATTTTCCGGGTTGACTATGCCAGCATTTTGCATGTCATTGTAGGACTTGGTTCTCTTCGGAGTGGAGTGCTGGGAGCCGGCCTGGCTTTCTTGTGAAGCATTGCTGGTAATCACTTTCCCACTGGGGGGCTGGCTTGGAGGCTTGGGTGTTCCATAATAGTTACCTGGGCAACAAGAGGACATTTGCATATTAAAAAAAAAAAAACTCTCACACCACAAACCCCTCAATCGCCCCCAAAAAGCCAAGACAGTCGCCATCACCCTTTTGTAAGGACAATGTGGGGCTCTCGGCCCTGCTGGTGGACGTGCGTGAATGCTGGACACAAACACCAAGATAATTACAATTCATGGTAAAATTACGGAGACGAGAGAAATGGCATTGTTTGGGTGCAGCGAGCATGCAGGAGTGAAACAATGGAGGCACAACTTCACTTCATTACATCGGAATCTCGGCTAATGGCTTTTCAGTGGGCTCAGGCGCACAAAAGGTTACCTCGGGTAGCAACTTGACGCCTGCGACGATGCGATGCTGACACACACAAAGGAAGCAGAATCTGCGGCTTGGCGGGGCGACTTAAAACACTAGAAAACGGGGAGAGAAAGCGCCAACCAACACAAGACACACTGGGGGTATGGGGGATGGGGGTCTAGGGCTGGTGGGACACAATCGACCACAATGGCTGTCAACTTTCATGTGGACCGAGAGAGAAGAACAGAGAGCAAAAACTGTCACGACATCACTGATACAGTGAAAGGCGCTATATGATAGATAGATAGATACATACAGTGGTGTGAGAAACTATTTGCCCCCTTCCTGATTTCTTATTCTTTTGCATGTTTGTCACACAAAATGTTTCTGATCATCAAACACATTTAACCATTAGTCAAATATAACACAAGTAAACACAAAATGCAGTTTTTAAATGATGGTTTTATTATTTAGGGAGAAAAAATCCAAACCTACATGGCCCTGTGTGAAAAAGTAATTGCCCCTGAACCTAATAACTGGTTGGGCCACCCTTAGCAGCAATAACTGCAATCAAGCGTTTGCGATAACTTGCAATGAGTCTTTTACAGCGCTCTGGAGGAATTTTGGCCCACTCATCTTTGCAGAATTGTTGTAATTCAGCTTTATTTGAGGGTTTTCTAGCATTTTTAAGGTCATGCCATAGCATCTCAATTGGATTCAGGTCAGGACTTTGACTAGGCCACTCCAAAGTCTTCATTTTGTTTTTCTTCAGCCATTCAGAGGTGGATTTGCTGGTGTGTTTTGGGTCATTGTCCTGTTGCAGCACCCAAGATCGCTTCAGCTTGAGTTGATGAACAGATGGCGGACATTCTCCTTCAGGATTTTTGGTAGACAGTAGAATTCATGGTTCCATCTATCACAGCAAGCCTTCCAGGTCCTGAAGCAGCAAAACAACCCCAGACCATCACACTACCACCACCATATTTTACTGTTGGTATGATGTTCTTTTTCTGAAATGCTGTGTTCCTTTTACGCCAGATGTAACGGACATTTGCCTTCCAAAAGTTCAACTTTTGTCTCATCAGTCCACAAGGTATTTTCCCAAAAGTCTTGGCAATCATTGAGATGTTTCTTAGCAAAATTGAGACGAGCCCTAATGTTCTTTTGCTTAACAGTGGTTTGCGTCTTGGAAATCTGCCATGCAGGCCGTTTTGCCCAGTCTCTTTCTTATGGTGGAGTCGTGAACACTGACCTTAATTGAGGCAAGTGAGGCCTGCAGTTCTTTAGACGTTGTCCTGGGGTCTTTGTGACCTCTCGGATGAGTCGTCTCTGCGCTCTTGGGGTAATTTTGGTTGGTCGGCCACTCCTGGGAAGGTTCACCACTGTTCCATGTTTTTGCCATTTGTGGATAATGGCTCTCACTGTGGTTCGCTGGAGTCCCAAAGCTTTAGAAATGGCTTTATAACCTTTACCAGACTGATAGATCTCAATTACTTCTGTTCTCATTTGTTCCTGAATTTCTTTGGATCTTGGCATGATGTCTAGCTTTTGAGGTGCTTTTGGTCTACTTCTCTGTGTCAGGCAGCTCCTATTGAAGTGATTTCTTGATTGAAACAGGTGTGGCAGTAATCAGGAAATTGAACTCAGGTGTGATACACCACAGTTAGGTGATTTGTAACAAGGGGGCAATTACTTTTCACTCAGGGCCATGTAGGTTTGGATTTTTTTTCTCCCTAAATAATAAAAACCATCATTTAAAAACTGCATTTTGTGTTTACTTGTGTTATATTTGACTAATGGTTAAATGTGTTTGATGATCAGAAACATTTTGTGTGACAAACATGCAAAAGAATAATAAATCAGGAAGGGGGCAAATAGTTTTTCACACCACTGTAGATAGATAGATAGATAGATAGATAGATAGCTGTAAAGGCACTATATGATAGACAGGGAGGTAGCCAGACAGTTAGATAAGGCACTATATACACACACACACACACACACACACACACACACACATCTATAACAGATGCCCCGTGGTACAAGTACACTCTATCTACAGATACATCAGCGTAATGCGATCGATAGCGAGACCGAGTGACAGCAGTACATAAGGCTCACTTTTCCCACATCCACTCTCATTCCCACACCTATTATGAGGCCTAGAAATTATCCTGGCATCAGTGGGCACAAGGTAAGGACCAACCTGCACAGAGTGCCACTGCCATTGAGGGCACAGTAATTCACCAACACACCCACCCCCTTATGATGTGACTCTTTGTGGGTGAAATGCACAAAGTGTGTTGATGAGGAATAAGGAATGCAGGTGTTTAGGACCTCACAGACAGAAGAGGGGCACATCTGTGGACCCCACGCACCTAACAGCAATGACCCTGTAGACGTAAGACAGAGTCCGGACACCGGAGGGCGACATCGTCAGGTTAGGGCTACTATTATTTCAGGTAAGGAAGGTAAAGGCTTCACAGTCAGGTCAGGTGCTGATTAGCACAGGCAGGTACCACTTTTGCTGGACTCGACTCTGCACACGAGACAATAAGGATGCAATAACAGAGCTCAAGCACTAGAGGGCAGTGCAGCCAGGGATTCCTTCAATAAGGGGGTAAGGTGGGCAGACATTTTGAGCTCAGGTTCTTCTACTCACATGCTGATTAGCACAAGAATTTCACATGACAATAAGAACCCTACAAGCATATGATATAGCGCCTTTCACATCGATCTACGCCTGTCTGTCTCTCTGTTATAAATCACGTTTCTTAACCTGCTTGTCCAGAACAGGGTCACAAGGAAGCTGAAGCCGATCCCAGCATGCACCGGGCACAAGCAGTCCATTGGCAGAGCACCTGCCCACTGCAGGTGCCTTGTATGAGTATCCATCAGCACTTACAACAGGTTGATTAGTACATGCAAGTAAGACCTCACGGGACAATAAGGACCCCCTAAACACATCATATAGTGCCTTTCACTCCCACCTGCCTCCCATCTCTCCGTCACGTGGCACATTACACAGCACCTCTCACATCTCTCAGTAACTGTGGTGCCTAAGAGTGGCGACGTGTTGCATGTTGTTTAGCACACGGGCTCTGCACACGTGACAGCGGCGCCCCTTCAAGCCTACTGGCTATTTACGGCCCCCCTTCAGGGCTGGATGTGACACGCTGGCTGCTTTCCGACGAAACATCAAAACAACTCGGTTTACATGAGAGGAGCTCAAGTTCCTGCAGCAGGCAGCACAACAAAGAACTGACGTCAGGCGCCAATCCCCTGGCATCTTTACCTGTGACACTGTCACTTATTCATTTAGCACACGACAACAACACCACACGCACGCAAGCACAGGGCCACACAGCCATCCACCAGTGGTCCTCCTCTGCTGTCAAGCCACACTGCGGTGACACTTTAGGAACAAGCTGGCAGGAGAGTGTGGGGGGGGAGAAGTAACCAGCCCTGCCCCACGCCTGTTCCTGACAGGAAAGGACCCCCCGTGACTGACGTGGGGGAGGAGAGATGAAACAAAATAAATAAATGGATGGATGAGCTGAGGGCGGAGATGGGAATCAGTGGGACGAAATGGCAGGAAACTGCTGGCATCCCTCAAAGGAAAGCGCTGGTGTAAAAGTGAGCCAACAGTCGGGCAGCGAGTGCCGAAATCGACACGAGGGGACAATCAAGAAGAAAACAAACAAAGGCCACGTCAACCTCTGCTGACCTCAGAGCGTAACAAAGCCTTCCTGTGTGTGTGTGTGTGTGTGTGTGTGTGCGACGTTTAAAGTGAAAAGCTGGCCTGGAAACACAAACAGCACAACTTCTTGGTTGGGTCTCCTCATTCAGGGAATTGGAAATAAAGGTGGCAGCCGTGCCGCTCAGCGCCAGGGAGTGGTGGAGCAGAACTAAAACTCTTCGTCCGCAGTCCCAAAACGGTTCTGAAGCACATAAACGGATAAGCCCAACAGCCCACACCGTCCGACTCCAGGCACTGTGTGAAGCCTCGTCCCCTACTGACCCTAACCCTTGAAGTCAAGTCCTGATCGCGTCTAAGCATCTTGTCTCGTTTTCGTCTAACGCCATTAGTGAGTGTTGAGGGAATGGGGGGCTCAACGGGGGAGACCGAGAGGAACACTGGAGTTCACTCCCAAAATGCTGATAGCACAGCGTTTTAAAATGTGGGTGTTTCGGTTCTTCTCCAGTACTGACCCTAGAAGGCACCGAGTTCTTTTTCTTTGTTTCTTCTCCTCTGTTTGACGCAGAAGAAAATTCCAGAGATTAAATGGGACCCCAGAAATAAAATCAGTGCTGAGGAGAGTCGATCCTGTGCCCCTCGGTTTGTTTGCTCCGACTCCCTCAGCCTCTCCTCACGGCTTTCACTCCTCCGACCCGCCTTGTCGCTTTTCTCCTTGGACTTTCTCCAGTGCTTCCAATATGGAGCCCAATGCTTCACACAGCGCCCAGGGAGGCCTCAGCAGTGTGGTATGTACCTTGACTTGTACTCCACATCCAGCGCACCTCCTCGACGGCTCCTGTACACCATCTGGGTGTCGACGGTGATCAGCCCCCTGCCGCTGCTACAAGGGTCCTTCTCATATGGTGGACTGCCATTGTGTGTTCAAATCTACCATCTTTCTGTCACCATTCGGCCCAAGCCGGTGTGCTCTCCCGGTCCCAACAGGATTCTCCTCATTTTGTCTTAACCGGATGTTCAGGTCATTTTTTTGTAATTTAATAAGCGCAGCAGC
Organism: Polypterus senegalus; assembly: GCF_016835505.1. Lineage (NCBI taxonomy): Eukaryota > Metazoa > Chordata > Cladistia > Polypteriformes > Polypteridae > Polypterus > Polypterus senegalus. The sequence goes on along the minus strand of NC_053165.1, from coordinate 4,391,480 downwards.
CCTGGCACTGCCCCCCTTACTGGGCACCACTTTCAACATCTGCTTATTCTTAACAACCAGAGCCCACTGTTCCCAGTCAATTTTGCACCCCAATCTCCATACTGCGCCTTAAACTCCCACTTCTACCCTCTCATGTAGGACCCTATGAAAATCCCACCGGGGCGCCTCATCCGTGAAGCTGGGTGTGCCCCACCTGATCTACAGATACTGCGGTGACCCCTTATCACAAGAGGGGTGATAACGTGTAGTTGGGTCCATTCCAGTGCAGTCGTCGTTTCTTTCTATAAGTAGTCAGCACTCTTGGGTAAACGCAGCGTGCCAGCCATTTTAATCAGAGTGGCACCTCCTCTAACGTTCGAGAAGACATCGACCTCCTGACATGTCTACGCTTCGAGTTCACTAACTGTAGAATTCTGTGTGCCCAACTCCTGGTACTGGGAGTGCTGTAAAGAGTCGAGGCGGACCCTCAGTGTTTTCACCAGTTGATTTTAGGGTTCCTGCTCCTCCTCTGTACAGTGCTTGTATGGACTGGGTGTTGGGCAGGTTTGGGGGTCCGGCGGCTGAGGGATATTTGTTGGCGAAGAAAGATTCGCCGATCTTGACTTTGCAGACGATGCTGTGATCTTCAATGGAGGCTCTGATGGGGGACCTCGAGAGGCTGAGTGTCTGGGTTTGCGAGGGTCCTAATAAAAACCAAGAGCCAAGCCTTTAATGACCTCGTGAGCACGGCCATCAGCAGTGGGTCTGTCCTCACAGAGGGTGTCAACCTCGTCATTGAGAGGTTTACTGATCTCGGCAGTGACATTCATGTGACTCTTCCTATAAAGTCGGTAGACGGATTGGGAGAGCATGGGGGGTCATGAGGTCACCAGAAAGGGGTGTGTGGCGCTCCTGATATCTGCAAAAGGACGAAGGTCCAAGTCTTTAGAGTCCTGGTCCCCCCCGTTTGTGAGACATGGACGCTATCCGGTGTCGTGAGATGTAGACTGGACTCCTGTGTCTCTTCAGAGGGTCCTTGGGTCCTTGAACACTGGAGGGCAGGATTTCATTCATCCATCATCTTGGCTCACTTTATTGAGGGGTGGGTTACTCTGCGCGAGGCGCTGCTTTACGTGTCCCCTGGGTGTGACACTTGCTACCTCACACGTACTAAGCTCTGATCTCGGGGGGCTGTCACAGCTGCAGGTTTTGCCCACTTTTCAGTCACATTTACAATTATACATGGTGGCCGACTGGACTCTCACTTCAGGCATCATAGGTGGACGTGGCACACAAGTCACAGTGTCAATGGGTGGCCCTTCTGTGACTGTCCCTGCACTAATCTGTCGTTTTCTGCTCCACCTTTTCTCCTCTTACTTTTCATTTTGGAAATATGGACAGAACCGCAGACTTGTGAATGAAGCGCCCGCTCACATGAAGCTTCCTGCAGCCCATGTTCATAAAGCTGTGCGTCTGGACACGGGCAGAGCACCCAGATCCACCAGCGAATGTCACCCCCATTCCCCAATGGCACGCTGCCCACCAGCAGACTGCAGAGACAGGAATGGCTTTGGACGAAGGCGTGCAGAGAAGGGAGACGGCAGATCAGAGGCCTCAAAAGACAAACCAGTACCTTCATATGTCCCGATTTCAAGAAGAGTTCCACTTTTTTCAAGATCCAAAAAGTCCTCCACTGTGAGGAAGTTGTAGTCTACACCTGGGACCTCTCCTTCTCGGGGCGGGCGGGTCGTGCCTGGAAAAGAGCAACAAACATCCTGTGAGCCCTCGACGTTAACTCCGACAACAGCAGCTGCGCAAACAACAGGAAGGCAACAAAGACGGGACAGGAGAGAGTGCCCCCCCTAAACACCGGAAAGCCCCAGCAGACAAAAGCTTTGTGTACTTCAGGTATGACAGCCAAAGGGCAACACAGAAGAGAAGAGGCAAACGAAACAGAGATGGGAATTAGACACAAACGAGAGAGACACGTGTGGAGATTGATAGGACATTGATATCCTCCAGCGTCACACCCACAACCCCTGCCAGGCAGAAAGCAGCCCCGAGCGCCTGGCACAGCAACTCACTGCCTGCTCACTCAGACGCTGGTTAGTCTACCCAGGAAAGGAGAGCACCAGGACCCCTGGGAGACAGGTAGATAGAAAGAATTAACATGGCACTAAATAATACAGACGGGGGGGAAAAAAAAATAATAAAAGGCACAGCGTGTGGACAATCAGCTGCGCTTTTCTTGGTCTTCGGGGTCCGTCTTTATATACCTGGGGGTCAGCAAGGACACATGCAGTTCTTAAAATGGCAGCAACGGTTCATCAGTTGCTCATCTTGACAACCCATGACGGGAAACGGGCACATCGATGGCGTCACAGGGGATTAACTGACTGACGGACTACGAGAATGTGAACGTATGGAAAAATAAAATCAGACACAACCCAGTAAGGACCACCTCTTGAATGACACAAGTACCGTATGGCACAGTATGGACAGCACTGCCATGTGCCCTCACACATCACAGAGCCAAAAACACAGCGCGGGAAACACCACAGCCAGAGGGTGCCAGCCTGGGGAGTAAAAAGGCGCTTTAAAGAAATGGTGACAATGGAGGGGGGCACTGTGCCACACCACCTGCCCTTCAGAACAGGTCACCCACCTGCAGCTAACCCTGTTCGGGCCCAGCCAGTACTTGGATGGCAGACCACAAAGAAGCAGCTTGGGCTGTTGCTGGAAGAGGCCAGCAGGGGGTGCGTACCCTGTGGTCCGAGTGTGGATCCCAATGGCCCTCAGTGAAGTGACAGGGACACTGTGCTGCAAAAAATGACACCATCCTTTGAATGAGATATAAAACCAAAGTCCTGACTCTCTGTGGTCATAAAAGTAAAGAGCAGGGTGTCCACCACGGCCCCCAAATCATCCCATGTCCCTTATTGGCCGACTGCCTGAAGTTCTGTCTGTCTGACCCATCATCTTCTTCACTCCGCCACACAGCTTAAGGCCGCATGTTCACCAACTGCGAGACCCAGGCGACCTCCAAACTGGGACATGTCACTTTGGATGTCAGGAAGGCGCTATATAAAATCCCACAGGTTTAGGGTCTGGTCTCTCCGTTGCCATCCTGCTTTGCCAGGACCCAATGTGTCAGCGGGCTAATGGGTCACTCTGTAATGGAGTGGAGTGGACACCCAAAGGCCTGGGGGCCCATGGAGTGAGGGGCAAAAAAAAAGAGAGAGAGGTGGTCACTGTGAAGAAAGAAAGACATGGCGTCAAAATATTACAGAAAGAAGAAGCGATCTGCGTTGGGTCCTCATTGGGGGTCTTCACAGGAAACGTCATTCTGAATCTTCTCACTTACAGGGTGAGGACCACCGGTAAAGACTCAAATATCAAAAGCAGGATCATATCCCCATTTTTTCAGTTCTGCGGTCCCTTGTGTCCCATTAGGAGTTGAGCCCCTGAGGTCGGACCATTGCTTGACGTTTTAATCATGTGGCTGGAATTTCCTGCATGGACTAGAGGGCCAAAAATCTCGACATCTTGCATAACTGGACATCGGGATGAGTCCAACGTTCTGCCACGGGCGGCCATTTTCTTGTACTGCGGAGTCGGGCAGCACCGCACAAAAGTAACTGAAGTGAAGTCGGAGTGTTGGTAAGAAATTCTTAGGAACACAAAACTAAAACCGTTGTGTTGTAGGCCTCACAGCAAATGGCCCCGGGTTCAAAGCCCAGCTGGGGTGCCCTCGATGTGGGGCAGCTCAACAGGCACTTCACATCAATGTGTGTATGGCGGCCATTTGAGTGACGAATGAAGAGCGAGACGCATAAAGCAGCCAACGTGAAAACCAGGAAATCACAAGCAAAAGTCACAGCCAGGGGAGGGGGCACAGCAAGAAAGTCCAAAAGCAGTAAAGGCAGACCAGCGCAGGGTCAAAGGGGTCAGTGGAAAGGTCACTTCACAACGCTGGGGCTTCTGGGTTGTGTCCACAATCTTGGACAATCCCAGAAGTGCACAAAAACGGGCTTCACAGGGGGTGCAAATAATAATAATAATAATAAAATAGACGTGGCAGCACCCACGGTGAACCTGGCAATCTTGCTTGGATACAGACATGCCACACTAAAGCGGGCTCTTGGCAGTATTAATATACTGTTGGGGTCCGTGTCTATGTGGGTGGCCTGCTACGAGCCATTTAAACCCAAAGACGTGCACGACTTTGACCCATAAAGCCCACCGCCACCGCCTTATTTTAAGGTGTCTGGGCAGATGTCTTCACCAAGATCCATTTTTTTCGGGGTGAACTCAAAGGACATTTTCCAAATGCTCAACAATGTCATCGTCGTCTTACCAACATCTGACCCAAAACATCAACAGCATAAGCAGACACACGACCCCCAAATCGAATTCTAGCGCCGCTGGCCGTCAAGTCTACGGCCCGTGGGGGGTGAGCTGCATGTTAAAGGCGATTTCACACCACAGTGCCAACCATATGTTGCCATTGAGATGTTGGCACCGCTCACCAGACACTCCTTCACATCACCACCCCGTGCCAGCGAAGATATTCATTAAGCAGGCCCCACCGTCACAACAGACGGCTTCTATCTAAACACGCGGACCACCGCAGTGAAGGCACACGCAGTCAAACTACAAGATGCGATCTGGTCGGGTCAAGTTGGGTTTTGCTGTTATGGGCACCTGCATGTCTCCTCCTCAAAATAAAATCAAATGAAACATTTACAGTAGCAAAGTGAGCGTGGAACATACGCCGTCTTCAGCTGTTCTGGTCAGAAACGTCGATGTCCGCCAACCAACTTCTGCCAACCTGATACGAAGGGCACAAGCTGGGACAACAAGATGGGAAAAGGCTGAGCTACTTGTCAGCCAAAGAGCTCGAACTGCTTGGAAGAAAAGAGACGGCACCTGCAAAACAAACACGGCGAGGAAAAATGGCCGTCTGAAACCTCAGTAATTAGTACAAATGGAAACAATGGGGTGGCAAGAGAAATAAACTCGACCCCCTGGTATCAAAAGTCAAGGTGGAAGTGAAGAATTCAGGCGAGAACACAGACTCTGACCTACATTTTAAAAACGCACGACCACCAGGTTTCCATTTAAGGAACGTTTGTAAAGGTAACACAGCAAGAGGCCGAGAAATGAATTCACGCTGCTGTTTTCCGTTGGCTTGATGATCACCACACACTCCTCCCTGGACTCCTCCCTGGACCCCCGAAGACAGACCTCATTCGGTCAGACGGCCCAGAATGCAACAGAAAAAGAAAATCGGAGCACATCACACCAGTCCTGGCGTCGTTACACTGGTTACCCGTGTCTTTTAGACTCGACTTGAAAATGTTACTGATGCTGCATAAAGCCTCAAATAATCGGCGAATTCTGTATTTTGGAGGGCCTGTCCTCTCCCCACACTGTCTAATGGTGGTCTGCTTATTAGTCCAAGAGGCAAGACTAAAAAGTGAAGTGCTGAACCGTCAGTTACACGACAAATGTCTGGACTACGCCACCAACAGGGAGACGCCGTGGACCACTTCACACACCTCCTAAAAAGCGTGGCTGCACTTTCATAAATCAGACAGGCACAGAGTTATCGCCCTCTTCTAAGAATATGCAATCTTTCCTCCTCTTTACTTCCTCGGTTTTCTTTTCTGGTTCTTTTGTAGTGGCATCCGCCTGATCCACCGCCCGTGACCCCAAACGGATATCCCAACCAGTCACAAGGCCCCCGCGTCGACCCCTCTAAGACAAAACCGAAAATAAAATAAGAAAGAACGACTTAAGCAGAATGTCCAGGTGTATCTGGGTGGTCTTTCGTTTTGGGACCCTTGACAGATTTGTATTTTTCACCCTGGTCACCTGACCTGGTCACCTGACGGTCAATTCTATGTTTAAGGACTCTCTTCCTGTTAACTGTTCGCCTGCCTTATGTAAGTGTATATTTTTTGTGGATTATTTTTCTCAAGTAACTTTAATTTGCTTTTCTTTACTTGTTGCTATTTCTTCATCCTGTGTATTGAGTCAAACGTCGTCGTCTGTGTCCACGGGGTGGGCGCTCTTTTTTACCAAAACTACACAAACTAACAACCGATTTTAGAATAAACGCCATCGGCTCTCAAAGAACAAGCATCACGGGGCAGGCAGGCAGGCAGGACGAGACCTCAGGAATTTGCCAATGGGAACAAAAACACCAAAGGAGTCTCCGTCCAAGGAAGCCATGAACTTTTCTCAAATCTCGGATTGGGTCCGTCTTCACCTACGCTCTGCTAGTTTGCTTTGGACATTTTAATGTCGGTGAGCGAGAGTATAAAATAAGCAGGTCAAGTCGGGACGTCCTGGCTAATAAGCAAGGGGAGCAGCGCGGCTTCTCTCAGACCAAACTCACGGCCCACCACGTGCACAATTCAGTGAAGGCTGAAAACGTTCAACTCTCAGGGTCCGCACTCTGCTTGGGTTTAATGCAGAAAAATTTCAAACGAAAAAGCAGGAAGAGAACAGAAAGGCTCCCCTACGTTTTTGAATTTATTTCCATTTTATTTGTAGGAGACGGCGCTCCATGCACACTTTTTACAGTTTTATTTTGAGTGTCACTCTTATGGTAACTTTGTGGATTTGTGAGGAGCGCTGCGAGCAAAACAGTAGAACAGAAAAGTACACCAAAGCATAATCAGTGCCCGAGTCTGTCAATGGCGGTGCGTCATCTTCAACAGTTGTACCACCTGCTTGGACCCTGACATGCTCAGCAGGAAGCACAGTCCAGCGCGCACCTCACTGGAGTCGGAACCGACGTCATATTCATGTTGACTGGCAGAGTCGTATTGCTGACCTAACATGGCGCCAGTCGGGGATTAGCACATGCAAGTAAAAATTTCACCAAAGTATGCAGACAGAACATTAAGATCATAAGAGACTTCAGACAGCAGAGGGCGACGTAGTGACGGATTAACGGTGGTGCCAGGGAGTGGTGACATGAGGCACAAGAGACACATGACAATAAGGCCCCTTGGTAATTAATGTCCTTCGTTTATCTTAGCTCATCATGGAGACTAAAGGCACAATAGACTGGCGCTCGTCACATATGTGATAAGTGGAATTAACGTTTCCGTCATGCTGTGCCACTTCTGTAAATAACATTACAGGGGGCAATGGCAGAAAGTTTTTGTCAAGTGTCATCGTGGGTCTGGATCGGGGCTGAAATGGAGCATCGCTGGTTTTCTTCTTTTTTATGTTTCCTTTTCTGCCTTTCCGAGTATTCATTATTTATGTGCTTTCAGTTCTGGGGGGTGTGTTTAATGATGTACCCTGTCCCTTTTGGGGGGCTCTTTTTTTTTTTCTTGATACTTTGGTATATTTCTATTCCTTTTGTGCTAAGACTTCACTCGTCATAAAGCGTCAGATTGTTTCAGACTTTTTGCTCTTTACTCGTTTTTATTCGTTTTGCTGCTGGTTTTCCCCTCTTTGTCTCTCTGTAGACCGCTTCCTGCTTGAAGCCTGGGAGAAAACCCACCTTGAACCGTAAGTCTCGGCACGCCCAGGTCCAGAGTTTGGGGAGGCAGATAAGTACAACAGATTTTACGTTTTAATACCAAGACCACAAGACAATGCAATGTACGAAGATGTGTAAGACCACCTGGCTCACCCCACGTTGAGGCTGAGCCCACTCTAGCGCTATATATTTATATACAGAAGTGTTCTGGCGAATCGAGCGCGATTGTCAGAGCCTGGGTGGTCCCCCTTGGCAATTCGGGGACAATCATCAGAGCAAGGGGTGGGATTCATGCGCGGTTCTCGAAGGGGCGAGTGGTGACCCTCTCGCTTTACAATGGCAACCCACAACCCAAAAGTGGGGCACAACCCAGTGGTTAAAGGCTGCATGCGCTTTTGGAGTAGTCGTCAGGATCGATTCAATCAGGCACATCCTACATGGCGGGGAGAGCACACAAGTTACAGTTGAGTAGTCGTGTCGGGTACCGATGGGCAGATGTTCTGAGGGAAGACAAACCGCAGCGGGACATGTAATAAAGAGCCACAACTTGTCGACAAGTCGGCGTACCTGTCCATCGTTTCACTTTCATTTGTACCTCACGTTTGTAACGCGTCTCACGGCAGTCGCTGCCTAAACCTTCAGAGTGCTTCAGAGGCCTTAGGGCCACACCGCCCGCTCCTCCTTCAGTCCCCCCGCTTGCTCCTCGATATGTTTTATTTATATAAAGCCCCCGCTGAACTTGGTAATAAACTCGCACACAGGTAAAGATGGCACCAAGTTGGCTAATTAGCCAGGGTGTCGCCTCACTTGTTACTCACAGCCTTTTGTTAATTGAAGGTAACAAGTAACGTAACAAGTAACAAATCAAAAAGAAACAAAAAGGAAGAGGGCCCCCCCGTCCAGTAAATGTCATGGCAGCGGCGAGCGTCTCCGCAAGTCACAATAACATTAATTCTGAGGGGGCAGACAGAGGGCGCTAAAGAGAGTCGTTTGATTAAACAGGAAATGTAAAAAGAAAAAGACGTACAATATGACAGGCTGGTGCCCAGTGTGCCCGCCTTGTGCCCAGGATAGGCCTCACCTTCCCCATCTCCCTGCCCGGATAAGCAGCTTTAAAAAATGGACGGACTGACAAACCCCTGGCGTCACACGGTGGTCCTGCCTGACCAGAGGGGAGGAGGGCGAGTGCTAGTCCAAACCCAATTGGCTGTCAGCTCTCACATGCACACCTAGGCCCCGCCCCTGCAAGCTTAGTCCACAGGCTGGTTGGGCCAAGTCACTGGTGATCACACAACTGTCACACTGCGACTGGCACCAACTGAAGTCTGCAACTTAAAACCACTGGGCGAGTCGCGTCGTGTGACATGGCCACCACATACCACACGCACACGGAGTCTCCAGTTAACAAGCAGATCTTTAGGGCACAGAAGGAGCACACCCTGGAAGAACATGCAAACACCAAACCAGCTGGTCTGTGCCCATCACCCGAGGGCGGGTGGACACTTAATGACCTCAAGAAGAAAAACGTTTACCGTCCAGTCTGCATAACCGGAGTCGATACAACATCAAGAACCTGTGGGCTGCCAGCGCTCAGCCTGGTCACTCAGTCGCAGTCTGTCACCCTCACGCCAACCCTGCTCGCCTGCTGTATTCGAGCTGTGAAAGACGCTTTCCAAACGCCACATGATGGCACACAGAAGCTCCTCGTAGCAGCACAGGTGCACATCCAAAGTAACAGGCTTAATGAAATGGAGGAAAACCTCCAAACTGGAGCGGCTTCAGCCACCACAAGTGGGCTCATAAACACAAGCTGGCACCCTTGACTAACAATAGAAGAAAATGACAAAGACCACCACAAAAAAAAAAGTTTCTTTTTCAAGCAGACGTGTATCACAGGAGGTCAGCCTTACAAAAGAAGCCCCCTGAGTGGAGTGATTACTGTCTGTAGGCTACTGAGAGGTGGAGGGGGGCGAGAGAAAAAGAATAGGCGGCCCACCCCTCGGGGCGGAGCGACAGGCGGACGGCTGGACACACGCCTGGCAGATGGCATTCCAAGAGGTTTTCACAGGCCATCTGGAACACGAACAATGAATTTCGATACATGGCCGTCACACAAAGGGGGAGAGGGTGGGCCGTGCAGCAGCAGCAGGTCCGCCGGCCTCCCCATTTAAAGCTCTCTGGTTCTCCTTTTCTTTTTGCTTAGCCTGGCGTTTAAAGGATGAATAATGAAGCGCCATCACTCGGATTTACTGCCCGTGTAATAATGTCAAAGTTTTAAAAGGACGGCTCGACACTCTCCACTCGAGGACCTCCAATCACCATTCGCTTCTTGTCCCCGGTTCAACTTGGGCACGAGATGTCCTACTGGACGTGGACTCAACGCGAGAAAAGCCGTAGAAAGTGCCCATCAGCTTCTCAAAATGAATGGAGACCCCCAAATGAGGGGCAGCACGTCATCACAACGCTGGAGCAGAGAGCTCTTGATGTGCATTTTAAGACCCCAGTCAGTCACAGAAGCCAAGTTTCATAAACGCCAGGTGCCTGGTTAGAGAATTCGGGGACCCTGGTCGCCATCTCTGTGCATAACCCGGTTGGTTATGTGGCCATGTTACCCGTCACGTGTCTGCATTCAGCATCCATGGAACACGGAAGTCTTACTCTCGGCACTAAGGACAACACAACAAACAAGGCCGAGGTGACGTCACGCGACTCGCTGTCATGTGGCACGTCAGATGTGCCAATCGCAGTCACTGCGCCATGTCACCACCGGATATCGCAGCCCACGTCGCGTTTACTGACCTGCTAGCACAGTCGTACCCGCCCCCTTTTGCTGACAGTCAATAGCGCGCGGACTGACGGAGTGACAGCACGTCAAGTACGAGACATCAGACAGACGAGCTCCTCTTTTGCTTGTCAGGTTCAGCCTCATTCCTCAACCTTCCTGATGAGCATTCAGTGGTTCATTTGGCTGCCATCTGTCCTGCACACACAGCCGGACCCTCCAGCTTACCCATTTGAGACGGAGGGAGTGTGACGCCCCCCATTGGCTAAGGTTACCTAAATGAAGGCTACGACTGAAACTCGCTGGACAACTCGTCAAATGTGACACAAGCATATCAGGTAAGACCCCTCACTGCACACGGATACACAATCTGCAGGTTATTCTGAGCAGCAGCGGGCATCGCCGTCACACTCTTCAGCATCCCTGAGACCAACTCAAGCGCCAACTTCTACGTGGGGCGCCATCTCTTGAATTCCCTCCAGACTCCCCCTTGGGTTCCGACAGGCAGCTACCGCTAAACTGGCCAACCCGGCCCACCCTACTGCCCAGCGTCCTGTTAAGAGACATCCGCCAGCTACGACGACACTTTGAGTTTTAACAACGTATCACATACTGTACGGTTAAAGTGCAAGGCCTTGGGGGGCAATTGAAAAGGTGGCATGGGACTCATTAAGGCGCTCGTTACGAAATCACACAACGAGACCACCTGGGAAAGTAGGACGACAGCCACAATGACGATGAAACAACCCACACGGAACAAACAGAACTGCTCACCAATCGTAGCTTCGTCACTTCAACTCTGACCCTCAACATTCCAGAACATTCCCTCCCCTCACCTAAACACTGGCACTGGGAAGCGAGCACCTGGCCAACAAGCCAAAGGAAAAGACAGAAACAAAATCCTGCAGCCACAGGGGGGCACCAGGACCGCGTTTGAAGCGCATCTCTCTGCTCGTTGGCGAGTGAGGGGGCACCGCGACAGACTGATGCCCCTTTGGGAGAGATGGCTCCTGCTAGGGTGGGCACCATGCCAAACCCACGGGACTCTGAACTGGATTAGGCCTGCCTGAGCAGCTCCTGTTATGGCTCACATTTACATTAAACTTTTGCTCCCATTTTGGACCTCGCTGAACAAACAAAGAGGGCGTCAGTTCTTTTCATCCTGCCTATGCCCACTTGGTTCAAATCAGGTGTCACAATCCATACTGCTGTGATCTTGAGGTTCCTCAGCACAATAAGCCCCAAAATGCACCCAGAATGCCCGCTAGAGGGGGAAAAACCTGCCAAACCCCAGCTAGTCACGACAAAGTGCAGATGGAGAATCTTTAGAAATACGACAACTTGGTTCCTTTTCTAAAAATTCTAAGTTCTGAGAGGCACAGAAGTTGCCCGAGAAGAAAAAGACAAACCAGAGGGGCAAATAAGAACCACAAACACAAAGAACAGTCAAACAAAACAAAAAAACTAATAAAAAGAAAAGCCAAGTGGTCAAAATATAACACAAGCAAACAGAACACACATTCAATGAACCGCAAGGGACTGAGAACTTTAAAGGGCTGAGGGCCGTCCCTGAGGGAGATGGGCATGTAGCCCCGCATCTCGAGGGACCACCCACAAAACATACGGAGACGTAAAGAGACCGAATGATCAACAAACAACACGGACATACGAGACATCTGAACGGCCCTGGCAGAGGCAGCACAGGGACTGGCAAGACCACCCATAAGGGGAACACTGGACGTACATTACATGACAATCGGCTGATTGTGGGCCACGACGTTCAGCCCTTCCAGGTGTCCCGATGTCAGGCAGGTCTTAACTGATTATTTGGTAATTTGGGGGTCCACAGAGGTTACTCTTTACTGAGAAGTCAGTCAGTGTCACCCCAATTTCAAACTGTAAATATCAAACGTTCAACATTTACAACTCCAAACCCTGCAGAACAGCAGGACCACCATGGGCAGTGCATCCTGACGTCACAGGAAAGACCACCAACCAGTGAAAGACATGTGGGGCTTCCCCCTTCCTCCATTTTTGATTCTTCACACCAAAGAAACACACAAACTGTCTCCCACCATATCTGTTTTGAAGCCCCCTTTCTGTTTGTGAGGAATTCTACGAGATGCCAGGGCAGGAGGGTCAGGAGCCCCCGAATCGCAAGTCTCAAATCTGTTGACGCCCTTCATGGACAGAACCTTCTCAATAACTGATGGCAGACACACTATGTTGCCATATTTCCAACCTCGTTACAACTTCTAAAACCTTCTGGTCAGTGCCAGGCATTAGCTGTGCCCGCAGCGGGCATCTCCACTCATTCTCAGTCTATAATGGAATCTCAAGGTGACATCACAGCTACTGCTCTAGTTTCTCCAAACAGAACGGGGTCACCCCAATTACAGGAACATGACTGGGACCCACGGGGCATGGCACCCACAGGCTTTAGGAAAATGTGCAGCAGAGTGAGAGAGACGAGGAGGAGGAGGAGGAGGAGGAGCTGATCAGCAGCCAAGAGGTCACACACTCTGCTCCGCTCCCACATCACACCACATCCTCATTGTCATCTGCGATGGGCCACCAGTGGGCACAGAGGGCCGAGGCAGCACATGTGAGGGGCCTAAAAGGAACACCGACCAGGGAAACGTCAACACAACGCCGGACTCCCACAGAAAAGGTGGTGCCACCTCTGTGGAGTTTAATGGATGCTCGGCGGTGATGGGCAGACGGGTTAAGGGCATCTGCCATTTGCTCTTTGTACCAATGAAGTGGTGAGACCTTCAGGCTGCCGCAGGTCAGGCAGCACTTCTGAAAACGCCATTCACGTGTAAGGAGGTCAAAGGACACTGAAGTGTGGTGATGGCAACCACCAAAGTCCCATGGCACGACTTCTCCGTCGATTGGCGCCTTCACTTTCGCAATCTTAGTGTGCTGGGGACGCCCAGTCAGGTGGTGTGACTCAGCAGAGAGCCCAACAACAATCAAAGTGTCACAAGTCGGAGGGCCGGAGTCCGGTGTGTGTGTGTCGTGTTTCGGCCGGGGCAGTGCCCCCCAGTGGTCTGCTGTTCACACAGTCATACTTTAGGTCTCTCTTTTGATTCTTTCATTTCTATGAATGTTACTTTTGTCGATTGTTTGAATTACTTTCTGTTTTTGAGCGTCCCTCCTATGTTTCTAAGCTGCCTGGCTGATGTTCCGAGTGTTTTTTCACCGCCAGGAACTGCCCACCCCAACCATACTCATCCAGGGGGGTCTCCCACAGCTCCTGGTGGTTCATTTCGAATGTCGATGAGCTCTGCGCTTTCTTGTGATCAACTCGATGTTTTTTTCCTTTTCCGTGTTTCAACCATTCATGAGGATTTCAGCATCAGAACTGCACTCGTCCACTCTGCCCATCCGCTCTTTGTCCGCTCTTTGTCATTTGTCTTGCTGGTGTTTGCCAGTGTCGTCCCCCCTCTAGTGGGCTCCATTGGAAGTGCGTTTACAGCCTGTTACAGCGCCGTTCGAGGTTGGGATGTGACACGTTGGTCGTTTTTCTACCGGTGAAAACCCTTTTGGAGGTCAGGTAAACGTTTAACACAATAAGATGAGGGTCTACGATTATGTTCACCTGCCCACCACGCTGTTTAGCAGTACGGCTCCCTCGCCACCGAGTTACGTACGATTTCATCACATCCTGTAAGGCCCTAACCCTCTTCAGTGGCGCTACTCCTCCATCTGCCCGTGTACTCGGTGGATTATGGGATGCTGACTGAAGGGACACTTGAGTGGGTTTGCCCCGCTGTGGTGGCCTCTTCACAGATGGGGTCCGTGTCAATGTGCCAGTATGGCACCTCACCAACAGCGTGGCACTTACAGCCATTTGGCGATTTTGATCACTCTGTTGACTTACAGTTTATGACTGTGGGTGGGCGGCCCGTAAGGTGCATGCTGGTTAACGGCGAGACTGCCGACGCCTGCTGTACTTAATGCTCCAATACTAAATTTCTATTGGCTGTCATCATCAACGTAAAGATTTTCATGCGTACAGAAGTAACAGAACCTCAGTCCTTCTCTCCGTTTCGTATCCAAGTCTAAACTGTGGTGGTATGGTGACAGGCCGACTCCGAGCCTGGGACTCCTGCAGTCACTCGGCACAAACCTGAAGACCCTCCTCTGCGTTCTCAGCGGCTGGTGAGCTCAGCTGTCATTTATGAGGCGCCATGTCACCGTCACATAAGCAGGCTGCAGCCAGTGGTCTTCATCTTCAAACCAGCCAATCACGACACAGGTTTTCTTCACATCCCCCCATTCAGAACACGTGCAGAGTCACCAACATGGCCACCGCTGCTGCCATCAAAGTGGCACCATGGCAGCCTCACCCACACACACCCCACAACGCTCAGCATTGTCACAATCAGCGGCCAAAACAAAGCGTAACACGACATCGGGCCTTCATCAAGTGCATTAAGTTCCTAAAACGGACCACTTCGACTTTCACATTCACCGCAATGACATCTTCATCTCTTTCTGGGCTTTACCAAATACCTCATGGTCTTTATGGATCCCCGATGCTCAGCAGAGGACTTGCTAGCAACACATGTGACTGTCGTGACCAGGAGTCACAAACATGGAGGGATGGGTGCGAGACCCTCAAGACAGGCCCGGTAACAAAGGAGGCTCGCCCCAAATCAGCCACTCCTCACTCCCGGCCTAGTAGGCCCTCACAAGGACAACTGGAAAAATGCCAGGAAAGAGCAAAAAAACTAAACCAGCAGAAGGAGGGCCATAAACCCCTGGCATGTGCACAGGAGGGAACGCAAAGGGTCTTTAGAAATAAAGTCTCCTAAAAGGCAATCCAAGTGCAGACAGCACCAAATCCACAGTCCATCAGTAAAGCTCACAGGAATCCTCCACAAACGTCGTCTTCTGCCACTCCTGAGCCTTCTGTATCACCAGTGAGGGCCCGCCTCCCGGGGCTCCACCCACAAAGAACATGTAGGCAGCCAATACAGAATTACAAGCATAACAGAAATGACACGAAGCTATGAAAAGTAATCATTCAAAAGTAACAACAAGGCGCAAACGCCACTTGACAAGTGACAGTGACGAGCCGAGTGGCCCAATTGACGGAGACTGAGAATTGTGTAAGCCCCACCCCCAAACACAGGCTTTATCGTGGCACACTTGGAATGTCTGCGCAGACGTGTCACACATTTGTCATAGTAACTGTAAATATTCTGCGTCATGGTGGCTTTAGATTGTAAGAACTCTTTAAGGGAAACCCAAAAAATAAAAATAAAAGGTCCACTGCAAACCTTAGCAGAGAAGTGACAGGGTCCCCTAAAACCCTCAGTGACCTGGGGACGTCACCACTCTTGATCCCGGACAACAGAGACGGCTGCTAAGTGGCTGAGCTGCCATCGTGGGGAGTCGCCCTGAGTGGGCACACCAGTGGTGCCACGTGCACCGTGGGGTTGTGTGGTGCACCGGTTCTGTAAAAACTGCCAACCCCTACAGGGGAAACCCCAAAAGGGTAATGGCGGAGTCAAGCGCCAAGGCAGGGAGGTGCCGTTATTTACTTGCTACTTTATTTCACTTTGTCATTCTGGGGTATCGAGTCTTGCAGGACGAGGGCAAAACGAGAATTTCAACAAGGCAGCCGCATAAAGGCACACCTTCTAGTCGTAGGGGGTGTCAGACTTGACGACTGCCGTCGCTGATCTCGTGTCTGTCAGCCTCCTTCATCGTCGTGACTGAAAATCGCCGAGCGTGTCGACTTTCCAGCACCTGTGCTCGCCCTTTCTGAGTCAGTCAACAGTGTGCTGCCTGATGGAGACGCCGTTATACGAGGGGTAACCGGTACGGCGACTTCAGCCACGATCTCACCCTTTTTTTTTCCCCCCCCTTATGGTATGTACAATACGAGACATCAGACAGACGAGCGAGGTCCCGAACACCCACACTTCACATTCCTATTGGCCGTACTCTACGCACTGCACTACCGGACGAGCATTCATTGGCTGTCAGCCCTCACGCTCACAGAGCCACATCTACGACTAAAGACAGCAAGTCACGGGGTCTGTCACATTAGTGACCCATGGACCGCCTCCAACTCGCTAGAATACTGTAATGTGACATGTACTTCACAGACACACACACACACACAGCTCTGAGGCCCTGACCGGTCATCGTGGACCTTAGGAAATGACAAAGCACTCTCATCTTATTTGACAGTTATTAGCATTAAAACAGACCGAAAACTCGGACCACCACCCTCCATAAGCCCCTCGATTCCGTTTGATGTGAAGTGTGACCTTAACGGTGGGAAACACTTAAAGGACGAGTAAGAAGCGACGAGCTGCTGGCTTTCAAAGAGCTCTGCACAGTCGTTCAAGGAGACCGCAACATGATGTGACAGCGACCTCCCCAGCGTTTCACCTTCTGTGGACTCCACGCGTTCATCTGGCGGCGACACCCGAAATCTGATTGGTCCCAGTAGAATATCCGTAGTAACGACCGCTTCACCCAACCAGTGCCATAAAGTGCAAAGGGAGCACAGCAGCCGGCTGTCAGACGCTCTTCACCTGCAAGTTGATCAGACGCGCGGCTCTAGTGGCACTCAGGACACAAATGGCACTGAGGAAGAGGAGGAACAGAAGACAGGCCACGTCTCAGGATACCTCCAGACAGCAACAAGGACAATGGGACTGTCACTCTCAGGGGTGTAGGTGTGAGGGGCCACCAGTCTGAACCATCATGGCCACCTCGTATCGTGCTGGGTGAGGTCACTGGCAGGCTGCTGGATCATCGACGAGCGAGGACAGGCGTGGGGACAGTGATGGGGACATATACACTGGCTGTGGGTCAGCGAAGGGGTCATGGGCCCCAATGTTGCTACTTAGCCAGTTTCAAGTGACTCTGTGTGTGTAAACAGATTTGTGTCTTCACGTGTCCTCGCTCTGCAGCAGCACTCGAAGAACACTATATGAAAATAAATGGAATATTATATAGCGCCTTTCGCGTCACGTCTACCTATTACAGAGCACCTCTCACCCTTACCTACCCGCAATCATGGCACCATGTTAATTAGCACATGAAAGTGGGAATTAAACCGCACTTTGCTCACAGGACAATAAGGACGCTACAGACCTCTTATATAGCGCCTTTCACACCTCTCTATTATACAGCGCACTGCACGTCTATTTAACTGTCAATCACTTAACATGGCGCTGCAGAGTTCTGACGTGTCCATTAGCACGTACAGTAAAAGTATGAACTGCCCTGACTTGGGACGATAAGGACCCTACAAATACGTCATATAGCGCCTTTTGCACCCGTCTAACTTACATACTGTACAGCTTTTCACATCTATGGGTTATACAGCACCTTTATCTCACAAGTGAGCGGCAGTGTGTCACACGCACAATAAGGACCTCATAAAAGTACAACAGACTGCAGACACTAGGGGGCGACACAGTCAGAGATACCCTGAGCTCACTGCCCAGCACTGGCACACGAGGACCCCTAGTGGGTCACAAAGACACTGCATGACTGAAAGTGGATCACGACACCAAACTGGAGGAGCACTGCACTAGCGGGCGACGTCGTCAGGTTACCACTGTTCTTTCAAGGTGAGGAAGGCAGCCATTTTGGTCCTTGGACACACTAATGATGGTGCCAGGGAGCGGCGAGGTGCGGCCTGTTGATTAGCACTTCTGAGAAACAACTGTAGAGAGGCAGACATGAAAGGTGCTCTGCTAGGGAGTACCCAGTCCAGACACTAGGGGGCGATGTTATTTCAAGGTAAGCTGAGGATGGCAGACAATTCCAGGTCAAGTGGCACTCTGGGGAGCAGCAAGGTGTGGCATGTTGATTGGCACATGTAGGTTAAGAATTTGACAGCACTTGTTTTTATGGGCACAGTTTGCCAATCATTAAATGCTTATTTTGCTGCCAGTTACGATTTCATACACGCCATTTTTAATTTACTTTACTAAATAACTGCTGCCCTGTTTTAAATTCTAAGTCACTTTATATTCTGATGTTCTTACACTCTAACCTGTCAGACTAAAGCACTCGATCATCTACCTCTGCCAGGTCACTTCACGTTGTGCCCCTCTGTGAGTGCAGGTGTGTGTGCCCGCTGATGGGTGTGTCTCGTCATCTCACTCTCTGGGATGTGCTGCAGAAGCTCACCGGGTGTGTGCCAGCGTGCCCTGTGATGGGCTGGCATTGGCTGCTGCCCTGCCCCCAATGCTGCCAGGTTAATCTCCAGTACCTCAATGACCCCGAAGTACAAACAAACAAAGTTTTCCACGGGGGTCCACTAAGCACTAATAACCCTGACTCACTGATGGCTCCTGCTGGTTCTGCCCGTAAGACCCCTTGTTCAGCTTTGAAAATGACTGACTGACTCCAAGACCCTGAAAGAAGCTCCACAAGACCACTTGACACAATGTCCCTGTTGAGGGGAGTCACATCCCCACTGCTGAGGGGTCTCCGGCTGTTACTGTGGAGTCACCTCAGCATCAACTTGGGGTCAAGCCAGCCACTGATGACCACTGCAGGCCCATTGCTCACACCTGTGTGTTTCACTGCTTATTTGCCCACCCTTCAGGATTCACTGCTAGTGTGGGCACCTCCTGTTGATCCCCCCCAGTCTACGTGCAGACGATGGCACACTGTCAGTGAGAAGGCTCTGCAATGGGTTGGCACTGGTCCTGGCTGATGCTCTGTAGACCGACTGGACACTGGCACACACATTGGGATTCAGAAGCCCACCTGCCGCACATACAACTTGGAGGGCAGAGACTTTTTCACAGCACCGTGGAGAACACAGCTGCTAAGCCACCCGCTAGATGATGGCCGAGATGGAGCCCACTGTGCTGCCCCCTCAGGTCGTCACTGCGCTGGCTCCCTCCATCGACACTCCCGTCACGTTCAAAGGTGGGCCGGTGCCACAATCAGCAGCTCTTTGCGCCCGGCTTTGTCTTCAGACAAATGAGCGCCACCACCACGGTGACAGGAGACCACCGCTCAGCATAAAGAAACCAATCACCGCGGGGGCCACATAAAGCCCCTAAACACACCTCAGCCCCAAGGGTGTGTGACTGGGGTCAAACGGTGGCCTGCCAGCTTCGCGTGCCACAATGGCCTCAGAACATCAGAGACCCCCTCATCCACCTGAGGCTCAAGTGATCTGTGAGGGGCTCAGGGTCACACAGGACTGCGAGTTCAAAGCCTTAACCCCTCCGGCACACTGCCTGGACAGAAGAGATGTGCAACACGCATGACATGCCAACGTGCCAGACGCAGAGTGACGTGCCCGCCGTGATGAATATGCAGGAGATCAAATCTGCAAGCTCGTCTCACACAAGTCATTAGTGAGATTACGGAGCAGCAAAAGGCTGCGATTACGGGAGCGTCAAGTGTGCCGACGTGACAAGTCACAAAATGCTTTGTATTGGCACGCGACTTGCGACAGGCGTCATTAAAAAAGTGACAAACTCAATGTGGAGTAAAGACGACTTCGCTCAAAAATACAGCAGACGTGTCAGGAAGGGAAAGTCAAAAAGTGAAAGACCAAGACGCACGTTACCAGCAAGGCGGTGGCAGAGGAACGAGGGCAGCATCAGCGTTATGACTGCGCCAACGGCACTCCGCGATCCAGATGCAGCAGCACTGGGCACAAGGCAGCAGTCAAGCCGGAGAGTACCGTGTGGCAAGGGTACCGCAGACATCATCAATGTGCCAATGAATAGCAGGTGCCAGTCCAACATTCAGCCATAAAAAAAATACACACCTGTGCCAGTGTAACAAACACCCTCAAGTCAGGGAATGTGAAAGAAGCAGACGGGCAAACACCAGGCAATCAGTGGCAGGGCAGGTGGCAATGCATCTGCAAAAAAGCCAAGCGTCTATCTAGCCATCTGTCATATAGCGCCTGTCACCATCCTCACAGCACTGTACATATCCGTCTCATACTCTTCAGAGTGTCACCTCTCCGTGACGTTTACCATTCAGCCTGGCATAAGGCACTACATTCAGTACTGGGTAGATATACAAGATCCAGTAGACGGAGAATCAATCACCTTACTTATCTACACATCAGAGGGACAGACGGGCATGAAAGGCGCTATATAAGATAGGCCAACAGGAATGCCACCATCTGTCTAACGCCTTTCACGTCTCACACATCTATACACCTCATTGATCCACAGATAGACATGAATGGCAGCGTGTCACAGATGTGAAAGGCGCTATATCATGCACAGGGAGATGAAAGTGAAAGCCACCGCGTCACTCTTAGACAGACAGGGAGGACATCAGAGTTGTCATATAAGATGGTCTAAAAGGCAGTGGGTCGATATGAAAGGCGCTATACAGATAGGGTCTGTCTGCCTACCACAGCTATCTATTCATCGTTGTGCCAGTCAACCTCGTGTGGCCTCCCTTATCGGGCCCAGCCAGGGTGCCAGCCCTTTGAGGTGCCCACTCATACACACACACACTACATGAACAGACTGGCATCTGGGGGTGTGGTGGGAGTAAACCGCAGTACTCAGAAGATGAACACAAGCACAGGGAGAAAGTGGCTCCAACCACGGCACTGCCAGGCCACCCAGACTGGCATTACTGCACCAGAACTGGGCACATGGCAGTGTAGAGCAGATTTAAAAATGGGCCCCTCACAGTTATCTTTGAATATGTTATGAAAATGTCCAATATGCAAAAAAAGGAGTAACTGACTATGTGACAAAGTCATATCAGTCACCAAAGTCCCCAAACGCCCCTGAACTGCTGCACCTTGACAACACTTTCTAACTTTTTATTTCTTCTCTCTGATTGGCTGCCGCGGTGAAGCAGGAACCTTCTTGTTTCATACAGCGCCTTTGACAGGCGGCAGCCAGTCAGTGGGGGCCAGTGGGGCTGAACTGGGCGCCGTCACATTTTATATAGCGCCTTTCAACGCCAGCACACTGCCCCTCCCAGTGCCCCATGCTTTACAAGTACACAGAGAGACTCGGATTGCTTGCCAGCATTTGGGGCACCGACTGGACTGAATCCAGAAGAGGGCCGTTTTATATAGCGCCTTTAGCAGCGAGCGCCAGCTTTAGGAGTTCAGTTAGGGAACACAACTGGGGGAGCTGACACACCAGTTACAACAATGGCCACCATTAGGAGAGAAATACAGAAATAGACAGGCAGGAAAGGCGCTATATACTGGATGAGAGAGACAGACGGACAGAGCGAGCGAGCCTATCTATCTATGACAGACACACAGTATACTCTCATCATTTTACATTTAATTATGTGGCCAACGCCTCTTATCCAAGGTGACTTCCTACGTTTGAATTACAAGTCATTGAGTTTCTTTTGGTTTTCCAGATCCCCCACAGGCAGGTGAAGTGACTTGTTCAGGGTCACACTGTGTCACTATTGGTGTCTGAACCCACGGCCTCAGGGTTTGAAGTCCCTGGCGGTGACCACTCCACCACACTGCCTGCCAGTATAATAGACAGACTGGAAAGGCGCTATATGATAGACAGGCTCAGTTCTACCACCACAGCCGGCCCGGTGGTCAGTGGTGCTGCCTCTCCTTTCCAGAGTCCTGGTGGTGGTAGTGTGCCCACCTTGTGCCCGTGTGGAGTTCCCTCTCATATTCTAAAGTTGTGCATGTCAGGCTAACTGGTGGCTGTGTGTGTGTGTGTGTGTATGTATGAGGACTGGCTCCCAGTGCTGCCAGGATAAGACAAGGTCCTTAGTGACCGCCCACTGGGTATGTGGGCACTATTTGGCACTCCACCTGAGAGACAACATGGGAAGAGAAACCTGGGGGCTTAGTGGTGATGTGAAATGTTGAACAGGAAGGTGACAGCCATACTCCAAGTAAGTGACACAGTGACAAGGTGGGCAGCGCAGCTCTGGGGCCGCGTGAAGATCAGCATCTGGGTGTCCCGGGGTTATATGGGGCGAGCACCACAGCTGGCTCTGTGCAGTTTTCTAGATGGCTCTGCAGCGGACAGAAAGCCAATGTCATCAAGCCACCGAGGTGTCAGGGGACTCGAGTCAAGGCGCCAGCTGCACATGTGAAGCTTCCTGCACACTACCGACTCTTCATGAAGATGCGATGACAGAAAAGTGTGGCGGTAATGGATGAGAGAGCTGGGCATGAAGTGGTGGGACAGACACTGGCAGCCTTACAAACTGGCTCCAAAGAAGCGGCGCCAACATGGCGGTGTGGCATGATCTCTACAGTACCACCAGCCATTGCCTTACCATTGACAGACAAAGTTTCCTGATAGAAAATGAAGAGAGGGGCATCCGAGACCACTAGGAGGAAAGCGGGCATGCAGTTGAGAGGGCCACCCTGGACAACGGGAATGTTGGGGGGACACAGTTACTGAGCCCCCTCAAGCCAGACCTTTACTGAGCACACAGATGTGAAGAAACTTAAGACTCATTAGGAGAAGGAAGAAGCGGGCAGCTGGGAGAAGGGGCATTGGGCAAGCCACCCTTCCAGGTCTGGCGCAGAGGGTCCCGTAGGATGGCAGTGGTCTGCATCAACACAGTCTGCCTTCCTAAGACAGCATGTGTCATACGTGTTCTGAACAGAAGGCAGCTGTGTGCCAGTACCAGTCTGTGCCAACTGAGGGCTGGGCTGAGGAGGTGCCCCACTAGAATGTTACAAGCCCAGGGAAGACAGACCTCAGTGTGCAGGCATATATGGAGGGGATGCTGGTAAGCTCTGGTGCCCTGTGCCCCCTACTGGTGGTCCACCAGCCCGAGGTCAGTGACCAGAGACCCCTGACCTGGCACCACCATGCCCAAAGGCAAATCAAACTCAAACCTCAACAATGACATGGACCCTCTGCACCCCCCACCAACAATGACGCAAAAATGTCCAGCCAAAGAATAGAAAGAGAAGCAAATGTGGCATCAGAGTGACAAATGTGACGCATCGAGGGGCTGTCGGAGGCCCCACTTCATCACCCCGCTGTCTTCATCCATCGACACCACTTGCTGGTGCTGCAGCAGCAGGCCCGGCTCTGACGCTCCTCATTAACGTGTGCCACGCTGACCTTTAATGGGGTCTCGTCGGCCCGCAGCGCGTCCCCTTCCCTGGCCACACTCACACACTGCTGACACGAACAGGAAAAGTCACACAGAAAGTGGGCGCTCGATTGGACTGCGGCACCCATCTGCCATCAGCCCAAAGGTCTCCAGATGTAAATGCGCTCAAGACGGGCACCAAACGCCCAGCCGCTGGCACCAAACGCTGCAGAAAAATGACCGTCTGGGCTGAACTCTGATATGTTAAGGGTGTGCGGACTGTCAGGAGTTACAGCACTACTTACATGCCACCCACACCATAACGTACCTGTGTCAGTGTGTGCCAACTTGGGGAGGGCAACTCACAGGTCAGCTGTCTGCCATTTTCAGAATGACTTGCTTTGAAATTCCTGAACAGAGCGAATAAAGTTTAACGTTCAGCCAACCAAGTGCTTTCTTGGACAGACGGACAGAGGGGGCGGCATGGGGACCTCCAGAAGAATGACATCACGTTCACCTGCAGGGGGACACCTAGTGGAGTCTGAGGGGCAGTCCAGGTGAGGCGGGACACGGGAATCACAAACAGAGCCCTGAAGTCACGTTGGTGAAGTGAGGACCTGGACGAGACATCAGGGCAGAGTTGTGATTGGTACGAGCCATGGCATCATTTGGCCTCATTCAGGTATAAAGGGCACACCCGGACCACTGCGGCCAATCGGTCACAGCACCTCCGACTGATAACTCAATGGCCTGGCCATTAGCAGCACAGGGCAGACGCCAACTATGAGGACATACCCAGAGATGCCAATCAGAGCTGTGTCTTTTCTAGACTCCGATCACAATGCCATCTTCCATAGCACAACTCCACAGCCAGTCTGCACCTCCCACCTGTGACCACATGCACTCCCGTGGCATTCATTGCACCAAAAATAACAATAAAGTCACAGAAGAATGTTGAGATGTTCAGCTGGTGTGGCATAAGCACGTGCCAGTGGGTATTCTATGAACTTCTACATGGCAGCAACGGACACAACCCTGGGGGAGATGCCACCCCATCACTGGGCAAAAGATGCCACTCTAAGTTTACAGTTGGGTTAAACAGAATGCCCGAGTATACCCACACGGACACGCAGACGTCACGAGGAGACGAATCCAAGCCCTCTGAAACGTTCAGCGTTGCCCCCTTGAATTTCAGGTGTGGCCTCACACATTTTATTGTGCGTGTGATACAAAGCTTTGGTTCTCTTGACGATGTCATTAATCGTTTTAGTTTCATCGTTATTTTACATGGTGCCACGTCACGCCCAGGCTCGTGCTCTATTAGCGTGGCGTTAGGGTGGGGAAGTCATCTTTACCAGAGGAACTTTTCACAGGCTGCACGTTGACATCTCACCTTCAACCTAAAAAGTCAGTAAAAACACACAACCCTGGGATAAAGTCGCCACCCCGCAATTCGACCCCCAAGTAAATATCCGTCATTTGAGCGACTGGAATGGGCCTGAAGTTACAGCGGACCTCCCGTGAAAGTGTGGGGGGAGAAGAAGAACCATTAGTGGAGTCCTTGTGCGTGTAATGGGGGGGGATTTGAGGGGGATGTGGGCCGCAGGCGTTGTGTCCCCTTCAGAGGTCCGTCAGCGTGCTGGTGGTCCGAGGTGACGGTAGGCATACATTAACTACCGTGGACGTGCCGGTACATCTCTGGCTTTACGTCGCCCCCTGGTGACAAGCTGATCCCGTCCAGACTGGGCTTTACGAGATAGAATCCACATCGGCCCTTGCCCTCTTTTCTCACAGCTGGTGCCCACCATGGCATGTTGGGACTCCGAGGTAAGGACTGGACTGCCATTCCTGGGGTTTATGTTCTACGAGGACAGGCGCCACTGCTTCAAATAGTTTTGTCAGTGCGTGAAAATCGGTGAATTAGCAAATCTCGTTTTTTAGCAAATGTGGACCCTTTCCAGGTTCAGTCATCTTGAGTGCAGATGCTCGAAACTCCAAGGTGGACAACGTGCCTCTGATGTGATCATCACCAAATGCCTATCAGTGGGGGTCCGGTGCTCTCAGATCTGAAATGACGACGCAGGGTGGACACGTTTATCGTACTCTCAACCTCGCCATCTCGCACCTTCTGCCAGCCCACAAGTCATAGCGGCTGAGAGGCGCAGTGCTGGAGCACACGGCCTGCCTCACCCTGACCCTCCTGCGGCCCCTAGAAGGGCTTTCACGTCTTGTTGTTACCAATGACATCATCGAGTCCCCGACACTCAACAGAAGAAGACCCTCTCAAGTCAAAGTGAAAACGGACCTCTGTGAAGTGGTCTCCATTAACACAAAACCTTCACCGAGGCAGCCCATTGGTTTAACAAGTCACATGACTAGCACAATGGAGGTCACCCGTCTGGGGTTTCAAGTCAAGGTGCTTTGTCGTCCCATCCATACTCTGTAACACAGCATTTCCACCGATTGTGTCTGAGGGTCCAACTTGTGGCGAGTCAATATGGCGGCCGACCAAACAACACGACAAGCACCTCCGTGAAAAGCACAAGTCTGGGGACGGAGACAAGAAAATCTCCAAGTCACGGAACATCCAGCTAGATCAACCACAAAGAGCTGAAGACCACGAGCGAGGGAGACCACCAAGAGACCTCTCAGGAGTCGTCACAAACCACAGTGGCCGAGAGCTCTGGTCAAAGGGCCTTAAGGGAGGGTGACAAAGAGAAAAATCAGACGGGACATCTCCAGAAGTGTCACACGAGTGAGTGACCCTGAAGAGGTCCAGTGTTCTGATGACAGTAAGATAGAGCCTCGTGGCCACCAGCACGGACCTGCCGTCCCCCCACTGTGAAGCATGGCGGTGGCAGTGTCGGGCTGTGGGGACGCCTGTCTGCAGCAGGCCCTGGGAGGCTTGTGAGAGGGAAGACGGAGGCAACAAAATATAAAGAAGTCCTGGAGGAAGAAAATCTGGAGGAGTCCGCAAGAGGAAAGCCAAAGCTACAGAGGAGTGGCATCAAGACAACAACGTGAGGGTCCGGCAGTGGCCGAGGCGGAGACCAGAGCTCAGTCCGATGGAGAATGTGTGGCCATCCACTCACGGTGACCAGGACACTCGACAGAGCAAACAGGACGGATGGATGGCACAGCTGGGCACAGACCCGAGGCTGTCAGGGCCGTCATCTGCTAAAGGCCGACTCGACTCGACTGGACTGGTGGGACATCTCGGACCACACCAATCAGGCGTCACGCCATCACTTATCAGGGGGTTTAAAGGTGTCACTTTGACACTTTACTGTTGTCAAAAGCCACCGAGGTTGTAGAACGTGACACCGTCCAGGGGGTGAAGACTTCTACGGGCGCTGCAGGTTTGAGGCATTGACATTTATTACTTTTTATTGCAGATCCTGCTGCTGCTTTATGTTTGTGGCTTTGACTTTTTTGCTGCACCCCGCCTCGCACCCACTCCTCTGGGGACTGGCAGGGGCTTTCCAAGGCCCTGAAATTGGTAAGTGGGCTACAGAAGGCTTGTTGTATTTTATAGTGCCTTTCACAGAGCACAGCGTAAAACTGGCGATTTGAGGAAGCAGAGTTTCATGAAAGCAGAAAGAAATCAACGAACATTCAGTGCTGCCTGCTGAGCGTTCAGTTCACGAAATACGAGGACCAGAGAGAGAGAGAGAGAGAGAGAGGGTGACAATTTGGGGACCTTTAAGTAATAAAAGTCAAAGCTGGCTGGCACGCTCCACTCCCCGTCTGAATAACTTTTTATGCCCACACCCATAGAAACGTGCAGGGGTGACTCTAAGCTGGCACTGTGACAATATGGGCACCACAGCACCCTGAGCTGGACTGTCTGCCTGTGCAATGCCAGGGGGCCTGGCCAAGTGGCACTGGGTACCAGGCAGGAGCCAGCACTGGTCAGGGGCAGCCCACTGCAGCACACACTCATGCCCACCAACCCAGAGTTGAACTGTCCAGGTTTGGCGTGGCTTCTCTCCACTGTGACATGCTGGTGCCTAACAGATCTACAAGCATCGAGTATGCCCATTTTCAGGGCGGGCGAGCCTCTCCCTCATGCCTTGCAGGCACACGTGCCAAGTTATTCAGCTGCCATGTGGGGGGTGCAGTGAATGGACCAGCAAAGGAATACGCAGGCCCAACAGACGGGTAACGAATGGGTGAACCCTGTGACTGGGAACTGGGAGGGAGAGTCTGTTTGGGAGCTCGGGTGAGCAGGTGACGTATAGTGGAGTCAGCGAGGACCAAAAAGAGTTGTCAGTGACAGTCACCTTCAGCTGTTCTCACCCACCCAATTATATAAGAGGAGTACTGGGATGGGGCGACCCAAAGCCCCACTTGATAATAACAATGAGACGTTCTGTTAATACAGCACCTTTCTCAAATGTCAGGTGGCGACACACAGCATCACTAGGATGACAATAAGACAATTAAAAATAAAAATCAAGAAAACAAAATGCGTCCCGAAAAACAACTCACAGCATACAGAGGAAGAAGAAGAAGTATTTGACCCATTTAGGAATAGTGCCCATCTGTCTGCATGTCTGTCTGCCTGCACGTCCACCTTTCTGTCTGTCATTTGTCTGTCTACCTGAAGGTCTCCTCGTTCAGCTCTCTGTCTCTCTGCATGTCTGTCTGTCTGCCCATCCATCCATCTTTCAGTCTTTCATCCGTCTGTGTGTCTGTCTGCCTGCCTGCCCGCCCATCTCTCTGTCTGTCATCTATCCGTCTGTCTACCCATCTTGTCTGTCTGTGAGTCTGCACCCATATTCACTCAAAAAGGACTCCCTTGGTCACTCAGCCATCAGCTGTTAACCCCTGAAAGTGCACTCTGGCTGGGCTTCGCACATTCTGCCCCACTATGAATTCTGTCACACGCTGGACACATCACACCTGACCGGCCTGTCTGGACCTGCTGGCCGGGGTCTTCACAACTTCTCTATTGCTGTATAACCCCCAACTTTGTGTGTTGTGGCTGACTGAACCCCAACGTCCCCGAAATTTCCCCAAGACTTCCAGCAGCCCACTGCACCCCAAAAGTAGGAGCAGAGAGCGGCGCCCCACGAGCCACTCGGCTAATATTTTGAAAACTTTTCCTGCTCTGCAGTCTGGAAGGCAGGACAATGCAGCCTGACAAATGCAATCCCACCCGAACATCTGCCACTCTTAACCCTTACACAGCCGAGCCGCGAGTCAGCACTCCTGCTCCTGCCAGCACACGAAATAAAACCAAAAACTTGATTATGTAAGCGTGCAGCACTAATTATATAATAGTTACAAGAAAATTAAAACCAAAGCTGGCATTTGAGAACAAAAAAAAAAAATCACTGATGTTCAAAAAGCAGGCTGGCACTGCCTCAGCAAATGAGTGCCAACTATCCGTCTCTTTCTATGTAGGCAGACTCTTGGATTCCGTTAGAACAAAAAAAACAAAAAAAATCAGAACATAAGCACCCCCGTCCCAATCCAAAAGCCCAGTTTCTAATGCACACGGGCACTGCTGCCTCCATACTGCTTTTTGAACAAGATGCCATCTTAAGCACTGCCGGCGAACAGCCGCGAGGTTAGATTAGTCCTTACAAACAGCCAGACTGGGAGCCATCTGCCCCGAACGACAGCGAGGGACAGGAACAGGGGACAGGGACAGGGACGGGGTTAATCCAGTGGCACAATGAACAATGCGACACCTTCTCGTGCGTGCCCCTCACTCGGGTCAACTGGGCAGCCTCGGGCTGTTTGAACCCGTTTGCGGCTTTCATTTATTTATTTGGAGAGGATGATGAGCAGCGCGCGCGCGCACAAACACACACACACACTCATGCGAGCCCGGGGCAGCGTGTGACACAATGAAGTTGCACACAATAGGCCATCCTTCACAGCCTCCAGTGTTCTCCATTTTCTGTTGCTTCAGTCGCGGCTTTATTTTGCTAACGTTTGTGCGATGAGACCCAAAGACCCCCAGGGCTACAAAACCAAATCCGCTGCCTAATTATCTAGAAACATCACAAAACCCGCCGCCAATGTGCCTAAACCGCTGCTGCTCCATCACTAAAAGGCAAGCCAAACGAGATGGGGGTTAACGCTTTAGACGTTCCATTTAGAAAGAAGCCTGTCACAAAGGGGGTGAGGGGGCTGACAAGGACAGACGAGCGAACGACCGACCGAGCCGGCATCCTCTAAGCCTCCAGCACAATCAGCCATCAAGCTCCGCTGTCGAGCGCGGAAACACTGCAGCAACGAGCCCCGAAAATAAATAAATAAATAAATAAACAAACAAGAAAAGCAAATCACAAGGCGCCGCAGCCCGGCAAGTCAACGTTTAGTCCATCAGCACCGCCGAACGACGCCGGCATGTTAAGAAGAAGAAGACGAAGAACAAAAACAGCCTTCTACCTTTAAGAAGATATTCCCAAATGATCGGCGCGAGGCAGATAGCTCCCCAATTGAAGAAGTATCCTCCAGGTTGGCAGCTCGGCCCCCTAGCCTCAACGGAGCTGGCACCTCCTGGCAGGTGCCCACCTTCGTATTTCTCAGAGCCTCCAAAAAGCACAGCAAATTAGTCCTCCTGCCCAGCTTAGACGCTAAGCCAATGCGAGCGATCCACACGCGAGCTCCTGTCTGAAGCAAGTGCGTCTCCCTGCCTCTCAGTCCCTCGGTGCTCCCGCCCATCCACTCCGAGCGCGCGCACGCACGAACACACCGGAGCGCGCATTCACCCAAACACACTCTCTCTCTCTCCCGCGCGCGCGCTGCCTGATAAACAAGGCGCACGCGCGCGCGCGCACACACACACACATCGCCATCCTGAAGGTCATGTGACCCTGGCAATCAACACTCCCGAAAAGCAAATGATGGGGGCTTCAAAGGATTAGGCCTTGAATGAGATTTAGAGATAAAGCCTGCAGCACCAGACCTACAAGGGCGAGCGAGCGAGCCAGCGAGCGGGAGAGCGCAGGTTGGATCCATGCAGCCGTGGATTTAAAAGACACCAGCGAATTCACCGGCGTCCTCCTCTTTATTAAATCTCTGACACACACACACACACACACACACGGAGAACAGACGGCTAACCTCTCGGGGACTTCCATCCTTTTCCCCCCCAACTTGTTTATCTTGAAAGTAATTCCCACCCTGCACAAAGCACTGCCCCACCTTTACTGGACACAGCCAGCCATCATCATCATCAATCTCGAACTACCCGTTGAAGTGAAACGATTCTTTAATTTGTTTGACATACATGGGATGTCAGAGGGGGCCGGGGGTCTCTTCTGATCACATCACTTAATCATTTGTACATAATTTCTCCATATGTGGATTGATGCGTGTTCCTATCGATATAATAGTATTATTGTTTGTTCATTTACTGAACGTGATCATTCATTTCTGTACACAAAGCATGACAATCCATTAAAGATGCAGAATTTCAATAAGACATCTCGTTACAGAATCACAAGACAAGCGAATGCGAAATAAACGAACGAGAATCGCTAGACCGGGCAGCAAGTCATTGGCGAGTCACATGAGTTGAGATTCTCGATTCAGCCATGTGCTGAAGTGAAGGTTCATGTCAAGTCGCCAGTTCACCTAACTGGCACAGCCCTGGCATGCACTGGCACTCCACATTGGCACGTTCCTGTTCTTGTCTTAGCAGAAAAACAAGTTACGTCCAAGGAGGTCAACCCGTCGCTCCACATTTCCATTTCTTTGCTAAGCAGATGCGAGTCACAAAACGTCAGTGTGAGGGGATTGTGTGGGAACAAGTGTGACAGGATAAGGGCACACCACTGATCACCCCAGTAAGGAGTTCAGACATTCGCTCACAAAAGCCCAACAGCTCACTCTGCTCAAGGGACCTGAGCAATCCTGACAAACATCCCTTCAACTGCCTTGGCCCACCAGGCAGACAACTGGCCACCACGATGGCAGCACCGCCTTCATGTGACTACTGGGTAAAACCAGATGGCACTTGGGCTCTGGTGGACCACTGGTGAAGGGGGGACTCCAGTGAAAGCACCAGTCTAAATGTCAACATCCATGTGACCATGACAAGACCACCCCAATGCAAGTTTTGGAGGTCAGCAGACACACCACAAGCGAGGGGCACCTTTGGCATCAGCAGAAGTGAAAGCTGTGACCCTCACACCTCCATTTGGCTTTGTTTATGCAGGCAGCGTAACTCCCAAGAGGCCCTGGCATTAGACTTCTCAGAATCCCGCTACGGCACCCGGTGCCACTTCTGCATTGCCAGGCTACAGTGCCGGCCCATGGGACATGACACTAGAGATGGCACGAGCCTGGGGACTCAGCCATAAAAGCACAGAGTAAGCTTTCTCTTGGGTTACTGGAGGACGGATGCCCAGTGTGGATGGCCAGTTTGCCAAGGTCACCAGGACTGGGAGTTTGTCCTCCAATTGTCCCCCGACCACAAGTAGCCCTTTCGTCATCCTGACTGGAAGTTTTGTTTTCCTCTCCTTCGTCCTCAGAGGGCCAGATTTCAATGAGAAGGTTAACAGAGAGAGAGATTTATTCTGCTTTAGCACGCAGTTAATGGACCCTCGGTGCCCCCATTACCTGCACACTTTATTGGGTCACACATTGAAGTGGATACGTCTGTCATGTGTGCCCATCAATCGGCTGTCCCTCCATAATGTCTATCTATCTAATGGCAAAGTGAAGACAGAGGGGTCTGTAAAGTGACGTGTCTCCTTCACGGACGTATTCAGACCCTCTCGCCAGGACTTCACAGAAGCCCCCTTTGGCAGCAGATCCACATTTGAGCTCTTCTTGTAAGTCTCTACAAGATCTGCACGCCTGGACTTGGGCAGATCCTCTCGAAGTCCATTAGACTGGATGGCACCTGTCTGACCTGCCACCGTCTGGTCTCGCCACTCATGTTCTGTGGGGTTCAAGGCTCAGCTATGACAGGGACATTAGGGACCCGCTCTGTCATGGCTGTATGCTTGTGGTCACTGACCCGCCACCCCAGTCTGAGGTGGCCTGCACCCTGCAGCTGGGCTTCCTCAAAGACCTGGTTGTATTTGGCTCCATTCACTCATCCCTCGATGACTCTGACCAGACTCCCTGTCCCCTAGAGCCTGACATCAGGCAGGTGACGAGTGCTATCTGGTCCCCGGTGCTTGGAGGTCTGCCCCCAGAGGTCCATATTCGTCCCATCAGACCAGAGGATCTTTCTCCTTGTGGGTCTTCTCTGTCCCTCCACTGAGCGGTTTGCGCGATTCAATGATCCCCTGAGTGATGCCATTGGGGGTCATGAACTCCTGGTAGGGCCACCCATGGACGGCAAGGTCAGAGGTGAGGTCCCCACTAGGATTGATTCAGCCACCCACACCCCATCCCACCAAGGGTCCATCCAAAGTGGTGCCACTTCCTGCCGGTGTGACCGAGAACTGCGGACCCTCACCATCACCGATATCATCTCCTCCTCCCATCTGTCGGGGAGTGACGGAGATGGACAGCCATGGCTGACGGATGGGCTTCTGTCCAGCTGCTGCACCACCGTAAAACCCCGACTGACGGCTGTCGTTCCAACAGAGGACCTCTCAAGTGACCACTGGGTTTCTACTCACCTCCCTGACCAGGGCCCTTCGTGTCCGAGTTACTCGGTTTGGCCGGAGAGTCCTGGTGGTCCACAAAGTCTCCCAATTACTGGGGTCACTGGGACCCCTCCGAGGTTTAGAAACGGTCTGAATACCCCGCCCTGATCTACGCCTCGCCACAATTCAATGCTGGAGGTCTCATCGAGGTTTCTTAGGACTGTTGACCTGACCAGCACTGTGAACTGAGGGGTCTTCTGTACACGGGGGGCCTTTCTAAAGTCAGTTCAGCTGGCCACAGGTGGGCTCCTGTGATCTCTTAACGCATTTCTAATCTTTGACTGAACGTCTTCACTTTGTCATTCTGAGTGCAGACCAGTGGGCACACGCGGCAAGTTCAGCCATTTCAAAGTAAATCTACAACCCGATAAAAGTGGGCAGAGAGTGAGGGGGGTCTGAAGACTTTCAGAATCGGCCGTACACAATGCAGGTGTGGTGTGGCGTGGCGTAGCCCCCCGGGGCGGCTTTTCAACATTTCTTAACTTTTTCTTTTTTTTTTGCGCCTTTCCTTCAGGACGGTGACGGTTGTGACATTTTGGTTTATTTTAGTAGCCCTGAGAGAGAAGACAGAGGGGGGGTGGCACACGTGGCAGAAGGTGGAGGACGTAACACACGCACAAACGGACCCCCAGAGGCTGGACGGCAGGGTCCAAACTCCAGGCTTTATGATGACCGCTGTTGGTCTCCAGAAGCTCTCCGTCTGGGTGAATGAATCCTTGGGGTCGCCTCTACGGCCGTCATGTCACAGAGTCATTAAATAATCACAAGCGTTTACTCGCGCTGCACTCACGGAGCCCCCCGCTCAGGTGGGATTCACCTCCATGAGATCACGACAGTCATGTGACCGACATTCACACGACTTGCGGCGGCGACTCTGCAGGCGCTTTATTAGCTCGTGTCGGGGGTCCGCGTGGCTCGCCGTTTCTTCAACTTTGGGTCACGATTGGGGCACCGCGGGCAACTAAGGACGACGATCAGCAGTGATTCTACGAGGGGGTGGACCCCCCCGGATGACGCTCTGTGACAATTGTGGGTCACAAAGACACAAAAAGGTCAAATTGGGTCACAAGAACCAGCGGTTTAGCAGACTGGAGGGGCCAGCGGACAAATAAAAGACGAAAAAATACAAAATGTACAAACGGAACGACGCCCTTCAGAGCTAAACTGACCCCCCGTCGCCGTCGGCCCCCTGCTGTAACACAGACGGGTGTGCAAATTCGCCAGGGCTTTTCAATACGAGATTTCAAAACTTTGTCACGCATGTTTTCTCTCAACAAAAATGGAACTTTCTAGGCAAATCACCTTTAAAGAATGGGCGGGCAACACTATAAAGCAAATCGGCCCACCGGGCACCACGCTGTTTCACGTGGACAGGCAGACGTAAAGAGTGAATCCCACCCTCAAAGGCACCTAATGGAGACTCAGGGAGAGGCGGGAAGAACGGGCCGAAGTGGGCAGCTGTAAGACAACAGGATGTGTGAAGGGCTCGGCAAGCCCCCCGGTTTGTTTGTGTCGGATTAAACATCAGCCGCGTTCAGGGTGCCAACCCAGCAGGGAGTTACCTGCCCCAAGTACGGAATCCAAACAGACACACAAAGGACAAACTGGTGGAGGTGACAGAAGGGACGGCCAGCGATGACAAAAGGTCCACAATGACAAAGCATAAAAATACCAAACCCCTCACCTTAACCCACAAGCAGACGCACCGCGGCCAGCGGGCACAGAAAGCGATGACAGGCCGGTGACGTGACGGCTCCCAAAACCGAGAGGCCTGTCAAGCCGGTCACCGGCACGTCCGCACTCGGTGCAGCTCGACGCCGCTGCTGCGTCTAATTACAGTTGTTAAACGGCGCTGCTGTGCATATTAAAGATTAGCCGAAGTCAAGTCCTTTGTGTCTGAAGGTACGAGAGCGAACAATTATTATTATTTAACGGCATTCAGCCAATTCCAAAAATAAATCAAAGATTACAGCCCCCAAACAGGGGCGTCACACAGCCGCGGCGCTACACGTGTCACCGAGGTGGGGTTCACAGGCGGGGGACGCAGGGGCGACTTGCAGGCTCCTTCACTGATGTGCCAACGTGTCACTAGCAGGACTAGCGCTGGTGGGCGGGTGGGCTCGGGCGGGCACAAGTGGGGGGCTACAAAGAGGCACAATGGATATGAAAAGTTAGGATAGAAGACAATCACACAGACAGACACAAAACACGTCGTGCAAGATGGACAAACATGAAAGGCGCTATAAATGACAGGCAGGTAAGATATGAGGGCATTCAATGAGATGCTAAGATAGATAGTGTAGTTGGCAGGATCAGACAGATAAACAGATATAATGGATACACAGACAGAAGGCGCTATATCATAGATACTACATAACAGATATGAAAGGCGCTATGACAGACACATCAATCCATTCCCACGCCGTATAGCAGACAGACAGACAGATATGAAAGGCGCTATATAAGACTATTTACTGCACAGCAAGTCTCTGGCGTTACTGAGGCCCACACCCAGCAGCTACCCAGACAACACAAAATGCCCGCCCAGTGAACTGCACCAAGCCCTCCGTGCACTGTGGTATTTTAAAAGGGCACAAAGTCCACTCCAGCCCCTCGTTTTCGGTGGGCTCACAAACATTTCGGCAGCCCGTCCTGTCGTCCCATTGTCTGCGTGTTCCCCTCCCCCTGCCCTCCGCAGACAATGCCCACCATTCTCTTCAAGTCGAGTGGGCCCATCCTGCCATGTGGAAAGTGCTGCACAAGCAAATGCCCTTCCTACGACGAGGGCAGCAATTCCAATGCCAGACCCCACCATTCCCACTGTGGGTCCACATTCCCACAATCGGCTCATTCCTTTCTAATCCTGAAAGTTTCCTTTCCTTTGATCCAAAGGCCCCCTTGTCAGGTTGGCAAGTCTGACATACGAGACATTTCAGAGACGAGCAGCGAGTGCTCGATTATCCAAGCTGTGTCAAGGTGCCACCTAGTTACTTAACTGACCCAGGTAGAGTCAACACACCCTACAATGAATGGCATCCCCCCCAGGAAGGGTGCCATCGAGGACAGACTTGGTCACAAGTTCAGCCGGGACTCTACCCACAGCACATATTTATCTTACAGCCAGCCAGCCAGCCCGCTTCAGATCATAAAGCGCCAGGCTAGCAGGGCTCACCAGCGCCAGAAAGTGGTCTTGCTGGTCCAGTGATGGCGGATGCTGTGCCCTCCTCAGGCACAACTTGAACGCCTAACCCAGAGACGGCCCCAGCATTCATCCACACCTACCCCCGTCCGCAAGTGTGACACCCAAGATGACAAAGACGATGATGTGACACTGAAATCAGGCCTGGCACTGCTACAGGTGGGGGTTTTACACTCTGCCCCATGCCAACATCTCCACTCAGGTGGGTTTATTATCTACAAACTATTCTGGCACCTTCTTAACTGAGATGGCAAAAAAAGAAACAAATCAAATGATAAAAATGGCCACCCCTGGTAAAGATGGGGATTCTGGCATGTCAGGCTGGTGGCACTCTGCTTTGATTTGTGCCAGGAGAGAGACAGCCATTTATCATGAACATGATGCCCAGCTGGCATCCTTACTTATTGTAATCACTGGGCCCACCACAGCATAGTGGGCAGCACTGCAGTGCAACCTCATGGATCCTGGGTTCTAATTCCTCGTCTGTACCCTGTATACATAGACTTTGCATGTGCCCCTTGTGCCACTTCTTTATACATCCCTAAAGACATACAGAGAGTGGCTTAAGTTAGCACACCTGGCACCTATCCTGGCAGCATTGACCACAAACCTGAAGCCAAAACTAGGTGGGGTACCAGCGACATACACCCACACTCAAGCTGGCACAACTCAGACCAGACAACTTCAAATGTCAATTGGCAACTCAAGAACAAACTTTTGATGAATGCCATTTTGAAATCAGTGTGTCACCCTACTGTGCCACTTCATCACCCCCTCACAAAGCTGCAGCGCTTCAGATCTGTGCCATCAGAATTTCCTGGATCTCAAATTTGGTCAAACCGGTGAGCTTGTGTGGCATTGTTGACCGCATCCTCGCTGCACCCACAGTGCCACACTTCTACCAAGGAGCTGATTTTCTGAACGGCAGCAGGTCTTACGTGAGCCCCTGCTGACAGCCATCCTGCCTCCCTGAAGCCGCTGGCTCGTCTCCGCATCGATTTTTCAAACATTTCACAAGGCCTCATTGCAAATTAAAAGGAGCCAAGTGGCAAGGCGGGCATTCAGAGCTCCACTCAGGAGGAAGGCTGACTGCAATGGAATGTAAAAATGCAAACATGCTGGCCAAGTGAAAGCCAGCAAACCGCCATCCTTCCGGGCACTACGACCACTTTCAGGTCATGACAAGAACAGGTGGTGTCAGATGCCAAGCAGGAACTGAACAGGGCACACCCACTCATGTGTCACCTAATAAGTCTCTTAATACAGCTGTGTGGCATTGACGATGGCAAAGCAGGGACTGAGAACGGCGCTGGACTGGTGTGAAAAGGTAAGTGCACCCCCAATTACTACACAGATTGGCAAAAACTCAAGTCCCCGGTGCAGAAGAGTTGGCCCACCCCATACCTTCATCACACGCCACCACACGGCCTGGCATCAAACAATGGAAACACATCTGACGGCCCAACAAACCTGCACTGACGAGTGGCCACTAGGGGGCAGACGGCCGGAGGTCTCCAGGACTTTGTCTGGCTGATCTGACTGACTGAGGACCCCAGAAGTCGGCTGCTGCCCACTGTTCTCCACTGGTTCAGTGTGACTGTTGATGGGCAGACATCGTTGGTCTTGACATACCCTCATGATAAATAAACCGGAATCGCTCCCGTTACGGAATTAATCGTTTGTAACGTCTCTAATTGGAGCTCACCTGTGCATGGCAGCCTGCACTCAGCGAAGGGCGCTATATAAAATTAAACTGAACTGAATTAAACATCACCGGCTACTCCCGCCAAGCCCAGGTGGTCTCTGCTGTTCCCTTCATCAAGGCCGACTTCAGGCATATCCTCCTTTGACACATACTAGATGCTTAGGGGGCACCGTATAACCCTAACCCCTCCTATTAGCCTTCTCGACCACTTCTGCCCACGACGACTCCCAGGTACTTCTCAGGAGGGGTACTTTCAGACCACCCGTTGCGTATTCTTGATTTCTTATGTGTAACCCTTACCCTTATTTACATAAAACGTCATCTGCCACCAACCTGCCCAAGTGCTGTTGTAACAATTGGCATCCGCCTTGCCACCTCGTTTGGTCTCATTGGCTTCTGAATCAGAGTCTGAAGGATCACTCATGAATATGACAAAGAGCAGCGGTCCCTCATGGACGTTAGTGTACAGGGAGACCAGCCCGTAATCAAATGAGGGTCTTGCTTTAACAGCAAAAGGTATTCGTCTCTTTAGTGTGCGACTTGGACTCAAAATTCTACGGAATTATGGCTACGCCCGAGTCACACTGAGGGTGACGCGTGACAATCTGCTTTACGGCGTTAACCCTGACAAATGCTGCCATCTAGTGGATGGAACAACATCATCCTGCAGAAAACCACCACTATGTCTCATCAATATTCATGAATGGGGCGGAGCCTTCAAGGAAAACACACAACAACATGGAAAGAGGAAGCTGTGAGGTCAGCTTTAGAACAAACTGAAAGTGAGGCTTTAGGTGAATGAAGCGATGGTGACGACAGCGTCAATCGGTCTTCAACTCCGAGAGTGACACCGACACACAGGCCCAGTGACTTCCGTCGTCTCTTAGCCATGGTGTGGCAAAAAGGCAATTCCTTCATTCATTCGCTTGTGAACGCACTTATACATTTCAATGTCTTGGGGAAATAGCAATTCATTCATCCATTCATTCATTCATTTTCTGAACCTATGAATACAATGTCTTACTTGTACATCAAGTAATGATATTCATACATTCACTTTGTATTCTACCCCTCCAATCTGCCATCAAAATGAGCAATTCATTCATTCATCGTCCAAATCCACTAATCCAATTGCTAATCATTCATTCATTTGTGAACCCACTTATACATTTTAGGCGTTTTGAGGAAATCTTCAACATCCATCCATCCCTTCATCTTTGAACCTAGTTATTCCTTTCTGTGTCACTGGAAGTCATTCTTCATTCATTCATTCATTCATTTTCTGAACCCATTTAATAAATTTAGCATCAAAAAGAGTAACCCATCCAGCCACTTATGCATTTGCTGAACCCATTAACCCAAGTTCAAGTTTTTGTAATTTATTTCATTCATTTTTTTAACCCACCCCACCAATTTGGTATCAAAATGAGCACTCAATTCACTCACTCACTCATTTTCCAGATTCACTAATCCTATTGCAATTTGTTCATTCATTTGTGAACCCACTTTTGGTACTTTAGGGAAATATTCACCCAATTCAGTCATCTCTGAACCTAATTATTCATTTCCGGGTCACATTGGACCCTCCTTCTGTTCATTCATTCATTCATTTTCTAAACCCAATTATCCAATTCAGCATCAACAAGGAGCGCTCCACTCACCCGTATTATGCATTTTCTAAAACACTAATTCAAGTTCTCATTCATTCATTGTTAACCTAACAATCCAACTTGGCATCAAAATGAACAATTCATTCATTCATTCGTTCAATTATTTTTGGAAACCATTAATCCAATTGCTATTCATTCATTCATTCATTTGTGAACCCAGTTATATATTTCAGTGTCTTGATGAAATATTTCTTCATTTGTTTGTTCATCCATCCACTCATTCAGTCATCCTTGATCATTTTCATCCTTTTTGTATTCAAATGTGCTATATAATATATATATATATATATATATATATATATATATATATATATATATATATATATATATATATATATATATATAATAAATGTTGTTGTTGATCCCATTTATCTAATTCACCATCCAGGCATTCATTTGGTGACCCGTTACGTCGGCTCTTATCTCTACCCTGATTCCCCATTTGACATTAAAATGTGCAATTCATTCATTCATTTATTTTCTGAACTCACTCACTCAATTCTCTTCATTCATTCATTCATGAACTCACAGACATTTCAGTGTCTTGGGGGACTGCTCATTCATCCACTCATTCATCCACTCATTCATCCACTCATCCCATTTTTTACCACTGAAGCCCCCTGTTCCTAATGTGTAGGTAGGCAGACACGCCCCAAGTGTTGTACGCGGTCACATCAGGCAGACCACCACATGTCATCCACACGGTGTGAAGGTCGGCATCGTGCCCGCTTCAGGACTGGCACGTCCACATCTGCCTGAGCACTTTTCGGAGCCAAATGCCAACTCCAGTCTCCCTAAAATGGGGCCGGGCCGACAATCCTGCACCTGCCCTCTCCTCACTGACCCCCCAGCATGGCCTCTACAAGCCCCCCTCTCGGCTGCCGGCCACTTCATTAAAACACCAAACTGCAGCCTGCAATGCGGAGGGCAGCACAATGCCCGTGTCACACTTCCTCTTTGCATTTTCATGAAAAAGCCCTTTTGTTCTGATGGCATCTGGGCCCCATTTTTGCCTGTTCGTTCCCGACGAGTACCACCCCCTCGCATCACCCCCGCCCCCACACATCCACACGCTGCTCGCCGAGCGACTGAAAGGCTGTCTGTGTACCAGCAGGCCACATATAAAGAAGAAGAAGAAAAGGCGCCCCGGCAGCCAGCGTGTCCACTGGCCATCTGTCCCTTGAGCCGGTGCCGCGCGCACCTCAAAGCCGACCATCCCACCCGACGCCAGCCAATCCCCCCGTTGCTGATGTGCGCACACGGCAAAGCAAAACCTCCAGAGGATCAGCGGGCAACTGCTCGGCACTCCTGGTCGGCGCTGAGCACGAGCCGCTCGATGCATCCAAACGGCCGCACTTGCCTGGGTCCTCGGCCAGACGGGCATCCTCGCCGTGTCAGCCTTCGGATCGTCAGGTGCCTCGAATCCCGGAATCCGAGCCGTGCAGCCGAACGGAGAAGAGCGACGGAGAGCGAGCTGGCGGGCGAGCAAGACGGGGACGGGGGACGGGTTGGATAAATGGCAGGAAAATCGATGGGGGAAGGGGGGCTTCTTTAAAAGAGCACGTGTGCCACGCAACTCCAAAAGATGAATAAATAAAACGGGGGGACAAGAGAGGAGCGGGCAGAACATGGGCAGGACCCCCCACTCCAGCAAAAGGGGCATCAAAGGGCACCTGTGCACGTCAGGCAGGTAAGAACATAGCGAGAAACTCACCCAGAATGCCCCTGGCACTGCCACCCTACCCTACCATATATAGCACCTTTCATCCTTAAAACGCAGCTTTCCATAAATGAATATACTCATAAAAACACCCAGCAGATGTGGTTAGAAAAAAGAATAACCAAGAGGTGAACAAGTGCCAGCCAGCCTGCCCTAATGGGCACCATGCCCAAATGTGCTCACTGGGCATCCAAACAAAGTCTGCAGATATGAAATGAGGCAGCACCTCAGTGCAGAACAGCCTGGCATTTGCTCTGCCAAGAAAACAAACTGTGGGCATCACCAGGGAGGGCACCTGACAGGGTCACACGGAAGGCAAACAGCAGCCTAATGCTAGTTAGTATGTAGCGCCCCTCTGTGGTGGGCACAGGTGTATGAAACACAGTCAATGATAAGCACCAGCTTGGCAAACCTGTGGCTTGTGTACAGCGCCAGGCAGCAGGGGAAACCATTTGCCACTCGTATATAGCGCCTTTCATAGCAGTCTGCCAGCCTCTCTTATCACACTCATATCTTGCCTTCATATACTGTAGGGCTTTTCATTTCTAACATATGGCGCCTTTTTCATCTGCCGTTCCAATGTACATATCCATCCACCTATTTAGCACCTTTTTCATATAGCGCCTTTCCTTATTGTTCATCGTATCACAGAGCACCTTTGGCATTAATCTTTCGTATCGAGCTTTGTCCACCTGTCTATCCAACTGTGTCTCTCCTATCCTGTCTACCCATATAGCGCCTTTCCTAATGATCTATCTAGGCATCCCCCTCTCAGGTGGCCTTTTCATTTATCTAACCATATAGCGCCTTTCCTTTAGTGTCGTTCTCGTCTATCTCATATAGCGCCTTCCTCATCTATCTAATCACACAGTGCCTTTCTCTTCCTCCCGTCAAGTGTCTTCTCCATCTTTCCATCTTCTTTCACGTCTATCCGTTCATCTGTCACGTGCCTGTTCCATCTGTCGTATATAGCGCCTTCCTCGTCTGTCTACTCATACAGCGATCGTCACATCCACCTACTCCCATCTGTCCACCATCTTCCTATCACACAATGCCTCTCTGGTCATATAGCGCCTTTCCACCTACCTGACTCAAAGTCCCTCACAGGCACAGGTTCAATGAAGCGGCTTAGCGCCCCCCTCAGGGTCACTGCCATGACTGCTCTTTTCTTTTTAATGGGGTCTCTACAAAGAACACCTTGAGATGGCGGTTTGGTCTTACAGCTCGAGAACTTTAGAAAGCAGCCCCCTCAGCCTCATGAATGCATTAAGTGGCGCTGACCGCTGGTATCGACCACCTCATCTGTCAAAGGCGGCCCACGTTAAGGTGCAGAGCACGTAACTCTGAGAGAAGCCCCCCCGTGTGCCTGGCTGATCTGAGGTGGCTGTGATCTGCCTGCTGTGCCTCATGTCTGCTAAGGTGGCACAAAGGCGGCAAACACGGGCATCAAACAGATCAGAGGGTCAGCCTGAGCGAGGAACAGACCCCCAGACCGACCATTTAAACAGAACTGCCAACAACGCTAATGGAGGAGGTCAAGAAAATGACAAATATGCACACCTCCGCATCCCTGAGGGTGGCTATAGGGAACACCTTGTCTTCAGTGGTCCAGGGCGGTCTTAATAAAAGTCAGTAAAAATCTATTTGTTTCCTGATTAACTGTCATGTCTGACATCCCAAACATCAGCAAAGGCTCCAAAGCCCCCCGCAGACGTCTCCGTCACCGGCTCCGCTATTTCTGCTCCAACAAGTGGACGGGTGAGAAGAGACGACGCTGCGCTCAACAATTTGGCCAGCAGATGATTCCTGTTTTTCTTGCGAGTGTTGACCTATAAGGCCGTTTGTTTCCTGTGCAGCCCGACCCGGGAAGAGCGCGTCACCATTCAAGCGTTTGTGCAGGCTTGGCCGATGGATACGCTTGTGTGGGCTGGGGGGCCGCGCCCTGAGGAAGGGGGCCAGCTGTGTCCAGCCATCTTGAAGTAGCTCCCTTCTGCCAGCGAGTGACAAAGGGAAAGACGGCGAGTGCCGAGGGCGACGGAATCAGGATGCCAGCCCGCACTGCAGGCCTGGGACAATTAGGAAAACGTGCAGACCCCAAAGCATTCTGGGAGTTTGGAAAATTCAAAACATACAAGGAATGGCGCCAGACCTGGAGACCAACGGCAGCGTTAGAGAAAGTGAACACGCAGCAGGACTTTCTTCAGTTGAGTGACACCCCATGTGAAAAAGTCATTGCCCCCCAGAGGGGGCAGCAGCAAAAACAAAAAAACGTCGCTAAACTCTTCCTATAATTTAATACCCGTCTTTCCCTGCATCGTTTAGGCCACCCTGCTGTGCACAGTGGAAGGTTTGTGGGCATCGGCTCGTCGTATCAGGTCCCCTCTATAGATAGGAAGGTACGTTTCAAAGGCGCTATATAACAGACAACGGCAACGAAACTAAAGTATAACTAGATGAGCAAACCCAACTCAATGCACTTCACCTCGACTTCGGCGAAATATCGGAACGGTCCAGGAACTTCGGCGAAATGCATTGA
The DNA here is from genome assembly GCF_016835505.1 of Polypterus senegalus. NCBI lineage: Eukaryota > Metazoa > Chordata > Cladistia > Polypteriformes > Polypteridae > Polypterus > Polypterus senegalus. Next base: position 4,347,730 of record NC_053165.1, on the reverse strand, counting down.
AGTCACTGGGGCAGGAGAAACTGTGCCAATTTAGCTATTAGCAGTGCAGACGGGCATGACGGACTGAGGGGTCTCCTCTCGTCTGTCACATTTCTTATGTATAAAGGGGTGAAGGTCTTTCAGGTGTCCCTGAGGGCAGGAGGAAGCGTCTGCCAACAATGCTGGAGCGATTGATGGGGTCAAAAATATGAGACCTGAGATGGGCGGCAGCTGTGCAAACCACTGAGCCACCGGGCCTCCTTGAAATAAAATGAAATATCAGAGGACAACAGGAGCGGGAGGAGGCATGAATTCACCAAGGATCAGCCCCCACAAGCCCACCAGATATAAACGTTACAAACACCAGGGGGAGAGATGAGGGACTCGGCTAGCGGGGAGGTCAGGAAATCTCCACTGATCTGCCGATGAATGTCCGTCTGGACCGGTGGACTCCACTCTGTCACATACTGAGCGAGCTGCCAGCTTAAATCCTGCCTCGTGACCCCCAACTCCATGGGGCCCATCAGTGCACCGATGCCCCCCCAAGGTGGTCCCTCACCATGTGGTCCAGCGACTGCTGTTGGTGCCACCCTGGGTCACTGATGGTAAAACAAGTCTCTCCAAACACCTCTGTGATGTCATGCTGTCCTTGCAAAGCATCATGGAGCGAGGGGGGTTGGGGGGTCTGGGGGGGTTAAGAGTTTGCCTAAATTGGGCGCACAGGGAATGTTCTGGGAAATTTTCAACAAAACTACAAAATCTGCTGCAAAATTCACTATGAAACATGCTTGGGGGGCAAGCGTAGCTGTGCTGGAAGGTTGGTACGCAGGCCGTGAACTTGACGTGGCCAGCGATTAACACCAACATGGGCCCTGAGTGGACACGATAAATAAAAAGGGGGAGAAGTGCATGTGGGCAAAGACCAGCCCTGGGCACTGGGGGAGTGAGGAAGCAGAACTAAGCGGTGTGCCACACCAGTCACGACGAGGTGCCAACTGCTCGGCTGGCTCCTTTAATTTAGTGCCGCTCGTTTTACTTTGCACGTTTTGTTCCTCTTACCCGTTAACATGCTGTTCCCGTTCCTTCTCAAATGACTGCCATTAAAGCAGCTGCTTGACGTGGAACACGCAGGTGTGAAGGCAGGCGGGTAGGCGGGCGGGCAACTCGGCCCGGACACACCATCGTCGTCATCATCATCATCAGGGCCCGCTGTGTGTAAATTGCCAATTTAAAGAAAATCAGACGGAACAAGAAAAAGGAAAACATCAAACGGGAAAACAAATTCCTAAAAGGAGGATAAAGCAGGAGAATTGAGCTGTCTGGGCGAGACCCCGGTGTTACCGTCCTTAAAACGAACAACCGACCAGACCACCCACACTTTATACGCCGCCTTTCCACAGAACTCTTTACGATTCGTTTAATTCCGGCCGAGTCCGAGGTGGTGACACTTCAGAGTGACAGCCGTTAACATACGGAGGAGGACAACGGGAGGAATCTGCCCGGGACAGGCCGGCCCACCTGCCTGCCAAAATGGCTCCCCAGGGACACAGTGACGACTCGTTCAAAAGGTCAACACCCAAAGAACTGCAGGACTCTCAAAGTCTCAGCTAACGCCAGCATCCAGGAGCCCACGAAAAGAAGGGGGCCGAGAAGAAAATGGGAGGAGAGCACAGCGGGCACCTCTGCCGTTCAAGAAGAGGAATTCAGAGAAAGCCGCAGTAATGAATGGCGGGCCGCTGGCGCTCCACTTGCTGTGTTTGTTTGTTTGTTTGTTTTCTGGCAAGCCTCCCAAAGTCCTTGTTGTTGTGTAGGTGGCGTCTACTCGCCGTTTTGGAGACCCCGCGACCCAACTAACGTCTGTACTTCTCCGCCTGGGGGTCAAACGAACTGAAGTCTACCGCCATTCAGGGTTTTTAAAAGACTATCTGGTGGTCCGCCAGAGAGACGGAATGGTGTCAAGACACAGGGCTGGGAAGAGCGTCACCCTGAGGGGGTCCCAAGACGACAGGGGCAGCCATTAATCTACCACTCTTCACTAGAGCCATCGGGAGAGAAGACAGGAGACCACAAACCCAGAGGTCACTCCAGCAGCTCCCCACTGGGAGAAACTTCCAGAAGGACAACCATCACTGCAACACTCTATAAGATGGAGGGGCCAGACAGACACCTCTCCTTAGTCTTAGACTTATGGAGAGCTTACCACCTGGCAATGCCATTCTAACAGGCCAGCATGGTGACGGTGTTGGTGGGTGGTAACACTAGACAGACAGGGGTTTAGGGAAAGGAGCAAAGTGCAGACAAATAATCCAGGAAACCAACAGACTGGCCAAAGACAGCGCAGGAGTGACTAAGGACAACTCTGTGAATGTCCCCTAATGGTCCGGCCAGAGCACCCCCATCACAAGAGCCCACCGACTGTCCCCATCCAGCCTTACAGAGCTTGTGAGGGTCTGCAGAGGAGTGTGTGACGCATCCGGGTTGGAACGGCTGCCAAAGGGGCTTCGACTAAAGTACTGAGGACCGGGCCGGGACGCTGGCGCCAACGGGAGATTTCAAGCTTTTATTTTTAAATAGATCAGCAAAAACGCCCGCTTTCACTCTGTCCTTCTGGGGTGAGGGTGATGGGTATTGAGTGCGTCTTGATGAGGGGAAAAAGAACAAATGGAAAAGGTGGGAGCAGAAGACAGCAACGTAACCAACGTGGAGAAGGGAAGGGGTCTGAATACTTTATGGCAGGGGTCCTGGAGGGCCGCAGTGGCTGCAGGTTTTCATTCTCTGCCTTTTTTTAATTAGTGACCCATTTTTGCTGCTAATTCCTTTCATTTTAATGGACGCGTCCCTCTGATTCCTTCAAAGGCACCCAAATTGAAATGAAATGTGTGCCAACAGAAGACCACCTCAGTCAGGGCCTCAAACTCCAACCAGTTGCTTAATCAGGCGCCGATTCTTGTCGTTCATTAATCTCGTTCTTTAACTCTAAGGCTGCTCTCATTGTGCAACAGCAGACATGTCCGAAATTGTGGATTTTCTCTTTTCTAGGAGCTCTGTGAAAAGGTTCTGGGGACCCGAGACCTTCGTCCTCCTTCATTTTCAGATATTGTACGATGGACACAATTGAAGAAAAAGAAGCAATGAAGGGGTCCGAGTCTCCAAGAGCAAATCAAATAAAATGAATTCAAAAAACAGGTCACTGATTAAGAAAAGGGTGAGAATGAAAACCTGCAGAGGTGCCAGTATCATGGAAGGGCACCATACAGAACGTAGCTCTGCCGCTTGATGTCACACTCAGGACCTTCGGTGACATCGGACTTCATGTTAGTCTATTTCAATAACTCCCTCCCTATATTAACCCCTAACGTCTCTCCTCGTGTGAGCTTCCAAGGACACAAATCCCTCGGCGTGACCCCAGGCTTTAACGGACGCTCCATCGGGCCCGTGTGACGAGGACTCGGCCGCCTGTCTATCCACAGCAGGATTTTTTTTCAGTGAGGAGGCCCGAGAGTTTCCACCAGAGACGCCACTGCAGTGTCCCGCTGCTCTGCCATCCAAAGAGTCGCTGCTCGTGGGTGCGTCTGGGGTTTAATAATAGAACACTTGTAGAAAGAACAGGATGGACAAAAATAACAGCGATGTAAACAGCACAAACGTGGCGCATCTCCATCACGAGAGACCACTCAAGGCCGCGCAGACACAAACAAGGAATCTCCAGGCAGCACAACGCACTCCGACAAACGGCGCGTCTGTTTATACCCAACTGTGACCAACTGCTGGGTGCAAAGTGGTTGTGAAAACATACTGGGACCAAATATTGCTCTGGAAGCATGTGTTGGCACCCACATTGGGCCTTGGTGCCAGCGAATTGGGCTGGCAAAGCCCTGGGAAACTCGCCTCAAAGAAACACCGCACAGCACGGGCAAACATTTCTCATTGAGACGACTCGCGAAGTGAATCGATCAGCGGCATCTCACAGCCAAGGCCAAGGCAGGAGAGGGCACTGCACAGACTCTCTCTGGAGTGGGCCGGGTCTCGAAATGCAAGGGGGCACCAGACTGGTGGTGGGAGGAACTACAAAAGAAATTGGAAACGATAACCGCAGGAGACGACGCTCCTTCAACGCCGAGGGTGACATCCTCTACCTCTGTGACTGCCGAGGTGGGCCGGCAACATCTCTTCAGCAGAAGCCCACCGCATCGAGGAGCCTATCAAGAATGCAGGCTCAGTCACGAGACACGGCCATCACATCCCCTCTGTGGCAAGAAATCCCTCAGCACAAGTGTGTCAAGAGGCCGACAGCTTTATAGCGCCTCACGGAGGCTCTGCTCTCGTACCGTCAGCCCGGCCAGAGGTTTTCGTTTTTTAATTCAGATCCTGTAAAAAGATCAACACCCCCCTCACTGGCCACTTTATTAGGTATACCTGCTCGTTAAGGCAATCAGCCAATCACATGGCAGCGATGCAATGCACGTTGGCCTGTAGGAGTCGTCAAGACAACCAAGCATCAGAATGGGAAAGCAAGGAGACTCAAGTGACTTTGAACGTGGCAGGGTGGTTGGTGCCAGACGGGCCGGTCCGAGTATTTCATAAACCATCATCACCTGAAATAAAACTGTAAAGGTAATGGGTGGCAATCGAAGAAGGATTACTTGATTTAAAGGCAAGCGTGCTACCCAACGCACCACCACCCTCCATTACGCCGTTTCCCTGATGACAGACGGACCGACAGAGAGTTGGCGAGACCTCTGAGATACCGTGAGCCTTGGAGTTCATTGACGGAAAGATCAGAACATCAAAAGAAACGGGTCAACATCAGCCCACCATGTTTGTCCACCCTGCTCACCTCAATCTATGCCATAGGGTGCCAAGTTTTCACCCACCACACTGTCATGCATCACCAGGGGATTTTGAAATTCATGCTTTATTGGAGGGCACTGCCCAAAAGATTTGATTTTGGTGGTTGAAAATAAAATGCGGGTTCAGCGTGGATGCAAGGCCAAAAATGAGTTTAGAATTAAAAAATGATTTCTTTTTAATGTGCACAGGGTCTCTTCCCAAGTCAAATACGGCCCTCTAATGAGATGAGGTGCAGAACACCAACCTCTGTCTGTGGCATCTCCTTGGCGGTCCGACATGCCCGCCTCAACACTAAGCAGACTCCCAATTCAGAAAGTCGCCCCTCGAGATTCGCATTTGGAGAAAAGTTCACTTTGGGGCATCCCGGACATTCCTACAACATCTACAGTGTGCTTCTCTCTCTCCTGCACAAAGAAATGAATGCCAACCACATTACTTTCCTCATTTAAATAATAATGTGTCACGAGGATCAAGGTTAACTTGGAATGTTTGTCAGAAGATAATTAAACATCTTAATTTAATCAGGAAGAACCAACATGACTACTTAATTGAATTGTTTGAATAATCTCCATGGTAATCGAACAGAAGCGCCTTCACCGACAGGAGCAACAAGGCACATCATTTCATGGGTCGCTTATTAGGCCGGCTGACGATGACCCATTCATTAACAGCAAGCCCCCCCCATCCAGGCCAAGTCGCTTCTTCTTTTCGCTCCACTTTTGCGGTTTCTTGGCGGCTTTGTGCGTCTTGTGTTAATAATTTAACTACACGTAAATGTGTGGCACGTTGGCATTTAGTGGGCTTTGATGCTTTCTGGACTGACCTGGCGCACCAATGCTGGGGATCACACACCGCATCGCCGATGCCATGCCTTATAAACCCTGAGCTGCACTGGGCACAGCGTCCAAGACTTCGGATCCAACAGGGGAGTTGGGGGTCTTTTGAGTCGTGATTCGCGACAATTCTCATGTCGTCAACGCTCTTATTTCTAGATTTTGGGGACACATATACTCTGTCACACACGTGTGCATGGAGGGGCAACTAAAGTGTCTGAATAAAGACAGCGCCCCACACCAGACCAGGGGGTGGCCAGGGGCACCAACTTTCTCTCTCGATGCACTGCGGACCATTCATGGGAAATCCCACATGGTTCCGGTGCCCATAAAGACGTCACTTCTGGTCTCCGGTGCCCACGATGATGTCACTTTTCCAGCCCTGATGGCGTTACTTCCATTTCCTGTGCATGTGATGACGTCACTTCCTGTCCCGATGGTGACACTTCTGGTTACGGTGGTGATGATGTCACTCCCGGTCTCGGGCTTTAAAGCCGCCATCTTTACATCCCTAATAAGTTCTGTTTTGGACTCTGACCAGTGACCTTAGCAGCGAGGGCCCAAATATACGGGTGGCTGCCCCCCGATACATTCTTGTGACAACTCCTATCAGTTTGTCAACGTTTTCAAGTGTCGATGTCGTGTCTGCGTTGTTGATCCTTCAAGCCTTTCGGTTTCTTTGTCGATCTTTAAAGACCCTGAAGCACCGTGATCTGCCTGTCTGGCTCCCTAACCCCTGAAGGTGCCAGCGTTCCTTTCCCATTTTTTTATTGTCTAGAACAACAAAAGCTGGCAACACTTCAGACCCGTAGATCACCCTGGTAATTTGACTGGCACAGCGTGACCTGGCAGTCACTGAACAGGAGAACTGGATGAAGGGCTCAGTCGACACTCCACCTGGCAGGCGCACTATGTCCTCAAGAACAAGGTGGGCAGCAGTGAACAGAATACAAGCCCCCGGCTGCTTCGAGCCTACCCAGAGTACCCAGCAAAGCGAGCGCCATGACGGATGACATCGGGCGACAGCACAGGCCGTACTTACAAGGCACCGCATGGCGATAGAGATTATCTCGGATGGTCTGCTGGAGCTCGTGGTCTGGAGACGCTTTCTGGAACCTCTGGCTTAGGTAGTGTTTAAGGTCCTTATTGAGGCGATTTCCTGAAAGAGAAGAAAACAAACCGCAAAAAGGAGGAGGTTAGCCCAAGCCGACAAAAAATGGAGGACAACGGCGGTGAAAAGGGCAGAACAAGAAAATTTAACACAAACTGGCAAAGCTCCTCCAGAATGTACGAATCATGCAGGCGCCAAAGCAACTTACAAAACACAAGCACACAGACCAACTTGGCAGATGGAGCGACACGGGGTACGTGGGGGTTTGCCCTTTTACTCTCTTAATCCTTAGCCAGCCTCTTCAGTGACCCCCCTGAGCTGACAGCATCATGATGGACATAACGTCTGTCACGGGGCACAACGTTAAATCGTTTGGCTGCAACGGAGCCACAGACAGAAAGAAAAATGAGGCACTTGGCGGGACATCACATATGCTGGTCTAGAGGAGAAAACGTGAATGTCAAAGCCGTGAGGGACGCTGGGCTCCCCCCTGACTCAACAGACGAGTGCCTGCCTAACACAACGAGCCCCTGAAGAGCACCAAAGACCGAGAAAAAGAAAATGGAAGGCAAAGCTAAATGACAGGCTCCTCAGACATCTACAAGAAATGTTTCAAACATTAGTGAGGGAACTGCAGGGACACAAGACGTTAAAAATAACAAAGGGGGGAAACAAATGACGGACCCCTGGCTTCAGGTAACCAACCAGACGCGAACACCAGGCACACTTACAAATCAAATCACCAGAACCAAGAAAAGGCTGACAACCAAATGACAAACTAAGAAATCGTTAATATGAAACAGAACGAGGGGGCTGCAACACCAGACCACCACAAGAAGGTAAAAGGGGGTCTGAAGAGAAAAACAAAATGAGACTCACACCAGCAAATAAGAAAAACCCCAGCTAAACATACAGGCATCTGGCCCAGGGGATCAGGAGAGAAGCCCCCCAACGGAGGTGCCAAGTTATGCACGGTGCCAACCTCTTAGCTCGGCAGGGAATTCCATACAACTGTCAATCACTGGCCAATACTTGGGATGGTCAAAATTTACAGTCAGGCGCTAACTCAAGTGACTCAGGTAACGATCTCGATTATTTAAACACGCATTATGTCATTTCTGCCGGACTTTCGGGCAAATCGTACAACGATTTTAGGATTCTGACGAGCAGAGAAACGCACCTTAAAAGTTTCAAATACCGTTTTTTTATTTTTCCGTGGCGCCTTTTTATTTTTTTTAATAATAATTCTTTGCATTCCTATAGCATCATTCCTCACTAGCAATTGCAGGTTAAGGGTCTTGCTGAACGGCCCAACAGAGCAGAGTCCCTATTGGCATTTACGGGATTCAAACCGAGTGCCAGTGCAGATCCTTTCTCTCGGCCGCCGTCATTTTGTGGATCCTGTTGCTACTGATGTGTCCTCCGGTTGCTGGCGCGTGTTCACAGAGGTCGTCTGACGGATACGCCGCTGAACTTCTTTTGGATTATTTACCAGTTCACAGATCTTTGCTCTTGTTTCTGTTGTTGTGATGAAAGGTCTTTTGACCCCCGGGTTTATTTTTCGTTCTGGCTAAAGGACTCATGTGACATTCTTGCGTGATGTTCATCTGCTGGTCGTCTCTCATGTACATCATCATCATCACCACCACCACCACCACCACCACCACCACCTCTGGTCTTGCAGACAGGCCAGTTTAAAGGGCTCAGATGTGGGCATGTCGCTGGCGTGAGGCCTGGCACCAGACTGGTGTCTCCTTACATTTCATTCAGAGCTTTGATCTCATGGGTGCGTTGGCATTAAATGTCTTCACGTTAAATATGAACACACCTCGTCGTCGCGCTCACCCAATGGTCAACGTGAAACAACTCGCCACCCGCTGGACAGATTTTGCTGAAATGTAGTTTGCGTATTTGTCCATTTTTCTGCAACATCTTGAGTACAGCACACTGGACACATTTCAAAAACTCTCCCTGAACCCGTACTGGTGAATTTTCACAATCGCCTGCTGTCTTAAAAACACAGAAACATTCTGCTCGACCTCGACTGGAGACTCTTCCCGATGTGCCGCGACAGCGGCCCCTTCAGCTTGTATAAATTCTTCTTCCATAGATGCCCAGCACACGTTGTGAGACACGTAAGAAATGGGACCCTCCACATGTACCACCTGCCGCCACTGCTCCATCGACTCGAAGCCATCTGGACCCGGTGGTCCGTCTCGAACCCGTTTCAATGACATCTCGTTACTGTCGCCGTTATTTCAGAATACGATGCATTGTTACAAAACTAATTAGAGAACTCCAACGAGACGCAGTCCGTACGTCTTTGATGAGGATCATGAATGTCCAAAGCCCAGGATGTACACGCCCGCTGCGCCATGACGACGACTTCTAGTTTGTTCGATATTTGGTCCTGCTGTTTGTCAAGGCCGTTGTTGGTTTTTTGTGCCCTCCTGGTTTTCTACATCTTCCCATAATCCTCAAAGAAGCGAACTCTCACACGAGCAGTGAAGTGTGGGTTCGAAATTCACCGATTTTCCTAACCGACAGTAAAGCCGTAACTCGACTACTCAACACTTCAAAATGGCCAACAAGTAATAAATAAAGGAAAAAGGTCACTTGACCAAAGACACACCCTCTGGGTCTCAATGGCTGCCTTCCAGCAATTGTCAAAGGTGCTGCACAATGCCAACATTGTGCCTAGAGATGTGGGCACGGAGAGGCAGTTCCCAGGGGCTGCTGGCCCGTGGCCACCTTCATCACCTCATGGGGGCCGACTGTGGGACCCCCTTCTCCCCTACAAGCCTATTCCAATGGAACTGAGTTCCAAGGCATCTATTATGTCTCAGCCGCATGGGTTTTTCTTTCTGGAAAGAAAAGGAGGAGAACGCATTTCAGTCGGGAATGAAGGGAGATGCAAATTCCAGCAAACCCACAGCGCGGCAGAAAATAAATCTACAGGCGGCCGAGAGACGGGGGAGCCAACGCGGGCAAGCGGAGACGCGGGCTTTGTGGAAGTTGTTTGCCAAAGCGGCGGGATCACTCGCAATGTGCACAAAGCCTGCAGACTTCCATCGACAGATTCTCGTTATTTATTTATTTATTTTTACCCACCATTAGAACCAAATGCAGAAAAACATTTCCAAAGACACGGGCGAGAAAACAGAAAGGCGTCAACAATTTGTGGACACATCTGAGAGTCCGCACTGGATGAGGCAAAAAAAAATTACTAAAATAAATAAATAAATAAATAAATATGAAGAGAAATGCGACTGCCAGTCGAGGAGGCTGTGGTTTCCATGACAACCCTGAGGAGCAATGTATGCCGAAGTCATCTGCAGTCACTGGGGCTGAGGCTTCGCCCGACAGAGCCTCTCATTCAGTGGGCACAAGCGGCCTCCGGTCAGGCAAGCCAGCAGAGGACACCGAGAAGACGCGGACCCCTCGTCCTTCATCGCCACCCTATGACTCCACCAGCATGACCGACCTTCCAGGGCAAGGCCTAAGGCGGCAATAAGTGGTGACAGCTGGGCAGCGAGGAGAGCTGCTCTATACAGCCCTCACACAGCTGTAGGCATGCAAGTGGCAGGTTCAGGGGACGTATCGGAATTGAAGTAAACCCCCTCGTTAAGATCACCACAAGTGCACTTCTTCTCCTCCTCCTCCTGACGCCAACTCCTCTGGGTGAGGCTGGGTGCCCTGGGCACACTTCCAGTGTCACAACAGTGCCCCTAGGAAGCACTTCCAGATCAGGAACATCCTCCTTAAAATAGGGAAGTCCTCATACCTGGCAGCACCCAAAGAAACCCAGCACGGCTGCCCATGGGGACTCCAACTCCCAGAATGCTGTGGTTGTGCAGAAGGGAGTCCCACCAGAGAGCCTGTCACTCGCTTCCCTGTGAGGGTCTCTCTCTCTCTCTCTCTCCCCCCATGTTTTCAGTATGCCATCCTGGTTGTGGAAAGGAACATCCAGCATTCCAGCCAGGACTCAAACCATCCACTGTAATGGCTGGGTAGATGGGCACTGTCTAATCTGGATGGGATGCCTGTCCTAGCTATGTTACCTGTCAAAGGAGGAGGACATTGGGAGCATGCGCCCACCACACGACGAGTGCAGCGGGAGGCACCTCAGCACCAACCACACTGAAACAGCGGGAGGTTATTTCTTGAACAATGGCTGGGAATAAATCTGATATCTGTGCCCTTCACCCTGCACCGTCCTTTGGTGTCCTCATGCACCTCAACCTCACGTCCCTGGCGTCTGCCCTCTTGATGGTGCTCCTGTAAATCCGCTCCTCAGACCCGTTTCGAGTCGCCACTCATATCGTTATTGGGCTCATCCGTAGAGACTGTGCTACTGTACAGAAGGATGCTGGCTCTTCTTCTCATTCCTTATCTACATTACGTCCGCTCGTAAGGACTTCTTGTTTCTGTTCCTTGTTATTCTTTGCTAATTTCATTTGATTTTCATTTCTTGTAGCTCCCTCTGTGACATTTGACTTACAGTCTTGGTCTGACGTGTTCCCCCTGCGCCCTCCCTCTCCCTTCGTATCCTTCTGTGGGTCAACTTGCTTTGCCCAGCACTGCAATCAATGGAGTTTGATTGACTCGAAGCACAGCAAAAACTGACCAATCAGACCAAAGCCAAACTGACCAATCAGATTGCTCGACATTAGCGCTTTCTTATATAGAATCAATACCAAGGTTGGACTGGACCAGCTGGAGTTTCTTTGTTGTTTTCGAGAAGTAAACATGGCAGGGGCCCAAATCCATCGAAAGCTTTCTGAACAGCATGGAGGCCGTGCTTCACCACGGTTGGCAGAGCGTTTTACAAATGGATCGAGAACGTGAAAGATGGGCCGATGGACAGATTTTACACATGAAGGAGGTGTGGGATGTCCGTCCACATCCTCTACTGGAGAGAACATGGAGCAGATCTGTCCACACCGCGACTCTGACCGACTGATGACTAACGAGGAGGCACCTTCAGCCTCCCTGAGAGGTAAGACCACCGCTCGCTGCGCATGTGTATGTGTGTCGCATGCTATGTACCGTATATTATTCATCTATTTGCCATTGTAATTTTGTTCTGAGGAAACATGCAAATAAAAATCGGGAGTGCTCTCCCCTTGACCTTCTCATATACTCAGATATGGGGACGGAGTGAACCGCAAGACAGCAATTATATTTTTATATTATGTACATTAAAGAACCATCAACAACAAATCAAATCAAAAATATATTGAACAATCAATATAAAAGTAAAGTTGAATAAGTCGGACTCTGTAGCTGCATGAACAACAGGTAAAGTACCACTTCAGGTTAGCAGAATTAGCGTAAAAGTCGAAAGAAATTGATGTTTTGTTTCTTAATACCGAAGTGAAAGCGCACTCAAATTACTGTGTTCATGGTCACGCGCACACACACACAGACAGACAGACATAATTCAAAAAATTAAGGAGGTCTAAAATGTTGAGATTCATCAAAATCTCGAAATCAAATTTCCAGACAGTTCCAGTACTTTCCTTGCACTTCGTATACGAGAAAGTACAAATGTCACCGTCTTACATGCACAGGACAACTAAGCTGACTTGACTTGTTATTCCAAGACGAAGACGAGAAGGAAGAGCTGGGCAGTCCTGGAGGGCGAGGTGGCCAGCCGAGTTGACTGCCTTGCCCGTGTGAACTTCGGCAAAGACACCCTGTAACACATGAGGTTTGGGCGGTGCGGGAGTAGCTGCAAGTCACTGAGCAAGTCATCAAATATTTACTACATTTCCCAGGATTACTGTTGTTCTTGGGCGGGATTACAACTAAAACGAGGTGCCTACTGTTTCTGTGCCATCATGCCGTTCAGCTGCCACCCACCGGCACCCAAGTTAAAAATGCAGAAATCATCAGCAGATGAAAGGCAGGGGAGAATGAGATCTCGGCTCTATGTAAACCATCACGTCAGATGGCGTTTAACACCAAAGGTGTGAGCGACTCATTACTGGAGACCGCAGCGCAAGTGAAAAGCGACGTCTCAATTTCAAATGGATAGCGGGATTCAGAGTGGCACGCGATAAATCACACAGAGACGGCCTCTCGTGTGGGGGCACTCATGCGGCTCAAACACGCCAGTAGGGTTGGATTTGCTTTTAACGTGCGGCTCAAACGCACCATCGGGGTGGCTATGAAGTCTCATCCTCAGGGTCTGCCTCGCTCCGATCATCCGGAGGGGGCTCTGAAACCTTTGAAAGGTTTGACAGGAAGCGCACTGTGGTGGCCATCCTGAAGTGGTGAGGAACAAAACACAAATGAAGCCTGAGATGTAAATTTCCTAACGGTAATGGAGCACACTCAACAATTGGACGAGGACGTCAATAGGCCGCTCGCTGCTTTGGTCTGGAGGAGGAATCGATTATCGGTGACTTCCCTTTACCCCCAAAAATCACATCCCCACCATGAAACTCAATGGTAGACACAGCATCAGAAATGTGAAGGTGCAGCACGGCCGACACCCCACCACTCACAATCACTTCACTCCCGCCCCGATGAGAGGGACTCTGCCCTTAACCAACACCATGAGCTCAGCTTAAAGCAAACTGCCACACACTCCACTCCCCTCCCATTCGTGTTACACTTTCAGACATTTGTGCTATCAGGGCACCGGCAATGGCATGCTGGTGAAATGCCACGGAGACACGACATGTGACACATTAAGGAAACAAAGTGAAAGTTTAACCAAAGATTATCTACACCTGACTAAGAGAAGAGCTCACCGAAAAAAGTTTACTCGACTTGACAGAAGTGACCACCGCCGGCCCCTCCACTGCCCCTCACCGCCTGTGCCAGGGTGCAGGTCCACCATCTTATTCACACACACCTGCCTGCATCGGCTGGGCTCCTCGTGAAGGGAAGTTAAGCGGATCGTTTCACCTTAAAGTGACATCAGCAGCACATAACGCCGTTAAATGAGTTCAGAAGAAAATATTCGGCTCATTTAATAACACGTGGGAAGCTCACACATTAAGAGATGCAAAGCGTCTGCCGATGAGTTTGTTTCAGAGTGCAACTTTAATGAGTCACTTTGGATATAAATGAGCTCAGGTGTGCGCAATTAGGCTCCGAACAAATCCCACAAATGAGAGAGAGAGAGACAAAGACAGCCCAGCGTCAGGTGCTGCTCAACGGCCGCTCCCATGCCCTGACACAGCAGAGCGAGCGCCAAGTAACCCGGAAGGACTGGCGCTGGGCTGGGAGCGTGAAAAACACAGAGCGAGCAAAACTCAAAGAGGCGCCACACCACCGGAGGGGATCTTTACATCGGACTTCATAAACGCTCTGCAAGTGCGGCTGGAGTGAGGAATTGTGGGTTATCTGGTAGTGCAAAGTCAGACTGGGGATGAAAGGCACTATAAGATAGATAGATAGATAGATAGATATGAAAGGCGCTATATAAGAGATAGTGTATATACAGTAACACACAGACAGATGGCTTGACAGAAGGATGTATACAATATGCTCCAAAATGTAATAATTAACGTTCACATATGATCTTATTTTTTTATTGTTTTATTTATTTTTTCAAGTATTTATTTCTTTAATTTTGTCTAAAATATTCCCCCATGGTTGTGGTGAGCTCAGTTGTTTTATCTTACAAACTGATTGCTGCTTGTTTTGAATACGAATTAAAAAATAAATAAATAAACACGCATCTGAAGTGTCGTAGAACATTAGCGATAACCAAAAACACAGACAGAAGTGAAAGCCCTTAGGCCGCCCGCACACACCCAGACACGGACCCTCGTATTGTATAAAGACCACCAGACTGCTTACCAGATTTAATTGTCCGCTCCAAACGAGTATTAAAATAATTTTGTATGAAACGACGTAAACAAAATCAAAACGAGAGCAGCAGTGCAGTGCACGGTTCGGCTCGGCTCCACTCTGCCAGCGTCACATTTCAGTATTCCATTTAAAAGATAAACGAGTGCCAGCAGGACAGAAAGCCTCACCGAGGAAAAATGTGCCGCTCTGCTGTGTGGTGGTCTGCATGTCCTTCCCATTATCATAGTTCAGATTAGGAGATGTGGCTTTAATGAACCAATAAAACTCCTCATAACGTTGTCCTCAGAGTGGTACGGGTGGGTTTCGGAGGTCAGTCCTCCAGTCTTGTCCCAAAGACAAAGCAGGGGCTTTTCCTGTTATTTGTAAACTCAACCCCACAGTCCAGTAGCTGGCAAGGTGGGCGCCTGGCACTGCTGACTTCACATCAGAATGAACTGGGCGTCATGGGGGTGTCAGAGCTGGGGCCGGGTGGTAAAGCAGCACTGGAGAAGTTTCAGGATTTTCAGTAGCGGAAGTTACGTCGGCTTTCTTCTCAGCCCCCCACCACTCGACACCTCGAAACTGCACACTGTGACATGATAGGAGTGATAAGGGGTACCCCACTAACTCCCATGGTGTACTCCCCCCATTTGCATCAAACCAATCAGAAATACATGGGGGATTACTGCACCCCCCTCCCCCAGCTGCTCTGTCATGATCGTGGAAGTTGAAATTGTACACTTCATCGAGATCGGAGCGTCATTGGGGTACCCCCCCCCCACTGCATCAAAGCAATCAGAACTTCATCGGGGTACTTAAACCCCAACACCCCCACCCCCCCGCACCCCAACTGCTTTGTCACAAATCGAGACTTCCAGGAAATCAAAGCTGCACACTTCAGTACAACAGGAACCTCAGGGGGGTCCACACGCCCCCCGCCCCTTCAATGTGATCAGGACATTCACCAAGTCGAAACTGCACACGTCATCAAGTTTGAAACTCTAAGGGTGCCCCGCTAAATGCTTCAATGTGATTGGGATTTCATGGGGGGTCCCCATTAACCCCTTATTGCGATTAATGCTTTGAGGTCATCAAGAGGGAAGGGACGCGTAGCTCAGCACGATGGCGCCGTGCTCCAGGGAGGCTGGAGTAAGATGGAATTTTTCTTCCAAGTTATCCGTCATTTTCTGTGATTTGCTTCAGAAGCGCTGTGGTCGGTGCTCAGTTCTGAAAGCTGGCATCAATACCCGAGTCAAATGTTTAGCAGCTCGTCATGGTGCCTCCTACCCGGGGCTGCTTGCATCACAACTGTCAGAATTACGAAGGGGACGAGTGCAGTCAGCAGAGTCGAGGAGAGAAGCGAGGAATGGCACACAGTACCTGGCAGAACAGCTTCAGGGGGTCCAGTGGTGAGAGCCCTGCACGTGCTGACCAACACATTACATACATGTCACCAGCCTCCAGTGCCATCTTTACAGCTAAAATAACAAGGCATCACAACTCTTGAGTCGCTGAAGGTACGAGCACACTGCCCTCTAGTGTCTGGCCTCCTCACTCCGTCATCTCAGCTCATTATGGTGCCACAGGGTGGTCCGATTAGCACATGCAAGTGAGAATTCCCCCATCCTCCATACGTATCGACGGCCACCCTCTAGTGACTCAACTCCGTTATTGGTTTCTAATGTCCGTGTTGTCCCGCATTCAGAGTCCAGCGACATCAACATGGCGCGCCTCATCACCATGGTGACTCATTCTTTCTGTACAGATTTTTACGTTTATTCCGGGGTTTTCTTTCACAAGGAATCTGAAATTGGGGTTTTTCCCCCCCAACGTGAGTCTGGGAAAAGTTTGAACGTTTTTAAGATCAACCTGCAACCAGGGCCAGTGCCACCATTAAGGCGAATTAGGCATTCACCAGGGGCGCAGATCATAATGGGGGTTTGGGGTTGGGGGTTTACGACACCCAGACGCATGGGTTAGCTACCAAAAGGTCAGTTGGCGCACAAAGAAGCAAACTAACCTGGCACCATACTGCCTGCCACACCATTTTGTTTTCCTTACAAGCGCGGATAAAAGCAGCAGAGGCGAGTGTCTTAATACTTACTGAAATATACGGTCTACAGAGTGGAAGGACCGGGGACAGGGCATTGGGGAGGCAATACCTCCTCTGGGACACTAGAGGGCAGCCCTCCAGCCACAGTTAGCGTTCAGGACTCCATAATGAGAGCGAGCCTGAGGGACACAGGAGGAGGAGGAGGAACCGTCTGTCTACCTGGACGATCCTTACACTTTCTGGAATGACGATCTGTGGACAGAGGAGCAAAAGAAGAACTTTATGGGCAGAACAGGTGTGTGTGTGTGCGCTTGTATAAGTGTGGGTGTGAGTGAGTGAGAGTGTGCGCGTGTGTGGGTGTGTACACTCACCCTGCCCAGGTCTTATTCCTGCCTTGTGGCTGAAGTGGCATCACCTGTTGCTATGGCAAATTACCCACAAACCCTCAGGAGTGTTCAACTCATCGGCGTGACCGCTTTCAGACAAGCACTTGTGGTTTCGGACTCTCCGAGTTTTTGGCTATTGGACTTTCTTTTGGACATTACAGCCTTTGATTTCTCCTTAGAGTTGTAAACATGACCATCATGCGGTTTGATCTTTGGTTACGGCTTTTGTCCTCTAATCCCTTCTGTCTGGAGGTCAGAATGACTTTAACTGGCCATCTTACCTTAACACAGAGGTGGCCCTGTCTACGTCGCCCCCTAGTGTCTGAACTCAGTCCAGCACAGTGCTGGTTCACCATTTAACGTCTAAGACAAGCTGGAAGAAACCAGAGAGACAAAGGGAGGACATGCAAACTCCACACAGACCAGAAGAGATGGAGCTGCCACCAGTCAGTCCAAATGCCAGTCACAAGCGGGGCTCCTGGCGCTTTCAGCCATGGGACTAAACAGAGGGACCACCCCCCAAAACCGAGGGGCTGCCACTCCCTGGCCCACAGACGCCTGTCAGCTCCGCTAAGTCAACTCGTGCTCAGTTATAGGCTGACGAGGACCACCACACAAGGCTGCTATCAGGCGGGCAGCTCCCCCCCTCAGGGCAAGCACAAATGGAGAAAGCGCGTGGCTCCCCCTTGTGGGTTTTCTTCTGCTCATTTACAGAGCAAAGAGCTGAAAATGAAAAGTCTGCTGGCTGGTCAGCCACTCCATTGGGGACAGTGAAGCCTGGCAGCCTTCTTCTACTTGTTCTTCTCCTCCTCCTCCTCCTCACTGGCCGGCTGCTCGGTGCGGAGTAATTGAATTTCTGTCTCGGCTCAACACTGCCCTCTGCGTCCTCATTCATTACCCAGACGACAGATGTACCGTCTCCATGGAAACCAAGGTCAGACGGCACAAGTGAGCCTCGCTGCGAGTCACGTCTGCTGCCACCCACTGGCCGCCCGCTGCACGAGGCGACGGAAGCTCTTTTGTTTTTTTCTCCTGATCTAACGCACTGCAGAATCTGCCCTTCCAAACAGAAAGGACGACATGCAAATCCCAGGGAAGCCATCGAGCAGCTCCTCTTCTCGGCCTGCTTTTACTCCCAGTCTCTGCGCGTGAGCCGGCGACACTCTCTGCGTGGCCTCCTTCGACGCCCCGCTGTCACAAGATACACCAGAAGAAGAGCACAGCCAACATCCGACAGGTGACAGTGGTGACAAACGGCAACCACGCAAAATATGTGTTTTAATTCTCAACTCCCTTAAAATACAAGGCAGACCTGTGAAAAAGTATTGGCCCACCCCAGATATCCTCTAGTTTGGCATATCTGTCACAATAAATGACTTTGGAGGGTAAGGTGACTGAAGTACGTCAGACAGCTCCTCGGTGGCAGGGCTCCGGGGGCCCAACATTTTGACTGGACTTGCCAAAGGCTCTGGAAGTTGTTGGGACAGTCTTGGTGGGCACGTCTCTCGAACGGTGCATGGAGGTTGGCAAACTAGGCCAAGTATAAATGTCTGCAGCCGCGAGTGGGTGGGGTCGACACCGGTGGGCACCAGTAGAGTCGAGCTGCAGATCTCCAGAGCTCCCCCAGTTACATTTTGGTTAAGTTTATAGTTGAGGGAGGCTTATCTGACTTAAATAATGACGACTGTATTAATAATAATAATAATAATAATAATAATCATTCCTTACATGTATATTGCACTCTTCTCACTTCTCAAAGCACTTTAGTGAGTGGGGGCCACTTGTACCACCACTAATGTGCAGCTCCCACCTGGGTGATGTGATGGCAGCCATTTTAGTGTTTAGTGTTACAGAATGGGGATGACAAGGGGTCTGTGACTAGGCCGCGGTGGGCAATTTGGCCTGGACATTGGGATACCCCTACACTTTACAAAGGATGCCAAGGGATGACCACAGAGAGTCGGGTTGTCAGTTTTACGTCTGATCGAAAGGACGGCGCCATTTTTACAGCACTGCACTCCTCTCAACCAGGGTGGTGGTCTCTGTTTTTAAGAAGGGGGACTGGAAGGTGTGCTCCAACTTATGGGGGCTCACACTCCCCCTATACTAAGGTGGTGACAAAAGAGAGGGTTGGTCAAACATAAGATTCAGAAGGAGCAATGTGGTGCCAACGTATCACTGGACCAGAGCTTTGCCCTCATGGGAGTATGCCTGACCAGTCTACATGAGTTTTGTGGCATATGACCCGTCTCCCCAAGTGCATCCTAGGGGGGGTGCGTTGGGAATATGGGGTACTGCAGCTGGAGTTACAGCCTATGTGGTCCCTTTACAAGCCAGCAGCAAGTCAGACTCGTTCCTGGTGGGTGTCAGACTCCCCTTGTTCACAATCCGGTTCATCATTTTCATGGACAGAATTTCTAGGGACAGTCAAGGGGGGCCCGGGGGTCCCAGTCCGACGACCTCAGGATAGAATCTCTGGTCCTGTCGGCTTCGTTAGGTGGTGACCTCAGGTGCACACTGGGACAGTCAGCTGCTAAGTTCAGAAGCGGGCAGGAAGAGGATCAGCACCTCCAAGTTAGAGGTCATGGTCCTCATACGGAAAAGGGGAGAGCGCCCTCTCCGGGTTAGGAGAGGAGGTGCGCCCTCAAGCGGAGTGTCTCAAGTATCTCAAGAGGAGAGGAGGAAGAAGGAAGCGGGAGATCGAAAGGCGCACCGGAGCGGCGTCCTGCAGGTCAGTCGTCATGAAAGGAGAGCAGAGTCAAGTGGCAAAGTCACCAGTCTGCCTAATCACCTACCGCCACGTGCTTAGGGTACAGACGGAAAGAAAGAACTGGGATACTCGCGGATAAAAGCAGCAGAGGCGAGTGTCTTAATACTTACTGAAATATACGGTCTACAGAGTGGAAGGACCGGGGACAGGGCATTGGGGAGGCAATACCTCCTCTGGGACACTAGAGGGCAGCCCTCCAGCCACAGTTAGCGTTCAGGACTCCATAATGAGAGCGAGCCTGAGGGGCAGAGGAGGAGGAGGAGGAGGAGGAGGAGGAGGAGGAACCGTCTGTCTACCTGGACGATCCTTACACCTTCTGGAATGACGATCTGTGGACGGAGGAGCAACAGAAGAACTTTATGGGCAGAACAGGTGTGTGTGTGTGTGAGTGTGATTGTGTGTGTGAGTGTGTGTGTGTGTGTGTGTGTACGCTCTCACCCTGCCCAGGTCTTATTCCGGCCTTGTGCTCAGTGATTGCTGGGATCGGTTCCAGCTGCCCCACAAACCAGCCCAGGGTAAGCGGGTCATCAAGATGGATGGATGGAGGTGCCACTAGGGTGCCCAGTTACTCGTATATTAACGGCGATTACGATGACAGATGGCGCGATACGCTGGTCAGTTACTGCCGCCCACTTGGCATTCCCGCTCCGTTCTAAACAGCAAAGGCGCGTTTTAACTCATCACAGGGACATCCGCTAAACGCCAGCGCGGCGGCAAACCTGGGGTCCTCAGTCGTGTAACTAAGGGCCGCGCCAAACAGTTTTTTTTTTTTTTAATAGTCTGATCCCAGCCATCTCTGATAAAGTGCAGATTTCTTTCTCTTGTATAAAACAAAGTCAAAGCCCCGACACCTGTTAGATGTTTTAGTGTCAAGATGCAGAGCATGGCCTGTAACTGGCATCAAGAATGTGCAAAGCCAACCGTTCCTACAAGCCTCCAAAAGTCAACGGCACAGTCCAGTACGCCAGTGGAAGCTGCGCCAACTCCCCATAACTGGAGGTCCGCAACACAGGAGACCACTGGCATGTCAGAATCCAAAGTCAAAGCTGGCAGTCCGACGGCGACATTAAAGCCGCAGATTTAGAAAGGACTCCGCGCTTTCTGCACACCTGATTGTGTTGTGCCGATTTCTTTTGGAACTGACAAGCCAGAACGACAAAATGAAAACACCTTCTCAGTAAAGTTAACAAACGTATTTAAAGATCTAAAACTGAAATGTCTCCTTCATATCAGCGCTCAGACCCCCAATTCAGTCCTCTCGGCTCGGCCCCCAGAAGCTCTGCACTGCTGGCTTTGTGCAGCTTGTCCCCGTCTTCCTGGCAGGCACATCCTAATGAGAAGCGTCTGTCAACTGCCACACACGTCCCATGGGCTTTACGCCCGGGCCACTCCAGGACACTCAGACACTCATCCCGAAGTCACCTCAGCGTCATCTTGGCTCTGTGCCTTCAAGGACCCCTCTTGATTTGGGCTCCATTCATTCTGACCAGTCCTCCCCACCCGTCCTGGCACACACTGCACTGGGTGGCGCTTGGCAGGAAGTGAGCAGTGCTCCGAGTTCAGAATCTTTGTTCCCTTCGTGCTCTCAAAGTCCAAGCGAGCTGCCAGGGGACTTTTACTCCACGGTGGCTTCTGCCTGGGCGCCTGATTGACGGACCGCTGCTGAGATGGTCACCCTTCTGAACTTCTATTAAGAGTGACCGTGAGGTTCTTGGTCACCATCTTGAAGACTCTTTGAAGAGACCTGGTGGTTCCAAACGTCCTCCATTTCACAATTCTTGAGACCCCTGGAGCCCCTCAAAAGCTCTCCAGACAGTTTATCTCCTTGCCCTGACCTGCGCCTCCCCACCATTTGACCATTTTTGTAACTTTGGATAAAAGGGTCTGCTAAGCAAATGAATAGAAACATCGATATTGGCTTCTGAATGATGTGGGGGTCCACACAGCAGTCTGGGCCATGTAGTAAAGTGCAGAGCAGCATATAAAATGAATGTGAGGACCACCAGGATTGGACTGGAGCTGGTGTGCTCACATCGCAGAGGGCTCAGTGGTGAGCATCAACTAGCGCTTCACAGGCTACGAGGATTATGGGGAATATTTCAAGACCACCCTGCAAAGCCGCACCCTCAGCACCTGCTGCCATCGCAGCACAAACACCAGCATCGCCACTAGGAGGTCCACACTGCTGCCTGCAGTTCTCAAGGGGGTCTCACGTTTGGCCAAGGAGCTTCTCCACGGCCGCACCACTCGCTGAATCTCTCAAGAAACCGACATTGGATTCAATCATCAATCCTAAACCACGCGATCCATCGAAAATGCCCAGGGAGCACCTGCTTGGTGGGGCACCAGCCAGCCACTCAAGTCAGCCTGCAAAAAGATGTTGCCATAGCAACCGAGCAAAAGGGAAGAACGTGCAGCCCTGGATGTTCAGACGGAGACGGCGTTGAATAATAAAGAGGGCTGGAGCGCTTGGGCGACTTCTCACTCCACGTGTGGCGCCTTCATGGAGTGAAGCGACAAAGTGAACAGGCCGCGACTGGCACCCGGGATTTACCATCCACTGCGGCTCACCAGCGTGCCCTCACTTAGGACAGACCCCCCCCGAGCGTACGAGTCAGGCTGCTGTTCAGGTCTGTTCAGTGGTGGAAAGAGACGAGACCTCCGCCAGATTACGCTCCGGTCTGCCTGTCCGTCTCCACCGAGGCAGTTCTCGTCACCAAAAGCTGACACCGAGCACAGCCGGCTTGTGAGTGAGGGGCCGCGTCTTCGAGACAACATCCTTTTACAGAAGGAAAGTCATCAGAAAGATGGCGGCGGTGGCGGCTACTCACAACTGCCCTGAGCTCCACAACAAAAGGCAGTCCAACGGCTTGGGCTTCTCTCTGTCATCTTCTCTAAACGTTCTTGTTAAGAGTCGCCGGCCGTCTTCACACACATTTAGAAGAAGCCCTCCGTCACTGGGAGCGAATGAGTGGGACGGGCAGAGACGGGACACAAAACAGATGGAGAGACTGAAGACACAACTGGTGGCCATTATGGACTATGCTGCACATCCCCTCTGTGACACGAGAAACATGACTGGGCCTCCTTTACACCGACAGCGTTATGCCTTTATGGCGCCTCATGTGAACGTCCCTTCAAGTCTGAACTTCTCTTCATTTCGCACTACTTGTGTGTATTTCATTCTTTAATTACTTCATCATTATTGATTCATTACACTCATATAGCGCCTTTCTAAAGAAGCCGCCTTTCCCAACCTGTAGGCTGCGGCTGACCCCGAACAAACCCCCTCCCCCTCCTCTCAGACGATCTCGCTCAATTCATGGCGGTTACAGCGCAGGTGGTCCACGGTCGACCCTGGACGACCTCCCCAAATCCTGTACTGACAATCACGTTGTGAAGGACCCCCTCGCCGACCAAACCCTAACCTTAACCGGTGTGACGATCGCGCTCGATTCACCAAGAGGGAGGGTGGGTCGTGCTCAATGTAAACACCCTGGGCATTTGAAAAACTGAGTTGGGACACCCGGACACGGACAGCGAGGAGCCACCATCAAGGTGCAGCTGGACGAAGAGGCAGTCAAATCAATGTCTAGAACCGGAAGTTTGGTAAAACGCAACCAGCCATGATGATCGAGTCCAAGGCTGACTGGAAACTGAGCCACATGGATGACGATGATGTCCTAACCAGATGACACCACACCAAGAAGCAAATGCTAGACACAGAACACAAATCCATGACCCACGGCAGTTTCTTTATGGTTCCCTTCTAAGAGCAGCACCTCATCATCATCATCTTCTTCTGATTCTCTGATGATTTCTGATGGCTTCCTTTCCAGTTCAGTGGCTCATCTTCTTCCTACAAGCAGCCCTAGCAGAAGCCACAGCCAAAGCTGCCCAGTGGCACTGTGACTGATAGGAATTGAAGTCTTCTTACATCTATCTATCATATAGTGCCTTTCATATCTATCTATCTATCTACTGTATCTATAAAATCCAACATCTGTCTGTTTTTCACGAGAGAACTACTTCACGGATTTAAAAATCAGGTTTTCTTCTAGAATTTGCCTGAACATTCCAGTCGATTTTGCGACTTCTCTCATTGCGCTAAGCATCAAAGTTTGCTTGTGGTAGCGATTTATTTGCGCAAATCCAAGAGAGACGCAGCGGGCTGAAGGGATGGGGAAGGCGGATGGAGCAACTCCTCACTCACCGCCAGCCTCTGTTCGAGTCGCTCTACCTGTCGCCACGTGTTGGAGCGCACCTCGTCTCTGCTTAGCTGGTGATACCCGTTTGTTCAGCAGACACTATCATCTACAGATTGTTAAGGAGTAACGTTTGACGTTTTTGAGAGAGAGGGAGATCAGAGCTGTGTATTTTACATTCAATAAAAGGCACCAAAATGAGCAGAAATTAAGCAAAAAGGACAAATAAAGCACATGTGATAACACGGCAAAACCCAAGAAAAGCAGCGATCATAAAAATAAATCAAAGATTAAACAAAACTCACAACACACTTTGACTAACGCTCCAGGGTCCATTGCTGGAATCTTCGGTGTGACCTCAACACAAAGGCAGAATGACATCAAAAACACGTCACCTCCTTGGTGTCCTATGTAAATGTGGTTAAGTCCGAGTCAGACTCGTGTAACGACGATCTGCTTTATAGCGCTATACAACACTGCTGCTGCCACCTAGTGGATGAACTAACAACACACTACAACATATCGTGCAGATCTCTACGTGTCTGACCACTCTAAGGTGAGGGGGGCAGAGGCATCAACCAGAAACACGATGGCAAACCAAAGGCCATGATGTCAGTTTTAGAACAAACCGAGACAGAAGCAGTGATGGCAACGTGACTCGGTCATGACACGGACAATGGAACTGACGCCTGCGTCGATGCTTTTGGCTCGTTTTCTCCGGGAGTAAACATAATGCAAGCCGACTATAGATATAGGACATTAACAGCAAACAATAAGCACATAATAATATTTATAATATTAAAAATACTTAAAAACAACAACAAAAACATAAAAAACATGCCTGTAACACGACAGAGAGACCTATAAAGTACACAGATATGGAAGGCACTGTAATGACAGACAGACTTTTGGCAAATAAATAAGCCACCACATACAGCAGAGATAAACACCATGTGACAGGTGGACATGAAAGGCACTATATAACGCCGACAGACAAGTAAGGCTAGATAACAGAATGAGAACTGGCTCCGAGCTGCAGACAGACAGGTGGACTAGTACAGATGAAAGGCACTATATGGCAGAGGTAAGGAGCCGTTGTAGGATGCCCGAGAGAGACTTCTGGCAGTCACTCCATACGTACACAGACGACACATCACAAAAGCACTAAAGGCCGAGTCACTGCTACCCCCAAACACACATAAAGACGTCTGCCTTGGTTCTCCTAGAGAGCTGCTGCTGTCGACAACAGGGCTGAAGGTGGCAGCAAGACCACGTCACACAGACCCTCAGATGTGCCGCCTATGGGGAGGGTGAATTATTCAGAGCTGCCATTTTCAGATTTCCTCCGTACAGACGGTAACCCGACGCAGCTGTCAGTACAAATCGCCTTCCCGTGCAGACCGACTGTCCCAGCCTCTCGTCCCACAACTATTACACTAGGGAGCCGTAAGCAGACCTGGCAAAGAAGAACAGAGAAACCGACGAGTTACACGACTTACCACAAGATGGCACCAGAGCCCTCCTGAATGACTTGGTCATCGGAGGCAAAGCATTGCCTGCCCCACACGCCGATCTTAAAACTGTAACTGGCAGCTTTAAGACCCTCAGTTTGGTAGCCCACAGTATCCTAGTGTCGCCATAAACAGGACCCCCATGCAGGATGAGACGCGGCCTGTGAGCTGCCAGCTGAATAGCAGTAGACTGACTGCAGCCCTTCGTTCATCACTTGTTTGTCGATACCTCGGCTTTTACTTCGCAGACCACTAACTACACTGATGTTTTTATCCAGAAACCTTTCCACACGGCTTCATAACCTGAAAGAATTGCTGAACGTGAGGTAAGCCGACTCGTGTTTTCAGTTCAATAATGAGAAGTTCCTCATGACACCGGGAAGCTGACGTGCAGCAAGTTAGTCAGAAAGACCACTAAGAATTTAACTGAACTCCGTACACGGGATGGCACAACTACTACAACAGCAGCAGCCGCCATGCCCACCTCTCCTTTACCACCTTATAGTGGCACCAACAGGAGAACTTTAGAAATTTACTAACAAGAACATTCAGAGCACCAAAGGCTAAGAATAACATGCAACACCAGACAGACAAGAGTCACGCTGCAGAGCCTCATCTTGTATTTGGACTTGACGGAGGATCAAGTAGAACCAGAAAATGGAGGTTAGGAAAGAGAACGACACACTCCGAGAAGAGAGCTCCAAGTGCGGATTGGGAAAGCAACAGAGAGGAGTCTTCACAGAGAACTGCAGGCGGCCATCACACCGCTGAATGATCTTCTGTGAGGAGAATACGAAAACGTTCACGTGCCAACAGCCTCACTGGTGGTGTGGCTTTCTAACGTGTATAAGGTCATTATCGTGCCGCTGTGTACACAGCTCTGGTGAAATTCTTACCTCCGGGGGCTAAAAAACATGACGCGTCACCAGTCTCTAGTGCCAACCTGACCATCTTTACCTGAAATGTGCACTGGCATCCTCGACTACATCACCCTCTGGTGTCCCATCTCTGTCACTGACGGCATCGTCCCCTTAGTGTCCCATCTCTGTCACTGACGGCATTGTCCCCCTAGTGTCCCATCTCTGTCACTGACGGCATCGTCCCCTAGTGTCCCATCTCTGTCACTGACGGCATCGTCCCCCTAGTGTCCCATCTCTGTCACTGACACCTCACTGACCCTACTACCCTCTAGTGCAGTGGTGCCCAGCTCTGACCGACCCTGGAGGGCCACCATGGCTGCAGGTTTTCATTCTAACCCCTTTCTTAACCAGGGACCAGTTTGTTTCTGCTAATTCACTTCACTTAATTGACTTGCTATTGAAGACTCGCACCCCTCAAGTCGGGGTGATCAACGTCATCGGTGCTGGTGGCCTGCAGTGGCTGCATGTTTTTCTTCCAACCCAATCGCTTCATGAGAAGTCATTTCTTGCTGACTGCTCACGTGACATTCTGCTGCTTCAGCACCACACTGGAACCGTGGGAGGTTTGTTACAGTGGAGTGCCAATCCTGCCACCAACACCCAAGTGTCCCCTGCAAGCCGGAGGAGCTGCTTGCACAGCTGGATAAAGATTTATGTCATATGGAGTGACAAAGCAATTGCAGGTTAAGAGCCCAACAGACAGGAGTCACTTCTGGGGTTTATGGGTTTCAAACTGGCAACCTTCCGACTACCAGGGCAGCTCACTAGCCTCACAGCCAATTAGAGAGAGGGGGGCCAAAAAAAAAACCCACAAACCTCTGCCACCACTGCGGGCACCCCGATTAAGAATGCCGGATTGTGATAAGTGTTGTATAACTCGCAGCCCACCCCTTCCATCTCCAGTTAGCCAATTCTCTTTCCAGAATGACATTGCCGTAAGCTGCGCTGCTGCAGGCCTGCATTTCTAGGTCAGCACACAGAATCAAACCATCCATAACAAACCTTTAAAAACTACGGGATCTGTCATCCAGACGGAAGGATCGGAATAAAAACAAAGGTCACAAATCCGACACGAGGGGCTCCTCATCCTCCTCCGACAACAGACCTGGACAGTCTCTGACTGTGACCCTTCATTTCAACGCCATCAAGTGGTTCACTGTGACTGTGCCCTGCAGACCAGCAACAAGCAAAACAAGCACATGTGACCCAATGGATGGCCAAAATAAGATGACACGGGACTGGCAGCATGTCACACACAGTGCCCAGGGGGGTACGAGCTCACCAGCTGACTCAGACAGCCACAAAGTGCAACTGATGCAAGTTACTGGCAAAGCTATGGAAAACATGTCAAGTGCTGAGCTGCGTTAACGTGAGAAACGCCGCCGAAGTGCAGAAAGCAGGCCATGGTTTGGATGTCACACTGTCCTGTGTGCAGAGCTCAGTGGTATCCTGACGGGCATGTCCAAATCACACGCAACACGCTGCCGGTCACCAGCACCGTGGCAAAGAAAAGGACCCTGAGCTGGAGACTTCATAGCAACCTGTGCCCACATCAAAAACTGGCTTTGGGCTCACTAACCACCTAGGAGTTTGACTGTAAAAAGGGGCTACAATTAGGCTTATAGGGTCCAATCATCCTGGGCATGACGTTAATCTGCATCCAGCCCCCCAACCTGCAGGGAAAAACCTGGGGGTTGGTGGCAAAACTGGCACTCCAGCCACCATAAAAAACCTCCCACTGAACTGGTGTGGTTCTGAGGTGCCACCCATCGCATGGCTGCACTTGGGTCCTAATCTGGGATCTTGAGGTGGTTTGTCATCTGGGGGTTGCAGCAACACGCTCTATCAGCGCCCGCTCCTAACTACCACCACCACCACCAGAGTCCAATGAAAGTCCCACTTACATGTGGTGTGACAACTCTAGGGGGCGTGCCAGCCAGCCAACCCAACACAGACAGACACCAGAAGCACACCTCCGACATGACGGGCTCCTCGTCATCCTCCAACAACAGACCTGGAGAGTTTCTGACTGTGACCCTTCATTTCAACGCCATCAAGTGGTTCACTGTGACTGTGCCCTGCAGACCAGCGACAAGCAAAACAAGCACATACGTCCTGGGCATGACGTTAATCTGCATCCAGCCCTGCAAGTTTATCATGTGGTGGGTGCAGCAAAGCGCACTCAGTGCCCGCTCCTAACCAGCAGCACCAGAGTCCAAGGAAATTCCCACTTACATGCGGTGTGACAACTCCAGAGGGGGTGTGCCAGCCAGCCAGCCAGCCCACCCGACACAGAGAGACACCAAAGGCTTTTTCTTTTCTTTTCTGCACTGCACAAAGTGCTCCGCCCTTTTCTCTCTTTTTACTTTCTTCTCTACCTTTTCTTTCTCTTCTCCTGCCACCTCCACTCCTCTCCCACAAGCTCTAGCACCTAGCTGTTCATGGGACACGTAATGCAGTATTGAGAGATCGATCTTATTTTACACATTAACGATATTTAGGCATTTTCAGGATCTTCTCCATGTCTGACGTTTTGTGGTCAGGTAGCTCATGGCGACATTCCACCTGAACTTCTGAAGAGGTCATCCACCTGAAGCTAAGTGTGTTGAGGCCCAGCCAGTACTTGGATGGAAGACCACCTAGGAATACCTTGGGTTGTCACTGACAGAAAAGTTAGTGAGGCCAGCAGGGGGGCGCTTGCCCTTCGGTCAGAGTGCGGATGATAAGCTCCAGTGCAGTGATGGGGACACTGAGCTATAAGAATGGCGCCATCCTTCATCAGAAGAGAAACCGTGGTCCTACCTCTCTGTGGTCACCCCTGGGCGTCCTACATAAAGAGCAGGGAGTATCCTGATGTCCTGGCTGAGCTGCCCTCCATGGCCTGGTCATTCTGGCCCCCTAATTATCCCCTGTCTCTAATTGGCTCTCTCACCTCTTCACTAGCTAACAGCTCGAGTGTGGTGACCGTCCTGGTGCAAAAATGGCTTCCGCCCCATCATCCAGGTGGCTGCTACTCATAAGTGGACATTTAAGTGGCTCCTCACTCACTCATTCTTATAATTCACTTGACTCTGTATGCATGACCGTCACCTACGCTGCCCTCCAGGGTTTAAACTCTGCTGTAGGTTTATAGGGTGACATGCAACACGTCGCCATCACTAGAAAATACCACAGCCTCCTCTTCAAGCTGCTGTCCTCCTCAAGCCCTCGTCACATTGGGAAGCGTATGAGACACGGTCCTAGTCACCACTGTCACAAAGGCTGAAACACCCCAAGTCGGGACAAAGGAGTGCAAAGGGTGTGTATGACGCGTTACTGCCAAACATCACAAATCCCCAGCCAGAAGAACAGACATCCTCCTGGGCAGTGCCCCCTCGGGCTCTGTGGCGAGTGACAGCAGAGCGCTGGGCGGTGAACGCGTCTGCTGCATTATTTTACGCAAAGCAGTAAGTGTGCGAGAGAGGGGCGCAGAATGTGGATGGAAAGCTCAAGGTGAAAATTTAGACACCCACAGTGGAGCCATCTGGAGAACAGAGGGGCAATTCTGCTATGGGGGTCATCGTACTGGGTGGGGGTACTGCAGTGATGGGGAAAAGAAAACTCCAGGAGCTGCCCACCATTCTGACACTTAAATCACACTTTAGGGAGGCCTCACTTTTTCCTCATTCTAGTGTCTTTACGACCCACCAAACGTGGGTCTATCACAGACAATGCTGTTTGCCTGAAAAACGACAATCCTTTTAATCAAAAGACATTGAATTCAATTTCTCTTCTTGTTGGGTATCAAACAGGCACTGGATATCATAACTTAGGGGGGCATGCACCCTAAAAACACAAAATGGCATCAGAAGAAGAATAATAATGTAAACAATACAAAAGCAAAGTGCAAAACTGAGAACACACACACGCACACGTGTCTGATTGTGGTTGTATGAATGTGTGTGTGTGTGTGTGTGTTTAACGAAAGTGGCATCGACTGCCCACACGCGTCTCCCAAACTCCTCTCTTTGACGCTCACTCCTTCTCCAACGAGGGGCTCAGACGCCAACAGCTCTGGAGACGGAAGAGTTCATCCCGTTTGGAGAAGAACCCGCTCGCCTGCTCAAGAAAACCAAACTATTTAAATGCAAATGAGATGGCCTGACTTTATGTGGCGGCATTAAGAAAGCGTTTTCGGAGGATGTGCTGATGTTATTTAATTCAAGTGCCAAGTGAGGCATGCAAAAGGGCTTTCTGTTCTAAGGGCACTGAACCAAAGCCTCGGCCTCTCCGAGTGGACCACCCACCCCCAACCTCAGAGGCAGCTTCCATTAATCTTGTTACTTTAATTAAATTGTAATCTTCCCATTAGACTGGTGCGCCTCTTGACAACAACAAACGGCCGAGTGAAAGCAGGACAAAGCAGAGAAAAGCAAACGCCGGCCTGACGTTTCACAGCCTCAACAGCGAGGGGTCCGACCACAAATTAGACCGACGAGAGAATAACACCTTCTGGTGTTCAAATATGTCAGATACTCCCTGGTTTATTTGATTGGTTTTGCTTTAACATGAAGACGGTGTCACACACGTGCGCCTGCCTGGGAGGCAGACTAGGGGCTTAACCGAGGGCAGGACGCAAAGTCAGGGCTCGATGAAGTACACGAATGTCTCTTCTACACATCGGCAGAACAGAAGCCCCCTTAAACTACGATCAGTGCCTGCATCGCCTTCCTAACCACGCCCTCATGGACCCACCTCTTCCTTTCCTGCACCAATAAAAGTCAACGTCCTCCCCTTACCAGTCAGTCCCGTCTTGGACGCCGACCCAGAAACGGCTCTGGTGTCACACGGGGTGAATCCCCAAATCTTTCTTATAACGGTTAACAGCGCCGATGTTGGGTGTGCAGTACAATAGGCTACTGTAGTTGTTATTTAAATTCAAATCTGTTTTTATTTAAAGACGGGGTGATGTTCCTACTTAAACAGCGCTACTCAATACAGAATACGTGAAAGTATAAGGAGCGTTTTTTAAATTTCATCACATGGTACCAATTTTTAACAAACATTTCACTGCACACAGCAGCCTAACAATAAAATAAATGGCTACTAAATGTAACTGCTTATAAAAATGAATTGGAAACGCCGCGCCTCGGTTGTGGAGGCTGAGGCTGGTGACAAAGAAGCGGGAGACATCAACTGAACAAAAGCATCTGTGAAGGATGGCCGGCCATTTATCCCGGCCAATACCCCCAAGCTCTCCTTGCAGCATGGAGGTCCCCAGAAGACCAGCAGGGCATCATGGACAATGGAGTTTTTATGCAAATCCCTGCTGGATGCCGTGGGGGCCACAGGAGGGAGCTGCAGGGAGGACCGAGGGCTTCTTCGTGCCCTGTGACCCGGAGGTTCGTCATAGGAAGAGCGACGGACTTCCGGGTTGAAGAAAAGGACTATTTACCCTGACCCGGAAGGAATAAGGACTTGTGGACCGTTGGGCAGAAACACCTCCGGGTCAGGGAGTATAAAAGGACTATGGGAACTCCCAGACAATGAGCTGAGCTGGGTGGAAGGGTGGCAACGCGTCTGGGAGCTGGAGGATTGGTTATTTGTTATTATTGTGATTTATATGAGTATTGTGGTGGAGAGTGTGCTTTGTGCACTGTGGCGACAAAATAAAGTCAACACTTGGACTTTTACCTGGAGTCTGGAGTCGTGGACAGGGGTTCAAGGGAGCGAGAGCGCCCCCTATCGTTCACACATCGCAGTGATTGTGTTTTGAAAGTGACCAAAACCTGGGGCTTCACCCCAGATTTCAGCTTTGTAAGATTTCTAAGATCTGCCTGTCCACAGAAAACGTTACAAAACGAGGTTCAAACATCCAAAGTTATGTTGGCTTCCAAATAATCTCCATCTTCTGGAGGGCAAATAAAGAAGTGGAGAACCAAAGAAAAGTTGGGGAGCCAATAGCATCACCCCATTTACTGCAAGAGTCCAGAAATCAGAATAAAAATAAGCACATCATGTCACAAAAGATGACAGGCATAAACTCTGCCTGCTACGCCTCTCCATCACTCGGCTCCATCCAGCAGGCCCTCCGACTGAGACGTCATCTTCCAGGAGACCTTATATGGTCATGACTGGAAGAGGCGTGGCTTCACTGAGTGGGGGGTGTGTCAGACATGCCCTACTTGGGCAGCTTCTCAGAGCCACAGAGGAAAAAGAAGTCAGGAGTGCTCTCCACTCGACTCTCTCGTATACACAGATATGGGGATGGACATTTGAGGGGTAAACCGCAAGGCAAGGATTATATTTTTATATTTTGTACAATAAAGAACCATCAACAACAAATCAAATCTAATTAGTAATATATTGAACAATTATTATAAAAGTTGAATAAATTGGACTATGCGCCGCATGAATAAAAAGTAACACTCCCAGTTAGCAGAAACGGCCCAAAGATCGACAGAAATCTACATTTCGTACCAAATACTTGCATGCAAAATTGGGTTGACCCTAAGCCTCACCCTAACTGAAGTCCGTGTGTTTTAACCCTAATCTTAAAAATTGAATGGGGGACCCCAATGTTAATTAGTGCTTCACGGTCCCATTCTTTTACATCTACCCCTTTCCTAAACTTAAAATCAATAACAAGAGCCCTAATCTTAATAACCCTAATGTTAATTTAATATTGGGGGCTAAAACTTAACCCTAAAGATGCAGAAATAAATCTAAAAGAAATGTTTTATGTAGTGCCTTTCACTAGTATTATGGGATGGATGGTTGATGCCGTATATCCCGACAAAGGGGGATGGATAGAGCGTTTAATTAATTTATTTGGAAGGTTTATATGGATCTGAATGTTTTTAAACCTACACTAGAACAGATCTTTAAGAGACAGTATTTTATAATTATTAACAGGAGCGTATTATTCTCCTTATAAGGGATATTTAGGGCATTGATTAATCTATTTATTTATTCAATATATTTTAAGGTGAAAAAAACTGTATGGTCACGGAGATATAAAATATATTCTAAATGAAAGCTAAGTGTGCCAGAGCACAGCATTTCGCCCGTCTCTCTTCATTCTCTCCTAAGTGAAAGCGTACTCAAGTCATCCTGTTTACACACACATCATTCTAAAAACTGTATCTTCGGATTCAGGGAGGTCTAAAACATCGAGATTCATCAAAATCTCGAAATGGAACATTTGAAGAGTGGCACAGTGGGTAGCGCTGATGCCTCGCCGTTAGGAGACCCGGGTTCTCCCTGTGTCTGCGTGGGTTTCCTCCCACAGTCCAGAGACGTGCAGGTTAGGTGCATTGGCGATCCTAAATTGTCCCTGGTGTGTGTGCCCTGCGGTGGGCTGGCACCCTTTCCGGGGGTTGTTTCCTGCCTTGCGCCCTATGTTGTATGGGATTGGCTCCAGCAGACCCCCGTGACCCTGTAGTTAGGATATAGTGGGTTGGATGATGGATGGATGGAACTTTTAAAGGATTCCAATACTTTCCCTGCACTTTGTATACGAGAAAGTAAAAAAGAGGTGCTATCGTTAGGGTTGGCGCCCCCTCTTGTCCCAGTGGGTTACTGCATACCTTTTCCAAGCCAAGAAGGCGACCCTCAGGCGCCCATGAATGACACTTCTTTTAAAATTTTCTTGCCTCCTATCACTCACAGGACCACATCGTTCTTTTCCCAGCAACACCGTCTCAGTAAATCATGAACAGAAGCTGTCCAATCAGCACTCAGAAAGCATGTGTGATCTACGAGATTAACTCCTGGCCATTTGCAAAGCTTACACGGCGTAAGGAGGGTTCAGGAAACGCCAGCTCAGCATTGCAGGGTGGACGGGTGAAAAGGGAGAATTATGAAAACGCAGACTGTGATTGGTTCATGCTTATTACGTAGCCCCGATTGCATTTAGATTGTGTTTTGTACAGAATGAACACTACATACACGTGCAAAGGGCAAATAATTTACTGGTCGCTACTATTCTGCGATAAATCCCATGGCTAGTGAGGTTACCATCCCCTTCAAAGACTTTTCCGCCGAAGTGCACATGCCCAGGGTAGGCGGACGTCTGCGTCATTAGCGTTTTCAGTCTTTTTATTGAGGTCTGAGAGAATTTTGTAAATGAGGTGAAAACGCTAGTGTGGTCCGAGATCTTTCTTGTTTTTAAATTCAAATGTCAGAGAGTGTGGACGTAGCCCGTGTTATGAATGTTCTCCTCTGGAAAGCCATTTTGAGCTCGGCTGGATATGCACGAAGGCACCGCACTGCCGGCCTTCCAGAACATTCCGACTGAAATATAAATGCGATCCGGTCTCTTGCTTTTAAATAATCATTTCCAGGGCTCCTTCACCACTCATGGGGGGCTGTGACATCCCAGAAAGCAGCCCACCAGCGAGGGTCATTGTAAGAACCGGCCTCCTTGGGTGGGGTGCTGTTGTGAAGGCACCACAATGAAAATGACGTGCTTGATTTTTGCCACTTTTTTACTGAAATAAAGGCATGGCAATGTCAGCGGATTGTTCCACAGAGAACACTTGGTCGTCAGTGTCCGGCCACACCAATGCACTGAAGGACAAACGCCTCGGTACCCTCGCCACTCTCTGCTCCCAGCACCTAAAATCACCTAAACACCTGTCTGTGTCTCAGGTTGAAAGTGTGGCCTGTAAACAGCTGGCTTGTTTGCAAAATTAATCCACAACAGATAAGTGAAAGTAAGAAGTATGGCAGTGTCACTTTAATTGGTGACAACGGCACAGAATTGACACCCTCTAAGAAAACACACAGCTTAAACAATACACAAACCAGGGAGGATGCTGCCCCATCATCTCTGCCTGGGCACAGCCTGCCCTCCATACGGTCCTGCGATAGTCTTTCACCAAACAATCCACCTGAGCCCATTCATCAAGACACAGCAGGGGGCACACAGTCGGCCAAGGTGTAGCGAGACTGCCTCACGGCTTCAGAAGCTCGGGGTCAAATCCTCGCCTGTCAGAAGTTTGCAGTTCTGCTCCAGCTTAACTGCCACATCTTAAAAATGTCAGGTTAACTGCCGTCTCTCAGTGGTGAATACGAGTAACCACAGCTGTGCACCAGTGGATGCCCAGTCTGGGACTGGATGGTGAAGGTGGCACAGAGTATGACTTGGCACCCAGGAACACGTCAAACATAAGTGGACTTAGAAAGGCAAACACGGGCGAAGCAGCCACCCTGTGCAGCGGGCTCTTCTCACTCCTGGGTCGGTGGCACTTGCACCACTCGATTCTCATAACAAACACTGCTAATGACGTTTCATTGGCACAGCACACTCCATGTGTGGTGGCAGAGTAGAGAACTGGTCAGGGCCCCCGAGCCCCTGGGTCCTGTCACTTTATGTACAGAGTCTGCACGTCTCCTGGATCTTCACAGAGGAGCGTACTGAGAGAGAGGTTAGGAGCGGGCACTGATACAGCACATTGCCGCACCCACCACACGACAAACCAACTCAGGATCCAGATTAGGACCCGAGTGCAGCCATGCAACAGATGGCACCTCAGCACCACATTAGTTCAGATGGAGTGGAAGAGTGGGAGTTTTTTTTTTATGGTGGCTGGAGTGCCAATTCTGCCACCAAACCTCAAGTTTTTCCCTGCAGGTTGGAGGACTGAATGCAGATTAACGTCATACCCAGGATGGAGCAATTGCAGGTTAAAGGGCCTTGCTCAAGGGCACAACAGAGCAGAGACCCTGTTGGCATTTTATGGGATGCGAACCGGCAACCTTCCTATTGCCAGTGCAGATCCCTAGCCTCAGAGCCACCACTCTGCCATACTGAGAGAACAGGCCACTAAACCCAACATGCTTGTCAGTCCTATTCACCAAATTTCTCCAAATGTAAGAGTAATGGTGGACTAAATGGCCTCTCAAAATTTAAAGGAGCTTGGGATTATGAGTGAGCTTATCCTGGGTTGGGCTGCCCTGGGCATTGCCAGCTGCCCCTAAACATTCACTGGACTATAGGGGGTCAAGAAAGCAGATGGTGGGAATGGCACACCATCCTGTCAGGTAAGGTGACATTTCCACCATTGTAAGTGCCAAGCAGAATTATCAGGCCATGCCAGCCAGGATGAGTATGGGACCTTTACCATGACAGCAGGACAAGATAAGGGAGCAGTCGGGGAAAAGAGCCTAATATGGTATATTTTTATCCTCCATCCGCTAGCATCTCAGGACCGCAGTAACCGTGGGGCATCATGGGAATTGTTGTGCTGAGAGTTAGTCCTGCTGGGTCCAATGATTGCCAGCAGGGGGTGCTGCAGGAGTTCACCATCCCAAGTTTTCGGGAATTCTGCCTGACCCGGAAGTGCTTCCTTTGGGCTGTGCTCTGGTACTGGACGTGGTCCTGGGTCCGACATTAAAGGAAGCCAGACCCGTTGATGGATACGGTTTCTATTCAGCCTTGAAGAAGCCTTTGTGAGGTGTTTTTATGATAACCCTCAACTGTCTGTGTGTGTCAGTTGTATCCAGGGTTTGGGGGGTTCAGTGGCGCCCCCTGTCTGTCACACCACATTCTTCATAAAAATGAAAATCTGGTAGACAGTGTCAGGCTGCTAGACAAATCGTCAGGATGTTTAATCACATGCAGCATATTAGGGTGGCAAGAGTCATCTTACTCCACAGAAAATGAAAGAAGAAAATTCTAGAAACACAGGCCTTGCCCAACGAGAGAATGACAGGATGATACTTTGTATGCCTCTCTCTTTTTTATTTGCTGTATTCATTTTTGTGTGTTGCCAGGTAACATTTTCTTTTTCATGGCACGTTAGCTCAACACACACTGGCAGACGACGGTAATGAGGCACGGCGCTCACTCTACTCGGTCACTTCCTCGATTTCAGCTCCGTCTGTCAGCCTTTCAGAATTCCCTACGTTCCTCGTGCCAGCTGTGAAGCTGACCGTCTGTCTTTCCACTTCAGATTCTTCTCAAGTCGAGGAGTGAACCGGCCCTTTAATGTGCCTGAAGTCCAATCTCCAAATACTGAGCCAATGACATGACCACAATGGCACAGCGTGTGGCTGTCACTATTACACTGTCTGAATACTGCAAGTACACAGGTGGAGTGTCGCTCCTTTACGAGTCTGCGCTCATAACAGTGCAGGGCACTAAAGCTTGGCCTGGCAGCGCATGGCACAAGGCAAGAAAAATCACACCCACCTTAAAAAAAAAGGATAAGTGTCTGCTCGGTTACTTGGTCTCTGCCATTCCAACAGATGGTGCATCAGACACACTGTTAGTAATAAAATGCACGGAATTTGTCATTCCAGCAGATGGCACGTCACAAACATTGACCCAGCTTTTACAAATCCCACACCAAATGGCATATCACAGAGACACGTGCATTGCATGGCGCGCTGGAAACG
Organism: Polypterus senegalus; assembly: GCF_016835505.1. Taxonomy (NCBI): domain Eukaryota; kingdom Metazoa; phylum Chordata; class Cladistia; order Polypteriformes; family Polypteridae; genus Polypterus; species Polypterus senegalus. Next base: position 4,309,920 of record NC_053165.1, on the reverse strand, counting down.
TAACGCCGAGTTCTACAGGAATTCTGTAAATTTCAACTGCCACAGCTAGTCATGTCACCATTTTAAAAACCAATTTTAGCCAACAGAAGGTGTCAGACAGAACACAGGATACCCCATTGGTAATCAGGGGCTCGCAGTCCCAGAGGTCATGAGCCTGACTTACCCAAGTCTGAGAGATAATAAAACCCTTGACTTTCTTTTTTATTACCCTGTTGGCGCTGATTAAGGACCCCCTTCCGACACTAATTTTGGACTTCTTTGCTTTTTGTCGTCATGACCTCCTGTTAATTAAAGTTCCCCAGATCTGCTCTCGCGTTGATCTCCTGGTCCTCCCTCAGTTCAGATACTGCAGTACCTCCAGTCTGTCTCTCCCTCACACACACACACACACACACACACACGCTATCTACGGTGGACGTTTTCTCCGGGCTGCACTTCAGTTAAGCTGCACTGATTTGCCTTTTCCAATTCATGACATGGCATCTGTTAATCCATCCCTGGTTGTCACTGCACCGTAGACAGATGATGTGCTGCGCGCCGGCCAGACGTGGAAGTAAGAATGTCAGCTCACTCTGTAGACGTCACAACGCCATGGCTACCACTACTACTATTATGGCTACTGCTGCACAAACACACACTACGAGCAAACTCCACCAAGTCAGTAACCGCAGTGGGAGCAGAACCCGAGTCCCAGGGGCCGTGAAGAAGCACACACTGCGGGGCCTTCCACATATGGAGCTCAGAGACCCTCCACTGGGAGCTGAAGGCAGCATCTGTTACCTTCTTTTTTAGATTTGTGAACTTTTCCTTATTAACATTTCCACTCACCTCCAGCTTCCTCAAAAGAAACATTTCATGGCAGAAAAACTAAACGTACCTCGTGTGACAGTCCAGGCAGTTAAGGGGCTGACTGGGGGGCTTCCCGTGGACTCGATTACAGCTTAGTGATGTCCATTTTGGCCAACTCAAAAAGAGCGGCACGAGAACACACAGCCCTCTGTACAGCGCCAGTCCGCAAGAGTGCAGCGCGAGCGATCCGGATGCCAGCCTGTGCGCAGGTGTGACAGGCCACCAGAGCTGCAGGACTTTGTGTCAGGAAAGACGGTGAGCAAATATTATCGGCCCACCCGCCTGCACGTGCCTCCCCAAAGCTGATGAACCAGTTCTGACTGGAAGACGCGCTCGCGCTCTCTTTCTCTCTCTCCACACCCTTCGTCAGACACCCTGACTCACAAACACGAGGCCTTCTCTCCCAGGTCCCATATGCCTCCACATGCCCCTCATAACACTCCTGCTGCCAAAAGCGGAAGCACACCGAGTCAGCAGGAAGACACTTCCAGCTCTTGCCGAATTTCAATCGGTGCACGTCATTCACGCGGACAGACAGAAATGAGGGGCGCTATATAAGAGAAAAGAGGAAGACGGATATTACAGGTATGGCATTTACACCTAACTCAGTACAGCAAACAGAAAAGCACAAGTCCATAAACGATTACAAATGAACACATCAATATGGCGAGAAAAACCTCATCTAAAGGCAGCTGGTAAACTCGCACCACGGCAGAGTCAGCAGGCAGCTTCGCTAACATAGTCCTCGCCACTGATGCCTGTCACCGAGACCCCAGCCAAGCTTGTGGGCATCTAAGATGGCAACGTGGAAGTGTCTGACTGAAGATGAGAGACCTGAGATTCCTCAGGAAAGCCACAAAAAAAAAAAAGAACACGTAAAATGCGTCTTGGAATTTGGTGTCCTGCCTTGTCCATAAAATCCTTTGGTTTAGTTCAGTGTGACTGCCGCCCTTCAAACCCAAACCCCCCTTAAACAGGGAAACAAACTCACTCCGTGTGGGATCAGCCGCAGCCATCCGGTGCTCTCTCTCTTCCCCCAGACTCCCTCTGCTCCGGCCTCCGCTACCGGGCCACCAGACCCCCTTGATGAAGACGACAGGGCAGATTCTTCAAGTTTGACCGCTGGTCCTTGTGAGGCCGGGTCACCTCTCTAAGAGACTTGTGTTTGTATCTGGCAGAGCAGCAATAAAGAAAACCTGCTGAACTCTCCTGTGCAACTGTGAGGCCAGCCTGACAACAGAGTGACGGGGGCTCAGGTTACAAGACTCGCTTTGGACAGTCGGAGACCACTCTGACTTGGCAGAAGGTGACGCTTTCATTCCTTTCTCTGAGCCTGCAGAAGGCCAATGCCTATCATGTGTTTCTGAGTGGATGAGGAGTCATTTTCTCAAACGAAATAAGAAGAAAACAGACATCTTAGTTGTTGGCCAAAATGGATATAATGAGGGTATTAGAAATCAACCTGAAAGTCAAGACGAAAATAAAACATTTAGGGGTAACTATTGACTCTGACCTAAAGTTTAAATCACATATTCATGAGATCACTAGGACAGCATTTCTTCACAAAAGTTAGACCCCTTAAAACTTTACAAGACGCTGAGAAATGAGTTGACGCTTTTGCGTTTAGTCGACTAGTTACTGCAACGCACTCCTCTCAGGACCACCCAAGAAAGACTTCAGTCGATTACGAGTGCAGAGTGCAGCGGCCAGAATCTGAACTAGGAGAAGAAAACCCGAGCACATCACGCCAGTCTGAGCGTCACTACACTGGTCACCCGTGTCATTTAGAGTTGACTTTAAAATCCTGCTGATGGTTTACAAAGCCTTCAATCATCTGCTCCATCATTACATCCCAGAATGCCTGTCACCTTACATTCCAAATCTTAACCTTAGATCTTCAAATGAGGGTCTGCTTAGAAGTCCAAGAGCTAAACTTAACAGAAGCGGTTCGCCTTCTGCTAAAATCTGAAATACGGGTTTACCGATAGAAATTCACCAGGCTGATGCAGTAGAGCGCTTTATAAAATGGCTAACAACCCGTTACTGTGACATGGCTCGCTCACAGCTTCATTGTACTGTAACCCTGATATTCTGGATATGCACTGAATTATCATCATCATCATCATCATGGCTCCACACTCCACACTAACCCCTACTATTTTCTGCTGTTCTAATTCTGGCTTTTTCTGTGGTCTTTGATCTGTGCCCCCACCACCTGACCAGGGCACCATGCAGTCCCTCCATTGATGGACTGAAGGCCAGAGGTCCACATGACCTCATCGTCTAATTCTTCAACGTGACGCCTGAAAGCCAGGAGGCCTGACTGAGATCACTGATGTTAGGATATCAAGTGGGGGGCTGGCCAGGTGGTCTCGTGGCCTTGGAGCCCCTACAGATTTTTTTTGGTCCTCCCAGCCATCTCACCTTATTTTATTCTTTATTACTTAGTACTGCTTAATCTTATTTTTCTTTCATATAAACTTGTAAAGCATTTTTAGCTGCACCATTTCTATGAAAATGTACTCCTATAATAAATGTTGCTGTTCAACGTGATACAACAGTGGGGACCCCCTGGAGTGGCAGGTTTGTGTTCGTCTCTGTTTAACGGGATAAGCTCTTATTTCCCAGTTTCTAAGTTTTAGGTCAATGTAGAAATTACAAACAAAATTTTTGTCATTTTTATTAGAAAGCACCAGATGAGTATGTGTGTCACCTGCAGATAATTTAGGTTTTTATGTGACTCGATTTTTAAGATTTTCAACATCATCATCATCACACCTGCATGTCTCTTTCCAAATGTTCCAGTTCTCTCAGCGGGTCTGAACCTCAACTTGTCGCATCCTTTCAGCGTTCAGTGTCAACTGTCTGGGGGTCTGCTCTGCCCACTGTTTACCATCATATGGACTGTGACAAACGACAGGAGACCACTCACTCCAGTGGGCGCACTTGTTTAGCCGATAGCTCACCAGTCCAGGTTTCTTCTTCAGCTCCATGACTCCGTAGTTGGTTTCCGATTCCCACAACTTCTTTAGTAGAGAAGAGCACCCTAAACGCGCAGCCCCCTTAACTTGCACAGCTGTCCTAACGCACGGGACTCTGCATTCAGTCAAAAGAATTCGGGTGGGCCCACTGTGTTGAAGACCTGACACGGCCTCCGCTGCTCAGGGCTAAACAGGACCGACTCACCGCGCCTGTCAGAGTAGGATATGTCCTTATGGCCCACAATCCACCACTTCAATAGTCGCTCTGGATTTGTTTTTTTTTTTTTGTAGCGAGGTGACCAGAACTGCAAGCTGGACAACACTTATGTGTTGTAGGGTCCACCACATGGGGTCCCCGAGGCCGAGTTTATGAACCACTTCTACCAATCAGGATTTGATTTTGAAAGCTTTGGAATGCTTTGGTGTTGGAAAAGTCTTCAAAATGGCGATTAAGACCCCTAACAAAGATTGAACGCTACTCTATCATTAGATTCCTTGACATTTAAACATGCACGGATTAAGCCATTTAAAATACTCCAGTTGAAAAAACAAACATATTTGTGTTCAACTGTAATTAGTAAAGATCAGAAAGACAGCAGAATTGAGAACTGCAAGAGAAAAGTGTCAATTTAATCCTTGGAGATTTGTCAAAAGCTGGAAGGTGGTTGGCAGCGAAGGTGGAGGGCATGTGCGGGCTTATTTCATACTGCCTTGGCACCAGATGTGTGTCTGCAGAGATGAGCCACTCTTCAACTTCATTCGAACAAAAGATTTAGACTTCTGCACAACACACGGCAACTTTAAAATGAAATGGAGACGATCGCTTCCAAGAACTCCTCTCCGTGTGAAGCGGCCCGTTTCAATTCTCTTGGTGGCCTGCAATTTTGGCTCAGGTGTGACTATGACGTGTCAGATCCGACTAAGACTTTCACTTTTTCAAACATAAATCCCATTAAGCCGAGCTTCACTGTACAAACCAAACACCTTCAATGGATACATGCTACAGGGAACAACAAGGCCATAAACGTCACCACAGAATGAGAGATACAGTACACACACACACACATATATATATATATATATATATATATCGATACACATATCTGTATGTGTGTGTATGTACTGTATGTGTATATAGGTCTATATATACACACACACACACACACACACATATATATATATATATATATATACACACACACAAACGCATATACATACATTCATACACACATATACATAGTGTATATTATATTATATATTGTTATATAATAAATATAAGATATGATAGACAGATACTTTATTAATCCTAAGGGGAAATTCACACACTCCAGCAGCAGCATACTAATAAAAAACAATATTAAAGAGTGATAACAATGCAGGTATAACAGACAATAACTTTGTATAATGTTAACGTTTACCCCCCCGAGTCACATATTGTGGGGTCTCCTCAGTCTGTCGCTGAAGCTGCTCCTCTGTCTGGAGATGATCCTGTTCAGTGGATTCTCCATGATTGACAGGAGTCTGCTCAGCGCCCATCGCTCTGCCACGGATGTCAACCTGTCCAGCTCCGTGCCTACAATAGAGCCTGCTTTCCTCACCAGTTTGTCCAGGTGTGAGGTGTTCTTTATGCTGCCTCCCCAGCACACCACCACGTAGAAGAGGGCACTCGCCACAACCGTCTGATAGAACATCTGCAACATCTTATTGTATATTACATAGTAATAGATGGCAATCATGGGCTTCAAAATTCCACACCAGAACAGCAGACCGGCACACCAATTAGGCCAGGTGGTCCCTGTCACAGCCAGGACATGGATAGAAATGGATATGCTGGCATCCTGGAAGGTCTTGATAAAGGATCCTTAACCAGCTGGGTTGCCATTACAATGGAAGGACAGGAGAAGGAAACTTACTTGGTTTGTTACATCCCAAAATGCGAGATGGCAGTGTCTCTGGATTACATTACCTCTATGGATACCCAGAGGGCATGTTGGGAACTGTAACCCCATGGGGCAGCCTTGTTGGATTTTGTGGATGCCACGAAAGGTGGCACTGAAAGGATTAATGATCTCTGCTTCACAGGACTTCCACCTAACCCAGAAGTGCTTCTGAAGGGACAGTGTCATGACATCAGAAGTACCCTGAGTCCTGAGTAAAGGAAACAGCTCTGTTTCAGTACAGGAGAGTTGGATGACACCTGCCAGGAGGAGTGAAAGGAAAGGAAGAAAGAGAGAAAAGGAACAAATGTGCCTGTGTCTGTGGTTATGAATGGCCTGTGAAGGTAGTTGTACAATAAATCATTAGTTTCAACCTGGGACTTGTGTTTGTGAGGTTGTGTTAGGGGTGCTCCAATGGTGACCCCTAATGGTCACAACACGTTTTATATTTTTATATATATATATATATATATATATATATATATATATATATATACACACACACACTCTGTAAGGGACGACCCAGTAACAGAATGATGGGGGAAGGCAGCTTATCGGGGACACTGCCTCCCTCCCCCAGGACAACAGATGGTAGCTTCCTTGGACTGCAGCGGTACCGTGGATGCCTGCACGGCACTATGGGACTTGGAGTTCAGCAACACAGCCCTGCTGGGTACTGTGGGTGCCACAAGGAGACGCTGCAGGAAAACTGGGGAGTCCCTACTATTTACATGGCCTGGAAGTACTCCATAGTCACGTGGCCAGGACAGAAGCACTTCCGGGTCAAGGGTTATATGACGGACTGGTGCAGACGCAGCAAGCAAGCCAGTGTTGGGAGGTAGTAGGAAAGAGCTTGCTGGGAGGAGTGGAGGAGAAATTTGTGTGCTTTATTGTTATTATTTATTTACTTGTGTATGGTGTGGAACAATATTAATAAAAAGATTACAAATTAAAACTCTTCCGAGTACGTTTACCTGGTGTCCTGAGTGTTACAACATACATATACAGTTTTTTATTTATATTTTTATATATATATATATATATATATATATATATATATATATATATATATATATATATATATATATATATATATATATACACACACACACACACGGGATTGCAGGGCACATGGAGCCAACCCAAGAAAGCAGCAGGCATAAGGCAGGAACACCACTTGGACAGGATGGGCACCAGTCCATCACAGGGTGAAAACACACACACAGAGAATGAGAAGTACAAATCCTGGCACAAGGAGGGTTACTTTTTGATTCTTTTTGTCAATCATTCAGAGATGCCCTCCAGAAGTTTCACTCCGGGTGTCCAGATGGGGGCTCTTCTTCAGTTAAGTTGTCACCCAGCACAACAGGAGAACTTGTGACCCCCGTGAGGTGGCCTCCCTCTCTCCTTCCATTATACCAGCCACTTGACCAGGAAGAGGAGCAGCAAGCACCACAGCGGGCATGCCCATTTATCTCCTGGCTGGTTGAGGGAACTCCATCCATTCCAGATGTGATGCCAGTCCATACACGTCACCTTTCACAATATACAGTGGGAAGCAAAAGCAATGGGGCAATGAGGTAATGGGCCGGGCTCCCTTTTCTTACAGGTTACATTTATAAAATATGTATTCCAGGAGTGACGATGACTACGAGACCAAAGTTCAGAATATCATCTTTTTCCCGACGATACTTTACATGTAACATGCATATGATATTTGTGGTATTTAGCCCCCCAATTCCAGATGAAGGGCAGCTCTACCAGTTGGCTACTTGAGTGCCGCTGAAGGAGGCTCCCCTGTCACTTGGTGCTTCCTGGCTATGGTGCCGACAGGTCAGAAAGACTCCCAGCTCAGGCCTAAAAAGAACCCGCAGAGATGGGCGAAGCTCACTTTGGGTGGCGGTGGAGGAGAAAGAAAAAGGCAGGCATCGAACTGTTACTGGTGTGTTTGGACCTGCAGCACAGGCTCGGTGCCGTAATAAGGTCACCTTTAACAGAGAAGTGCCAGGGTGGTGGCCAGTCACGTCTGGGGTTTGGGCTGCGAGGTGCAACTGCAGAGCTCAACGTCTACATTTACTTGGTTAGGTAAAGCATCAGGCAGTCAATGGTTTCACAATGTCGGCCATCTATTCACATACACAGAACGTATAACTGACCTTATAATGTCTCTGTCACCCCTAAAGATTACACAGCTGTGGTTTGAGCTTTTTATTGTCTGATGCCTCAGAAAGGAAAAACAATTCAGCAGTTGCCTTTTTAAAATGCTGAAGACGTTTCCATCGAGTATGAATATCTAAATGTTAAAGCGAGAAACGAAGAGAGACTCAAGACGCCCCCTGCTGTTCGCCTACAGAACAACCTTTGTATGAAGTTTAAATGGAGATGCTGTCAGCAAACGAGAGGAATCAAAGGAGGAATAAATCAAAAAACTGCACAGATGTTAGCATTTCAAATGGGCTTAGGTGTGCGCTGCTCATTCTGTAAGACACCAGCACAGCGCAACACACTCCGACAATCTGGAACACCACAAGCAGGAAAACGGAACGACAAGTCACAGTCGTTGGTGGGACTCGCGGTGATCTCACTGTCTGCTTTAATGTGTTAGCACTGACTGTAAACAGGGCACTTAGTCAAAAACATTAAAGGGTGAGGATCAGGAGGAAGGACAGAGTCAAAGGGCAAAGCCGAACGTCAAAACAAGAGAAAACAGCAACGCCAGAGTGAAGGGGCAGAGCTTTGCATCCAAACACCGGCAATCAAAATTCAAAGTTGGCAGCCTGCTACGTCTGATGCGATCTAGGACAGCCACAACGATTTCAGAGCGAGCGTTACACGGGCACAATGCTGACATCACACCCCAGTGCATCATAGGAAATGTCCAGGGAAACGAGAGACGGCACAAAACAGCAGCAACATCATTTAAAAAATAAATAAACAGATAAAAAGAGTTTTGGAGAAGACGGCAAAAAATATTCAACTTTTAAACTCTGATTCTAAACAGAACTGGAATCATAGGAGGGTAAAACCCTCAGAAAGACGGGGCAAGGTGATCCTCCCAGCTCCAGGGACAGCCAAGAAAAATCAAAAAGAAGCTCAAAGCTGCAGGGTCACTCGGAATCAGTGCAACGGTTGGTGCGGTTTTGGCTTTTTGGAAAAATGAGACAATTAGTTTGATGGTCTGAAAACTTTTGCAAGGCACTATAAGGCAACTTCCTGGTGGCTTATCTACCTTGATAAAAGGATAAGAGTCTGCATCTGTCATTCCAACAGATGGCACGTCGCACACATTAGCACTGCTTTTACAAATCTTATACCAAATGGCACAAAACAGACATATGCATTGCATGTATCAGTCCAACAGATGGCGCATCACAAACATTTTGTTATTAAGTTAAATTCATTTATAAGGTGCTTTTCTCAGGCGTTAAAGTGCTGCACAATTAAATAAAAGAACAATGAAATTATAATAAAAATAAAATAATGTAAAAATATACTAAAAAACTACTGAAAAGCTAGTTTAAAAAGGTAAGTCTTAAGGCTTTAAATTGTTCAACCGATTGCACCAACCTCAGTGCAGGAAGGCAGCTGTTCCATATTTTTGGGAGCAGCAGATCGAAATGCGCCCCCCGAAGCATCTTCAGCATGGAGTGGGGGACAAAAAAAAGGCCTTGTTGGCTGGAGCTCAGGGCTCGACCTGTGAAATAGAGGTGCATGGAGGAGCCTGACCAAGCAGGGGCTCTATACAGTAAGTGAGTATGACAACTTGATATTGCGTTTGTCACTCCAACAGATGGCACACCACACACATTCACACTGCTTTGACAAATCCCATATCAAACAGCATATAACAGATACATGGACTGCTCTTATCACTCCAACAGATGGTGCATCACAAACGTTTACAGCAATACATGTTGTAACTGCCAATGCTTGAGATGCGCCATCTGTGGGAATGACAAGTGCAATGAGGTCCACGATGATTACTTGCATTTCAGACTATTTAAAATCTGCTGCGTGTCACATAAGGTTACAATTCTCTGGAAGGTTCTTAGTTATGACCTGAGGGTAGCAGACTTGCTTGCTTTCATAAGGCTACACTGCATATGAAGCAGAACATCCAAATAAAAGGCAATATTCTGTATTTGAGCATCCCTTTTATATTTTACTTTCCATGAGGAATGGTTTGTTTCTACAGTTTTAAAGAGTTCATTCTGCAGCTGCAATCATTTATCAAGCTCTCAACAAAAGGAGCGAGTCGGCCATGCATGTCCAAGCCAAGGCCGCGTTTCTCCAAGTACGACGCGCTGCTCGGCCACCTCACAATTTTCTGTTTTATTCTAACCTGACTTTTCGATTTTTGGTGCTGATGGGATTTCGTCGCCTTGCCGTGTGGCCTTTGCCATCGAGGACGAAGGCTTGCAGTCACCTTTGCCCCAACACTGCAGACACTGGTAACGATTCCAACGAAACTTGTTATTTGATGTTTTTTCTTCCCAGCTCTCGGTTTGTTTCCTTCAGCCATTCTAATATTTGTATTAATATTCCACATTCTGTTTTTGCTATTTCAGTACTTGGACTGATTTTATTTCTTTCAGGGTTTCTTTCTCCGGTCTTCATGTTGGCTTAGGCCTACTGATCTACACTGCTAGAAAAGTCGGCAAAAAGAAGGTTGAAACCGAGAATTCAGAAGACTAAAAACCAAAACAGAAATGTCAGGTAAAAAAAATCACCGTCAAAACTACGCAGAAAAAACAAAAACCAGAGAAGCATAACAGGATAAAACAAACAGGCTTCTGGAATCCATCAATTTAGATAAGGAACCAAGTTCTCCAAGAGACTTTGAACCACGTGAGGTAATTGGTCAGAGGTCCTGACCTCCAAAGACACACCCCTAGAAACACAGAAGTGACCCTAGTAACAGAAACACAAGAGTGTCAAGACCAAACCTGAACAAAACAGCGGCAGAGAAATAAATGAATACCATAAAACGTTGGCTTCAAACGAACACAACTGGTGGAAGAAACGTAACCTGCAGCCTCAAGACCCCCACTGAGTGTGTCTAACATCAAAAAACAATCAAGGAGGAGGAAAAAAAAATGAAATTGTCCAATATAACAGACTCCACAACAAGTCATCGATGTGAGCCCACCAGAAACAACAGAATGTGTTCAGGGGTTCATGAATAATCCAGAGAAAGAGGACCCCAAAACTAAGGTTAGGCGACACAAATGGGAGCTTCCTAAGCACAACTGGCCCCAAAATGAACTTAAAACTCCTACTAGATGGGGGGAGAGGACCCCTCAAATCTCAACCAGGTATGAAAGACCAAACACAGGTATATGTTTATAAAGAAAACGATTTGGTCTTCAAAAGGCTTAGTTAAACAAAGGAGGCTCCATTGGGCACAGAAGGAGTTGCTTATAGCAGGCAATGCCAAGACTCCCACTACACAAATCCACAAGAACAGCCAAAGAAAGGCCACAAGGCTGAAATCCAGAACAAGCAAAGCAATCGAGTCTCCCCTTCAATGAACCGCAAGGGACTGCTCGTTGTCCTGGCTTTTACATGGCTGAGGAAGGCCCCATGACAGTGGGAGGCTTGGACTTGGCGATTCCAGAACTCGGCAGCCACTCCTTGGTGGCATATTTAGGGCCATGTTCATGTTTCAATGTCTGCTTTCGGTGGAGCTCCCAACGTCTGACAAGATGGTCCTCGCATCATCCTCGAGCACCCTCCTCTGGTACAGTGAAGAAATCCTAGCAGATTCTGCAATGGTCAGCCACCCAGACCCTGCTGCAGCAAAGCAGCCCCAAGACCTGAACATTTCCACCACCATGTTTTACAGTTGGTATCAAATACTTTGGGTCAAATGCTCTCTTTGGTTTTCACCTCATCGGTTACAGAAGTCCTGGTCTTTGCCTAGGTGTTCATGGTTAAACTTGAGTCCTGCCCCGACGTCCTTTCTGCTTTCACCATGGCACACCTTCCATTTACGTATGTAGAGCTCGTTTGTGCAGCTCTTTCAAGTGGCAGACACGGGCACTTTGACATCAACTGTGAAGAGAGCAACCAGGAGGCCCTGGGATGAAATTCTTAAGAGATGCTTCTCAGCATCTTGGATTCTACTCTCAGGTTGAACTAGCAGGGGAGGAGGGGCCCGGACAAGATGGTGGTTGACTGAAATCTCCTCCAATTGTAGATCATCTTCCAGGCGGTGGAACGGCAGACTGCCAGTTTTTTGGGGGTCTTTTTAAATTCTTATAGGCATCCATAAGCTCCGCTCTGAAGACCTCAGAGGGCTCTTTCAGTCTCGGCAAGGTGATAACACACACATCAACAACAACCAAACTCCACGTCCAAGGTTTAAACAAGATGACAGGCTCAGATGAGATCCACTCTCGCGATGTTCCAATTGTTTGCACCAGATTTGAATTTCAGGTACTCGAGTTGGTGGGAAATGCAGGGGGTGCACTTACTTTATCCCAATGTGAAATTTGCATTTATGTTTATTTAACTTATACAACAGCCTAGAAAATGCAAAGGTAGCCTGATCTTTGTGTTGAACCCTATTGGTTCTGTTTCAATAAAGACCAAATCTGGACATGTCCACGTTTGATAAAGAAATTTCATGGGGTGTACTTACTTTTGCACACAGCTGTCAATTTTTATTGATGTGTAAGCTACTTCCATGGAGAAGACAAGTACAGGCCAACAGACCCTCAGGCAGCATTTCCGCCCTACCGATGAGTAAAGACCACCACAGTGACGGCTTCAAAAACACAAACATTAAGGAGCTGATGAAGACGACGGCCGTGTGCGACTCCTCAGTCGACTTTGACTTTCAGAATGACCTGAAGCACCTTGTGTGTCAACTTACAGGACACTTGCCACAATGGTAGGCACTGCTCAGCAGCCTCTTGGAGACTTTCAAGGCAGTCGGGATAAACTCCAAGATTCCAAATGATGTGCCAGTCTTAAGGGCCCCCCCCCCACCAGGCACACGGCCTGCTCAACCAGGACTCAATGAGGGGTCGTCAAAGATGAAGACGATTTAACAAAGAGGAGGAATGGCGCGCAGCAGGCTAACTGCAATGGACTTGCCACTCACATTTGGACCACCTAAACCCACATGACTCCCCGTTTTAGGACACAGCTGTACCCCTCATACCGGATTTTGGGCTTCCTAACCAGCGGACCTCAGCACAAGTGCATTTATTTCAGTCTTAAACTGCTGCATTCACTTGTTCCTGACAAGCAATAAAACACCTACAGCCACTACGGCCCCCCAGGACCAACTCTGCAGCCCCCTGTTACAGACAAATACATGTGAAAGGCACAGTATGATAACTAAGCAGACAGAGAGATCGTCAGTGAACGGCCTGCAGTCTCCAGTAAACCGAACAAAAATACCTGGAAATACACACAGGCCTCCCAATAACCATAAAATAAGGCGGCCTCAAAAAAGTCATGGAATAATCGTGTGCCACAACAGGAGGACGCCAAGCAAACGGGGGTCCTGGTGGTCATTAGCAGTAAATCTCGAAGCATCTAGAAGTTCTGCCAATGCATAGCTTATTTAAAGGGGGATCAATGAACTCCTATGCTTACCTGTTCCAGGTGCGGCGCCAGGGGTTGAGAGTCCACCAGAGGCACAAACAGCAGGAGCAGCAGGAAGGCAGGAGAGGAGAAAGAAAAAGAAAACACAAAGAGCTTGTTATTGTGGCTGTTCGTAATTAGCATTATTTACAGTCCAAATATTAAGTTTCAATAAGCAGTCTGGTCACAGGTACATTAAACAGACAAAGAAACCCAGGATGACGGAGACTCGCCACCCTGCCAGCCCACCCCACTTCAGCTTATCACCATCTCACTCATCTGAATCAGGTACGCTGCTACTGTAGGAACGGCTGGGGTGCCTCAGAGACGGCTGAGAACTAAAACTGCTGTATACTGGGGTGACAAACACGGAGAAAGGAGTGTCAGGGTCTCCAGAAAGCTCCACAAGTAAACCTTAACAGCATTAGAAAAAATGGATGACAAGAAGAGAACATTCAGGCTCGTCCATCCTACTCATATGAAGGTCCAAAATAACATCAAGTCGAGATTCAAAGAGCCCTGAAGTTCCGCTCACCACCACACCACTCGGGCGTTCACTCCACGCGTCTGTGCTTCTCCGTGTGAAGAAGACGTTTTTAACAGTTGTGTGAATCTCATCCTTAAGTTTCCAGCCATATCCTGAGTTCCTGTTGCGGAATTTATTTTAAAGTAACAACTCAATTCCCTGTACTCCTTCCTTTCATGATGTTGAACACGTCAGCCCCCTCCTCGTCTCTCATTTGCTTGAGCTGAAAAGGTTCGCCCCCTTCAGTCTCCCGTCACAGCTCACACCTCTCAGTTGCCCTCTCTTGGACTTTCTTGGGCACTGATGGGTCTTTTTTACTTTCATGAATATGCAGTACAGGGAAACGATTGGAATCGTCCAAAGATTCAATGTCGAGATTTTGATGAATCTCCACGTTTTATACCTCCCTGATTTTCTCGTTTATGAAGTGTAGGGAAAGTATTGGACTCCTCCGAAAATTCCATTTGGAGATAGTGATGAATCTCGATGTTTTAGACCTCCCAGAGTCCGAAAATACTGTTTTTAGAACGATATCTGTGTGTGTATAAACACGATAACTTGAGTACACTTTCACTTCGGTCAACCAAATTTTGCATACAAATATTAGGTATAAAACCTTTGAGCTATTTCCACTAACTGGAAGTGGTGCTTTACCTTTTATTCAACTTTATGTTTATAGTAATTGTTTAATATATTATTAATTTGATGTTGATGGTTCTTTAATGTACATAATATAAAAATATAATCCTTGTCTAGCGGTTTACTCCTCAAATATTCATCCCCATATCTGAGTACACCAGAAAGTCGAGGGGAGTATTTTGTATTTGTTAAAAATTCAGGTATGTGAGGCGCAGACTGAACTATTCTGGCTAAAATGCGACTTTGGGCAAAAACATCATCTTAATTGAAAGTAAAAGATTCCTTCAAAAGTCATTTCAATAACTGGCTAATAAAAACTGATCAGATTATCTTCCAATATTTGTTAGGACACTTGTCAATCTCAGGCTTGCCCTAAGTCAATCTTGGTGCCCTGCTTGTGCTTTTCCATTCAAACTTTGTGTGTGACTCGCAGAACGGACTGCCTCCCCTCAGCTGCAGGAAAGGTCGGGAATCTCAGGCGCCACCTGCTGGAAATACGAGCATCTGACAGCTTTCTTGTGAGGTGCGGCTACAGTTTGGCACATTGAGAAAATTTCAGCAAATGTATGCAATGCAGACAATCGACTTTGTTTACTTACATCAACGAAGTGTCCAGCCAGTAGATGATGGACGATACCCTCGACCATCAGTTTATTATCCATGTGTACACTGTGTATGTAAATGAGTGAAATCCTTACAATAATACAATACCAGCAAAAAAGACAGAAAAACATTCTAAATAGCATAGAACATATTATATACATATACCGGATATACACACACACACACATACATTAGGGCCACATGATGCCTTAAAAAGGTCACATCTGCAATTCAGAACATCGACGGTTTACCATACAATTGCCCTTTGGGTGATGTGGGGTTTGAGTGATACCGATTGTTTGTTGTGTCATTTTGTATTATTTTAGTATTGTGTGTAGTACTTCTCTTTGTTACTGTCATCTGCCCTGCTTCCTGTATGTGGAGCCCAAGATGGTGGGGCCAGCTGATTATGCAGTTGCAGGATGGGCCCAGCAGTATAAATGGAGGAACGTCAGCAAGGGGGCTGATTAGGGTTCGTTTTTATCTTATCTTGAACTCATTTGGGTTTTCTGGTTTTAACCCCTTGGTCCTTGTCTAAGGTACTTTCTCTCTTCAGATTGTGTCTGTATTAATATTTGCTCTATGTCTGACCTCTTTCACACACTTCTATGACAAATAAATTCATTAACATAAAGAAACTCTTTTTCTTATCCTTCGAACCAAAGGCTCACGGTTTTGCTCTCATTCTAATTGTTTATCTCATCCTATTTCTCACTTTTGTTATTTTGAAGCCTGAACCCCTAATCTTTTGGGCCTGTCAGGCTCCTCCGAGTTTGAGGCCAGGCTGGCAATCCGGTGGGCACAGGTCGTTCTTTTGTGTTTTGTTCCTCTTTTTTTTTTTTTTTAGACCTGCTGCCCTTTTTTGTGCTTCATGGAGGCAGGAAACCACAGGAGCCCCGCAGTGCTTTACATTCTTAAGCCAAGCAGAAGCCAGTGGGAAAAATGTAAAGCTGCTCATCCTGTCCGCAGCATCAACTCTGATGTACTGGGTCTGCTTTCTCAAGTCAACGACCGGCTCTTTGGTTTTGCTGACATTAAGGGTCAGACTGTACAGATTTCAATCAAATCACTTGCATCCTCTCTCATGGTGCTCTATGCCAACTGCGAGCTTGGTGACCCAGGAGACACGGCGGCAGGGAATTAAAGGGACGTCACCTAAAGGCAGGATGAAGCAAGCTATCTTTAGTGTTGATGATAAAACAGAGATCAGGGACGCAAATCCTCAAGCAATGCGGGTCAGCATGCATCACTGTACACGGCCAACAAGAAGGTCAGATTGTCGGGGCAAAGAATGGCGTTTTAATCAGAATTTAACTCTTGTTAAGCCTCAAGTGCTGGTGCAGGAGTCGGCCTGCTGGAGATACTGGTAATCCAAACACATGCAATTTTAGTAAACGTGAACATGAAGAAAAAATCTCCTGGGACGTCCAGTGTCAGCCCCAGCCGCCTGCATGCCAGCCACAGCCGGCTGAAAGGACACACGCAGATCTGCCTGAAAAGAGCCACCTAGGAATTTTAACTATTCATGAAAATACAAAGAAGCTACGAGTAAGCAAGGAATGGAAAAAAAGACTCTCTTACGACGTATTTAATTAAAGTGACTCCACAGTGACAGCAGTGCGACCGCACAGAGAGACTGGCGACTGCTGAATTTGCACAAATCCACAAAAAGAATGTAAAAAGATAAAATGTCTTTAATACTGATCTCATGGCAGAAAAGCACGGAGAAGTTGTACCAGTACGACACCAGCGCCACGGCTGTCAACCCCCAGACTGATGGAGGGCACATCGCAGGGTGGGCGTCTCTGAAGGTGAAATGTTCGGTGACCAGGAATGCATTTCTGACTGGTGACCGAAAGGGACAGCCACCCAAAATGTGCATCTGTTACTTACAACGTGTAGTTTAACTTTAATCTCACGTTTTCAATGCCGCAGATAAGAAACCTTCTTATACAACAGGCGACTCTGGAGACAAACGCTGGACGACAGCACACAATAGTAAAGAAAGTCATGCTGCATGTGTCGTTAGTTTGTAAGGTTATTGATCATTGAAGTATTTTCTTAGTTATGTTAAAATGCCCGCCTAACTATATTAGCGTATAGACAATGGCAGGTGAGGTGCTGCTATAACTGAAAGGGGATATTCTGATTATTTCTTGCCCCTCTGGCTACAGGTTAGTCCCAGTTTATGATCTGTCTTGCAGTTGGTAAAGCATGGAGGGCAAACAATTTCAAACTGTACATACAGAATGTTTTAAGTGAAGCCTTAGACAAATATCACAACTTTGAAGTAAACTGAAAGTAACTGAAGTTTAATCAGAAAAGGCTGCGATTGTAGAAGAAACCTTTTTTCTCCCTCTTTATTCTGCGTGTGTAATACCTTTTTTCAGAATTTTTGTGATTTGTACCTTTTTAAATTTTCACTAAACTTTTCAAATAATGTTTATTGATCTGAGAATGTTCTTGTATTATGCATCATGCTGGATCCTGCCAACCTGATAAACAGGAAAAAAGGTACAGTTGTCACCATCTAAGATGGCAGCATCATTGGTAAAACTAAAACAATAACAACAAAAGTAAGTTACAATTCCAAAAACTAACGGCAGATTCATGAGCTGCAGAACCAATAACCCCGAAAATGAGAGGGAACTATAGAAATAAATAAATAAATAAATATGAGGTTCGATATAACAGCTGGAGCCCATAACCTTGTCAAGGCAGGACACCAAGCCCAGGTATCCTCCCGTGTATAAGCACTTCATAAGCAGCTGGGGGTGTACTTAAGAAATATTCCCACCACCCCCAGTAACACCAAACTGGATGTTAATTAAAACAGTTCTAAAGAGGGGGGTCTCACTTTGGCTGTAATCCTTCCCCTCGGTCTTCACTCCTTTACATTTGAAAATGCACCGATAAGCATCAACCCAAAAGAAGACAATGTTGGCATTATTAAGAGCGACATTTTTCCGTATTCTTCCTCTATTTAAAACTAGTGGTTTCAGAGCTACAGAGCCCCATTTGCAAGCTCTGGCTGGCCTGGGCTTCTGCTAAGCCACTACAGGTCAGTTGCCTGGCAACAGAGTGCTCAGGTGGGCATCTGGCGACTCTCTGAGCAAATCTTGGAGACTGCAGGGTGTGTAAGCATAGGGCCATCCCTCAGACTGATCGTTGTAGCCAGACTGCCAGACACTGTGCGTTCTACACTTGGCACTACCAGGGGGCCGTCTGCTCCACCGCATCTGAGTCAATAGAAAAACGACGAGACGTGCGATCGGAACGAGTTTAGTCATTGGGAGGCTGATTAGCCACGGGAGCAGAACTCCAGCATGACCCTCATCATTCCTGATTACTACTTACCAGGGTTTACAGGAAGGCATATATTTTGTGCCCTGTAAAGTAAAACCAGGATGAGACAAACCGCAAGGGCCCATCAAGTACCAAAAAGTCAGAAATAGAACGGTACTAGCTTTAAATACAGTATTGGTGGTACCGAAGCAAAGTCAGTACGGCACTGATGAGCGGGCGTATACAATAATGTAGAATGTGATAAAAGCGTTGAGTAAAGCTTACGCGTGAAAATGGCTAACAGTGCTACAGCACCGCATTAACTCACCCCAAAAAGAAAAACGGCAGGAAGCAGCACGTCTGGAAAAACTTAGTGTGAATTTCTGCACAACCATCTCTCAGTACTAGAAGAGGTCTAACTGTACGGTAATCCGGCGAATGCACGGCTTAAGGGTTAGGTTGGAGTCCATGATTACTCCGAAATTCTGTTCCTCAGCTTCTAAAGCTAAGGGGCAAGAAGTTTATTTCTAAGACCTTCAGGATTTCCATTTTGGCCAACAACTAAGATTCCTGTTCTTTCCTTACTTCGCTTGAGGAAGTGACTCTCATCCATTGTGAAATGCAAGAAAGACACTGCCACGTTCTGCAGGCAATATCGTCGCGAAATAAGGAAACCATTATTGAGAAATAACACAAGCATTGTCTTTGAGTGGTGGGAATGATAAAAAAAATACAAAAATATGATTCGAGTATGTGTGCCAGCATTAGGGGCGCGCCCATGGGAAACGTCAAAACTCCACCCGTGATGGCGAGCAGACAAACGAGCAGGAAACGTAAAGAAAACAGCAACAAGAACTGGGGAGAAAATCTATTCCTTGATCCACACCTGAGACGCGTAGAACAGGGCGCCTTCTCCAGTCGAAAACCGCTGCTGCCTCACAGTGGACACATTCGGTAAGTTTTACGGCTGTTGTTTTTACGTTGGACCCCGGTACCCTTCCTATCCATTCTAAAATGCAAGAGCAGGCCAGGCATGTTTCTGTCTTTTAATTTATAAGAATTGCTTCACTTTAGAAGACGCTTAATATACGCCATGACGGTGAAGAAACAACTCGAAGGATACCAAACTTATCCTTAACTGCGGAAATCCAGTGAGTTCAAAGAGGCTGACAAGCCTTTCCTCGTGAGCGTGGGTACTAAACAAGAAATAAAGCGTCACTGCTGGCATCCATGTGTTCAATTAGGAACAAGCGTCAATCCTTCCTTGTTATTTCTACAGGATCATCACCATAAAAATGAACGGCTTTCATTCAAAGCTCCATGAGTTCTGATAAAGACGTATTTTAAAAGAAAATGCCTTTTTCCCTAGCATAGTGGGTTTGTGACAGCTATTATGCCAAAGTCCTGCAGGCAATGCTTTAAGTTGCTTTTCAGTTTAAATATTAGATTTAAGTTGAAGAATTTACTGAAAAATCAGCAATTACAGAGGAAATGGGGCTGGGGGGTAAATACTTTATCACAGCAGGTTCTCCCATGCCAGCGTGGGTTCTCCTCCCACATTCCATAGACACGTCTGTTAGGTCAACCCACAAACTGTAGACTGGCCCGGGATGGGTGGGTGAATGAGTGGGCACAGTCACTGCCTGGCACCCCCTCCAGGACTGCTTACTGCTTTACAAAACAAATCCTCCTGGCACAGAACCTACAGGACACGGGAGGAGGAGGAAAATTGAATGGAGGGGTTAACACGACACGCAGGAAGATGAGGTGATTTGGTTTCAGCGGGGCGACACAACAAGCTCAGTATTCAAGGACGGCTTCAATTCTTCTTCCATTATGTGCCGCATCCTGACAAGTTCAAAGGGCTCATGCATCTGCTCTGACCTCTGAGTCAGCTGTGCCCGGCTCCTCGGGCTCACAGTGCCAGCACGGTTCACACGACCCTGTCAAACATGAGGCATACTTGAGGGCAAACTGACAAGGGGCAAGCCCAGGGCGGCTCATAGCTCAAAGCAGCAGAGGCTTTGGGCAAGTGTGTGTAGTGAAGCGTCTGCCATGATGACTTTGGAAACCTGCAGAGCGAGCAGAGAGCCCACTATGACCTCCACTTTTACAAAGACAGAAGCTGAAGCACCAAACCTGAAAGTCTAAGGAGATCGAGAAATCGGGGGCACTGTAGGACCCCACAGAACGGCAATTACAGGGAGTGCAGGGAAATCTGCACCGCCTGTGGCTCGGCGTTATCCGCTCTCTTAACGGCGGTCGGTCCTTTTGACGCCGAGTGACACATCGCTTACTTCAAACACACATTGTTTCAGTTCATATTTTCATGATTATATTATCGACTCCTTCACGATTGTCGTAATGCTGAACGACACACACAGCACTTGTGTCCCCGCATCGTTCACGTTTGTCACTCGCCCATTGATGTCTCTGCATGCCAAGGTATAATCCGATAACAACATAAAGCGTTTTCCCTTGCATCAGGTTACGTTTATTTTTAACACGTGCTATGTGTTTTCTGCCCACATGACACCCACTTATGTCTTTTTTAGGAGACGGTTCAACCGCTCATCGTAAACAGGACCACCTTGACAAGGGCACCTCTGATCTTTACCTATCAAAATACCCGCCCCCTACAGTGACCCCGCCTTCCACTCCACAAACTCCGCCTTCCAATCGAAACCAGAAATGTGACACCCAGTGAGCCTTCTACTTGTTCCCACCCACTGTTGGACACAATGCACTCCTGGTGGTCTATCATAGGATCGGCTTCAGCCAGACGTCTGTCTATTTTAGATATTCTATGTAGGAACGGATGCAAGAACAACAAGATAACAAATGACAAAAGAAAAACAAAAGAACCCAGACACACTAAACAAACTGGCGTGACAACAGCGCACTGCCAGCGCCGTTTATGGCACCACTGATTAAAAGACGAGGAGAGAGGCGAGGAGCTCGGGCTTCTGTATGTTTAAAGCAATCGATGGTAAAAATTAAACAGGACACAAGGCAGCTGGCCAAAGCAGCCTTTATTACTCCCTGAGGAAGGCCCTCGGCAGGCCACGTTTCTGCCCGCAGAATAACTCGATCCATAAGGTAAATTAAGGTAAAATGTATTGAGCTGGCACAGAAAAAGACACAAAGCGAATTAGAGAGTGAGAATACACAAGAATTGCCAGTGAAGCCCGAGGGTATTGTCCGTCACCGAAGCAAAATATTTAAGAATCGGCCACGGAGGGCCGCAGAGCATCACGGCGTGCCGCTTTGTTTTGTCAGTGCTTAGTTACACAAGTCAAAAGGCTAATCCATCAAACCTGGCAAATGCAAATGGAAACCACAACGCTGAAGTGAAGCAGTGAAGTGCTGGCGGCTTGCACACCCGGCTGGAATGGACATTTAGAATGTCACATTAAAAAGGGACGGGCTGGACTCGGCTGTGATCTGGAGGGGATTTAAACTTCAAGAACAGGACAGAATCAATGGCACTTCCTCTCGCTGACTGTAAACATTCTGACTGCACAGACTCCTCGTTCGTTCACATACTGCATACGCTTCATATAAAGGGGCCTACAAAAGTCTTAACCCCACCCGGGGACTTTTTTTTACATTTTCGCATAATGCAACACCGAATCTCAAGGAGTTTTCATTTGGCTTTGTTTGACGACTCTTTCACGTTGTCGATGACTGAAGGATACGCGGAGTCCAGAGGAATGGCTGGGGAGCCAGCAGGGCAAACCCTGTGTAAGTTTAACAAAGGTAAAAAAACGTTAGCCTGTCGGCTCGAAGACAGCCACACGACTGTAGTGGGAACGGCAAAACAGCTTAGGAGCTCCGTACCCGTCCAGGTCCAGGTCCACAAAAGGGGCGGAGCCTTCCCTGGGCACCGAGGGCGGGGTCAATCCTCACTGGGGCTCCTCCTGGAGCTGCAGGTGGAAGAGAAAGAAGAGTGAGCGACAGTGCCACTTCTCGATTTGGGGTGGAATGGCGTGCCTCGTTACAGAGCCCCCCCAACCCTGGTACACAGATGAGACCATTTCAAAGTGGAAGCAGACCTCTACGTCCTCAAGTACATGACTCACCATTATGTTGGATCTGCTTCATCGATGTTTTAAGAGGGTTTTGAACACCAAGATTAAAATAACACACAGTCTCCTCTGCTCGAGACTAATCAGGTTTAATTCTCTGAGTCGGCCACCGTGTAACATGTCCTTACATCCCATGATGCACCTGGCTGTCACTCTGTTCTCCTGGTGGTGTGCTGATCAGAACGACACACAATACTCAGATGTGGTCTCGCTACATTCTATGGTCTAACCAAACATTTGCCCTTTTTTAACTGCTTCTGCGCATTGCTTAGTCGAGGTCAGAGGTCACTTCCTGTAGATCAGTGTCCCCCACCTTGTATTTATAATTAATGCCCCCTTTGTCCACATGTAGCACTTGATGTCCTTCTGGTGTCACTTCTTTATGTTTGAGGCAGGGCCACCAGCCCATCACTACCAGGGACTGCCCTCCGCCCCATAGAGTCGAGGGTTCCCCAGAGTTCCTGGCGCGCCATTTAAAAGCATTAGGGGGTCCGCCGAGTGTTTGAAGTGCCTCTGCTTATGTATATCGTGTTTTCTCAATCTGAACTTGCCTTGGATTTTAAAGGCGGAGTGGTGGCGCTGAATCCTGTAAATGCCAGAGGTGATTCCACTCCGTTGGGCCCTTGAGTGAGGTGTTTTGGATCAGGATTGGCAGCCCAGGTACTCTAAAATAACCTCACACTGTTCCCCTCCATTTAAACAAGGGTGGTGCGGAGGTGTCACCTGCTGCACTAGTGTGCTGCTGTATCAGTGCATGTGACCCTTGGCCTTTTGTTCGCCTTGGCAGGCAAGTCCTTTCAGCCTTTTGGTGCTCCACGAAGCATCATGTTATTTCAGAGCGTTTTATTTTAGAAAGGATTCTACATGGCCTTCTGTGTTACTAGCCAGGGTTTCATTTCAACAGGATTTCCCCCTCTAGTGAGCATTTTTGGAACTGTTTAGGACTTGCATGCTTTGGGTCTCTTGAGTGACATAACAGTATATTATAATAAAAAAAGGATCACTTGCATTGGCTCTGTTTGTATACAGCATTTTATTCCATATTTTTGGGTTTGCCACAGAACGTCTGATGAGTTTTAGTTTTGTGCCATCGTGATGGCGGCCACAGGGGCACAGTGAAGTGAAATGTGGGGTTTGAATGTTCTCCACATACCCATGTGTGTTTCCTTTGGGTGCTCTCCGGTTTCCTTCAACAGCCCAATGACATGCAGGTAAAGCCGACATCACATTACTCGACTTCTAGCCGTGGGGTATGCCCGATGTGCCAACCACAAGACAGAAGATATGTAACAAACACTACAGTAAATGCAGAATAATAAAAGCAAAGACAAAAGAATCCAAATGACACAACAAGCAGACATTCAATGTGCCCGGCGAGGAGTCCTGGCACAAACACAACAAACGCCAAGGCAGACAGCAACATCTTAAACCTGCCACAGACGTGCTCATCAAATCTCCCCTCTCGGCCTAAGCCCAGCCCAGCCCAGCCCAGCCGGCACCACATGAACAATACCCTCTGAAAGACAGAGGACAGACTTAACAAACGTCAAGCCATGTTGAGCCTCGTCAAGGAACAGATAGTAATGTGAGGAGCGTGAGGACATTGGCAAACGCAGGAGAGCAGCTCTGTGATAATGAGATTGGCGAGAGTCACTTAAAGCGAACAGATCAGGGTGATTATCAGTAATTAGTTCATTAAATAGAAGGCCGCCAGACAATGACTTGAGTACACAAAGCACATTTCAAGAGACTTGGGGGGGGTGGGGGGTATTTTTAGGAAATTCATCTCGACAGCCACACTAAAGAAGAACATCAGACGAGTGCAAAAACAGAAGGACATTTTCAAAGAGAATCCAACAGACTGCACTTGAGAAAATGACAGTCAAGCTGAGAAAGAGTTGAGCACATGGGAGTGGAGTGGTGTGCAGAAGTTTGGGCACCCCCAGTCTAAGGTACAGAGATACTGAATGATTCTACTGCCCATCTGTAACGGGCAGCATGGCGAGTTTCTGATAAAAGCCTTACATTTTTGAAAGCGCCAACCCACCTGGTGATGCGCACGCACAAAAAAAAGAATCCCCAGAAAATGAAAAAAGGGCAAAATGTGCAACACAGCCCACCCATAAAGCGCCACCAACCAATTATTAGAATGACCCCAAAATCAAAAAGAGTGAAGGAGGTGGCATGCCACACTGCCTGCCACAAAGAGCTTCAGTGTGTCAGCATGATGCCACTGATGTGACAGTCCTTTGAAGGACATGGCAGCTCAACTTCACTCACTCACTCAGTCAGACAGGGCTGGCCATCCTTCGGCTGCCACCTTCTCCTTGGCACAATCCCTCTGTCTTTGGCGCTGATGTGACTGTTGACGCACTGCCATTTCCACTCGTTTTAGCTGTGATCCCAATATGTTGATGACCGACTGCGAATGTGGCCTGCGTACTCGAGCGGCGGCCCGGTTCATTAACAAGATCAAGTGGCATCTGATCGTGACACACGTGGATGTGCCAGAGCTACAAAATCTCACCTGTCTCCAGACTTGCACTCCAGAGAGTGTGGATACGGATTTCAATGCCAGCCGCTAGTAGCTTTGCTAACCCGCCCCAAAGTCCATTGACAATTGTGACGGACGGAGTGCCCGCGCCTCTCGTTTATTAAGGAAAATGAGGTGGGAGTTTGCCGATTTATTCTGTTAGGCCCTCGATAAAGTTGACTTTGACACCCCCTGCTGTAGACGGTGGGTCTTTCAGTTCAGTCTTGGGTGGCCATAGTGGTTGCAGGTTTTTGAGCCAACAATGTTACTAACATAGAAGTGAATTCTTACTAATAACAGAATTAATTCATTTAGTTTTACAGATTGTTAGCCATTCAGCAATGTCACCTCATCCTGGAAAAGGAGAAACCTACAATACAACATCATCATCAAGTGATTCATACACCGGAGCTGATGAACTTTCATTTCAAATAAACTCCATGATGAAAACTGAGTGATCTCCTGAACCTACGAAACGGGACCCAGTTAGCATGTGGGCTCCGGGCTCCTGCACCACCTGCGTCTCTCCATTAAATGGAAGCTGGTGAAGAAAGCAATTAAAAACTGTGAATGCAGCTGTTTGAAAGCTAAAGGAGCAATTAAGCAATCTGAATCTCAACACGTGAGAGAGCTAAAATGAGGAAGAAATAATTAGCTTCCAATTAAGAATTTGGCTGGAACAAAAACCTGCAGCCTCGGTCGCTCTCTCCAGGAACCAGAACTCGAAGGACGGGGAACCGTGGGTGAGCAGCAGCAGATGAAATCGTCTCCAGAGAACGTCTCCATGCTGGCCAAAACATGGTGAGCAGCACAAAAAGGTGACGTTCTCAAAGCTGAAAATGACATTGTGGGAAGAGACAAAATGATTCAATAACCATTGTAATGGAGGGGCTCTGTAAAAAGTATAAGCAAGATAGGACCTCGGTGCTAACCTGCTCACCCAGGGCAGCTGAAGCCAATCCCAGCAATCATTAGGCACAAGGCAGGAGCACAACCTGGGCACCAGTCCATTGTAGGGCAAGGTCTGTATGTCTTTAGATTGTGGCAGGAAACCAATGGGGACACAGGGAGAACATGCAGACTCCACGCAGGGGACACACTGGACGTGAACCAACACTGCTGTCATGGCGAGCCAGCAGCCCCACCACTGTGCCACCCAGACAGGAATCGGTGACCCCAAGGGACTATACTGTATACTAACGTCAATCATATCACACAGGTGAAATGGAAGAAATGAGGGGCAAACACGAGGTCACAAAATGCAATTAATACAAAGTTACAATTCACTTTGTGAAATTAAAAATCAAAGGAAATAAATCAAGCAGGTAGTGCATCACCTCACACACACAGAGCAACAACACGACTAGCCAGTGCTGTTTATGGTCAGCCGAAGAGGATTTCGTACAATAAGAGAGGCCAAAGTTCAGCACTGGGGGGCACAGCTCAGTGATTTCTGCCGTGTCTGAGAGCGGATCAGAGATTCCCCTCAGCAAATGAAGGGCGCTCACTCCAAACGTCCCCCGGGAGACTCAGATTGCTCCAAGCACTTAAACTTTGATTGATGACTCCTTTGTTCATTTTAGAATCTTGAATTTCTCATCTTGCAGCGGAATACCCCCCCCCACACACACACACAAACTCAATTGATACACATCTACAGTATCTGCTGAATGTGCTCCTTCTTATCCCAATCTGTCTTTCACTATAGAATATGAATAATACAGAACGACTGAATATTCACAGCAGAGTCGACTACGCCAGTCTACAACATCCAGGGTGCAGTCTGTCCATAAATACAGCGCAAGTACAGAAACTGACCCTGTGAGGACTTGAACACTTCTAGGGCTGGACTTTAAACACACACTACTTCACATAGACTGACAGACTGTTTATAATAAATAGAGACATATACATGAAAGGCACTATATAGTCGACAGATATGAAAGGCATTATACTGTATAATACACGATACATACACTGGGAGAAAATTATGAAGAGACAGACAGACAGACACATTCATTATAGTATAGTTGGCATGATCAGAAAATTATGAAGCGATAGATAGACGGACAGTCAGACAGACATGAAAGGCACTATATAATGTATAACATTCTGACTCCTTCACTTTCTGCACACTTGTGTTGTGTTGAAGAATTCATTTGAAATTGTGACATTTGCTTGTGTTATTCTTGCTTCTCCTTACACTTCTGTAAAGGAGTCACTTTCACTTTTACGCACAGAAGAGACGCATGGCAGACTCATCGTCGGAATCGCGCAGGGTTAACACCCGCAGCCCCCCACTTTACCGTGTCCGTTGGCTAAACCGTTTGGCCACAATGGCTGAGGGATCAGGAAAGCCTCGGCTGTTGGCAGGGTGGGCACCTTTCATCTTCTGCGTTAACGTGTGTCATGGCAACAGGACTCCTCCTATTAGATCACTTGGGGTCTAAAGACGGGGAAATACAAGCTGTCAAGAATCCGAACACAACAAGAAGCTGCTGATAAAGAGCTTAAGAGATTAGAAAAGCAAAAAAGAGAAAGGAAAACACCAGTGCAGTGTCCATGAAGCGAGGCCTTGAATGTTCAGGTCTCCTGGCAGACTCTCACTTTTAAAGGACCTGCACCCCCAACATGACTCTGCGCCTAATGGCTGGCTACTGATTGGCAGAGGGGCCTGATTTACAACCCAGTTGGCCTAAGGGCATTGGGAGCCACTCATCACACCCATGAGCGACACTCTGCATTCATCTGCACCAATAATGGAAGGACTCATGAAAGGAAAACTGTAAAAAGGCAGAGATGGGCTGGTGGATTGGGGCATGGGAAGTACATGGTCTTCATAATTAAATTAAAATCTGATCATTATCAAGTGATTTTGGAAGGGTGTTCACTGAATAGCACTGTACTCATGCAGGACACTTCCTAGGTGTGGCCATGACTCTCATATCTATATTATCTATATAAGGGAATTACAGTCTCAATCTAATAAAACGAACAATCAATTCACACATGGATTGTAGAAGACGATTGTTAAAAGATTGAGAAGACACACTGAATGAAGAAGAGGAGTATAACTAAGCAGGTGGTCAGAGCTGACATCCCAGGTACGTCTAGAGAGATACCTGTGAAAAGGCTCAGAGAGCGAAACCACAACAGACGAGCGCCGTCATCACACATTGGGTTTTACATGGCAGTCCATTTCATGTGCAATATGCATCACACATCCATCTACCTATTTACCTGTCTATTATATACAGTAGCATCTTAAAACTACCTACCTGTATACACAGGTATGGATAGCCAGCCATCCACTAGGCGTGCACAGTATACCAGTACTGGAAAACCCACATTTTAAAATGGTACTGGGCCAGCATTTCAGGATTTTCAGTATTGGAAGTAAACATCAGCTCCAGAAATTTCAGCACAGCCATCCACACAGGAGGAACAGGGGGTCGGCTAGCAGAGCGTTTCAGGGAGCACACCTTTAAAATCAAACAGCTCACACGTCCCTTGAGCACAGCTACACTGGGCTCTCCAGTTGTGTTCTTCCACAGGACTTCAAAGACATTCCTCAAAGAAGAACAGAAGAAGCTCAGTTCATTCTCTGCTTGGGATCTCAGATTTCTCCAAGTCTTAATGACCGACTAACTTTCTCTTATCTCACCCTTCATCTCCACCAATGGCAGTTTTTTCCTCATCTCCTGTCACCTACACCTTTCATCTGCCGTGGTTTCTCCTTCCGATATCTGTTACCGGACTTGTTAATTCAGTTGTTCACCTGATGAAGGCTATACAGCCAAAATGTTGCACCTTTTACCTTCTTTCCTTTTCAGCAGGCAAAAGGCCATTTAATCATTTTCTCCTATGCATACATACTGTATAGAAATATATCTGTCTATAAAAGCCAAATACCACTGACTCACTCATCACAAAATCTCCTGGACCATGAGGACTTGGGACTTGAAATTTGGAATTTGGTTAGCCTTGGCCCATAGGCACTCACTAAGAAACAGTTTTCAAAATTTCATGGTCCAAGCGGGAAATTTCTTATAGTTTTTTAGACTCGTTTACAGGTCTGTCCGCTTTTCACGCGAGAACTACTTCACAGATTTAGATCTTTTTTTTTATATATAATTTGCTTGAACATTCCGTTGATTTTGCGACTTTCTCATCACGTTAAGAGTCACAGTTCGCTTGCGGTCCTGATTTATTTGCGCGAATCTGCGAGAGACTCATCAGGCTGCAGGGCCCTCCTCACTCACGTGTCTGCCTCGGGCGTAACCTTAACTCCTCTTAGTTAGCGAACGAGAGAACTACTTCACAGATTTAGATCTTTTTTTTTATATAATTTGCTTGAACATTCCGTTGATTTTGCGACTTCTCTCATTGCGCTAAGAATCAAGAGTTCCCTTGCAGAAGCGATATATTTGCACTAATCTGAGATAGAGGCTGCAGGTCGAGGGGCGCAGTAAGAGTGATGTCAAGTGTAGAGAGCTAGGTGGGGCCTCCTCGCTGTCCTGTGTAATATATATATATATATATATATATAAATATTGTGACCGAGACGGTCGCTGCTGTGCATTCCTGCCATTCACTGCCAGCAGCTTCATGCAGAAACTCATGAGAAATACACACTGTGCATCCTTACCACGTAACGTACTTGTCACACGATGTTTGGAACATTCAAACCTGCGCTTTGGCTCTCTCTCTCCTATCCTCTCTTCTTCAGACTGCGTCTGACCTGGCCGATGCTTCCCAGCCACTGGACCTGCTTGACGCAGAAGGCTTTGTGTTCTCCTAAAATGAAGAGACAAGCTAAAGCAGGACGATTACCACAATGCTTCTCGTGTGCTGAAGAGAAACTCGTATCTTGTGTAAAGTCTTGAGACTGTTCCTGCCTTTTCAACAATAAAGTTATTTTATTGGACTCACCTTCCTGTCTCTGGTCTAACTCTGTGACCCAAGCTTGACAAGTGGTACGAGAAGTGGGGTTCAAATCCACGTAGGCATTCATCCATTGATCAGGTTTAAATTTATAAAATATACACAGCAAACACTAGAATGGGGAAAAATGCAATCTTGATGATTTCCACTATGGCAGTATAATTGATGCCAGCCGGGCTGGTCTGAGTATTTCAGGAACTGCTGATCTCCTGGATTTTCACACACACCAGTCTCGAGAGTTTACTCAGAATGCTGCGAAAAACAAAAACCATCCAGTGAGCAGCAAGACAGAAACGGCTTGTTGATGAGAGAGATCAGAGGTGAATGTCCAGACAGCTGACAGAAAGGCCACCGTAACTCAGATGGCCACTCTATACGACTGTGGGCAGCAGAAAAGCAACTCGGAATACACAACACGTTGAGCCTTCAGGCGGATGAGCTACAACAGTAAAAGACCACGTCAGGTTCCCCTCCTGTCAGGGGAGAATAGAAAGCTGAGGCTGCAGTGGGCACAAGATCCCTAAAACTGGACAGCTGAGGACTGGAAGAACGTAGCCTGGTCTGATGAATCTCAATTTCTGCTGAGTCACACAGATGGTAGGCACCAAGAACATGAACCCATGCCCCTAACCTGCCTTGTGCCAGTAATTCAGGCTGGTGGTGGTGTGGGTGGTTGGGATGTTTCCTTGGTACATTTTGCGCCCATTAATACCAATCAATCGTCACTTGAATACCACAGCCAATTTGAGTTTTGTCACTGACCATACGTGCGTCCCTTCATGTCCACCATCTTCTAATGGCTACTTCCAGCATGCCTCAAATCAAACTGGTTTCATAAACAAGACAAGTAGCTCTTCAATGACCTTCCCAGGTGCCACTTTGGAATGTAGGAGGGCAGGAGAGAAATTGACAGAAACTGTGTGATGCCATCATGGCAGCATTCCTTTGCGATTCCGGTGCGTGTTGCCAACATCTTGTGAATTCATGGTATGAAGAACTGAGGTCAGAGGAGGTCCCACCCAGTAACAGCAGAGTGGTCCCAAGAACTTGCTCAGTGAGTGTACATATACTGTACAGGGTGGCCCATATTTAGGTATGTGACGTTTCACAGGCTGTAGCATTTAAACTACTGCGCACAAAATATCAAAAACGGCATCACTGTGTAGCCTGAGAATGGGACCGGGCAACCCCTGCCATGTTCGAATACAGAACGGTGGCGAATCGGTGATCGCTAGAGCAGTGCACACGTCGTGTGCGTTTATACTCCGCAACAAACAGCAATGCGGTGGTGAAACGGAGGATGGCAGTTGAGTTTGGAGGCAGTGTGGTCACCAGCACTAGAAGAAACACAAAACTGGACATCAGTGGTACTGTTTAACAAGCGAAGGGGGCAGGTAGGCCCAGGAGTGTGTGTATCAATGCCAACTCCGCTCTTGTGGTGAATGCCTTTCAAAGTTGGGTTCTTCTTCAGGCGTGTATCCATCTGGATGGCGCATCGGTGGACCACACCATGGAGAACAGGAGATGAAAAAACATCTAAGGTTCTTAATGTTCATGTTCCATTATGTCACTTGATAATAACATTGGTAGTTTCCTGAAGTGACAATTGATGGCGCTATACCCGTGCTTAACCCGACACAGACAGGTGCAGGAGGCACAATGATCAAAACACAAATGTTTTTTCTTCACTTGTGTTGAACATCTTCACGTTCCCACAAGTACACAACTCAGTCCAAAGCACAACGCAGTACTTTCCTTCTCTTATTCTTTTTCTTTCTCCTCCTCAGCAAGCTTTGTCTCCTTCCTCCTGACTCCTTATATAAGGCACACGGAAGGGCTCCAGATGCCCGCTGACCTAATTCTGGTAGCACTTCCGGGTGTGGCAGAAGAACCGCCCACATGGGCTCAGGAAGAGCTGCAGCACCCCCCTGGTGGCACCCCTGGATGCCAACAGGGCTGTAGAAAACTCCATCACCCATGAAGCCCTGCGGGAGTCCGAGGTACCACTGTAACCCATGGCGGCTGCCAACTAGTGTTCTGGGGGGAGGCCTGCTCCCCCGGTCCTCCCAGGCATCCGCCACACTGACAAGAATGGCATTTTAATCTTCTTATAGAATACGCTACCGTGGCTGTCCGCTTGTCTCTCCCGGATTTTAAATCACCTCGCAAACCGTTTGACTGACTGACATGAATTTGGTTCACATATACTACGTGACGTCTACTATCCGCTCGCTTTTCAGGGTGATGATTTTTATTACTCTTTTAATTTTTATTTTATTTTATTGTACAATCAACTCTGGGCAACACGCAGCAGGGCAGCCGTGCGGCACATGCGTACGAGTGCCACATGCGTACGGGCGCTATTCTCATTCCCTTCCCTGACTTTCGGCGTCATCCGCCACATTGGTCATACACATAAATAGGGGTCACCCTGTATAGAATACGTCTATCAGTACATAGTGCCCGACCTGTCTATTATTTGAAGGTTTGGTTTTTTTCGCTTTTACTCTTTTTGTACCCTTCTGAATTTCCACTTTGGGAATGGAATAAAACGCATTATTATTATATCGTTTCAAAGGAGTATAAATATTTCTGAATCTCAGCAGGCTTCGGTACCGGTGTCATTTTTTTAATCTTCAAAACAACCCGGCTGTGATTAAAAATGATTTTGATGCAGACATTTTAAAATAATATCATTTACCGCAAACAAAAAAAAAAAAAAAAAAAAGACTTCATTCCCATTCCTGTGACTACAGCACGGGAGTCAGGAGCAGCAGATGGATGGACTGCTAAAGAGCTGCATAAGCAAAGACTCAGCAGAAAGGCAGAAAAATGGCCCGCACGCCCGCTCCCTGCACATTCATACTCTGCCCGCCTTTGATGACAACCTGATCGCCTCACTCTGCTGGTCTTGCAGCCCGTATGTTGCCTAATGACAGACTAAATGCATAGCTTGACTCGTGGTCGATGCTCTCCCTGGGAGGCGGCTGAAGATCCATTTGTCTCACCAGACAGAATTTCTTTACTTTATCACATCAGTAAGATTATGGAGCTCAGTCGAAGGCCTGAACGTGGCGGACTGGATGGCTACATTATTCAATACATTCATTATTTCCTGCAGCAGTCCACAGGAGAGATGTGAGAATAACGGGAATGGTAACGGATCACACTGCTGGGTAAATTAGTGTTCCTGAAAAACAGGCCAGCCAGCCAGTCAGTAATCTGAGATTAAGTGGAGAACAGCAGGATCCAACAAACCGAGCCGTCTCTGATTATCTACGGTAAACTTACAAAGAAAAACGATTTCTAGGCCCGTGGTGATGAAACACGGCGCCCGAGAACGGGATGCGGAGTGTGAAGCCTTTAGTAAGTGCCACTCTTGGCACCATCCCTCTTTGACCAAGACACATTTACACTTGATGGCTTTAGAAGAGGACATCAAACTGGTGTGTTTGTACAGGGTCGGGGGGTCATAAACATCGCCTACATTTCGAGGGAGAACTGTGCGGGCTGTAGTGGGGTCTCATGCGGTAGGTTAGGCTCTACCGTTTTCAGTACCCATCATGAGTTGGACCGGTGAATATTTGGGCTTTGTTGTGCAAGCGTATTATGAGAACAACCGTTATGTGAAAGCGACGTAGAGAGCGTTCCATACACGCTTCGCCGAAATGCATCTCTACTAGATCGGAAAAACGATTTCTAACCTTCGAGCAACTGACAAGAAAACCACCTGGCAGACCAAGGACCGAACATGTGTGGCTTCAACAGGACAGGCCACAGCTCACACAGCACGACGTTCGCTTGGAGTGTCGAGTTAAATGTTGCTCAGGCAATCGATCTCTTTAAGGGGGCACGGTCACCAGATTTTAGACTTCTTCCCTTGGGGACACCTAAAGGGTTTTCAAACATCGTCCTCGATCTCTTGAGGATTTGAAGGAAAGGATCAGACAGGAAATTGACGCCCGAGATGACCCGGAGAGTAATGGAGAATTTCCGGGAACGTCTTCAGCGAAGTATTGCCAACAATGGCTGCCATTTGTCTCATCTGATGTTTGAAACCCATTTAACCAAAACTGTTTTTTTTTGTACTTTTCAGAAATATATAAAACAAATTTTTTTTTAGATAGCTTTGTTCATTTTTTATACCCTGTCGGAGAGATCTTTATGTGTCACCCTGTAGAACAAAAATCAGATCTGAATTAAAGTTATAAAGCGATAAGCCATCTGCAGTGTGTACTTGGGTGGCAACATGTCCGATGAAGAAAGGCAACAAGATGCACAAAGAAAGAGGGATGCGAGGGCGAGGAGGGTGAATAGAGGACTTGCCATTGTACCACTGAGCTCATTTGAACAAACGGGCGTGTCGCTACGCTAGTCAGCCATGATGTGCCCAAAGAGGACCACAGTGCACCCTCTCCAATGTTTCATGAAGCGCTGTGGGTCGAAATCTGTCAAATATAAATCGGTCTTGAGTGGCACCACCTGACACGCCCTGTGATGGTTCACTGAATGTTTAGTCCTTTGTCCCGGCCGGGCTTGTGATTCTTTTTCTCTAAGAACAATGGGTTTTCTTGTGTTGTGGTGTGAAGCTGTCACACATTTGGTTGCACTTTGGTTTTCCTCCTTGATCTTGACTTAAATATTAGTTTAATTTTGTGTTTGAGTCCAGATTTGTGCTCTGCACCGACTCTTGGGGCCTTTGTAAAAGCACAGCCTCCATGTGACCGATTGCCGTAGGCCTGACTGCTTTAATATTGGACAGAAGGACGCATTGCTTTCTGCTCCTTGCATCGAATGCATTTCATTAGAATACTTTTTTTTTTTTTTCCCCCCTCATATCGTCTTCTTGATGAGGGAAATGTTCATGCCACTTCCCAAGTCTTGGAACAAGAGAAGACGGAAAGGGCGTGGAGCTAAAAAACACCAAGTCAGTGGGCCAGAAGCCAGCGTAGAAAAATAAATTAGCATTGTGAAAGTGTTTGCCAATGAAGTGCAACAATAAAATGAGACGAGGCTCTGCTGCAGTTTACTGAAATAATGAAAACTCCCATCAGGGAACAGTTCTTATAAAGGAATGTTTGGGTAGCTGAAACATCTTTGTGGCCTTGTCGCCGAGAAACAAAAACTGTAACAATGGCCTCTTCAGACCAAACTAAAGCTTTGAAAGCTGCAATTAATTACGCAGTAGAACACGTCGGCTCCGAGCGGGCTACCTGTGGCAACACACAAACACTGACATTTAAAATACAAGCAGGCCCACCAGATCCCTCCAGGTCATTACTGAGATGTTTGTACCTTGACTGGAGAGAAAAATGGCACAAGAGAGGATGAACGTCCACTGTCCGTCCACCCATCATGCCCACCTGCCCAATTCACTCACTTCGCCTTCCTGTCCTCCCAGGACCCAAACGATTTGTGCCAGGAGAGCAAATGTGCTGTTTGTGCAGACATGAAAATCGCTTTGCCCTCATCATACACCAACGCCTACTCGGCACAAGAATCTGCAGCGGCACCTTGACGGCATCTGTTCCAAGGGCTGCAATGACAGGGCAGGCCCAGAGGCGACCCAGGAGGGCCGCCCGTGCAGCAGGCTTTCCCAGCCATTGAAATTGGTGGGTGGGCCACCAGCTGACCTCAATCACCCAACCCAGTAATCCACAGGCAGCGACTCTGGAACTACGGCATCCCATCTTGAGGCGAGCTAAATTAATGGCGTGAGGGGCACACCGCGACTGACTCGTCCAACGTGAGCGTTTCGTTTACTGTCGTGTGGATCTCCTGTGCTCGTTCTGTCGTCCTTCACATCGACGGGCTACCAAAATGCCCCCCCCCTAACG
The DNA here is from genome assembly GCF_016835505.1 of Polypterus senegalus. Lineage (NCBI taxonomy): Eukaryota > Metazoa > Chordata > Cladistia > Polypteriformes > Polypteridae > Polypterus > Polypterus senegalus. The sequence continues at coordinate 4,274,102 of NC_053165.1, read as the reverse complement.
TTCCACTACTTGTGCACCCCAATATGCGACTGTCCTTATTTCATCATTCTGTACATCGATTGTTTGCTAAAATGGGCCACACTTTGCCCACTTTAAAATGTGACTTTTCTCATTTTGTCGTTCTTATATCAATTGTGTTAGAAGAAGTAAAAGGAACCCAAGGATGAGAAGGAATCAAGGAACACATCCAGAGTCGAAATCGCGACCAAAATGTCAAACCCAGAATGCTGACTGAAGATCAAAGCTGAAAGTATAAAACGTGACCCAATGAGCGACTCTTCAAACTTTGCCATTCTTTATTTACATCAATCGGCTGCCAAAATGGACGTAACTCAGCACTATTGGTGTGGCCCGTAATTCATCTCTGTTTACCTCAACTGGCAATCCAAATGGCCCTGACCTTGCACTGCCAGTGCACCACGATACACAGCTGTTTGTATTCGGACGTTCTTTAGGCCGCAATGCACGACTGTTCTTACTTTGTCCTTCTTTACATCGACTGGCTGCTAGGATGTCCCGAACCCTCCAGGCTGTAATATGCAACTGCTCTTGTTCTGTTATTCTTTATGCTGACTGGCTGTCAAAATGGCCCAAACACTGCCCTGCTTACGTGTGCAAAACGCGACTCTTCTGAATTCCATCAATCGGCTGCCAAAACGGCCCTAACCTCACATTACTTGCGTGCCCACAAAGTGCAACTGCTCTTATTCTGTCGCTCTTTACATCAAATGGCAGCTGAAATGACCCTAACATCGCGCTCCTTGGGTGTGGAATACGCAACTGTTCTTGTTTCAGCATTCTTTACATGAACTGATGTTGGACTACTGGTCTCCCATGATGCACAACTCTTCATATTCAGTCGTTCGTTACACTGATTGACTAACCGTGCACTACATGTGGGCCACAACACGCGACTCTTCTCGTGTTAATAGCCTGCTAAAATGGCCCTAAGCCTGCAGGCCGTAAGATGCAACTGTTCTTATTTTGTTGTTCATCATGTTACACTAGCACAGGCAGCAAAAAAGGAACCTAAAGGTGAGTAGTAGACAAGTAACAAAACTCGGGGTGAAACCGTGAAAATCTAAACTTGCAGGGGTGTCCAGCTCTGGGGCTGGTGGGCCACCTTTTCCTGCTAATGAACTCTTTTCCCCATCACTTTACTAGCCCTCTTAGAAGAGTTTATTAAATGGCAGCCAATCAGAAATGAGACGTGAAAAGAGCCGGCAGACCAGCTAAACTGGGGATTCAAACTCCAACCAGTTTCACTCTAACCAGTCTCTTAATGAGAAGCTGATTCTTGCTGTTCATTAAAGCAGCTATTTGTTGCTGTTGATTTAAATGTTTTGGTGACCTGGGCAGACCACCCTTACCGAGACCACCACTTTTCTTTATTTTCAGATACTGTGTGATGGGCACAGGGGAGATGCTCATATGGCGGCTCGTCTTGTGTCTCATTATTGTCTGTCTGCTAATTAAAGACAAAGACACAACTAAGGGGGTCTGAGTTGAGTTCATTAAAACTAAAGAAAAAGAAGATAATCAGCGGCAAAAACTGGTCACTGATGAAGAAGCTGGTTAGAATGAAAAACCTGCAGCCACAGCGGCCCTCCAGCCCAGGAGTGCGACACCACCTGCGATCTAAAGGATCAAAATGTCAAACTCAGAACGCGAACCAGAAATGGGGGCTGGAAGTACAAAGCAAGAGTTCAAAACCAGGGAGATGTTTTTATGGGAAGAAATTCACTCACGGACGTTTGTGGTATCCACAATTTGGGATGAGGAGGCGATGTTCACATTTGATGGACTGCCTCAGTGAAGACAAGCAAATGTGTTCCTGATGCCAATGTAAAAGCCAGGGTGTCCTTTTAATAAACTCCTTAATTGTGTTTTGTTATTGAAGAAAACTCACAATAAATTTTGGGTCACAAAATGGAGGCATTCAATACCAAAACAAAATGGCCGAAGAAGCGGTGCAAGATAAGATAACAGAACTCGGGGTACTTTGAATCAGGCCGACTCCACTCCATAAATAGGATCTTAAAGCCCCGATGGCGTCCAAAAACTTCTGTAAAGCTGATACAAACGAGATTTTGAATATGACGAGATTTGAAGAGGAAGGGCCCTCAGCCACCTTTCCGCTACGTAATCACATGGGTCGACATGCGCCATGTGATCAGTGGCAAGAGTCAGAAACAGCCTTGGGATTGGTCAGCCACTGCCACACACAGGAGTGATTGGATTTCGTCACTGGTGACGTTAGACTGGCGCTCATGGGAGTTCACCACCACGACGTAAATGAAGCCTGCGACTGAAAAATTGTTAGAAAAATTGTGTGATGCGACATGGCCTTCGGTGGGACCTCTGATGCAGAGTTTTTCCTTTGGCTTTGTGAGTACCCATTTGTAGATGACTGTAGATTTGATATATACAACTTATTATTGTTATTATTCTATTATAACTTCAACCGGCTACCCACTACTCAAAATGTTCTAAGCCAATGTTTCCTAATCCTTCTTTTGTTGCACTCAAATCTTGCCTTTCTTGGTGTCTTTGAGACCCGTCCTATGACAACCATCAGATACCGGAGTCCCCCTTGCACAATCACCGCCAATCATCAAGTAGAGCAATGCCAATTGATTAATCAACCTGTGGTGACCCAGCGTGACACGCTTTGTAAACCGTACGACACCCCGTGACTCTCGACCCGACTGTCACCCCGCACCTCCATATTTGAAGACTCTCCGTCCTTAGGGAAGCCCCGATTGTCCTATTAATTGAGGCAAATTTCGGCTTGAGAGTGAAGCCCTCCCATGACCTTTTCTAATTTAGCCTGATGACATGAAGCATCGCAGACGAGCGCCGCCGTCGTTACTTTATTTGCGCACGACTGCATTTACTCACTAACTCCCCCCCATTTTCCTAATATGCTTTCCAAAAGAAGGTAAAAGATGATGAAGCGGCCGCTCCTCTCAACACGAACACACCGGCGTCACCGAGACACCATCCAGAACTCGAGAGCTCTTCACGCCGCCTGGACATATGAAGACAAGCAGAGCACAAACCGCAGAGTCGTCTTGAATTCTCACAAAGGACAAGGCAGCACGGCGGTGGGGAGTGTAAATGAAGCAGGCACTTCAACGCTGGCAATCTGCTCAGATTGGAAGAAAAGCTAAACAAACGGCTGGAAATGAGAAAATGAAGCTGCTGCGGCCGTCTAGTGCCTGTTAAAGTTAAAGGCTTTTAAAAACGGCACGGATTTCCTTAGATCTGTGCTCGGAGTAAATTGGAAGGCAGCCCAAAAGGCAGATGAAGAATGGCGCTGTGCACTCAGGCCACTTGCACGGAGGCGATGCCATGTTATGACGTCCCTCGGCAAAACTGTTGTGACTGACTGAGCGGCACTCGCAAGCCAAACAGCCGAGAGAGGAAATCCACCAGCAGCTCCGCGTCTCATTCTGGTTTGGATAAAGAAAAATGTGCGGGTGTTGAGGGAAAGCCTGAAGTTCATCTCTGAAAGATCTGCATTGGCTTAAACACTTTGATAACTGTGAGAGGAACTTTAAAAGTGGGGTCCCCCTTAATAAACAAACAACCTGAGGAAGAATATCAAAAACAAGCTTGTCACATCTGCAGATGGCGCGTCGACTTAGCTTTAATTTACACTCCTCTGCTGCCCGCCACGCAAAATGATCAGGCCTGACAAGGCAATAAAGCTCAATCACACGGTCGAGTCACAAGAGCGTGGATCACGTAGAGCCAGAACAGAGTAGGCCGAGGAAAGCAGTTTTCTTATTTTTAGGCTCTCGTTTTTATTATCATTCTTGATTTTTTCAACCATTGGATATGTTTGCCTATTTTGACATTTTTCTTCCTAACCCTTGAGACCAGACAGACACACAGACACGTGTCTTTTTATTAAGTAATTCAGGAGTAATGTTAAAAACAGGTAAATATTCAAATATACTTGAACACAGGTTAAAAGGTCGAACCGATTCAGCATTTACATTTGTACTTCATATTGAATACATTGCTATTATTAAATAGTTGTGATAGCCGTCCAGGACAGGCTGAAATTTCAGTAAGCAATGCAGTCCTCAGCGCATTCACCATTAGCGCTTGCAGTGCACCACCTGTTGGAATTTACTTTGTAATGCTTTAGTAACAAAAATGCATTCTGTTTTTCATTTCAACAAATGGTGCATTTTCACAGCTTTTACAAACCCCATACCACAGCCACCTTCATAATAAGATAAGTACCTGTGTGCTTGTCATTGTGTCCATTTGGCTGCTATGTGTCTGTCATTGCAACAGATGGAGCATCACAAACAGTTTTTTTTCCCACAAATTCCACACCAAATGGCATGTAACAGAGACACTGGCATTACATTTGGCTTTCCAACAAATGGCACGTAACATACACTTGTGGCAATGCATTTTATTACTTCAAATGTTTGTGATGTGTCATCTGTTGGAATGACAAATGCAATGCATTTTATTGATGCATGCATTACAAAATACGTTCCAATAGATGGTGACCGTGGGTCAATAAGTAAATTGACAGACAGATATATGAAAGGCACTATGAGATACATAGATAGATACATACATACATACGGTAGAAGGAAGCATTGAACTGCCTGGTAGTAGTGGGCAAAAAAAGACCCCCAGAGGCCACACACCATGTGGCTAAAAGTGCTCCAAATAGGCGCCACCTGGTGGGGACAGAGGGCATTTTTTTCATGATGGCTGCTCTAAGACAAAGTCTATTAAAACAATAAAATAAAACAATGAACATCTTAAGATCATTTACGTTAGGCTGAATGCCCAGTGGATGGAAGAGGACAGAAATAAGACAAGTCAGTTCAAAGCACTGTCACATGACATTCTCAAACCCACTTAACCCCACTGAAGGGCTGGAGGGTACACCAGCATTACTGGGCACAAGGCAGGAAAAAAAAGCCATCACAGGGCCCAGACAAAGATGCACCCACACCACATTTGGGCAATTTGGGACCATCTTTGGGGATGTCGGATTCAAAGCGGAGGACCTGGAGGTAAACTCATGGAGACGCAGACATAGCACAGCATTCAAGTTCAGAACAGGTGACCAAAGGGGCAGCAGGGCTACCCCATGTGCCACACCGTACCACTCACCAATTCCAGGCACATTAAAGGATGTTAAAGGCAGCCCTTGAAAATCGGGCACTGCCCCATCACTCCATTAAAGGAAGAACTTCCTGCATTATCGTCATCTTATATAATGAGAGGTTTCCACAATTAACTACAAACAACACAAGAAGCCATTACAGGCTGAAGACAGTCGCTTTTAAATGGCTGATAACAGTCTGGGCCGAGATTAAGACCAGTAAATAACACAAAGAGGACACACCGATACAAACACTGAGATTTCCACAGATTTCAACCTTTCTTCTCGCTGCATCAATCAACCCGAAAGAGGAGAACAGAAAGCAAGGCCAAGCCGACGCGGTGCAGTACGTTTACTGTTTGTATGGCTCTAGAGAGAAATATGGCTGACACAGTCAGTTCCTACAGACGGCTGGACCCTCATGACTCCTGCTGCTCCTTGGCTTAGTGACGTCCATACCGAAAATACGCACGAGCAGAAGTCCCGATTTGTATTCCCTCCACTGTAAAAGGTTAAAACGGGGGTCTTGATTCCTTTAAATTACGCTCAGAAAATCCCTACTTGGTTGTTGGCTGATCAGATGGGCAAAAAAAAAAAAAACAGCTAGGTGAGAGAGCAAGTGGCAGTACAATATGTCTGCCAGGGGCAGAACTTGACAGGGCACAACAGTAATCAATCAAACAAATGTCCTCGGTGTGCGAGCGGCTTCCTTGACTTGAGGCAGTGCAGGCTGGTGAATCGCAGAGGAGATCAACAGGCATGAACTTCCCATGGCACCCATTCAGCAAACAGAGGTTAACAATTAACCGAGTCTGTTTACAGAAACTGCTGCACGCCAGTCATTACCAGGGGAGTTTCGCCACCTAATGTACTCACTGCCATGGGGCCACGGGGTCCAGGAAGACACCCGCCATGAGAATTGGGACTTTGATATCAGACCTGGGGGCAGGGGAGAGCTTCAGCTGCCATGCAACCCAACATGGAGGCACTGCAGTCCTACAGTAGCATTGTAGACAAGTGGAGCGAAACAATCGGGTGTTGGGGGGCTGCAGACTCTCTGCTCAGTCCCTGTTGGGTCCTCCTAAAGACAAAAGGGTCTGGTTAACTGGCAGCTCAGAAGTAGCCTGGCCTGTGTGTGTGTGTGTGCCAGGACTGGCTCTCCTGCTGGGGTCAGTTCCTGATTTGCCAGAATAGGCTCAGAGATTCGGATGACCCCGAAGTGGGTGAGTGGGATGACGACGATGCAAAAAGAAATTGAGGCCAACAGGAAGTTCATTTCATCCGAAACAATCTACAAACCAATAAAAATCCAAACGATACTCACCATGAACGGCACTCTACAACCACCCTTGAGCATGGGAAAGGCACTATATAAATAGCATTTTACAAATATAAATGGGGCGGAGTGGTGGCTCTGAGGCTCTGAAGGATGCCGGTTCAAATCCCCGTCACTGCCAAAAGAGATCCTACTCTGCTGGGCCCTTGAGCAAGGCCCTTAACCTGTAATTGCTCCAGGGGTGCTGTACAATGGCTGACCCTGTGCTTGGACCCCAAGGGGTATGCGAAAACTAACCAATTCCTAATACGAGAAATTGTATAAGGCGAAATAAAGAACAAAAAAAAAAAAAATCTTTGATGATGATGATTATTATTATTATTAACCTGACCCCAAACTCAACAGGCAGGCTTCGGCCTGCACAGGTCCTAAACATGGAATTCAGACTTTTAAAGTTCAGAAGTGTGCTTAAAATGGTCAAAATACACCAAAACATGTCCTTCAAGGGAGAAGACAAACCACAAACCCCTCTGGTTTGAGCGGCCAAGGCCTTCATGACAGCCCAAGTCAAGTGTCACTCACTCAGCAGCCATTCCCGGAGTGTCCCCCTCTAACTGCACTGAGCGTAGGAGCGCTTCAGCAAAATTGAAAGTCCCTCTTCTTTTAAAAGGGAAGAGGAACAGGATGAGTAAGAGGGAGGGTTTCACCAACATTTAGAGTCAAAAAGGAAGACCTGTGCCTGTTAAATCCCACATTCCATCAGGAAATGACAGCATTTATTTTTCATAGCTTATCGTCCTCCCAAAAATAGTATAAAATGATGACCCGCTCTTCAGAATAAAATGATGATGCCTGAAGCCAGCCGGCGAGCCAAGATACAACACGTGTGAGCCTACGTGACCAAATAGCATTTCATTTTTTGACACTCCTACTTTGTCCAAATTACACTCATTAAGTTTGCATTGTTTAAAGAACTCGGAGACGCATGGCGACAAAGCCCCCCCCCCCTGTTCAGGGAGGACTGCACACTGTTTATGGCTGCACATTTCTGCAAAGATTCTCTTCCTACTTCTGAATAGTCTACTTCCCTCCATTTATATGTGAAGCTAAAGGAGAAATTAGCAGAATTTGCCTTTCCTGTTTCTGAAAGGGCCACTACACATCGCCATTATACTGTAATCTGATGAGAGATAAAGAATTACATGGAGAGACAAGGGCGGAAAAAAAGAAAAAATAAAAAACTTAAAATGACAGTAAAAGGAAAAATATGATTGCTGCCAGCAGCGTCAACTGATAATTACCTCCTTTGAGGGAACTCTTGATTAGTGTAACAACATCCGCGGCGGTTCCTGTGAAAATTACCTTGTAAATGATAACTGCATAAAGACGTTCACATTTTTATGTTTCTGCTGCCTTTTCCCCTCCCCTGCTTACCGTAACTGCAGGTCAACAGCAGAAGCGCCACTCTGTGAGGACCAAGAGCCTCTGCTGACGAGTTGTCAAGACAAACGTGAAGCAATCCGCTGGAAAAGGTCAGCAGCCATAAAAGCCCACCAGGAGAGCCTCTAAATCTGAGTGTCAAGGCGGCTGAACAAAGGGCCGCCCTGTTTACTCAACTTAGATTAACCAAAAGAAATGAGGAGATTACTCAAGACCACCGAAGCAACGACAACATGCCGAGGCTCTGTGTCCATCTGCAAACACAACGGTCATTCCTTTGTCAGAGAGCGTCAAGGAGGTGAGGTGGGCCGCTAGCAAAGGAAAGGCCCCGTCCACGAGCAGATGTTGGGGCAGAAACGCACTTGTGACGCAGCAGGTGTTCAGTTAAAAGGGTCCGAAAACTTGTGGCCTTGGCAAAGCAGCTAAGGGGAATGTTCTTCTGTGGTGGCCCACCAGGGCCTGGCTTGAGGTCTTTCAAAGTCCGCACGTCCTTTTTGGCATTTTTGTGTTGCGGAATCACAACAGACCAAACTCGTGAGGCTCGTCATACTTCTGAAATTTGAACCTTTGCCTAAGAGTCATTTAATTCGGCACCCACTGTGATTTCTAGTCGTGTAATGGGACATCCTCAAGATGACCACATCCAGCAAGTGCCCTTAAATCTGACCTGCTCTCTTTCTAGAAGGTGGGTAGTGTGAGACCACCTTAAGAGGGAGAAACGGCTCCCAAGCATCACACCAATGAACCCCTCTTTAATGTTGTTGTTCTTGTAGTGAGCCGCACATCACTGCCATGTGTTTCATCAGGCAGATAAGAGGACTGATGGGTGAATGGAACTTGTGCTGGTAAAACAGAGCGATTGAGGTGAGCAAAATAATTCATGTCTGCGTTTATTGAAGTGTTGTCATCATTAAACGTGACAAGGGGCCGCCACTCGGAATAATCAATAATCCATCGGGCATAAATAGAAAAGCAAAAACTAAAAATTGCCTAAATGACTCAACCAGGGTCCCTCCCCGATTGGGGTCAGATTCATGCTGGAGGTCTCTTTTGTTCATTTTTCATTTACGTTGTTTATGTGTTATATTCTTTATTTATGTATGTAACCTGCCAGGGCTGCTACTTCCATGTGTTGGAGGTGGTGCCACACGCCAATCACCCACTGCCCTAATAAATCCAGGGGTCTCCCACAGTTCATTTCAAATGTGCCTGGCAGCGCCGAGTTTACTTGTGCCTATTTCAATGCTTTATGCCAACTGTTGGCTTTTCAACCTGTTTTTTTTTTTTTGCTCTGCCTTATGTTGGATTTGTTCGCCTCAGACCGCCTAGCTGGCAACTCCTTTTTGTTCTATGGAGCGTCACGTATTTACTTATTTATTTCATTTTTTAAAGATTTGGTGTCCGCCCATTTTTACAAGCTGAGGTTTAACGGTGATATCCCCCTCTAGCGGGCATTGCTGGATGTGCTTTTTGGGACTAACGTGCTTTGTGAATGCAAGTTCACAACAGAGACAACATACTGCACATTGCATTAGTATTAAAACATTAGTAGTATTTGGGGGCTTCGCTCGCCAAATCCCCCCCCACCTGCCCTGCGCTGTGTGTCAGCCACCTCACATCTCTGACGCTCATGTTTTGAAGAGGGGGGCTGAACGCCCCCTAAGGAGATGCAGTCGCTCCTCCGACACCCCCTCTTAAACGGTGATACAATCCGAAACAAATACAGTTGTTTGTTTTACCTCCTCTTTGCTCGATCTGATGCTGTGCCGCATGATTGTCTCACTGCCTTGTCTCTCTTCTCCCCCAGACATCCTCTGCTCCATTTGGGGGTCTCGTTCCCGAGGTGCGCCTCTATGAAGAGGAAGATTTTCTTCCATTATCTCTAACCTGCTCTCTGCATGTGTACCGCGCCAACTTTGTTGAATTCTTTACAACGTTCTACTTTGTCATCTACTCTTTGATTTTTATTTTTGGTCCAGGCCTGGTTAAATCTCAGCACAAAGTCTCGTCTCGCGGGACGTGAAAGGGTCTCTCTGAGAAAATCACCTCTCATCTCCTTCCAAGATTTTGTTTTATAATAGAGAGATGATCGTTCTAATTTGTTACTAACCCTCCTCACCTATTCTGCTTCTCTTCTCAGTACTCAAATGTGCCACTTGGTGCCCCTGCCCTCCTGCCAAGTTGCTTTAGCTGCCTAAGGTAAAGTCATCTCTGATGGAGGAGCACTGCAATAGGGTAGCACTCGGGTAGGAGGGTTTTTTCATCTGATTGGCTGGTCTAGCACTGACTCAGCTGTAGAATAGCCAATAGGGGGAGGCGGCTTGATGGCCAAGGTCTCCAGGACTCTGAACAAATCCAAATCCTATTATGGGGTGTCATCTACTGTTGCATTCTGCTTTGAACTTGTAGCATTTCTATTGTATGGAGGATAACTTGTGTTCTGTTCTGTGTATTGTGTTGTATTGAGCCCCCTTTTTTTTTTTGACACCCACTGCATGCCCAACCTACCTGTAAGGGGTCTCTCTTAGAGTTGCCTTTCCTAAAGTGTCTTCCATTTTATTCCTTGTCTTCTTAGAGAGTCAAGGCTGGGGAGGCTGTCAAAATGTAGGTGCGATTTGTGTGATTTTGGGCTACACAAAAATAAATTATATTGCATTGGATTGTACAACCTGTATGGCGACGGGGAGGGGACCACCACTGCAACCCTCTACTAATCTGGGCATTTATGACAGAAATGTGAAGATGGAAGCTTCTTCTCAGTAAAAGACGCATGAAAGCCTGCTTAAGGTTTACACAAAGGCACCTAAAGGACTCTCAAACCGTGAGGAACAAGACCCTCAGTGAAGCACAGTAGTGGTGGCATCATGCAGCAGGGACTGGCAGACTAGACAGGGTTGTGGGAAGATGAGTGGAACAAAGTACAGCAACATCCTCGATGAAGGAGCGCTCTGGACCTCAGACCGGGCCGAGGGTCCACCTTCCAACAGGACACAGTAAAGACAACACTCTGGGACTGTCCTTGAGTGGGCCAGATTTGACAAATATCTCTGGGGAGACCTGAGAAGAGCCGGCCAGTGATGGTCTCCGTCCAGTCTGACACAGCTTGGGAGGACTGGCAGAAAAGAACGGCAAAAAAAATTCCCAAATCCAGGCGTGCGACACTTAAGGCGTCAAAGCCAAGAAGACTCCGGGGCTGGAATGGCTGACTAAGGGGCTTCAGCTAAGTACTGAGAGTAAAGGGTCTGAGTCTCGGGTTGATACTACTGTTTTTATTTTTAACACATTTGCACACATTCCCAAAATCCCACGTTTGCTTTGTCATTTTGGTGTATTGAGTGTTGGATGATGAAGGGAAAAAAAATGAATGTCGACAATTTTAGCACAAGGGAGCCACACAAGAAAACGCTAAAACACGAAGGGGCCTGAAGACTCTCACATGACAGGCTCTCCCCTTCTGCCCACCCTGGTGTGTCTGATGGTCCTTTCCACACTCCCCTCCGCCTCCCCCACCACCCACTGGGCATAAAGAAATTATATGAGAAGACTTGCCGTTCCTTTTATTGATTTACTGCCCGTCGATAAATTGATTCCTAAAAACTAAGGTCGTGTAAGGCAATAAATTACACCGTGCAATTAAAATGCATCAGTGAAGGGGCAATAGACACCCGGAAAGGAAAAGACAAGCAGAGATCGGGGCGGGATCCATATTAACATTAAATTGACAAGATAGCTTGACGTCTAATCTCAAACTCAAAACGGCCTGAATTCTTCTAATTTGCTAATGGGGCACGAGACCTCCATAACCAAGTCAAGACGTAGGAAATGTCCAAAGAGTCGGCCCGTAAACGAGGAGGCAGGCGTGTCCATCCTCGAGTCTTGCTGGCAGCCTTAGCTCGGTCTGTGTAAAAAGATCAAATTCAACAACCAAGACCACCCTCTGAACTGGAAAGCCGAGAGGAATAAGCAATGGCAAGAATGGAGATACAGACGTAGAATAAAGGAACAAAGAAAACATCTTTGGGATTGGCGGTCCATGCAACCAATACCATTACAGCTTTCCACACGGCCGGAGGATATCGACGTCAATCCCACAGACATGACAAGGGGCACAAGGGGATGCTTTAAGGGCTTCTGGCTTTTACTGGACTTCCCCAACAGCAAAGAGAAGCCATAACCTGACTCAGCGTCTTCTTAAAAATTGGCTGGGACCCCCCCAACAATGGAAGGACAGAGGGGGAGAAAGCTTTTTCAGGACATTTTCTCCCCCAGGGGCTGATAGAGGGCAGCCCCCTTGGCTTGTAGCTGGGCCAGGGGTTTGGTACATGGAAACTCAACCCTGCTGAGGCCCACGGTCATCGCCGGGGTCACCTGTTTGGCAGCACCTGGAGAAGGTGGTTGGACCCCCTGGAGTTCTTTTAGGTGTCCTATAAAAGGTGGCCAGAGTCGGGAGCAGGGAGGACAAGGCCTGTGTGGAGGACTGTGCTGTGACTGTTGGCATTATTAGTATTGTGCCGAGAAGTGGGTTGCAAATTAAAAATCGCTACCCCACGGAAGGATAAAGGGGTGAGTTGTGCTGGAACTCGCGTCTCTGCCTGTCTGGGTCAGGTTAGGGGTCACGGATACACAGTGCCCTGTCCAAGGTTTGGTCCTGCTTGGCACCCTGTACTCATTGGGATAGGCTCCAATGCCCGCATAGCACAACTTTGGCATGGCATGGCATGGCATAAAGCACAGCTGCTGGCTTTTCGTCCCATACTGAATAGGAGGGCAAGCACACCCACCCGACATTACGCAGCCGCCACTTCTTCTTTACAATGCTTGCGCCTAATGACTCGGGACGTCCCCGGTACTACGAAAGACAAATGCAAAAAGGGGATGGCGTCTGAGAAAATGAGCTCAAGGGAAATGCACGGCTTACACGCTTCAGGAAAGGAGCGGTGCCCGGGCCAAAGCCCTCCATGTCCGCGGAGATCATCGGGCAAAGCGCCCCAGAGGTTTCATGTAATGAGCGCAACACAACAGAAGGCTGAACAAGGCAGACTTAAATGAAGGCAGCCGCGGTCTCCACGGCATCTGAGCAGACATCCATTAGCATCCCCGTTTGCGTAAATAAAAAACTCGAGATTACCAAAATACTCCGACGGACGGAGGGGAGGGACAAAAAAAAAAAAGAAAACGCTTCCTTTAAGAATCCAGGAGGGCTTTCAAGTGGTTCAGTCGCTGCATGTTTCATACTAATTACCAAATTTAACATAATACATTCTGCCTACGCCTTCACCTCAGAGGTAAATCACCTTTGCGCTCCGACAATCCAATGAAGGGAAGCAGTTGGCTCCATTACTAAGGATTTATCAAACTACAAAACGGATCATTTGTGACAACGTGTATTAGACAGCAGCCTGGAGTCGAGTGAGTGCAGGCCGAGACGGACCACGGGGGAGCCTTGAAACATTACAATTACGCGCAACCCAAATCCAATTAACAGCAGCTGGTGTCCGCATCCGATAACGGGTAACGTGAGAAACGGGATCTGGACATCTCTGGTACCCTCCAAGAGCTGGGCCCTGGCATCTTCACCATCCTCAGCCTCCCACTTTGGTCACTTTGCTCCTGATTAAGGAAAATGCAGGTTTGGTTCAAATGAATGAAAATTTGGACAATACCTGGAAAACAAAGGAACTTTTAACTCTATGGATTATTCTGCGTCTTTTTAAACGATTTAATAAGAAGTCAGTTTTAAAACGGCATGTGTCTAAACCCATTTGATCGTTTGATGCGCTGCCTAGCAGGCAACAACTTGTAAAAGTGTAAATTTCCTAAATGCATCCCACCATCGTGGCAACAAGTAACCAATTTGTTTTTTGACATCTACATGTAAAATATAATAGGGGTTGAGCGCATCTGTCAAACAAACAATTACTCGTGGACCACTGGGGCTCGAACCTTCACCTAAAAGCTTACGGCGTGAGACGCGCAGGTGCAGCAAAAAACACGAGGTGTAGCGACCACTGCAAAGCTATCGGGGTCTGCGTATTTCTGCCCAGATACGCGGCAGAGAGGAAAAGAACAGCAGCGCCACCTGCTGAGCGTCAAGCACGTGATACACAACACACACGTGAGACAAAGACAGACCAACGCCTGCACAAACGGGCCCGTGCTGCAAACCTCGCGCCAACTGCAAAACGCACGATGAAGTGCAGCATATCAAACCAAACACAGGAGGGGCTTCAGTGAGCGACGGGGAGCCATCGAGCAGCCCCCCGGCTAGTACTGCGGCTCAACAACAGACCAGACAGCACAGAAACACAAACCAGGAGATCGTCAGACACTCGCATCATTGACATCCTAACATCAGCGTTTGGTTACTGAGCGCGAATTACGAAACTTACTTTGGCGATGGGCTCACCGCTGGCCTGGTGGGTTTATTTTATTTTATTTTTTTTTAAACATACTGAAAATTAAAGAATGTGTGACCAAACTGGAAATGTTAAGCTTGCTCTCTCTCTATGGCCCGCCTTTATTTAAGGACCGGAGGTCCGCATGTCTCCTAGTAACTCATAATACCCCTTAAACTCTCTCTTCCCAGAAATACACATGGGAATTAAAAATCCAAATTTGCACACTTGTAGTCCAGTCACATGGGGCCGAGCTCCGTGTACCACTGTGATTGACATTGGGGGGTGGTGGTGGTGGGGGGGGCTTTCCTTACCCCAAAAACATCACACATACAACTATTGTGGAGTCTTCTTGTTCAGAGAATACATTTCTAACGGTTTTTGGTTTGTTTGTCTGGAGATGTAAACGTTTTCCACGTCATTTTTGATTCACGTCATTCACATTTGCTGATTGGAACTGCCATTTTGAGGATTCGGCATCTGCTGTTACCATAGTAATGCATCCCATAAAGGTCACGTCAAAGAGTCCCCGTTAATCCCAGACTGGATACACAGCTGAGATGAGGCTCTACTTACTCTGCTGCTGCTGGCTTTGTTTTCTCCATTTTGCTTGAATTTAAGACGACTGATCTTCGGGTAACGGTAGTGGACTTTCATGACCGATTTTCTTAACTGCCAGCACATTTTGTTTTCTCGGCTGACTTTTTCTACACAGTCAGTACACATACTATACAAGCTGAAGTCTAGTGGCAGTGGTAGTGGTGTTAACAGCACTGTGACGCTTGGCCGATGTAGCCTGATCCAAATCATCTTCACTAAATGAAGTTATGACAGTAAAGCAATCGGACATTAACTGAAACGTTAAAACAACACCACTTAAGGTATGTCGATTATTATAAATGTCTACGATTTACATACAATGAAAACAACAGGCAACCAATGTTCAGTTATTCAGAGCTCTGACATTGGGCGCTGTGAGTCACTCTTGGTGAAGAGCACTACATCAAAATACAGTACACCTCCAGAATTCACAGGGGTTACATTCCTAGAGCACCCGTGAACTTTTGGATGTGGTTAAAAAATGCCTTTGAAAAGCCTACTTTTATAGTTTATGACCCCAAAACGCTTTAAGTTAATTTCAAACTCAGCATAATAAATTAGTACATTACCTAAAAACAGAATGTAAAGGTAAACCCGTATACTGTACAGTACTGTACTGTTATGTCTCCCGCGGTGCTAGAATGTAAAATACCGATGTTACCGCTATACGTACTGTAATTCATGCAAGCGCATTTTCTTTGGTAGGCACTGTCGTTTTCTTTGTTATAAGTAGAGTAAATGCATAATAATTTAATTAAAATACAGTAAAATGTACGGGTACTTACCAATGATGAATCATATTGATGATGATGAAAACGATCAAACCATCCTTTACTGGCTTGAAAATCTTCAGGCTCTGGTGCTGTTGATGATCCTGGTTGCGGTTCTTCTGTACCTTCTACATTGTCTCCTGTAGCAAACTGCTGGTACAATTTCTGTGCTTTCTCACGGATGAGGTTACCGTCCAAGGGGATGTTGTTCTTCCTGCAGTCGGTGAGCCACAATGCCAAGGCAGATTCCATCCTGACGATATTTTAATTCCTGACGGTCGTTACCTTTTTATCACTATCACAGAAACTTACAGATACGGTACTCCGGATCGCTGCTTCGTTCTTCTTTATGTAGCGTAAGGTGCTTTCATTAATGCCATAGTGGCACGCTACTGCAGCATAACTTTTTAATTCCTGGAGCAAATCCAGTAGTTCAACCTTCTCCTGAAGATGTTTTAAACTTCTTCTGGCGCTTAGGCTCAGTGTCAGAAGCCTTAGGGCGTTTCGGCGACATCTTGTGCGTTTAAGAATAACAAAATGAATACAATAACAAAATGGAAAAACTCGAGGACACTCAGCTGGAGACGTGTCACAGGGCAGCAGTCAATCAGCAGCAAGGACAAATGAATAACGCTCTCGGATTGGCTATTTTCACCATCCCAAACCGTGTTTCCCTCAGCAGTTGCTTCCTGTTCTCTCTACAGCACAGTATTGCTATGAAAAAAGCCATAAAAAATTTTGGATGACATTTGCACTTTCCGCTAACAATTAATAGTTAGGTTCTAAGAAAAAATCCGTAAACGACCGAGTCCACGAACCCTGAACCGCGTCTTCGCAGGGGTCTACTGTACACCTGCCTGCGGAAACACTGAACTCAAAGTGGCAAAACGTCACATCAAAAACAGGGCAAAAGGGTACAAGACTGGCAACAAGTCTCAAAGAGTAAGTCAGGGGGTCCTGCCCAGACATGGCCTGGTCTCAAGTAGCCAGCACCAAACTACTACCTGCAGGCTTCGGCATACACAGGCCCAAAAATGAAAAGCTGCCTTTAATAGTTAAGAAATGTCCCAGAAATATAAACAAACTAGCCAACCCGCGGCATACCATACGCCGCATAATCAGGCTGGTTTTTTAATGATTTTTAAGCACAGGGAGAAAATTAACATTTGAAAAATCAGTAATGTAATAAATCAGCAAGAAAAGCAACATTGTAACAATGCACGGAACGAACCAACACACAATCGTCCGTGACTGAAAACTGGAGGACTGCCATCGAGCCTTGTCCTGCCAGACGGAGGGATGCGAGTGCACGGCACTCAGTCGTGGAGTGTGGAGCGGCAGGAGAGGAGAAGGACGTCCACTCGGCTCCCTCCGACATGCTAGTCTGCTGATTTCTCGTTCAGTATGTACTGCCCGCTCATGTGCCCACCTCCGACTCGTCACTGGAGTCTTTGTTGTCTTTACACAGTCCAGATGCACATGTGACTCACAGACTTTTCATTGCTCTGTGCGGTTTTGGCTGCTTTTCTATATATAATCCACCAAGACACCCGACCACGGTAGTAGCGAGGTGGGAGTGGGGTGTGTACAAAGGGTAGGGACGTACCAGTGGGAGCGTAGGAGTCACACTTAGTGGGAATTCCACGGTTTGCAGCCCGAATGGGGTTCAACGGCTTACCCGCGCCTCTCTGCACCGGGTAGACACACACTCAATGTCATGCATAATTATTAATTGAATGCTAGACACTTCTGGAAAGACACGGTTGTCTAAAACGGGTTGGTGTGAGAATACAACAGTAAGTGAATTAAAAGATGGAACTCTGGAGAGAGCAAAATACAACACAATAGTGAAGCCGCGGCATAACAAACGCCGCATAATTATTTATTGATGGTTGAACACTTCTGGAAAGACACAGTTGTCTAAAAAGGGAGGGTTTGAGGATACAACAGAAAGTGAATGAAAAGATGGAACTCTGGAGAGAGCAACATATAATTGTCGTGAGTGAAGACGACGCATGTTTGTCGCGGATGCGAGCTGCTGTATGGAGCGTGTAAAACGGTTTGCTATGGTGCACGAGGTGCGCCATAGGTGTTTCACTTGTCGACGGCTTAGTGAATCCACGCCCCTTCCGGCGTGTTTTCCATGGGTGTCTTGCCTTAGTGAATTATATATATAGATGCCATATAGGGGAGTAACCACCATAAACCTCTGGAATGTTGAAAAAACCCAAAACACATATAAATATTAGAATTTACTGACCAAGAACAACAAATAGAAAAAAGGCAAAACAGACAGCAAAAAGGCAACTAAAACTAACAAATCCTCATACAGAATCAAAGTGAAAATTCAACAAAGTAGAAAATATTAAAATGACGCTCACGATCGCCTCCCACAGCACTCAATGATCCCTCTATCGGACATCAATGTAACGCCTGAAGCATTGATGGCAGGGTGGCCCCGCCTCCTGGGTGGTTCCACCCACTAAATATAAGAAATGGGGGAAACACAGAAAAGATATTTGTAATACAAGCAAGAGAAAAGATAACCATAAACCTAAAAAAAGAATAAAAGACAGTAAAACAAAATGAAAGGATCTGAAAAAAGTTCTGAAGCACAAAATCAAAACATAAAACAAAAAAAAAAAAATCACAAATGGGAATAGTAAAGCGGAGGGCCAACCCTTGGGTGTGATGTCACCGTGGCCCCGCCTCCTGTGGCTCCACATTCTAAACACAAATGTCTTTTAATTAATTTACAAACCTTTCTGAGAAGATGGTCTCCCTTTTTAGTTGTAGGCTGATGGGCAAAAATGGCAAATGAATGAATTTCAAATTAATTCCACAACACAATGAAAGTGAACAGCTCTGAAGACTCTCTGAATGCAGTGTTCATTTTAGACAAGCGTTACTTGTTCACTCACGTGCCCTTTATGTATTATCCGAGACGTTAAAAGTCAGTCAAACGTGCAGTAATTAAGAAAAACAAGGCCGAGGGCAAATACTTTTTCACGGAGCCGTACATGACGCGCACAGCCGGCTGGAATGATGCGATTTTGTGATCGCCGCAAGGTGACCTTTGCTTCAACGTTTTCAAAGGGGGTTCAGATGGCACCTTCATAGAAGCTGCGCCAGGGTGGGGAAGGATAATTACTCTTCCTGCTAATTAAACAATCTTCTCTGCAATGTTTGTGGCTTTTTCAAAATTTATCCTATTTAGATTTGTGTATTCATCAAACAAACAACTTCCTGCATTAATTACAGAGCACAGCCTCTCTGTGCATCTCGCCCTCTGAGGTCGGAAAGCCGTCTGGCTGTGTGCTTCTTACCTCAAATCCTGAACAAAACCCAAACGCAGCCTTTGTGATCCTAACCCAAAAACCTGAAGACGCGTTTGTCTGGTTTGGTTTTGTCTTTTTAATATCTATTGTGCTGGCTTGTTTTACCTTGGAGCAGAGTCGAGTGCACATGAAACATTTCACAAAGACATTCTGTGTGCAGGAGAGCTTTCTAAAAACTGAACTGTAACACGGAAGTCATTTACATAAGCTTCTTATCCTGCAAATGACAAAACATGCAAAGAGATTTGGTGATTCAAGCAAGGCTTATGGAAGCTTCAGCAAAATAACATAAATAAGTGCAACTTGCGTGGAAAGCAAATCATTCAAGATTGCAGAATGCCTTTCAGTGAAACTCCGACAAGCCAAAGAGCTCCACAGAGAGAAGGCGGCCATTGGCGTTACACAGCGAGCCACACCACGGACCACCCTGCCTGATCTGAGGTCATATTCAGGAACTGGCAAAGCTTACGTGCCCAAGGAAATGATACCGAACGACAAGTGTGGAGCCCTGATGGTAACTGGTCCACAAACGTAACTTCACAGAGCACAAAGGTGCAGCTTCAGCAAGGCAAACGATTCTCCTCATCCCCACAGAAGAAGAAAAAAACTCCACCAGATGCCAGCGGCCAGGCTAGGACCACCCGTAACATCGCAAGATACACGAAAAACCACAAAATCACCCCAAACACGTCAGACGACGGAGTGCACACACAGTACAGGAGTGACCAGGGGACTGGAGACCACTCACCTGGGGTCTCGCTATGGGGGCCTTCACAAAGTATTCAGACAACAGAACATGAAATCACAATTAGAGACATTTCTGTATGTTAAAAAGAAGAAACTGAAACATCCCATTGGTATAAGTGGTCAGGCCCTTTGCATTTGGCTCAGGGGCCTCCCATTCTATTGGTCATTAAGGAGATGGACCACCAAAGTCCAACAAAAAATAAAACGCAAACAGGCAAACAAAGCCAAGCATGAAGAACAATACACATTTATAGACACCGACAAATCTCTGAGAGACAGACGAGACAGCAACTAAATACCAGAGAGAACAGATCAAAAGAAAGGCACTATATAATAGAATAGACATGTGACCAGCACTAAAGTGGGGATACAGAGGTGTGAAAGGCACTATAACCATAGACCGATAGCTAGACGCTATATACAAGATGACAGGCCTTCTATTGGACAGAAAAGCATTATACTGAATAGACAGACAGATATGAAAGGCATCAGATAGAAATGACACAATACAAACAGGAGGGAAGGACGACAGATGTGAAAGATAAGAGAGAGAAATCTGAATAATACATTAAAAACAGAGATTTGAAAGGCCCTCCATTACAGATAGATAAATATACAAAGGCACCATATAAATAAAAATGAAAAGCATTATTATATAGTGCCTTTCCTATCCACCTGTCTATCCATAGTATACATTATACAGACATTATACAGAAATTAAAAGTATTAGATATAAACAGCAATATATAACTAGGATGGATGGAGAACAGATGTGAAAGGCACTATATAATACATAACTAGGGACATGTGACAGGCAGTACAAGATAGATAGATAGATAGATAGATAGATAGATAGATAGATAGATAGATAGATTTGAAAGGCACTATATAATGATAGATAGATATAGATTTGAAAGGCACTATATACCAGAGAGATGTTAACGTTACATTATAGACAGATCAGTGCAACAACACAGATAAACAGACAGGCAATCACCTGATGTGAAAGGCGCTATAACAGACAGATTATTAACTAACTAAGACCTCTTTGTATCCAGTCCTGCCCACAGTAAGCCTGTCTCAGGTTTCAGGGGGTCTAACAATGGACCCCTCTATTCTTTAATATTGTATACATTTGCTTACTACTGGTGTGTCCCCTACTTTTGATGACTTCGAAGGATGACGTCCACTGCTGTCACCCGTGTTCCTTTTGTAAAGTGTCGACTTTTGGTCAAGAGTAGCCATGTTTGATATGCAAGCTGCTGTTATTGCAGTAAATGTCACCTTTTCTTGGTCAGGTGCTGATATTTTTCCTACACGGACGCCAGCGTATCCGGTGGGATTTTTTTCCCGATTTCTTTTTGTATTCCCCCATCTACCCTCACTTAAACAGAACATGTGAGCTGAATGAATGAAACTTCAAAAGCACTTATGACGCAAGTAGTGCAGGTGAACTTGTCACAAGAAAGCTGTGCTGGGATATTTTCGAATTGTCCCATCCCACCCCCCTCATCATCTGCCCTCCGTTACTCATTCAAAGAGGCACATATCTGGTCCCATATAAATAAACTGAGCCCTCATTTTTTTGCACCCTGTTCATTGTTCTTCCTGTGTAGTCCAAAGCAGAATAAAGTCATGAGCCATCCCAGCTTGGACCCAAACTGCCACTGAGGCACGGAGTCTGTGCTCCTCTGTGCAGCGCCGAAAGCCAACAGTCAGTCAGATTGGGAGGATGGGCAGACAGACAGATGAATCTCAGTGTGGTGCCAGTGAGTGACCTGCCAGCTCATCACATGACATTGCCATACACAGGCAGACCGAGCGAGACCCAGCAAGTAATAAACAGGTAAGAAAAGCATTTTCAGAAAGCACATTGGAGAGTGGGCATCAAACTACAAGAAGTGGCAGTTCAGGGTGATGTCTATAGATGGGTGTAGAATTGGCTCAGACACAGGAAGCAGAGGGTGTTGGTGCAAGGAACCTCATCAGAATTGGCCAATGTTAAGAGTGGTGACCAGCAGGGGGCAGTGAGGGGCCGCTGCTCTTTTTAATATATATAAATGATTTAGATAGGAATATAAGGAACAAGCTGGTTAAGTTTTCTAATGATACCGAGATAGGTGGATTAGCAGATAATTTGGAATCCGTTATATCATCACTGCAGACAGACGTGGGCAGATTTGTGGCCGATGACATTTAATGTCAGTAAATGTAAAGAATTACACATAGGAAGTAAAAATATGAGGTTTGAATACACAATGAGGGTCTGAAAATTGAAAGTACGCCCCATGAGAAGGATTTAGGAGTCATAGTGGACTCTAAACTATCAACTTCCCAACAGTGTTCAGAAGCCATTAAGAAGGCTAACAGAATGCCAGGTTATATAGCGCCTTGACGTGTGCAGTACAAGTCGCAGGAGGTTCTGCTCAGGCTTCATAACACACTGGTGAGGCCTCATCTGGAGTCCTGTGTGCAGTTTGGGTCTCCAGGCTACAAAAAGGACATACCAGTGCTAGAAAAGGTCCAGAGAAGAGCGACTAGGCAGATTATGGGGGGCTACAGGGGGTGAGTTATGAGTGAAGATGAAAAGAGCTGAGCCTTAAGGAGATGAAGAGGAGACCTGAGTGAAGTGTTTAAAATGATGAAGGGAATGAGACCAGTGGGTCGAGACCGAGACTTTAAAATTAGTTCATCAAGAACACGGGGACATCAATGAAACTTGTGAAGGGTAAATTTTGCAAACACATTGGAAAGTTTTTCTTTACACAAAGAACGATAGACACTTGGAATGAGCGACCAAGTAGTGTGGTGGACAGTCAGACTTTAGGGACCTTCAGAACTCGACTTGATGTTATTTTTAGAAGACCTAAGTGGATAGGCCTGTTCTCGTCTAAAGCGTTCTCATGTTGTAAAAAAGACGCGGTGTTAAAAACGCTCATTGAAGTTGTGACGCATGGCTGCACTGCTGTAACATCATAAGTGAAATGTATTTATTTATTTTCATTTTGTTGGGCTGTTATGAAACTTGAAGGGTCACAAGGAAGGCGCCTGCTACCCTCTCAATCCCGTGCTCGTCACATCTCCTAACAGGGGCTACAATACGCTGTTATGTGCGTCGGCCACAATCATTCACTTTACAACCCACATACAGCGGCATGCAAAAGTCTGGGCCCCCTTGGTTAAGAGTTAAGTGAGCAGAAGAGGAACTGATGATGAGAAAAAAGGCATCAAGTTGAAGATTAGGGTTAAAGCGACATGAGGGGTGTGTGTGTGTGTGTGTGTGTGTGAAGTCAATATTCAGGTCCCTGTGAAGTCTCAAAGGCACCGAAGCGGAAGTCCTCATCTCGTCAGGACATTGCGAGGGAGACCCTGGTGATCACATTTAAACAATAAGGAGTAGGCGAGTTCCTCCGTGAAGTTCTGATCGTGTGTGTAGTGTTCGACTCCACAATAATGAACAGGTTCCTACTTTCACGCTGCAAGTGCTTTTGTTAGGGTTGGACAGAGATGTGACCTTTACGTCTGCCACTGAAAATCCCAAAATGCTGGTCCCGTACCCTTTTAAGATTTGGGTTTTTTTTTTTTTTATACCTTGCACTACTACTGCCATTGGGGTCTCCATGATGTCCCCTTCTAGCTGAGCACTGTGTCAAATGGCCCTCATCCGCTGCAGCCGACAAATTCAGCAACTTTAAAAGCACCAAAAGCAAGAAGAGCGTCTTTTTAACTAATGGGAAGCACCCACTGGCTTTGCGGCGGCACTTGACAAATCTGAAGCCATTTCAGTTTCTGCTGTGTGTGGCAGATGTGCCGTTTTATTAATGTCGGTGCGCCCGATTCACATGTCTGGCCGAGTCTCTCACAATAAAGGCAGATGGCGCAGAATAAGTCAAAGGGTGCCAATTACTACAAAACACGATGGATTTTTAAAAAAAAAAAAAAATAATAAAATAAACATTTCCTTTTTTCGTCCTAACAAGCTTCCAGGAAACGGTTCTGAAAACGACTAACTGAGGGGACAGCCTTCAAAAGGAGAGCCGGCAGAGGGAGCGCGGTGGGATCAGATGCAGCAGGGCATCACAAATGGTGTATTAAAAAAAGAATAATCACAGAAAGGCTTAACTCTCAGGCCTGTGATAACCACTTCTTATGGCTTCGAAAGCCGTTTGCCGATTATAGTTCTATTGCTAAAGGCCAAAAAGCCAAGACATCCTGATGATAAATGTAAGCCTCTTAAACATCTGCCATAAATGTAGCATTTCCAGTTGGAGGGCTGAAATACCTGGATTAGCATGGGGAATTGCTAACTGGCCCACAGTAACAGCTAATAAGCTTTTTAGATTCACGCCTGACAAGTGAGGACCCCCAAACCCCGGCAGACCCTCAAAGGGGCTTACAGCAGTGTGTTGCGAGTCCAATACTTCAAAGAGCCCCACTTTGCTTTTACCACATTGAAACAAAGGGCCCTTTATCTTCCTTCCTTTTTGCCAGCCTTCACAAAGCATACAAGATAAATAATAATAATAATAATAATAATGTATTAGTTCTGCTTTAAAACGATGAGGGGAGTGTCAGGAAGTGGCCCATCAATACTTCACTTGTTCTCGCTTCTCCTCTGTCCGCACTTCCACACAAACGCTGAAGCACCAGACGAGCTCTGAAGACTCCGGCAGCTGGCAGTTTCGCTCCTGCTGGATATTCAAGTCACACCTGACTAACAGGTGCCTGCAGATTCCTTCACATTCCATGGAGGACGATGACTTCAGTCCAAAAACACTTTCACTCAAGGAGCTTTCTCGTGTTGCTTTTTCTTTCTTGTTCTGTCACAGTATGTGATCTCAGGGTTTAAACCTGCCAGCTATGAGGAAATTGGCGTCCCAGAAGGCTGGCGAGACCCCTGGTCATGTGTTCAACTAACCCTCACCACATTTTAACAGCATGACTCAATGCTGTGCCTTCTGGGTCTTTTTGGACCCGATTCTGATGACCACCCCCCTGAACATCACATTTTTCACCCCAAACTTTTTTTTTATATTGATGGACCATCATCTTAACTTGTTGTAGTGATGATCCACAGCTTGGAAGAGATGACGCTTATGATGTGCTTATAGGATGTAAACCTACAGGAGCCTAAATGGAGGGTAAAATCCACAGAGGGAGGGAGGTAGGCAGGTATGAAAGACACTATATGATGGATAGCTTCACACATGGGCTCATAGGGGGTGCTTTCAAAGCTCTGACAAGATAAGTAATACCACCCTGGGAGGAGAGGTGGCACTGCCAACTAACAATCTGGCCTTTCCAACTGCAGCTCCGGAGGACCCCAGCTAGATGACGACACCTGACCGTGCCCCCCGCACACCCATCTGGAGATCAGAGGCATATATACTGCAACTCAAAGGGTAGCGACTTCATTTGGACCCTGGGGCCAGAGAGTGAGAGACCAGGGGGACCATCTTAACAGCTACTTGGATCATTAACGGCAACGTCTGAAATTTTTATTTGGGATCACTCTAGTTTGGTTTTCTTTTTATTTCAATAAGGATTACTGGGGTGGTGCCTCGAAACATTGAGCCTGTGCTCATCCCTCCTTCACACAATAAATGGATAGATAGACACAAAAGTCACTTTATAGCATTCTAAAAGACAGACAGGCAGACAGAAAGAGCGAGGTAGGTAGGTAGGTGGTTCATTGACCTGAAGGCCATGGCTGTGTCCAAAATGTGTCACAATTGGGGACATTTTTTTTTCATTTTGTCAGGGCTCTTCACTGTAGGCCTTCACAATTCTGAGCTGACACTTTGGATTTTTTTTATGGGCTTTGAATAAACAACCAGCCTCTCAGTGTAACGGAAAATCCAGTAAAGTTAATGGTGGGTGAAAACTGGCCCAAAAGACATGGCAAGGTCAACATTTTTTAGAATGAGTACAAATTATGGGATGTTTACATTCTTTTTTTGTGTGTCTCAGAGTTTCACCCTGAACAGATTGGCACTGCTGGTGCTCTCATGGACTCCACACACAAAACCGAGTCAAGCCTGACCTGAAGCCGTTGTGAGGTTAAAACACCTGCAACACCAGTAAGACTACAACTGCTTTTCTGAGCCTTTAATGTGGGCAGAGCACAATGAACCAGTTACCATGTCACAATGACCCCGTGAAGGACATGACCTAGTCACACCTGGAGGGCGACACCTGAAACAGCGGCCACCACCACACAACAGCTCTCTCCTGCCCCCTTAAACCGTGTGTGTGCCCTGTGACTCCACCTCACAGTGTGTAGCAATTTAGGTCCAACCTCAGTCGCCAGAGCCGTAAGTGGTTTAACTTAAATAATGGTTGGTAGAGCTATGGTGCCACAATGCAGACATGGACTCGTGGTAACTGAAAACAGACCAATGGATGGATGACGTGACTAGAGACAGAAAAGCTGCTATTTTCAGAATGTACCGAAAAAGAAGCTGAATGCTCAATTCATTCAAAAGTGTCAGGGAGGAGACAAAGGAGGGAAGAGAAAGGCGGCGAGTCAATCATTTTTGTCTTTTACCCCCACTTTTTTTTTCTGCTCTTTTTATAAGTCCTGGAAATAACAAATGTGACACCAAAGACAAAGTTACAATTGAAAGGACCCTGCGTTTTGTTCATGTCATTTTAAAGAAGGCAGACACGGTGCAATTCTGTTCAGTCACTCCATTATCTAAGCTGGGATGTTAAAAGGTCTTAACACAATCTTAGGAGTCTAAGTGCTCCTTAAGGGCAGACAGAGTATTTCACAGGAGACCCATTTAAGAAGGAAGGATTCATTTTGGGTGAAAAGAGACTGCAAGGGTCAGATTTAAAAAAAAATAAAATGAGCAGATGTGTAAAAGCCAAAGTCACCAACTGCCATCGCTGAGCTCATCGTCTGAGGACGCCAATTTACAGGACTAGAAATCGCAGGGCATGTCAAAGACACCGCATTGTGATTTAGCCATAAATGAAGGAGACTCTTTATGGAACTCTGGCCCCCGTGAATCCCCCATATTTGTGCCTCTCTGTGTATCCGGAGTCTCATTTTATGCTTGGGTAGGCCGAAGCCTGCCGGTTGTGCCTGAGGTGAGGCCAGTGGGGTTCGGGCCCGTTTTGTGGAACATTTTTGAAGGCCTCACCCGTTTGTGGTGCCAGGCGAATCCTGACAGCAGAGCCCAGCGCTGGGTTTGGTGCTCTGCTTTTGAACATTTCAACAGCTCTCTTACTACTGTATTTTGGCTCAGTCTCCTTCTGAACCTCGCTATTCCTATTGACCCCGATTTCTCGCCTCCTTTATCTCACAATAATCCTTGAATGCTTTGTGTAGACATGCCACTGCACTACTCTTACTTTCTTCAAGTATTTATTTAAGAATACTTTACCATAAACTACACATATTTTGAATGTTGTAAGCACACAACAAGATAACCAACATGCAGATTAGGAGACACAAGTAGCTCATGGAAATTGTTTGACCCCAATAAGACAAAGCCAACTGCATCAGAAACTTTTGTGAGATTAAATTGTTTTTTCTCGGCTTGCACTACAAACAACTCATGGTAAGTAGCTGATAAAAGTTAGAAAGGTGACATCTGGGTGCAGGATTCCTTTAACCCAGACACTCAAAAGGTGAGCATCTACACAGAAGGGACAACAACGATGACGTTTATCTCTACCATACGCTTTCATACAAATGATGGAGCTCAAGGTGCTTTACAAGAGGAAGAAAGAAAAAAGAAAAATATGACAATAAGATTAGGCAACACTAAGTAATAAAGAATAAAGTAAGGCCTAGATGACAGAAAAAACAAAAAATCTGCAGGGGTCCCAAGGCCACGAGACCACCCAGCCACCCTAACATCAATGATCTCATTCAGTCCTCCTGGTTTTCAGGCTTCACATTAAAGAATTAGATGATGAGGTCATGTGGACCTCTGGCCTTCCACCCATCAATGGAGGGACTGCATGGAGCCCCTGATCACGTGGTGGTGGCACAGATCGCCACCACAGAAAACCGTAAAAAGAACAGCAGACAAAGTCAGGATTAGTATGGAGTGTGGAGCCATGATGATGATGATGATAATTCAATGCATATCCAGAATATCAGGGTTACGCTACAATGAAGCTGTGAGGAAGCCATGTTAAAGTAACGGGTTGTTAGCAGTTTTTCTAAAGTGCTTCACAGCATTAGCCTGGCGAACTTCTCTCAGTAAACTCGTATTCCAGATTTGAGGTGCATCACAGCAGAAGGCGCCCGCCCGCCTCACCACTTCTGTTAAGTTTAGCTCTCGGAATTCTAAGCAGACCCGCATTTGAAGATCTAAGGCTACGATTTGGAGTGTAAGGTGACAGAGATGATTGAAGGCTTTGTAAACCAACAGCAGGATTTTAAAGTCAACTCTAAATGGCACAGGTAACCAGTGTAACAACGCTCAGACTGGCGTGATGTGCTCAGATTTGCTTTTCCTAGTTCAGATTCTGGATTTTCTACACTACATGACACTAATTGGAGCTCAACAGGTGTACGTAATGAGGGTGAAACGCGTGTCATGTATTATTGGACAGATGCTGTATCACAAATCTGATCTGCTTCTCACAACTGAGAGGACGTGGCGGATGTTTACTGACTGGCCAACCAACCACAAGTGCTGCCCGGTAGGTGACCTCCCACATAATCAGAGTGCGATTACACCTGTATATATATATATATATATATATATATATATATATATATATATATATATATATATAGCTACAGTATATCCATATCTGTATTCTGACTTCAGACTGGGTTTTCAACAATGGATACTGTAAGCTTGCTAGGGCAAGTGATTGGAAAACAGTAAAAGCAGAGAAAAAGAACCCTTTTTTGTACTGCTTCAAAACAGCAATCCTGGACATATTACGGATATTTCATAATCATTTTTTTCTGGCTGCTCCTGTCACATTTATAGTGTTTGGAAGGAGGAATAACATTTAAAGTGTACTTTTTGGTAAAAACATTACTGAATTTTTCAACTGATTCGGTTTTAACATATATGAACATTTTGTAGCTATAAACACTGAAAGGGAAATGTCTGACTTTTATTTTGAAGGGAGACCAGCTTTGTCATATGGGCTGGAGAAAGTGGCACAGGAGACAGAGCTGGAGGTGGAAGGGTTAAAGGTTTGCATTGGGTGTGACGAGGATGGACAAGATTAGAAATGAGGGCATTAGAGGGTCAACTCAGGAAGGACAGTTGGGTGACAAAGTCAGAGAGGCGACATGGCGTTGGTTTGGAGAGATACTGGGTATAATGAGAGAAGGGTGCTAAGGACAGAGCTGTTAGGTAAGGGGAGAAGGGGAAGGCCTAAGAGAAGGTGGTGAGAGAGGACATGCAGGTGATGGGTGTGACAGAGCAAGGTGACGAGGACACAAAAGACATGGAAAAAGATGATCCGCTGTAGCAACCCCTAATGGAAGCAGCCGAAAGAAGAAGATGATGAATATTGCTTGAAGAATGGTGAAGTTATAGCCAGTTAAATCAAAACAACAAAAGAACGGTCGAGTTTAAAGGGTCAAATAAGACTTTCTGGAAGGAGGGGGAATCCTGGGGTTCCAAAATCCCAAGCTATACTCCTATTCTTTCTAAAAACCTCCCTGAAAAGGCACACAAAGTAAAACAAAAATGCAAATCGTCAACACCTTCAATCATCCCAAATAGCGGCGCTCACTTCTCTCAGTTCAGGTTAAACCCCCCAGCTCCACCCGGCCTGCCACGTTTTTCTCTTTTCTACTATTGATCAAGCAGCCCTCGCACCTCAAGGCAGAAAAGCAATCCACCTCTCCAGCCCGGCAGAAAGGCAGCGACGTTTGAGATAGGGAACGTCAAACTATTGAAATGTCAAGTGCAAAACTGGGTAATTGTAAAGAAATACAATAAAGGTCACATTAAGTAAAACGTATCTTCCCAGCACACCGTATAATTTTAAGCCTCTCGGCTTTAAGAATCACATTAAGTAAGTTATAGCACATTAAACCTATCATGGCTTCCAAAGTGAGAAGCTACAGGCGATTCTTTAGCTAGACATCAGAAAAAAGAAAAAAAGCCGGAATCATAAATATGCTGATTTCCTCTTATCTGCCAATGCAGACAGGTATTATTTGAAATTCCTACGACTCACTTCTGTGCGCTTTCTCATGTAAGAGCAGAATGTCTTCTTTGATGTTGTTAAAAAGACCGTGCACTTCCACACAAATTTATAAAAAAAAAAATGACGAACCACAGCGTGGCTGCCACGGTGCTGCTTCCTATTCCCGACAGCAGGTTGACTCACATTAGCAGATCACACAGTGGCACTTTCTAGTCAGAGAGTCTTCGTTTAAAACAAAGGGATTCTGTTAGCAGCCCGTATAGAGAAGACGACTCCCGAAAGGCCACCGCGGCCATAAAAAAAAAAAAAAAAAAGACACAGAAAGAAAGGAAACTCGACGTGCAACTTAAAAATCAAAGAGCGCCAAGACCCCAAGGTCACTGTCATTTGTTTGTTTTTTTTTTTTTTTAAATAAAAAGGTGGTCTCTCCATGCATTGTCTTGGGCCCTCCTCCCAGCTGGGCACATCCAAAACATCACCACGGGGAGGCTTCCAGGAGGCATCCTCAATGCGGCGGAGCAGCGGCTCCACTCTGAGCTCCTCTTCAAAGTCCGAGGCTGAGGCCCGACACCCTGTGAAGGAAACTCGTGTCTGCGATTGGGTTCTTTTGGTCACCACCCAACACTCGCGACCATAGGTGACCATAGGTGAGGGTGAGAGTGCAATTTTAAAAAGGCAATTGACAATAATAATATTTAACACTAGCCGTCCCCCACGGTGGTAAAACAGGACAGACTTTAAAAATCAATACACAAAAAGGTATCGCTAGCTAAGTGGAGGTAAGGTACGCTCCAAAACGCAGAGGTAGACCACCTTCCAACTCCAGACGTCACGCTTCCCCTTCCCCTCAGCCTGCAGCCTCCGCCTCGGGTTAGTGCAAATATCTCACCCCTGCAAGCGAACTCTGATTCTAACAGAATCACAATATCAACCGGAATGTTCAAGCCAATCCTAGGAAAAAAGCCAATCTAAATCTGTGAAGTAGTTCTCTCATTTGCTAGCTAAGTGGACGAAAGATGCGCCCCAAGGCTGGCACGCGAGTGAAGAGGACCCCCTCCCCAGCCCACTGCAAGTCTCTCGGATTCACGCAAATAAATCGGCACCACAAGCCAACTATGATACTTGAAACAATGAGAGAAGTCGCAGAATCAACCAGAATGTTCAAGCAAATTATTAAAAAAAAAGATCTAAATCCGTGAAGTAGTTCGCTAGCTAAGTGGATGTAAGGTACACTCTGAGGGTGGCGTGTGAGTGAGGAAAGACCACCACTCCCTCCCTTCGACCCAAAATCGGCACTTAAAGCAAACTATGATACATACCGTGATGAGAGAAGACGCAAAATCTAAATCCGTGAAAAGTGGACAGACGGACAGATTACAATAAATCCTAATCAAACTGAGGTTACTTCTTCCTTCAAGTTCTAACTACTGTTTAGGCCCCCATTTAAAATCAAGGCAGCGCCGTCATTTGCTACACAGAAGGCTGTGCGACTGGCTGTCATTCAGCCCCAGAAGGCTCCTCGGTGTTCAGGACCTTCCACTTTTCAAAGAACCTCCCTTCACGCTCCACACACTCCTTACAGCGCTCCAAAAACTTCTCTAAGACGCGCCAGAGTGAATTTCCCTGACATTGTCTTCCGGGCAGCAAGCGTAGCGTTTTCATCGGATGGAAATGTCCCTCCTGAACATCGTCACCCTGCTTGTTGCTGCTGTTCCACGGGTTTGATTTAAAGATGTATTCTACCCAACAAGTCATCATTTGTGTATTTCTTTACCCAGCCCGCGTTTTCTGTAGTAAGAAGGCCGAGAAAAACATTTAACCGTCCACTTTAATAAAGGATGGAGATATCAAAATTCAGGATGCGCTGGTCGTGAGTGAGGACTACAGCGGGCAAAATGAAAACGTCCAGGAAAGACTGTCAAATGATTCATGTTGTTATGGACAGGCCAAGGTTCATCTGTGGCTCGCGTGTAAACTGCTTCTTTCTGCTCTCTTCATTCTTGTTCATTGTAATTTTTTATATCGTTCTCTTCATTACATGCTCATTTAATTATGCCTTTTCTGTTATTTTTATTTCACTCGGTTGTCATTTAGTGTCTTTCATATTTGTGTATTCTGAGAGTTGGAGCCATCACCATTCAGGGACTGCCCCAACCCAATAAAGACTGCTGGGAATTGAAGTCCAGGATGGGTTGTTTTGAAGGCACTCTGGTGGATTTTGGTTCGCGTCTTCCAGAATGTGTGCTCTGGTTTTAATTTATTTTGCTCTGATTGTAATATCCGTTTTCTAGTTATACAAGATTCATAAATATTTTACTACATGACAATGCATAATATGGGAGGTTCCTAAAATCCCCATAAGTTGAGTAAAATTGGTCTCTTCTAGCTATTTCTAACGGCTTTGACTAAACATTATTCTTCAGTTAGTGACCAGCCTTGCCATGTGTAAGGGCATAAGGTTTTAAACCGTGCCCGTCCCAACATGCCTATGGACCTTTTGTGTAAGCTAAGAATCTGTAAGTATAGAAGAAGAAGTAAAAAACTTTTAAGTACAGAAATAACTAAAGTTTCTCAAGAAAAGCGAAGTTTAGAGACCTTTTATTCTATGTGTGTAACTACTTTTTGCTTTATTCTTGTGTGGATTATTTGCTTTTAACTTTCACTAAATATTTTTAAAATGAACCTTTGGACAGAGATTTCTTCTGGCACGCGTTTTTACCCGTGCTTGATCTCGCCTTATACTTCAGCAGCTTCACTGATGGATTTCGATTTGGGACTCTGCTTTGGAGTGCATTTTAGGCAAATCCATTTTTGATTATTTCATTGCTGTTTTGCTGAATCGTTCCTTTTTATTTCAATAAATCCATCGTTTTCAAGAATTCTTGTAGAATTGTACTGTACATGCCGGGGGTTTACAGTGATCCTCTCTGTTGTGGAACATTGAGTGTATTTTAGGACTTTACACAATATATTTATTGAATTTTGACAGTGAAGCACATTTTTGCCCCAATGTAAACTAAAGCCGGCCACTTAAGTGGACGCTAGGCTGGATTTTGGTCCACCTCCTCTGGGCAAGCTGGTGGGATTTTTCCCTGGGTGTTTAAGAAGACTTCACACCACTTTGGCCACTACAGTCATTAAATTGCAAGTAGTGTTGGATGAGTGGTAAACTTTCAGCTTCCATATTGATATCAGATTGTTATATGTGAAGCAGAACAATAGGAATATCCATCCAGGGTGTAAGAAATACACAGTATTAATTACTCGGATTAAAAAGACACGAGTGGTGAATGCTAGCAATTTAGTAATTATGGCTGTCAGCCTGCTGTTTGCCAAAGCTCCGAAAGAACCCTAAAGCAGGGTTTACCAACCTTTCTGGTGTCGTTATCTACACTGCCCTATATACGTGTCCTCACAACCCACTAAGGGTCCCCCCGCCTTGCTAAATCGAGCGTGTTCATCAGAGCTAATGTGCCTCCCTTGGTGAACTGGATGTCAAAGAGCAAAGGGGATGGGGTGTGGGAGTGGGATGAGGGTGACAGAGCACGACCATTGAAGCAGCAACCCACCACGACCTACCACCATAATAAACAATAGTAACTTGTGACCCACCAGTGACACCATAGCCGAGAAACACATACGATGCCTGAAATGGAAGTTTAGTTCCAAGTCGTCGTAATCAGGGCTGTGGAGCTGGTACACAACATCACCGCCTCCGACACCCCGATTTAGGACGATTCCAACTCCTGTCTTTGTAATCCTTCTCGTATATTTACTATGCCGACTGACAGCACACCATATGCAGGACACGAGGCATTGAAATCACCGCCATTGTAAATCGTCATCAATCACTTTAGCATCCTAAGCACCTCAAGATCTCCGATTAGGACCCGAGTGCAGCAGATGACACCTCAGCACCAACCACACTGGAACACTGGGAGTTTTTTTTTTTTTTTTTTTTTTTAAATGGTGGCTGGAGTGCCAATCCTGCCACCAAGCCCCAGGTTTTCCCTGCAGGTTGGAGGGCCTGCTTGCAGAGTAAGCGTCTTGCTAGAGGGCCCAACGGAGTGGAATCACTTCTGGCGTTTACGGGATTTGAACCCACAACCTTCTGATTGCCAGTGCAGATCCCTCAGAGCCGCCCTTCTGCCCTAATTAAAAGAGAGACTTTATTTTTACCAAAAGGTCAGTTTAATTGAATTAGTATAAGTGAAACTAGAAATTTTAACACATTATAATTTCCATTTAGTCGAGAGTCAGACATGGAGTGGGTACACGCTTCCCGACTGCGACTCCGACTGTAATCCGTGTGGAGTTTCCATTTCTGCCGATTGGTATTAACATTCCAACTTTGAGATTGATGCCAGCTTTTAGAACTCAATGCCAATACTAAAACAATACTGTAGCAAAAAAGTGATAACAGCTCCCCCATCTGCCTCTCACAGAATCCTCCCTACTACGCCACCCAATCACATGCCTCCCTGCCTTGGCACACAAAGCAAATAAAGGACCAGAGAGGCAGGGGATTGGGGTTTGGGGGGTGTCTGGCAGATGTGACTGTGCTAATAAATGACTGAGCATGAGGCGCTTGAAAACTACCATTTACTGTACTTCACATATCAAAATGAATGAAATGCTGGCACCACAACGCTTTTCAAACTTGGGTCTTTCACAACTTTATCAGGACTGGCATTGCCACACAAGCCCAGCCTGCATGTTCCTTTCACGTCTATGGGTGTTTTCTCTGGGTGCGCCAGTCCTCTCCATATGCCCCAGATAA
Organism: Polypterus senegalus; assembly: GCF_016835505.1. Taxonomy (NCBI): domain Eukaryota; kingdom Metazoa; phylum Chordata; class Cladistia; order Polypteriformes; family Polypteridae; genus Polypterus; species Polypterus senegalus. The sequence goes on along the minus strand of NC_053165.1, from coordinate 4,239,467 downwards.
GCATGTTGAGGTGACATGTGACTCTAAGTGTACCTCGGTGTGGAAGGCGTTAGTGGGCCTTGCTCTCCTGTCAAGGAATTGCTTCCTGCCTTCTTGCACTGCTAGGTCAGGCTTCAGATCCCAAGATGCTAACACGGAACAAGTGACTACACAGACTGCCATCAAGTCCGGAGCAGACCAGAGCAGTCGGTGGTCTGCGCTCACTTCGTAGAGAGGACTGGCGTGATTTACATTGGTGTCAGTAATTAAACAAAGACACGCTTGCAATCCAACACATCCGCGGGCCGACATCCAAATCCAGAACAGACTACTTTTGAATGACTGATGAAGGTAGTTCAGTAAACGGACAGACGGCAGATTGTGTCAGTGTGCGAGTTTTCTTTTAATAGTTTCTGAGAAACACAACACATTGTGCAACACAAATAATAAATGAAATGTTTTTGCTGATTACAATCACTGAATGTTCTGCAGGATGAAACATAAGCAAAGTGGCAGGCAGCATGTCCTAGCGGGCAAGACTTTGGACTTCAAACCCTGACACTGTGTGACCTGAGCAAGTCACTTCACCTGCCTGTGCTCCGCCTGGAAAAACAAAAGAAATGGAACCAATTGTATCACAAATGCTGTAAGTCTTCAGAGATAAGTGAAATAATAATCATCATCATCATCATAATAATAGGTGAAGGCACATTAATGGAGGCAGATACAACTAACAGACACCTAAATCTTGAGCCTGGCAATGAACTGGACTAGTGATGAACTGCAGATGTTCCCAAATGCAGCGACACATCTGGTTTCCCATCAGCTAAGATGTCACATTCCTGCCCCAACTATTCAGGTCACGCTGAGGGGGCTCCCTGTCACAGCCCACGTCAAGTTCAAGTCATTGATGTTGGCCTACAGGGCAGTCAGTGGGTTCTGCACCTTCTTATTTGGAGGCTCCCATGAGGCCCTGTGCTCCTTCCCACCCACTCAGGTCTGCTAATGAATGGTGCCTGGTGGTGCCACCTCCACATGGCATCAAATTTCAATCGAGACTCTTTCCATGTGTGGCTCCTCAGTGGTGGAATGAGCTGCCCACATCCATCTGAACTGCTGACTCCTTCCAGGTGTTTAAGCAGCACATTCTTCTTTGTTGAAGACCCTTCCTCGTTTCTAATGGCTTCACATGCCAAGTTCTTGTCTTGGTCAGGTTAGCTAAACCAATCCAAACACAAGACTAAAAGTTTCTCACCCATAAGAGGGGTTGATTTTTGCGTCAATTATTTCAAAGCCGAGTCCTAACTGATGTTTATTCAATTATGTTGACCTACCATTCGGTAGGTCAGGCTTTAGCGCTTTCAGTACCCATCATGAGTTGGACCGGTGAATATCGGGGCTTTGCTATTCCAGCATATTATGAGAACCACCGTCCTGTGATAGCAACGCAGAGAGCATTCCATACACGCTCACGCTCGGCAGAAATGCATCTGTGCCAGATCGGAAAACAATCTTGCTACGGATTTCTAACCTTCGGGCAACTGGGTCCACACTGAAAATAAAAATCACCTGGCAGACCTAAGACCGTTAGAATGCCAGAAAATGTGGAAGCAGTAAGAGCATCCATTGCCGAGGTGTTCCACTGGTAAGCATGCCATGGCACTGGGGATATCAAGTTGGAGTTTGAGGAGGATTCTGCAGGCCGGACTGCATCCTTACAAAATGATGTTGACTCAAGACTTATGAGAGAGAGATCATGTCAACCGCAGAGCAGTCAGTGCGGACATTCTTAAGCAGGTTCCCGCTGCAGCTGTTCTTCCGAGTAGCGATGAGGCTCACTTCCATATCAGTGGAGCTGTAAACAAGCAGAATTTTCACTACTGGCCTGAACTTAATCCTCATGAACTCCACGAACGACCGACCGCTCCACTGTCCTCGTGTAACTGTGTGGTGTGCAGGTGGTGTGATCGGCCCGTACTCTTTTGAGGAAGGTGGTGCAACAGTAACTGTGACTTCCAACCGGGACGTTGAAATCTTGAGAGACCTTTCCATGCCCCAAACTGGACGATGTGGATAGAGAACATGTGTGGCTTCAACAGGATGGGGCCACAGCTCACAAAGCACAACGTTCTCGCAGAGTGTCGAGTTAAATGTTCCCCGGGCATTCGATTTCTTTAAGGGGTGACGTGGGGTAGCCAGCACGGTCACCAGATTTAAGCCCATGTGACATTTTGGTTTTGAAACATCGTCCTCGATCTCTTGTGGATTTGAAGGAAAGGATCAGACAGGAAATCGATGCCTGAGATGAACCAGAGAGTGATGGAGAACTTCCAGGAACGTCTTCAGCGATGGTATTGCCAACAACGGCCGCCATTTTTAAAACCCATTAAAACAAAACTGTTTTTTATGTACTTTTCAGAAATATATAGTTTTTTTTTTAGATCGCTTTGTTCATTTTTTACACCCTTTCAAAATGTGGGAGATCTTCGTGGCCCACCCTGTATTTGGAGTTAATCAAGACTGCTCTGCAGAGATCTGATTTCACGTCGACATTCAGGAGCCTATTCCTGCTGACCGGTGTCAAAAAAGCCAAAATAAACTCTTTGGGATTCAATGTTGTACAACCACAAAATGTGAAAACCTCCAAAGGGGGTGAAGACTTTATGTGGGCGCTGCAAGTCTCTCATCTTATAAATGGGCGCTCTATTTCCTCACACACTGTGAAATCTTTTTTTCAGAAACAGTGTGAATATGCCAGCAAAAAAACAAAAAAAACAAAATGAGCTCCATTCAGAAAAGAAAAAGCACAAGATTATCACACGCCGAGTCGGTTGGGATGAAAGAGGCGCGTTCTCACAACTCCGCCGGCTCAGTCCAGCACTTTGATTTCAAGAGGCTCAGAGCAAACTTCTATTCTCTTGTTTGCATTCTGACAACTGGAAAGTTAAATCGAGCCAACTACGTCCGCAAGTTACTGGTTAAGAAGCCACAGAATTGCTTACAACATCCAGCATTTACAGAGACAACGACTCAAATACACGACAGATGAAGAGATGTGGGAAAGAAGAAGCTGTGACAGACAGACAGACAGACAGACAGACAGACAGACAGACAGCGTGCCAATTGTATGATCTGCTCTCGGAGCGGTGAGCGCGCTTGCTATGTGCTTTAGGGTTTGTCTTTCATTCTCATGTGTGCGACTGTTCCCCTGCAAATGTATGCAGAAAGCATGGTCACAAACATGGAACACCCCCAAGCTTTACCTCTTCCTACGGCTCAGATTACTTACCCACGGGGTGGAGCGCAGGAGGCCAACATGTCTTAAAATGCCAACGCTTCACGAGTGGGCACAGTCTGTAAGATTTGTTGTTGAAGTGAAGTGCAATGGCACCTTGACTAGTTAGTTAGTATGACTAGTGTGTCATTGCAGGGGTTTTCCTAGTCTGACCAGATTCCACCTGAAAGAATACAGGACAGTGCTACTGGGGAAGAAGGGGGGCTATCAGGGAGTGCGGACCAGGGGGCTTGGCGGTTTCACAATGCTGTTTACAAGCGCATGTCATACACACGGTAACTCTGAAGAGTAAAACCAAACACATCTTGTTGCTGAAGGCACTCATACAAGAAGGTGCTGTATGTGGCAGCATGGCACGCCAATACTGGAAAAGCACTGAAAAACCCAAACTTTCAAAAGGCACAAGACCAGCATTTGGGAATTTTCTGTACTGGAAGTAAATGTCAGCGGCACTTCCTGAAACAACACTACATACCTCAATGCCTTCAAGACTTCATGGAGGGGGGCAAACCTCTTGCTTTGATGGGGAATGCCTACCACACTGACTGATTACACCAGACTGGGACTTGACAGGGGGTTCCCACCCTTTATTTATTCAACGTGATGATGGGGGACACCACCACCCCCCTCATTATTTTTCACCGAAGTGGTTGGGAGTTCTTGAGGGACCCTCCTCACCCTCATTTTCTTTGATGTGATCAGGAGTGAAGGCTATGAAGAGGGAAGTGGTGCATAGTGTGGCGGGATGGCACAGTGCAGTAAGGAGGCTGTAGTCAGACCGTTTGGTTTGGGAGTTCTCTTATCTTACCTGTGTTGGCACCATTTTGGTACCAGTAGTGAGGTTTGAAATCACTGATCCAACACTAGTACTGTACATACTACACTGGTGTCAGGAGTGGGATACAGAGTCCACTTTCTGCTTCTGGCCACAAGGCTGTACTCCACATACAGTAGACAGACTGGCTGCATACCTTGGTGGGCCGTCCACGTTGGACACTCCAACAAATGACTGTGGACCCTGTTTAACACGAACCAATTAGTGAAGCAGGCCCTGATGGGGCCTCACAGGACACCAGTAAAGCTTTTCATGGATGCCAGAGCACCTCACTTTATTAGCACAATGCAGTCCCTGCCACAGCTTCCCTCCTGTCAGCCTGATGTTAAGGTCCTGGGCACAAACCCCAAACCCCTTGATTCTGGAAGATCTACAGGACAGGAGCAAGAAGCTCAGCCAACTCACTGTATAATGTTGTGCTCTTGCACAGGTGAAGAGCTGAGGAGGGGGTAGCGTAACGCCAACTGCACACCTCCACTCAGGAGTGGAAAAAAAGCATCTGAACCTGCAGCCTGTCGGAGATGAGACAAAAATAAAGTGGCAAAGCAGACGTGGCTGAGGAGATTCAGGAAGAAAAGTGAAGACGACAGTGCAGGCAGGATGGAGGGAAGAGTGTCAGGAGTGATTTGTGACAGAAGGTTAGCAGCAAGAGTGAAAGGGAAGGTCTACAGCACAGTGGTGAGACCAGCTATGTTATATGGGCTGGAGATGGTGGCACAGGAGACAGAAGTGGAGGTGGCAGAGTTAAAGATGCTAACAGGATTAGAAATGAGGACATTAGAGGGTCAGCTCAAGTGGGACAGGTGGGAGACAAAGTCAGAGAGGCAAGATGGAGTTGGTCTGGACATGTGCAGAGGAGAGATGAGGGTGCCAAGGATAGAGCTGCCAGGTAAGAGGAGGAAGGCCTAAGCGAAGGTGGTGAGAAAGGACATACAGATGATGGGGTAACGGAGCACAAAGACGACAGGAAGATATTGAACAAGATGATCTGCTGTGGCAACCCCCAACGGGAGCATCTGAAAGAAGAAGAAGAACAACAAAACAGTGAGAGACAGAAAGGAACGCGGTGCTAGTAGAGCAGCGAGGGAGGCCGGTGGCACTCGTGGGACCTTAACATCAGGCTGACGACAGGGCAAACCGCAGTAGGGACTGACTGCATTGCAATAATAAAGTCAGGTGCTCCGGCATCCATGAAAAGCTTACCTGGCATCCTGTGTGGTTCCTCCAAGGGTTGCTGCAATACACACACACACACACACACACACACACGATGTCATAAGACTTGTTAAAGTAGTTGTGTGCTTTGATTCACACAGGATTACATACACGGGAGGCACTTCTTACCTGCGTGTTTACTTTTGGCTACTGTCATAAGACACTTAAGGTATGAAGTCTGGCCCACCCAGATATTTCCAGGGCCACCCACAAACTTAATACAGTAAATGGCAGGAGTGGGCTTGGTGAGGCGCATGGCACTATAAATACCGTGTAGGGTCTTCAGCATTACTGAACAACAACAGAGGAGGAGCTTAAGCCCGATGACAGGACAAATCTGTTAAAGCCACCATTGAACATCTTCGAGGACGCCAGCGCAGGGGACTCCTCTACAGTACGCCGTCAGCATGGCAGGCCTAACCTTTTAGTGTATCGGCTTTCACTCTAACTCAGTCTGCTGTGCTTATCTGATCTAATTAAATAAAGAACTAGATGGATTCCAGGCTTGCAGAAGCCTACAAATATTGTATAGCGCGAGAGAAGACTGTATATTTAAAAAAAAAAAAAAGAAAACGAATGCTCAAAAATCTAATTTAATGCATAATTAGATTAGCCGTGGAAAGTTAGGGCCTCAAGTAGAACAAAAACAGCTGAAGACGATGGAGCTTTGGTGAGTGGGCTACGCAAAACGAGGCATGTTTCAAATCTGGAATTTTTGTAGAAGGATCAGATGCTATTTTTACTGAGTAAGAGCACAAAGGAGATGATTTAGTTATTCTTTAAGTGCATTATGGGTGGCTACATTTTACAGACTTATACGCTGTAATAAGAAGATTCAGTTGAAGGGGCTTCTGGGAAAAACTGAGGAGATGCACCTTTTGATCTGAGCTGGGAGCGGCCAGTCCATTTGTTAAAGGGCAATTATTTTAGGTTAAAAATGTTAATAATGGTTTATGTACCCTGCCATGCAGCCTAGATAGACACAACTTCATCTGTCCCCAGGGGGAATGTGGCTTTTTACAGAAGCTCTTTACGTACATACATAAATAAATAGTTAGAAAAGTAAATTCATTTATAAATAAATATACATACGCACACAATGGAATGACTAGAAGGCAGGACAAATCCAAAAGAAGAAAAGTCCGACCTGGTTGTCCCAGTCCCAGTGAGGTGCTGTTGCTATTAAGGACCCCCAAGTCACGTATCTGGACACACGTCTCTCGCTCTTGGTGTGTCGCACACAGCAGATGTGCAGAACTCTTCACAATGGCACTCAGTTCTGTTTTAAATCTCTCCTTTGCTACGACCTCCAGGTGGTCCCACCATTGTGTGACCCTGAGCAAGTTACTTCACCCACCTGGGCCCCAATTGGAAAAACAAACAAAATGGAATCAATTGCATTTCAAATGTCGTAAGTCAAATGTAAAAGGCAAACGGGTCAGAGATAGTCCTGTAAGGGAGTGTGCCCTTTTAAATGTCTTGTTGATTCGGTGGTCCGCTCATGAAGTGATGTTAGCAGGGCAGCACACCACACTGGCCATCACCGAAGATGTCAACGATGTCATTTCCCACATTAAAGGAGCTGGCAGTTCTAAAGGCTAGGAGTTAAGAGGCTGACTTGTGTACCATGAGGATGTGCGTTCAGGCTCTGCAGTCAAATCACTTTTAACAAGCCTGTAAATCCTACTGGACGGCCGGCACAGACTCCACTGTAGGCAACCAGTTGGCCGAGGTCTTTGACTTTTTATTCCACGATTTTTATCTCCTCCATCGCCAACTGCCTGTAGTTCATTGGCCGATTCATGGACAGATGTTGTTGGTTTCCATTGAAGTTTAAACAGTTTCTACACGGCTGTCTCTGTGTGTTCTGACAAATCTGAATTTGTATGTGTAGCAGTCCTGTATTTACTAATCAGTCTAATAATCTACACTTGTATTTTAGTAGAGAATTGTTCACAGCACTGCACAAAAAGTAAGTTGTTGTATTGTTAAAACTAAACAGGACTGTAACAGAACACCTCTGGGGTCGTCGGCAGGGTGCAGTTGGTTTCCGTCTGCCCTCCTTCACGCCCGCTGTGTTTTACTTTAAGCGACCTGCACGGTGTCAACGTACTGACAAACAGCAGCCCACTGGACAGCCTCAAGCCCCCAAACTCTTGGTCTTCATTAACCCTAACCTACAAAGCCTTAAACGACCTCACGCCACGCTACATCAGTGACCTTCTCCATCACGATGTGCCTGTCCGCCCACTAAGGTCCTCTGATTCTGTGCCCCCCACTAACCTACACTCCATGGGTGACAGCAGGGACTTCAGCTGTATAGCGAGTGCCCAGACTCCCAAAATGAATCAGGTCAGCGGACTCCATGAATTCTGTTAAAACTCATCTGTTCAGGAAGACTTTTAGCTCTGCTTGACTTTACTACCCTTCTCTCAGTTTACCTCCATGTCAAGACGCTCATGTCACCTGTGTGTGTGTGTGTGTGTGTGTGTGTGTGTGTGTGTGCGCGAGACCATCAATTATGTGGTCTGTTAGGCTTTTTCTCTGAATTTACTGTCTTAATTGTCTTTATTTATTTATCTGGTTAGTACAATGCTATATACTGTATACCCTGCCATTCTTTCTTAAATTCTATGAAGTGCCTTGAGCATGAGAAAGGCGCTATATAAATAAAATGTATTATTATTATTATTATTATAACCAGCAAACACGTGAAGGGAGCCAGAAGTGGCCTGTCAAAGCTAAATGGGAACTGCAAGTAGTGGCTCTAAAATGCAAGATCACCACACATCCCGCTTTTAGACAGACAGACAGACAGACAGACAGATACGAGAGGCACTATTGTACATGAGACAGATAGACAGAAAGATTTTTTAGTGTAGTTGACAGGATTAAATTGATAGAGAGATAGATATAAGGCACTACAAAAAAGACAGACAGATAGATATATATGAAAGGCACTATATGTTAGATAGACAGACAGGAAGGAAAGGCACAATATAACAGACAGACAGACAGACGGATCGTTACATGTCCCAAGGGGAGATCTGACATTTTACATGACCTCTTTAATTGAATAAACACATAAATGGGCAGATGAGTAAATAACTAAATATGCACACACACACACACACACACTTTGGTCTGAACACACACCAGAATGACTATAAAGCAAGGAAAATTGAAAAGGATGCAAACTTCCGACTTGGCCGTCCCAGTCCCCGTGAGGCTCTATCCAGGTGTGTCGCTGTGGGTATAAAGGACCCCCTAGTCGTGTTTTTTGACACGCTTGTGCTGAATGATTCTTTGTCTTAAAGTCCTCAGTGTTGATGTGTCACCTGGGGGATGTGCAGCTTTGTTCATAAGGGCAATCCATTTTGCTTTCATTCTCTCCTTCCCTGCTGTCTCCAGGGGGTCCGGAGTGTACCCTATAACTGAGCTTGCCCTTTTAGTTAGCTAGTTGATTTGGTGGGCCTCTCTTGAAGTGATGCCACCAGTCCAGTTCACATTCTGATTGTGTAAAAAGCACAAGTCACCAAAGTGAAGAGCACCTGAAGAGTTCCGGTGAAGGACGTTGGCAAGTCACCTCTGTAATTGTGGATGAGGGTCCACTCTGATGGGCTACATCAGTCGGGCCCAGGGGTCAAAGTGGGACTGGACACAGCCGGATTGGTTGCCACCATTGGCAGTCGGCCATCCGTTAGCAAGAGTGGGGTAAAGCTGCTGCTGTCCGATGATGTGCTGCATTACGTTTCCTGTATAAACGGTGCCTCAGATTTTATTGCATTAGATCACAAGTCCTTTTCAGTCGTAGAAAGTCAAGAAACAAAAGATGCAGTAAAACACAAACATTTACAGCGAACTCTGATGAGCAGTCGTTTCTTTTCAAAGGAGGTCCCTTCAGAAAGAGAGCCACAATGTGCCACTGTGCTTCAACTATTATATTGTCACATGACGCACTGTTTGAGAAAGGCCCCATTTGAAACGCCAATATGATACTGTGAGAAACCAAAACAATAAAAGCAGGCATTAAAAACAAGATAGTAAAAGCTGAAGCTTCTCTGAAGAGCCCATGCTGCGTCGAACCGAATGCCCGCCGGACTGTTACTACTCCATCAAGTCAAACGCTGTATGCAGACACAAAACAAATTATCAGGATCTCGGCTTTTTGGCCTGTGAAACCCTGGCGCCCTCCCGAGGACTGTTTTCTGCCTTGTGCCCACTGCTGCCAGGACAGGCTTCAGCCCCTGTGCCCCTGAATGGGTTCGAGATAGCAAATTAGGATTAGTGTTGAGCGCTTATGTGGGCCATTTGAGGTCTGTAATCAAGATGGACATGATAAACACGTGTGCCTCTCTGATCCTGCCAACACAGGCTTGGACTTTGGGATCTCTGCTTCTCCTCCTCTCGCTCGTCTACAAAGCGAAACAAAAAAAGCAGTCATTTGTAACTGTATGGTTAGGCCTCACTCACGTCATGTGTACAAACATTCAAAGGCTTCGGCTGGACTTTAATCAATCGCAGAGTTCTCAGGTTGTAAATTAAAGGAACGTTGAAGAAACCACAAAGTGTCTTGTTTAAAAACCTTCTAACAACTGACGGGACGAATCCTCTACCCGGTCAGGCCTTCCAAATATGGAAATAAATCGGCCGCACTTGTGATTTGTGGGGTTGCTTTGGACAAAAGCATCCACTAAAATAAATAGACAAGAAGAAGAAAATGCATCAGTCAGAACCGTAAGAGCAGCAAGCACACCGCTCGGCGTCTTTCTGCTTCTACAAATTCAGAAGAGCCCAGGACACGATTAGACCACCGACACTTGGGAACTCTTGACGGCTACTCAGGGAGCAAGTGCACTTGACCAGTCGTAACCCTCCACAACAACAATACAATATCCGACAAACTTAAAAAGCAGTCAAAAAAACTGTTTAACGCCGACGCGGTCTCGTCAAGACAGCCAGGTATAATCATTCTACATGCCGCCGTTCAGATGGCAGGCTTTTGGGATGTAAACAAACTGAACTCAAGATAAATCATACAAGGGACTTGTTCCAAGGCAAAGAAATGCACACAATTCAAACTGTGTGACGGACCAAGCTGCAGGTCACAGACATGAATTTGAAAACATCCAAACAAAGTGAAAGGCCGCTGAGGCTCCTGTACTAACACGGTGACACTCGGTGACAACGCCGCTCTGTTCATAAAGCAGAAATGTCATCGAGACAGACCTGCCTTCATCACCTCCCTCAAAGTCTAAGTGAGCCGCTCCACCGTCAGGGGTTCTTCACTTAATGTTAAATAGGCCTGGTAATATTGCACTGGTGTGAAGTGTTAATACAGGAACATGCGATTCTTAAACTAAGATGGGGCTTGTAAGTAAGTGACCAGGGACCTCATGCATAACGCCGTGCGTAGAACTCGCACTATAACATGACGTAAGTACAAAAGCCAAAATGTGTTTATGCACAGAAAAATCTAGATGCAGGAATCTTTGCGTACTCCAACTTCCACGTTGTTCCGCTACATTAATCCTGGTCAGAGTGAAAAGTAACGCACGTGCACGCGCCTGCTGTCCCGCCCTAACTCCTCCCAGAATTACGCCTCTTTGAATATGCAAATCAATATAAATAGCCCTTAAACTCAGCCTTCTGTGAAAAGCACGGGGGAAAAAATAAGAATTTCAGCGAATACCAAGTGGAGGCAAAGGAAAAACATACAATTTGTTCAAATAAACCGTGGAATAATCAACAAAATGAAGTTGATCGAGTGACATAGCGTGTCGGAGAAACTTGGAAGCTCAAGTTCACAAAGTCGCACAGTGCCGGAAATAAAAAAGAAGTTGTCACATATCAAAGTGGCAGTGAAAAGCCGAGTTGTAGCCCACTATCGGAGTGTCATATGAAAGCTTATTAGGGTACAGAGAAAAAAAAAAGGCACACAGTGGGGGAAAAAACACGAAATGTCAACTTCAATCTCGAAATTTCTACTTTAATCACGTAGTTTATTTTATCATTAAAGTAGAACATCATAAACTTCATCTTAAAATCGTTTAATTAGTTACGATGGTATTTGAGTAACTGGTTAAAGTAGCACGTTAAATGCTTTGTTTTGTATGTGTTCTTCTATGTGTGTGAATCACTATGTGCTTCTTAAACCAGCTCTCTTCCTCCGACTGGACACAATATTTCAGTTATTCAGAGAGCTGTAATATCACGAATGTAAAGGATTCTGAGATGCATACGTGATATCATTTTCATGATGATAGGAGTTAACGCACGTTATTAAACATGGATTTCACGGTGGCGCAGTGATTGTGTGCGACCTTCGATGAAATAATTTATTGCAGCAGTACTCAGGGGCGGCTCTAGGCTCGTGGCAGCCCTGGGCAGAGAAAGAACAGGTGGCTCCTTCACCTGCCAATGTCAATATGGTATCTTATGCACGGCGGATGGCCACGTCCATTGTGGACACTGCATAGCCACCTCGTGCTCATGACACAAGCGTTTAACTTTTGCCGAAGTTTGCCGCTGCGTTTTTAGCTGTGTTGTTATTTTCTCTTTCTGTTTTATATTCAATATATATATAGGCGTGGCGGCCCCTGAGATTTGGCGGCCCTGTGCAGGCGCATAGTTTGCGCATGCATAAAGCCGCCCCTGCAGTCCTGTCTCTTTCAAACATACTAACCTGCAATTCCTGTCCTTCCTTTTCTTTCTCTAAGTAACCAATCGCCACACAATCAGCTCTGTAATGGACATTAAGCCATCTGTAAGCTTATAACGTTGATTCTTCAAACCTTTTAATAACATTGAAATATCTTCGTAGTACATGTTTAATTATTCTCTCCTTCACGCCAGTCCCAGTGAAGCATACAGTGCGAGGCAGGAAGCGGAGCGCCAGATCCCTGCAAGCGTAGCAACACCGTGTCCTTTAATTATGAACAATCTAGATTATTTAAATGAAGTTAAAGTTTTATCTGTATAATATAATAAACATATTTTGCTGCATTTCATCTTAAAAATGATATCGTCATCATATGTAAATACGAGCTGGCTCAGGTTGTGTAATATAAATGTAGTGCAAGTTTACAGTGAGGTGATTGTACTTACAAGTCCAAACAGTTCCACAAGGAGCAGCTGATGGACTGATTGAGTGCGTTCAGAGTTCTTGGGATGAAACGGTTTCTGAACCGCGAGGTCCGTACAGGAAAGGTTTGAAGCGTTTGCCATGCAAGAAGCAGTTCAAATAGGAAGCATGACTGAGGCAGTGTGTGCTTGATGCTGCATACTGATAATTCTCTTTCCGATAAGCTCCTCCGAGTGGTGCAGTGAGAGGAATATGGAAAAAGATGATCCGCTGTGGCAACTCCTAACGGGAGGAGCTGAAAGAAGAAGAAGAAGAAGAAGGTGCTGTGAGAGTAACAACACTAAAGCAGTTCTGGTATTTGGAATACTATGGCTATTCCGTGGACCATTATATTGTTACAAGTTAATTACAATCAGATGCATTACACTAATACACTGAAACTAACCGCATATTGTTTATTTATAAAATAATGAGTAATCACACAAGAACAGTAGCACTGCTTTGACGCTGGGTGCCGGCAGTCTGCAAAACCGAGTGGAGAACTTGCGTACAACAGGGTATGAGGTACCGTGGAAAAGTGCGTGGCTTTACGCCAAGTGTAGGTTTTATACATCGCGATTTGAATGTGGAAAAGTTCTTATGCAACATTTCTGTGCGTACGCACCGTTTATACATGAGGCCCCAGGACTCTATGGTAAAGATCAGGACAGACAGAATGAGTTTAGGAGCATGTGCTGATAGCATCCACACCACGATGATTATGGTGAACTCGGCTCTTCGGCACACCTCATTTGATTTTTTCCGGCAAACAAATTTTCAAAACAAACCATATTTTACGACTCTAATCACAGTCGAAGTAATAATTATGTAGGCGCGATCATTTTAGATCTGAGATCGGCTAAAATTTAAAAACAGTGACCGTTGTTAATACCCAGCCGTCATTACTCAGTTTGCCAATAGATGTCAGAAGGACGAATGCCAAAACCGAACTGCCCAAAGATATATTTCGAACTACCAAGCAAATGCTGATACGTTCTAAATGACTTACGGCTCCAGAGCTGCCAAAGGGTTTCAGTCAGTTGAGGATGTTAGTCCTGGAAAGTACGCCCCACCAAACCAACGTTCCAAAAACCAGCCGGACTTACTGTTATCTGCTCGAACCAACACCGACTTACTATACTCGGCCGTCCAGCGGCGTCACTGAAGCATTCGAACATTCTTAGCCAATCATGCAATACTGCGTCCGCGTTTGCCACGTTACGTTCTAACTACAGAGGCAGAGTCCCATTGCAGGGTTCTAACTCGTATTGACGTGAACACCATACGTACGGGGCAATCAGAGTAGATTAAATGTATTAGCAGGTACACGACAGGGACATGGCAGCTTATGGTTCCCATTACATCTTTATATTTACATGGCATGTTCAATGTTTACGCAGGATGATGCATAAATCATAATAAAATAACAGTTATTGAAAGAACGTGCATTATCTTGAATACAGTTTTTAAAATTGTCTGTACAGTTATCTTTCCATGATACAAAAACTTTGGATGGTTGTTTAAATTAAAACACTACTTCTGGTTGTGTAATTGGTCTCAAATTTCATATCTGGTTGCCATTTATTATAATAAATATCGACACAAAATTTGATTTGTATATCTGTAATTATAACCATAGGTTTACTGGAAAATTCGTGAATATATTCAGTTAAAGTACCACTTCCAGTTGCCAGAAGTGGCCCAAAAGTGGCAAAGATTCCTTATTTTTGATATAAAGCAGCGTGAAGCGCGGGTATTCTGCTAGTTTTTGAGATAAAGCAGGTGTAAAAAAAAAAATCTCACTTGCGTCTGAGTTTACACGCAGACAGACGGCATTCCAAAAATGATATTTTCAAAGTCAGGAAGGTCTAAAGTGTCAGAATTCATCCAAATTTTTTCACGATTCCTGTACTGTCTCTATTCTGTGTATACAAGAAAGTAAAAATTAAACATCTGCAAATGTAAGGATATTCTGAATTTCTAGATTTCTAGCAATACAAATGAAGTTTATTCAAACATTAACTTAACAGCTTACTTAACTGAAAGATGTCCGCCTGTTTTTTACTTTGTTGTCTGTGTGTTTTAACAAATCTGCATTTACATGTGCACCAGTGCTGTGTGTGTTTAGTTAGTATCAGTATAATAATCTATACTGTACTCGTATTTTAATCGAGAATGGTTTGCAGCTCTGCACATAAAAATCTCTTGTATGGTATGATATTGTACTGCAGAAAGTGAAGCTGGTCTGAACACTTCATGAATCCACTGTAAGTCCTGCTTCACCAGCCATTCATTCCCATCGTATACTAACATGAACTCTACAACAATGTAACATTTTTTGACTTAAAGTCGCTGTCTGTGCAGTACGGCGCGTGTCTCACAAAACTGTCTCATTCATGTGTCCTGTACAAAGGTGAAGGAGAGGAACACAGAAGAAGTGCAGAGCGCCTTGTGTACACTTCACTAGTCTAAGCAATGTCTGCTCAGGCCGAGGTGAAGGTCAGCTCAAAAGCAGAGCAAAGGGTCTACTCAGAAAGCCCTCCGAGAGAGAGCCGCATACAAGCGTAATTAGGCACAATTATATCTTTAACATCTAGTTATAGAATTAGTCTGATTAGGAACAAACGAGTCTGGGCAGACAAAGGCAGCATTCAGGCTCATGGTGCACTCCAAGTGGCTCAGCAGAGTGTAACTACAGGTTGTCACTTAGCGAGGAGGAGGCCTAGAATTACACACACACACAAATACACACACATTTAGATGGCAAGGAAAAGAGGTGAAGGGCAGGAACAGCCGCACATTCACCGTGAAATCTGGAGCCAATAACAGACGTCACGACGACTCAAAGCGAAGCCTGCCTTCAACTCCTACACGTGATATTTTAATAAAGGGTGTATTCTTCTGCTTTCATCTGTTTGAGAAGGTGCCTGGCCTTGCCTAGAAGGCTTAATTAGAAAAAGGTTGGGGGAAAAAAAAAAAAAAACATACGCGAGTTAGTGGGCACAGTGCTTTGGGGCACCGGCCATTTTAAAGTGTGTATATGTATAGATAGACAGCTATGTGAAAGGCACTATATAACAGAAAGACAGACAGAGAGATAGATAAGGCACTATATAACAGATAGATTTTAATATAAAGAATGGGACAGATGAACCCCTGCCAAGCCTGAAGGTCCAAATTGTGAGTGGAGGCGTTACATGGATGGACGTCCCAACTGGGATGACTGGTGTTTTTACTCCTAGTGGAGACATTGTGATTTGTGTCACCTGCCATCATGACGTCAGACTGATCGATGCCCAAGCTCCTCTCGTTTTGTATTTTGCTAAGTGTGGTCGCTAAATGAGAGGCACTACTGAGGCAGAGTGGGCTTTGAGCGGACGGTTTGGCTTTGACTTTCTACTCGTCTCTGATAAACTGGACAGGTAGGCAGAAAATACTCTACAATAAACAGACAGATAGATATGAAAGAGGCGGCACGCTGGCGCAGTGGGTAGTGCTGCTGCCTCACAGTTAGGAGACCCAGATTTGCTTCCCGGGTCCTCCCTGCGTGGAGTTTGCATGTTCTCCCCGTGTCTGTGTGGGTTTCCTTTGGGTACTCTGGTTTCCTGTCACAGCTCAAAGACATGCAGGTAAGGTGCATTGGCAATTTTAAATTGTCCCTAGTGTGTGCTTGGGGTGTGTGTGCGCATGTGCCCTGCGGTGGGCTGGCGCCCTGCCCGGGGTTTGTTTCCTGCCTTGCGCCCTGTGTTGGCTGGGATTGGCTCCGGCAGACCCCTGTGACCCTGTAGTTAGGATTTAATGGGTTGGATAATGGATGGAAAGATATGAAAGACACCATATGATAGACAGACAGACAGATATTTTAGTGTAGTTGGCAGGGACAGACAGACAGATAGCGTAGTCGGCAGGATTAGATAGATAGACAGACAGACAGACAGATTCCTCCACTCCTCATGGCACAGACAGGTGTGGGCCTCTCCTATGCGGCCCAATCAACTTAAGTGAGCACAGGTGGCCTCCAGTCAAGGTGTACAAACATCTCAGCGATGGTCAACGCGATGCAAGACTCACAGCGTGTGGTCCGAGTACTGGTGTCAAAGGGAGGATTCGGTTTTTTTAGTTTGACTAAATCTGCCACACTTACTAAAATCGCTTTGTTTGTCTGGAATATTGAGTGTTGCACGATCAATGAATGATTCCAAACTGCCTGAAGAAAGGGCCGAGTTGCCCCGAAAGCTTGCACATTGTAATCTGTTCAGTCAGCCAATAAAAGGGGTCATTTAGTTTAACATGATCAAGGAAAAAAAATGGAATTATTTTAGCACAAGGCTGTCGCATATTAAAACGTGTAAAAATGAAGGGGCCTGAATATTTTCTGAGAGCACTATATAGTTTTTCGAGACGTCTTATGTATTTTATTATCTCCTTGGATTAAAAAGAATATGTTTCAACACACACACACCCCCAGGGTTCAAAGTGGACCCCTAGAAAAGCACTTACAATGTTAACGCTTTGTTTCTGACGTGTGTATCGTGTGCACCAGACAGTATCTGAGAATACGTCTACTGGCTTGAAATCCCTGAAAATGCAAGTGTGTGTTTGTTTTGACAGCAGCATATGCACTTTGAAGCCCCCTCTGCTGTTCCGAACAGGACATGAAGTGCACGCCAAGCGGAGATAGCACAGAGACCTGCCACCCGTCTAGCAGTTCATAAAACAGAGCAAACAGCCAGGATGGGCTTCAGTTGTGGTTAAAGCCCCCTTAGTGCAGACAGGGAAAAAAAACTTCCATGGACACTTGTTAGGAAAACAAGCTAAAATGTACGTCAAGGGAGCAGCGGTGACCAGATCTTCTCTCAGGGCACCTCTCCGTGTTTTGTGCCCGATTTTTGGTTGTTCTTAAATCGTGTAAAATCGTTTTCTTTTAATAGTTTGTAAGTATTCATTCCCATAAGATGCTTTATAACATTGGTGAAAGTTTTTTTTTTACTTTTGAAGGAATATCGGAGATCATGATTAAGGTTGCTATGTAACAATTATCAAAGTGCCTCACCTTCACCCGTCTCATCTCACTTCTTTCGGTCTTATTAGGTACAACTGAGAAGGCACATTCCATGTTTTCTTGTGTACACCTGACTAAATAAAGCAACCTTGAACCTTGAAGCCACCACATACACACTCTTCAATTTGTTCATTTCAAACAGAATATTCATCTATTAAAAAAAAAACGTCCATAAAACAAATCTGACGTCACTCATGTTGCATACTCCACACGTCAAGTCTTCCGGTTGTGTAAAACAGGCAAATACAGCATACTGTTAAATAAACCGCTCCAGGAGAATATTTTTTTGGCTGTTGTGATCACACAGGAGTTTGTCGATTCGGTGGTCCTCTCTTAAAGTGACGTCACCAGAGTTGTTGGAGGTGTGAAGGGGGTCACCACTCACATTCACAGGAAGAAGAGCCTGCACTGCCCTTTGTTACACAGAACCCCTCAGTGTGACGAGACCCGTCCAACCCATCACTGATGCGGACCCCCAAGTATGTGTAGGAGTGCACCACCTCGATGACCAGACACACAGGCTCTTTGGTGCAGTAAAGCTCAATCACCTGTTCCTTTTGTGCGTTTTGTGACATGTCATCGCTTCAAATATTGTACAGTACAAGAGACTAATGGGACAGTCGTCACAGGACGCTCAATACATGCAGGATGGACGGACAGACAGACATATTCCTGTTTGTCTTCAACGGAAAAGTAATGGCAACCATCACCACAGGATTTTAGCTCTTCACTCCGTAGCAAAATGACGTCTCCTTCAGAGCGAAATGCTGCAAATACGTTCATCGTTACACAGCGGTATAAAAAGAAAAACGAAACCAAAGGGAGTTGGAATGCTGAGGGGTCGCTGCATTCATGAGACAATGTACAGTCCTGACAGAGTGGTCTCTATATAGAAAAATGACCAAACAAAATCAGACTGGACACTGCGGAGGAATCCAACACTTGACACGATGCGCCCATGCCAATGATTCAAGCGTGAAGGATGGGCAAGAGGAGCAGTGCAAGCCAATGAGTGAACAGAGAGCGCGACCTCGGCTCTGACTCCGAGTACAATATTCCGAGCTGTCAGCCTCAAATTCCAGCCAGAGGCGGCTTCACATCCTCAGCTACTACTATTTCAAATCCCGAGGTCACACGAAAAGAAAAAGAAAAGAAACGCTTTCTGTGTTGTTCACTGAACAAGAAGGGAGGATCCTGGGTGCTATTGTTTTACAATCTTTAATTCTATAATAACCAGCAGCATTCCTCTGTCTTGAAGTGACCCGTAACACCAACTGCAGTTTTAATCCAACGGATACGATATAAAAAACAAAAAAAAACAACACTTCATGTGGCTAATCGAGCCGTGCCATTAATACAGAGAGAGAAATGTCACCTCTCGATTAGCCACAACACCGACAGAGAGGAATGTCACACTGGCAAATTGCTCCCTTAATTCAGTGCACGATGGAACCAAGAATATTTTTTCCAGCTACACACAATTCTCACAAAACTTCTCTTTAAAAAGCCCTCTGCTTAAATTACAGCTCCTCTTCAGAGAGGGGGCATTATTCTCAGGTAACAAACCTGGGCACCGAGGAGCGGGAACTCAATCCAGACATTAATCTGCACGAGTCACAGTCCGCAACGACACACTACAGTGGCAGCCACCACACCTGGATGGGTCAACAATCTCAAAGGGATCTGCTTTGATTTTACTCAGCCTTTCATCCAGCGTGCGGTAAGTGTCGGCCTCGTTTATGTATTTACTGTACACACTGACACACGTGTCTTTGGTGACACTGTAAACATGTCCCACACCCAAAAGACAGAAACAGGACATGCAAGGAACCAAAATGATCACAAGCGTCACAACTCTCCTTGACGCGGGCCACAATGAGTCGACGTATAAAAGATGACACAATAAACACAAAATCAACATCCACTGCCACATAACCACAGACACGGACCCTGAGACGGTGCAGAGTACAGGCAGGCATTGAATAAAGCTAGGACATACGGTGCGGAGGGCTTTATTAGTAGATGAGACAGATATGTGATGGACAGACAGACAGACAGACAGACAGTATACTCTACATAGTAGCCAATATTGTATCATATCTGTCTATAAGATAAACACAGCAAATATGAAAGGCATCATATACTGTAATAGACAGACAGATGGTTATGTAAGGCTCTTTACTCTACATAGTAGCCAGATATGAATGATACTACAGTATATGACAGAGAGATATGAAAGGCATTATACTCTGTATTGTAGCCAATATTGCATTATATCTATGGATATGAAAGACACTATATTACATATTACAAACACGCATATTTAAGAATGGTGCAGACTACATGAAGGCACTGCATAATCCTGTAACATTTGGAGGACTATAATTATAGATAGAAAGATATGAAAGGCACAGACAGACAGAAAGGAAATTCACTATATTTGATATGGTAGTGAGATATGAAAGACAATATTCTCTATATAAACACCATAGGATAGCTAGATAAATGTAAAAGGCACTATATAATGACAGACAGACCTATGAAAGACAATAAACTCTATATTGTAGACAATATGGTGTCACATCTGTACTGTACTCCATATAGTAGCTAGATATGAAAGGCACAAGAGATAGAGATAGAGAGATAGGAGTGGTGCAGTGTTTAAGGCTTTGGACTTCAAACCCTGAGGTTGCAGGTTCAGGTCCTGTTACTGTCACTGTGTGACTCTATGCAAGTCACTTCACCTGTCTGTGCTCCAATTGGACAAAAACAAACAAATAATAAAAGGGAGTAATAATAATAATAATACAAAAAGGAAATGTTAGATGGACAGACAGACATAAAAGGCACTATACTAAAGGTAGCTATGCAGTTCAATGAAATAGATATGAAAGGCTCTATTACTTATCTAGCAGATGACTTCATCAAAGAATGGTTAGAAGGTGCAAGCATCAAAAGCAAGAGAGAACAAGATTAATAAAAAGGTTCTAGAGGGAGTCGTCTGCCTGCTCCATAATGAAACCCGCAGCATCATCAGACTATGACACACACATCAGTATTGTAAAGTCTTTGTCAGTACAATAGCAGCAGCCATCCGCTAAAAGAGAAACGAAGCAGTTCCACAATATTTAATGAAAAGATGTGCCTTCAAAAGATGACTAAACAGGAGTGACTGGGCGCAGACTAAATTGACACAGGAAGATCATTTCACGACTATAACACAGTCTGACAGAGAGACATTAAAGGCACCCTACTCTGTACTGTGCACCAACAGGAAAGATATTATAAGCTAGACAGACAGACAGACATGAAAGGTGCTAAATGATAGACAGACTGACCTTGACTTGTTTCCTATCTGTCCATCCCCCCAATTATCAAACCCACTTAAACAGAGCTGAGGGTCACGGAGAGCTTTACACCTACAGCCACAGGCCGATGGCGCCATATCTTCTTGTAGATATTTATTCAGCAGAGGTATCTGACACTGCCTGGTGTGGACTAAAGTGCAGTTGCAGTTCAGGGCATTTACTAAATAAACCCACCGTGGGGATCAACTCTGCCCACCTGTACCAAGTCCCAAAAATGCCTTCTAGGACACACTTCCCTAATAAAGCAGAAGTGCAGTCAAAAATTAAAGTTCCCAAGGGGGAAAACTGTCAGAATGTAGCCAAGCCTGTGGTCTTACCCTTTAAAAATGAGAACTGTGTTTAAAAAAGTCAGCAGAGAAAGATTTAAAGGTGTGGATTTGCATACCAGACACACACACACACACAGTCAGCCTGACATGATGGACATTCTCACAAAAATACACAATGGCCTAACAGGACAAAACCAAAATGTAACATTCTCAAAGTCACTTTGGCCAGCTCAGGGTCTCGGGGGCCACAGCATATTTGAACAGCAGAGCAGGGCAGGGCAGTCGGAGTCAAGGCCCACTCTGACAAACACACTTCAGAGTTTCCAATGAGGCTCACAGGCAGGTCTTTGTGGTGGAGAAGGAAAGAAGGGCACCAAAATGAGAGATCATGTAAAGTACACACATACAGTATGAGTCACTGTTTAATCAGCGGCGTCTAACACAAAGCATCTCGCTGAAATAAAAATAAAAGATAAAAAGAAAACTCGCGGCGGAGTACACTGACACAACCCTGAGATAGTGTTTCCTTGAATTCCAATCATAGCTCTGTCGAGATAGATAGGCCTGTACTCAAGTCGCACAGTTAGTTAGATTGGGTCATGTGTGCCCACTACTCCTGTGCTGTCCCAAAGGTACTCCAGTTTTAAATGAACCTTTTCAGGTCAAACCACCAATCAGCAGGCCAAAAAACTCCTCTTATTATATATATATATATATTACACACACAGTATATATCTCAGTAAACTGGGCTCTAGAGTTGCCCCTTAACAAGCCTGATCCAGACACTTGTCTGTAATAAACATTAAAAAAAAATACTCTTTTGGAGGAAGAAAAAAAAAAAAAATGAAAAGGCACTAAAAGAGAAACAAATAAAGATCATCAATCAATACAAAGCGACCTCCAAATCCACAGTGGCATCAATAATGTGCACATTTGTGTGGCAATCAAAGGGACTCTGCTGTAAACCCGTACATTAAACGGCTGTGCCCAGCGATAAGAGAGGTCCGTCGTCACAGGTGCTCGCTCCGGGAAGGGGGGCCAGCTGATAGCCAAGTGAAGTAGAGCGTCGAGAAGGGGGGCATGGGGGGCACCGGCTGATAGCCAAGTGAAGTAGAGCGGCTCGTGTAAAAATAAGTACCGCAGGAAAAGGAAGCTTGCTTAAAGTCAAAATGCAAGGGTTCAGTGAAATTGGCAGCCATCTTTGGAGATGGGTAGGACTGGCATGAAACCTGAGGGACAATCAGCTATGGCTGCCGTTTAGCTGTGTGAAGACTCTTTTGGTCAGTACTGCCAAATGTCTCTCAGAAAATGGCACATTTGAGACATGACATTTCAGAAAACATATAGAAACTGGTTTGTTTTTTCCATTTTCCATTTCTGTAAAAAGAATCAAATTTATGTCACAAGTGAAAAACTGCAAGAAAATTGAATGAAAACACATCTTGTGTTATTACTGGGAGCTAGGCATTTAATCTGCCAGCTTGCAAGGTGGCTTACAACAATGGCCTTGACATGGCTGGATGCTGTGAAGAGGGTTTTCTTCACCACACATCCAGCACAGTTTTCTGGTGTGCTCTTCAAGTCACCAGTGAGCTCCTTCTTTTGGACAATGTCCCACACCGTTAATGTCACCACTCCCAGAGTTTCTGCTGTCTTTCTGATGACCTGCTTTACTTGCATTATCGGACCTCACATTGAAAGTTCACAGCAACAGCTTCCCAATGCAAACTCCACATTGGAAATCAATTCCAGATCTTTACCTGCATCAGTGGCACTATATAAATAAAATACATTACTATTATTATATTTACTAGGAGGCTCTGCCCCCTGCTCGCTTCGCTTACCAACCCCCAGGCGGGCGCTATGCACTAGCCTCTGCGCTTCTGATGCTCACGTATGGGGAATGCAGAGGTACAATTTAAACAGATTGCTATTTTCAAGGGAATTGCTACATAGGCATAATAGACCTAACTATTTTACATTACAGCGAGTAATTAACCAGAGTAAAAAATAGTAAAACGTAATAAATTGAAAGTAAATTATGTTTCATGTTGCGTTAGAGGTATTTGTCGTGTTATATGTTTTCGTTCTGTTTGGCTTTGAAATTAACATGGAAATACTTTTTAAACTTACACTTTTACGGTAAAACTTGAGTAGAAACAATATTTGGAATTAACATTTCGTCAATATCGCATTGAATTGTGATTCCACATTTTGGAGTTACATCATGACAACTCAACATATAACTGCCCATCAGTGAATATCGTTTCTCTCTCTCTAATAAATAAACCGACTTTTTCAAATGTTTGTCCCTGTGATTTGTTAATTGTCATATTGCTCCCTCAATTGTTTATTCTGGAAAAGAGAACACACGAGTGACAATCAAAGTGTCCGCTCACAGTAAATAGAAAGACGTCCAAGTTAATCCATACTCTCCACAGAGCGCTTGTCTTCACGACAGATTTTATTTAGTAATTAATCACACACTTGAGCATGAAATGCTGGAGTGATGTCAACAAGCCTATCAGGGCAGCTAATGACGATTAAAATAAGAAATGCCGACAACTTTGGACGCCAACCCCCCACCATGACCATGTGTTGAACGGCAGCCTAAGGCCATCCGCCACTCTTCTCTTTTTTTCGTGTACATTTTAAATTTGTGAGATCCTTCACTGAATTTGTCTGCAGATGGACTGTTTCTGTTACACGCTATCAACCCCAGCCTTCCTACTGTGTCATCCAGTCCAGTGAGCATGAAAGGCAGTTTAGACTCAGGCATGAACACAGGCGGGCATCATTACCGAGTCTCCAGTGTCCTTCACGTATGTGAGCAAAAAAGGCAAGAGCAGGAAGTGCCCACACCAAGAAAATCAGGCTAAGGCACACGTTGGCACAGACGGTAGCACACTATCGATCTAAGCTCCAAAAGTGAGACCCATGTATGCCCCCCTTCAAGAGTCACTCGTTCATGCCAGGCAGTGAATGCAGCAGTGCCAATTAACCTACCATGTGGATCCTTGTTATGCAATATAAAATTCTGGAATAACGCTTGAGAGAGCCTTCACACTCACACACACACAAAGTCTAGTATCAACTCTATGCCATACATTCACTCTGTAGAACAGGGAAGAAGTATTCACACACGTATCCTGCCACCTCCTCAGTCTGTATATGTCTAAAACAAGGGGGTCCAGCGGATTCAGAAAGCATTCATTCTGTCATGCAGCAGCCTTGTGTTACAATCAGTTTGAATTCTTCTTTTCCCCACATCAAGCAACACTCAGTACTGCAGAACGAAAGAGAAAAATGGCACTTTAAGAAATTTTGCAGATTTACTATATACTGTATATAATACTGTATAATTGAATGGGACAAAGTGACAGAGATCTGAAGACTTTGTGAACCCACTGGAGGCAACCAAGTACTGAAAAGTCGGTTGGTCACCGTGAAACACACGCCAGAAACCTGCACTGGGCCAGAGCTTCTGTTCAACATAACAGGACACGTGTGTGGACGGCGGGAGGAAAGCAGAGACCTCCATGGAAGACAATGATGACAACCACTTTGTGTGTGTGCGTGTGGAGAGAGATAGATAGATAAATAGATAGATATGTGAAAAGGACTATATGATAGATACATAGACAGATAAAGGCACTATATAATATATAAATAGACAGAAATATGAAAGGCATCATATACTGTAATAGACAGACAGATGGTTATGTAAGGCTCTTTACTCTACATAGTAGCCAGATATGAATGATACTACAGTATATGACAGAGAGATATGAAAGGCATTATTCTCTGTATTGTAGCCAATATTGCATTATATCTATGGATATGAAAGACACTATATTACATATTACAAACACGCATATTTAAGAATGGTGCAGACTACATGAAGGCACTGCTTAATCCTGTAACATTTGGAGGACTATACAGTAATTATAGATAGAAAGATATGAAAGGCACAGACAAACAGAAAGGAAATTCACTATATTTGATATGGTAGTGAGATATGAAAGATAATATTCTCTATATAGACACCATAGGATAGCTAGATAAATGTGAAAGGCACTATATAATAATGACAGACAGGTATGAAAGACAATAGACTCTATATTGTAGACAATATGGTGTCACATCTGGCCAGTGCTCTGTATAGAAGCCAGATATGAAAGGCACAGATAGATAGAGATAGATAGATAGATAGATGCAAACCATATCACAGACCTTCATTTTCATATATCTACTCTTGTCTGGTGTATATGGAGAGCAGAGTGGCCATGTTTACTGTCAGAAAACAATGAAATAACCTGACTGATCAAGGTCAAAACTTCACCACTGTGAGCACAATCAGCCAAATTTTCCACATTTGCACAGGGGAAGCTTCATAGCCAACAAAAAACAAAATTAACCACTGTGTCCCTATGTATGTATGTGTGTGTATATATTACATAATATATTGTAATTGTGGCTGGGAAAGCAGTCACAGTGCAAACCCCTTTTAATTTCACAAGGCAAAAAAAAAAAAAAAATAGCTGGTAAAGGGCTCAATCAAAATTAGTAGCAAGTGACTCCGAGCTCTGTCCTTCTCTGGTGTCAGTTTGACATCTGATGCCACCTTCTGAGAGCAGGCCGACTTTACAGGGCTCAGACTACAAGCGGGGCGAGATTAGGCATCCTCTGTGGGCACTTTTTTTCTTGGTTGCAGAGAAGGAAGGAGACGATAATGTTAGTGTCTTGGGGTGGAACTGCTTTCCTCATCACAGTCAGGAAGGTGTTCCCCAGGTGCACAAATACATAACTATATATATATACATATATATATACATATATACATATATATATATATATATATATATATATATATATATATATATATATATATATATATATATATATATATATATATATATATATATAGTGTCATACCTGGATGGAGGTGGTATACACATATACATACTATGTACATAATAGATAGACAGACCGATAGATAGATATGAAAGGCACTATACTATGTACATGATAGCATGATAGATAGATTCAGTATAGTCGGCAGGATCACAAAGTTATGAAGAGAGATAGAGACAGACAGATAGACACTCAAGTCTTCTTTCAAGTTTTCTTCTTCATTTTCTTTCTTTTTAGCCATTATAGTGTATGTGTGTAGATAACGTAGTAAATCAGATAAATACATAAATATCGCTTTATTTAACTGGTTTCTGTGAAACACCAAATCCTGTCCATCTATCTACCTCTCTGTATTGTGCAGATAAAGCTGCAAACAGAAGAGTCAAGAATTTGAAATTCAAAGCCCAGATGGCAGTGCTGTTTTCTACGCTGTGGCCTGCTAAGCTGGTAACATCAGTTTAAGGGGGCCCACCAAATAAACAACTGATTAAGAAGGCAGATTCAGTTTAGGGACACCCTCTGGAACCACTGGAGGTAATACAGTACTGGCAGCCTTTATGAACAACGCTGCACATCGTCTCTGTGGCACACCATTATTACTTTAAGTACTTTAAAAAGATGAATTATTTGGCAGAAGTGCGCCAAGAAATGTCATGGGGGCTCATACAGCCGTACACCTTCAGAATGCCCCAGCAGGACTGCTCTTTATCTTTAGTCAGAAGCTTTCTTCCATTTTTTTTTAATTGTTTATGTGTATTTGTGAGTTGTTGGTGGTTATAATACTATAATAATTCTTGAGCTCCTGTAAAAAGTGACATTTCCTTCTTGGGGCAAATAAAGTGCTATCAATCTACTGTATCTATCCATCTGTTATATAGTGCCTTTCATATCTATCAGTTTAGTTGCCATCACCAACTGCCTGTGTAAACCCGAGGGTATCATTTATTCAGCTGCTTACAATGTAAATAGTGAAGACAGGATTATGATGTGTAAGTTACGTTAACAACTGTAAATTCTAAGATGCTCCGACACCATGAAGAACGGCCGGACAGCCAGAAGATGCAGCCCAGAGTTTTTGTAAATGGTCATGAGGTGCTGTGTGTGGATTTTTCTTCCAGGGTTAATAATTCAGCCTTGGGAGTGCATTACTAGGATTAGCGCAGGTAATTAGTAAACCACCAGCCGGCACTGGATCCAGATTGGAAGGACGTTTAAAAGCTCAGTGTTGGGATTTTGGCTAGCAATTACTAGAGTATTAAATGTAATCCTGAACACTGAACCAGGGCCCAGTGATTCCACAATTTGTGTAAAACACGCATTACAACAAGAAATCCGCTGAAACATCACAAGCCAAAGTGCCGGCCACAGCAAGGCCAATTTAATATTTAAAAAATGAACAAAACAGCTGGGACCAATTGTGAGGAATTTCAAATTTAGACACATCGCCCCTCTGCAAATGAGGCAAAAGAAATGGAGAAACAGAAGATAAAGGTGGGCTTCATCCAGAAAGTGGCTACAAATACAAAGAGAGACAAACATTCAAGCCTGTCCAAGAAGCACTTGCTTGATTGATTATTGAGAGCCTTAACAGTGACAAGCCAAAGTTGACAACAAAAGCTTACAAGAATGAAATGGTGCCTGGTTTTGTATCCCACTTGAACACACAGAAAGCAGGGAGTCCTTCATAAGACTGTCGTTTCTCTGCAATGCAGCTCTCATCCCATCTTAATAAAGAAAAATAAAATCTAAAAGCACGCCCGGAAAAAACAAAAGAAAGAGCCCCGGCAAATTGAGTTATTGTGAATTACAGTCACTTGTGTGCTGAAAAGATAATTACTGCTCTAATACTATCTGATGTCCTAAAATGTGGCCATTGCTCTTTCACCGGGTCGACATAACTCAGAACGTTAAATCACACTGTTAATATCACGTCAGGAAAAACATGCAGCCATCCAAAACTTTATAAATAATAACAAGACGACAGATGATATAAACACATCTCTCTGTCTATCGCTCGCTCGTCCTTCTGAACTCGACTGGACCTGTCGGGGATTGCGGTGGAGTGGAGGGTTTAACAGCAGCATACGGCCAGAAAGCAGGAGCGAACCCAAGGTCACGTCACATCAAGTCACGCCAACTCAAGGGGCGTTATCGTCATGCCATCCATACACCGGCATTCAATAACGCTCCCCAGGACCACGGTGCAAAATATACAGAGATAGATAGAGATATATATATATATATATATATACACATTTATACGGCACTTTTCTTACTACTCAAAGCACTTTGCATAAGGAGTGGGGAGCCACTTCAACCATCGCTAATGTGCAGCATCCACCTGGATGAGGGGACGGCAGCCATTTTTTTTTTTGCTTCATTACGCTCACCACACATTAGCCGTTTCGTGGTGCAAGAGAGTAAGCCAATCAGAGACAGGGGATGACTAGGGAGCCAGAGTGACTAGGCTGTGATGGGCAATTTAACCTGGACATGGGGACACACCCTGCTCTTCACGAAGGATACCCACAGAGAGTCAGGGCCTCATCTAAAGGACAATGACATTTGTACAGCACAGTGTCCCCGTCACTGCACTGGGATTCACACTCAGACCACAGAGTAAGAGCCCCCCGCTGGCCTCACCATCACCTCTTACAGCAGCAATCCAAGTTTCTCCTGGTTGGTCTCCTATCCAAGTACGCTGGCAGGACCTGGACATGCTCAGTTGAAGGTGGGATGTTATGGTATGGCACACCAGTAAAGGCTCCAAACGGCACAGCAGGGAATGCCTTCAAAGGCCTTTGAAGTTCTGTCCTGGCCTAAGAGCAGCAAATTGTGTTCATTGTGGTCAATATCTGTAAGTTATACATGCCATCACGCTGTGACCCTGTTCAGGTGTGGTACGTCAGGCATTACAATCATACTGTCATCTTACTTCAGTTATTTGTTGGGTGGTGTGCAGCCTCGTCTGTGGCTCTGCCGGAGTGCTGTCCGTGTTGTCAGGCGCCTTTACTGTCCCGTCCTTTCGGATGAGATGTAAAACCAAGGTCCTGACTCCCTGTGCTCATTTAAAAATTCCTTGGCATATTTTGAAAAGAGTTGGGTGTATCCAAAAGTGCCCATCTGGTCAGTTCTGGCCCACCAATCACCTCCAGTCTCTAAATGACCAACCATCTCTCACCACCTCACAGCTCATGTGTGTTAAGCGGACTGGCGCAATAATGGCTGCCGTCACATTATCCAGGTTTATGCAAAGTGCTTTGAGTAGCGAGAAAAAAAACGCTGTATAAATGTCAAGAATTATTATTAAATAGGGGCTCAATGGTCAAAATGAGAGCAACATAAGTAAACTAAATCACTAAGCTTCAGGTACCTGAGCTCTTGAGGAGGCAACAGCAATTTTACCTTTCCAGATTCTCTCAGAGTCGAGCCTCTTGTCCAGCTTCTCTCACCCAGTCTTTCCAAAGTGATTTTATGCGATTGTCTTTAAAACGAGTAGAAAAGGGACACTGCAACCCCAGATGGTTCATGGAGGAAACTGGGGGCGACTTTTTAGGGACGGAGCTTTTTCTGTGGCAGATTTTCTCCGCTATTACCTACAAACTTTTTTTCTTTGTTGTGATCATTTTTTTTTTATTAAAACAGAATGTGTATGCAAAAAAAAAAGAGCCACTTAATAAGGAAATGGAGTAATCCAACGCACCCCAATCATAAAAGCCTAGGGACAATAACAAATTAGAAACAGTAGATAATGAACAGGGACCTAACCACACCGCCTGAGCAGGCTGCAAGAATGAAAAGGACAACATGAATGGGATGGGACCCGGACCACCAGGTTCAAACTGTCCGAGCCGAGGCATACCAGCTCTCGATGGACGCCACAAGCATTTTAGCAAGCGGCCCCCACATTCATACTCTCCTCTGAGAGTCACGTCTGGCCCTGTGACCCTGCCCCGGTGTCCGTAGGCCCTTTCACAGTAATCTCCTGCCTCGATGCTGCCAGGGCTGTCGTGTCCCAGAACCCTTTGTGTTTTCCTTCTTTAGATGTGCACAACACCACACAAGTGCTCCTGATATACACCAAAAGGAGCAACAGCAAGACAAGACCCCAACTCGAGTGCTTCACTCTCTCCTGGTTCGCTTAAAGAGCAGCAAACATCAGGCGTTGTACCCACGAGCTTACAGACTGTCCAACCGTGGACGCTGCCAACATTTTTTCATGAGGCAAGTGCTTAATGATTAACAAAACTCCGATAATTGAGCGCAGCCAACTCCTTCTATAAAGTTCTGGTTATCTTGTAAAAGGAGTGCAAAATTCCAGAGGGTACAAACACGCTTAACTCCTGCAGTTCAGTCATTTTGATCAAACATATTATACTATATATATATATATATATATATATATATATATATATATATATATATATATATATATATATATTGTGAGGCCAAGGGCGTGTGCAGGCACCCTAGCCTGGCACAGAGAGGAGCTCTGCACTCGCACACACGCAGGCACGGTTTATTTGCAGTTCACAGCACCAGATAAAGCTGGGCACACTCCACTCTCTGCCACCAGTCCTTCCTCCTTCACTCCGCCCGACTCTGGCCATCAAGTGGTGGTAAGAGCCCCGTTTTTACAGGGCACCCGCAAGGACTCCAAGTGCCCAACGAGCTTCTTCCAGCAGCACTTCTACTTGCAGGGGTGGCAGAAGTGCTGCCAAATAGGACCCTGTAAAAGTCCAAGGACCCCCTGGCGGTGGCCACGGGCCCCAGCAGAGTTGAGCTTCCATACTCACAAACCCCACTGCAAGCCAATGGGGCTGCCCTCGGCCGGTCTGGGGGAGAAATGGTCTTGAAAAGCCTCTCTTCCCGTGGTCCTTCCATACTCGGGGCGTCACAGCCGGTCGCCACAATATATATGAGAAATACTAAAGACACCTCAGAGGCTCGTCGTCTGCCTCACAAAGGACTGCTGTTGCTTACAGGATAACAAATCCTGGGGAAATTGAATACTTGACGTCCTGACAGTCACTTTAGGTTTGTTTCTCTTTCCTTCTACGTTGTGCTCTCTGACCCATCCATCCAAGCAGACCAGTCTCTTTATAAATAAAAGGCAACACGCCGGTCAACGACATTGCTGTGGGAGGCTTTCTGCCGTGAATCCCCCTTCAGATGCACCGAATGGCAACGGGTCCGCAGGAGCCCCTTTGATACGGACGAAGACACGGGTGAACAATAAAGGCCGAAGGAATTCATCATTTAAGCCTAAGCAAACCAATTCCTGTCCACGAGGAGACGGACTGACGGTTTCCATACTTGTGTGCTTTCTGTCGGTGATCACCGCGCTCTCCAGACCCCATAAAACAAGACACAAATCACGAGAGCACAGAGAGCTGCTCATTTCCAAGGTAGCTTCTTACAATCAAAGCCACATCTCAAAAAACAAAATGCCATCCGGAAGAATTAGTTCACGTATTTAGAGTGAAAAGCTCAAAAGGCGTAACTGCTGTTTGGTTTACTTCTTCATTTGAAGCCAAAAACTAAAAGTTATTTGTGCTTTTCAGAGAGGACTGCAGTGTCTGCTTGCTGCTACGGGGCAAAAGGGGACATTTCACATGAGCAGCTTCCAAAGGGGCCACTCCTAGTCGGACAGTTCGGAGAAGACAATGCTACCCGTATTACTCACATTGGTGACATAAATGAAATGTACAAAATCAACCGGGCCAGCCGGAATTTGTGTTTTTGTGATCGACTTGCATTGCGAGCACCGCGTTACAGAAACACGTTTAGTTTGTTGTCTTAGTGTCACAAGTTAAAATCTGAGCCCATCTTGAAGTGCTTTTGAGTGAGCCAAATAGCAAAGTAATAATAAGATGAGGACGACGACGACAACGAAGACGAAGAAGGATACATTTATATAGTGTCTTTCAAATACTCAATGCACTTAATCGAGAGAAAAAAATTCACGTTAACACAATGAAGTGCGAACTCCAAAGACTCTCATAGCACGCGAGACCCCCAGGAGCCCAGTCTCATAAATTCAACGTCTACTGTCCCCCCCTTTTACCAACAGGTGTTGCTCCAAGGACTTCAGAAGGAAGTATTCACCATGGTGGCAAACCAGCACTTGTTTCCTTCGTCTGTGAAGACAGCGTTTTGTTCATCTTCCCCTCAATGTTGTATTTCAGAGAGGGTTTCTCTCCCCTGACTGGGGTTCAAATTCCTGCTTTATGTCTCTTTCTTTTGATTTATGCTGATGTTACCATTTTTTTTGCATTTCCTATGACTGTGTTAGGCCCCATGTGCGTTTGTGGGTAGTTTCCCCCTGCCCATCATCATAATGGACTGGCCACAGCCCTATAAACGCAGGGGCAACCCACAGTTCCTTGCGGTTCATTTCTGCACTTTTTATGAATTTCTGAATTATTGGACCTGCGCTCTGCTCTGTTTTTTGACTCTTGTTTCACTTAGCAGTGGCACTTGTGCTTTCCGGAGCTTCAATGTGTAACGGGGTCTTTACTGGTATACAATACCATACCATACCATACTATACCACCTGCAGCAGAGCAGGTCCAGGCCCAGCCAGTACTTGGATAAGAAACCATCTAGGAAAAGGCTCGGCTTGTGCTGGCGAGGCCATCAGGGGATGCTTGCTCTGTGGTCGGTGTGTGGATCCCAATGCCTCGGAGCAGTGACGAGGACAATGTGCTGCTAAAATGGCGCCGTCCTTCAGATATGGTCCTGACTCTGTGTGGTCATAAACGATCCCCGAGCATCTTCCATCAAGAGTAGGGAGTTTCCCAATGTCCAGGCTAAACTGCCCATTAGGGTCTGGTCATCCTGGAGCCACCTCTAACTGGCTAATTATCTCTCCTACCCCTTCACCTCCTAATATGTGGTAAGTGTACTGGTTCAATAATGGCTGCCATCACATCATCTAGGTGGATGCTGCCGAAGCGGCTCCCTCCTTGCTATATAAAGTGCACTGAAAAACGCTATATAACTGCGATGCCATCTTCTTTTCTGAAAATAAATCTTGTACATATAAAGATTCTAGGTTGCCCTCCGTGATACTTGCTGGAGCTTTGGACAGGATATCCCCCTCTCGTGGGGTATTTTTGGAACTTTTCGGGATTTACATGCTTGGGAACTCTCAAATTCGTAACACTCATGATGCATGTGAGTGGACTGAGTAGACACATGAACTTCCACCATGGAAGCTATGGATGGCATCCGTCCGTTTCTTAAAAACACATTTTCAACACTGACACGGGCATAGAGACTAAAGACGATTCAATGTTCATTACTCACAATTGTCTGAACATATTTCAGATGCCAATGCATTTAAAAATAAAAACCTGTAGACCTTAAAATGTCCATTTAACATTATTATGGGCACACAGGGTCAAGTTATTTCCATATTCTAGTCCTAGGTAACTGCTGCTACTAGGTTTAATCCAAATGTTGATGTCAAAAGTGTGAATTCCACCATCTCCTAGATAAGGCAATGCAGAGGTACAACTGAAAGTCACTCGATTCTGATTTTTGGCTCATATATGACTTTTTTGGTTTCACTTGTTTAACAAGCAATCCAAATCTGATATGAGTGCATACAGATACACACCCTGAGCACAATACATACCAACAGCATGCCAGTTACTTCACTTTAGTTTCGACGCCTGTGAATTTGTCAGCCCGCGATTGCAAGAATGAGGAAAAAAAGAAACCAAAATTCCATAGCTGTTGCATTAGGCACAATTGTCGCTGCCAAATCTGTTGGCAGGAACCTGTGAACATGCGAGAGAAGCCAGGACTGACGAGAGCGAGACAGGGAGGGTATGGGTGAATGTCCAGGGGGGCTTCAATTACCTGCGATAACATCTGCACTCAAGACCCTTAGAAAAATATATGCTTGAGGTATGCCACTTCCATCAGAAAATGACTTCTAAAACCCTATAGGCTGGCAACAGTCGTCCCAGAAGTCCAAGCGCCCTTCACTGTAGAACCAAAAATCTAGGAAATGGCATCAGAGCTGACGCATCTTCTCACATATCTTGGGATATCACTTGGTTCTTATCTTCCCATAAACTATGGAAGTCATGAAATGAACAATTAAAAAACAAATGACCTCCGACCAGATACTATCTTGTAGGAAATTATTTAACAACTGCATGTCTTACATAAGGCACAATAAATGTGAAGGCGTCCGTCTTTGACATCACAAGCTTGTTGAGGGGCAGCGAGACCTCATGCAACACACCCCTCAGATTTCTTAATCTGCTGCAACATCTTTCTTATGCAGTCTATCGGCATGTGGCATTGGTGCTGTAGTACGTCTCATTAGGGGCCATGCAGTGATCTAGCGCACTGCCACACCCACCATACGACGAGGCGACACAGCGATACGATGAAAGTTCCAAAAACAGTTAGCTAAGATTGAATACATTTAGATTTATGTGATCAAACGTCAGTCACACTGAAATCGCATCTGCCTGTTGTCACACAGTGGGTCACCCTCCGGGCTCTTCTGAGGTATGCTCTACCATGTCAGGTCAGGAGGGAGCCACTGGCACTAAACTTCTCCTCTTTTATTCCCTCTACAATGCCAAGATGGCGGCCAGTGAGGGCAATTCACTCTGTCCCTTCCGGTCCCTGCACAACATATCCTGCGGTTTCCCAGTAGGAGACGTCACTTCTTACCAGAATGTCCTGCTGCACGGAGCTTCTGCTCACAGTGACAACGGCAGGCTTTGCTAGCCATGATAGGTCCCCGAGACAAGAACCCCGATTTTTCTTTTATTTTGATGCCATTGGGCACCTTTTGTTTATTCATCCGACCTGATTAAACAGGGACCACTTGGTTGGCACCCCAACATTTTCAACTTGTGGGACTGCAATTCCTTCCATCGACCACACTGTACCACATTATAAAAGTAGTCCAAGCTGAAACGTTCAGACTCCATATGATGTTTAGCTGTTGACACTGCTGTGAAGAGATCGGACGTGTGTCACATACGGTATATGTAGGAGGGGGGACA
The DNA here is from genome assembly GCF_016835505.1 of Polypterus senegalus. NCBI lineage: Eukaryota > Metazoa > Chordata > Cladistia > Polypteriformes > Polypteridae > Polypterus > Polypterus senegalus. The sequence continues at coordinate 4,204,369 of NC_053165.1, read as the reverse complement.
GACAGACAACTATATAATAGACAGACAGATATGAAAGGCGCTATATAATAGACGCAGTCTGAATGTAGCTGTTGATGAACAGGAACGGACAAAGTGTGCTAAGCAGAAGAGGGCGAGTTCCCCGGGAGTGTGTGCTGTGCTTTTAGGGGCCGAAGGCGGCATCATGGCTGCAATCCCTTTGCCCGTTCTGGGACTCATTAACTGCCTCGCTTGTTAGCCTCTTTGCCTTTTTCTTCAGCGCACACACAGTTTGTTTGCCCTTGGAGGGTCCACCAGTCAACTGTTGATTCTGTTAACCCTTTGTTTCCAAAGTTCAACAACACTTCTGCTGCCTCCCAATTGTAATCACGAGCAGTCCATTTACAGATAAGGCAGTTACACCGTACGTAGAATTAACGTCTATTTAGGAAACAAACGGCATTTGTTGTGTGCCCGCCACATAGCCTTTGCATTGTGAGGACCCTCCTGGCATTGTCTGACTTGTTATTAGAGATTTCTAACTGGCTGACAATGACAGAAAGGAGCAGATTGTCTTATTAGGAGCAAAAGAAAACGGAGAATGAAAGATCAGCACAACAACCTGAGAAAAACCTTCTAATCCTTTTATTTACTGAATCCATTTAATCCAATTTTGAGTCACAGCTTTGCCAAAGCCTACCCTGGCAGCATCAAGCAGTCCTGAATGGGGCTCAGGCCAATGACACTCATGCGGTGTACACACACACACACACCACCATTCACATCAAGGCAATTCAGGGTTGGCCATTTAAAACACTTGCACGTCTTCAGCATGCGACACGAACGCCGGAGAGTCCAACGACAAACCTGCACTGACGAGGAGAGAGCATGCAAGCTCTGCACAGACGACGGCAGCAGGGTCGGGACTTAAAACACGTGAAAAACATTGAAATGTCTATTGGGGAGAAGACGAGGCAAACAATAAGAAGTCTGACAGGAGAAGAGCAGCACTCCCCGGCACTGGCCGACACTCATCCAGGTTATTCTTGGGTGGTCTGTGACCACACAAATGGTGAGGAAAGCCGAGTTTGGCAAAACATCATTCACGGCGTCTTCAAGATTAAAAGCACATTAAGAGGCAGTTGAGGTCATTATGTAATTATTTTCAGAAAAGTGGGCTGAACGGGGAAAAGTGACTGGCCAGGCTACCATGACTTTGGGGGCCTGTTGGGTTCACCTGCGTTCTCGGAGGGACTCTATTTGAAGAAATCAATTTATTCCCAAATTGGGAAAATAGGTTATTAGTTTTTTCATAATTATATCTTTGACTGACACCCTCGTCCAGCTTACGTGATCAGCAAACAGTACAACCGACCCAACAGGTTACAGAATTTAACACAAGTGGGTTAAAGCAGCAGCTCGGGGTCACACAGCCCAAACCAGAAACTCTGCGTCTTTTGCCCCCACACCACCCTACCTGGGCAGACCAATGACTCCAAACTGACCACTAAAGCGAGGGTCCCTGGGGTGGGCTGGCATCCCACTGTGTGCTGGTTAACAACTCGAGCCTTTACCTGTGGAGATCCAACTTTGGACAGGATCTAAAAGGTTTAAAAATGGACGGGTTAAGAGAAGATCACTTTGAAAGTTAAGTAACGAGAGTCTGCCGAGTAAAACCATTAAAGGGGCAGCAGCACCCGCGGGTTTACACGAGCGAGTAAAGAGACCGAACGGACAAATGAGCCTCCAGCAGTCACCGACACAAATTCACCAGGCCTCCTTAGAAAGTGTGGAGCCACTGCCATATCGTCCTATGAAGAGCTCATTTAAAATACATCATTTACGAATGGAATTCGCAGTAGGAATAAAAATGGGCAGATAAGACTAAAGGAGATCACGCACAAGCAGCAAAGAGCAGAGGATGACTGAGTGAAGAGACTGCGGAGGAAACCGATTTGGAGGTTTGGGTGGGCAACCATCTGATCTGGTCAACTCAGAAAATGGCTGTTAAAGGAATACGCCATCCAAAAAACTATTTAAATGTGCTCCTTAGCCCCAAGTGTTTTACAGGGACAACCAAAACCTATTTACAATCTCACATCTTAATGGACAGCAAAGACTTAAAAATAACACGTCTGATAAAATACAAGGCAATGGTGGCCAATGCTGTACAAGGACAACGGCATGAAAACCGTCCAGGAAGACTCCTTGTGTCGCCGTGTCACTTATATAGCTGGGTGCTCACAATGTTCAAAAAATGTGCACTTTTTGCTAAAATATTGTTAAATGAACGTTTGTAGAATAATCAGAACACATCATAAAACAGGAAATGCAAGTCACATGGGAGGGACTGAGTTTTAAATTGAAGACCCGCCTCTCCCACTCATTCATTGGTCAAGAGTCCACTCTTCAATTCAAAACCTCGTCCCCTTGTGAAGTGCGTTTCCTGTTTATGATGTGTGTTTGATTTTTCCGGATTCATTTATTTAACAATATTTTAGCAAAGAAATGCACGTGTTTGGCACGTTGTGAGCAAACGACTGGTAAGTGACGTGTGGATTACGTGACATGAATGACGCGAGATTTTCTTCTTTCTCTGTGGATGTTTTTTTACCCGTTTTGCCGTTGTAGAACATTGCCCACCACCGACTTCTACTGTATCATAGACTCTTTCTTCGTCTTTGTTTTTCACTTGTCACTACAAAATACATTGGGGGTAATGCTGTGTTCGTGTGCAGTCATATGCGGTTTAGATGCGTTTCTGAGTCGAGAATTCCACCTGAACACCCTAGAAACTTGGAGCTCCAAGTCAGACAATTGGGAGAAAACAAAGCAAGCAGAATTCTCCTCGAGTTGCGAGGAAACGCAGACCTGTCACCTTAGTCAACTGTATAAAATAAAAACAAAATTATACAACCCAGTCGGCGAGAAATGCCATTTTGTGGGACAAATTCCATTTGGAGAGAAGTGGTGCCGGTTTCATAGTTTTTTGTTTGTTGCTCATTTCCAAGAAAAATGCAGTTTCTCTTTAATTGCTTTAAAACAAAATCAACTGCAACCTCCCATTTCTGTAAAAAGTCGAGCAGGAAACCCACATAAAGACACTGACCTGTGGAGGTTAGACATCCCAACTCGGAGCTCAGAATCAAACAACAGAATGGAAATGCAGCAGAATATGAAAAGCAATCTCATTTTTGGATGGGGAATTCCATTAAACCGATGATGACGACTACAGCGCGTAGGCAAGCCAAGTGCCTTGAGCGTACCCATCAATAATACGACGATGAGGGACACCACCACGCCAGAGCCAGAGAAGGCGAGTCTGCCCCTCAATTCCAATAAAGTGAGAAACAGCCAGAATCCCAAGAGCTCACTGCCCTTCCAAAACCACTCCTGGTCGACAGTAAGAGTAAAATAATAAACAAGCATTTCTGCAAAAGTCTTTCCGTTAAAACTGCAGATGAGGCCAAAGGTGCTTTATGTTGGGACACAAAACTTCACAACCGATTTACACTCCAATTCAACAGAAACAGCCCAAGCACGCCACATTTCCAAAATCGTTCACTGTGAAAAGCCTTGGTGTGGCTTCAACATCTCGACACACCTCAGTCTGACTTCATTCCTTGCTAAGTGCCACCCAAGGCTGCCTCTTCCCTTCCTTACGAGATGCTCAAGTCCACGGCCACGATCTTCTAACCCTTCGTCTGGATTACAAGACGACGTCTCAAATGTTTCCCTATGAAGTGAAATCCCTAAAATAATTGCGGTGGTTCTTAGCCGGCTTGCTGGCTTTGTGTTGGATGCAAAACTATCTGGAAAACTCCAATCTCATAAGGATTCCAGGGGTCAACACCACATTCGTGTCCACACGGACCACCAGACGAGGCTCTTCCCGCTGCCACAGAGCGAGCGCTCGTTTAGATTGAAGGCCATGGACTTCCCTCAGTTTGTCCGTTCTGGACACTCAGCAATCGCAACTCAACGTCGACACTAACCACGCGTGACAGGCCCACTGCTTCCTCTCATGTTCCTCGGTCCCCCGATGTCGCACACGCTTTTCTTTCCCCTCCTGTTCTCCATTCCGAGACCGTACCACGAAGCGCCTCGAAGAGCTCAGACGCGCGCCGACTGTCAGCGGCCACGGACCGGAGAGCACGTCCCCCGAAACCTTACCTTGCCGGACGGTCTTGAGCCTGACAGGACCCTTGCAGTTTCTGAGCACGGTGAGCACGTCGTAGAGCGGCAGCCCGGACACCGCCAGCCCCTCCACCTCGAGGAGCAGCTCTCCCGGCGCCAGCTTCCCTTCGACGTACACCGCTCTCTCCTCCTGGATGTCCCCCACGTAGGCGAACTCCCCGTTCTCCGCGCCGCCACACAGTTCCACGTTAAGCTCCCCACGGGAGTCCCGACTCAGACAGCACTGGTGGACCCTGCTAGTCCAGTGGTTCTTTTTCTGGATAACTTTGGCCATGGCTGGCTAAAGCAGGTGCTCCCTGTACGGTGAAAAGTCGGACACCGTCGACAAGACGCAAACTTTTATGGACGCAGAAAAGAAGGCAGGGCGAGCCATGCCGGGCCAGCCCGGCCGAGGCTTTCTGTCGCTCGCCGTCGCGCTTCCTCGTCTAGTGGAACATGATGGATTCGCGCCGCTCAGTCCCGTCCCGGGCTGCGCTCTCAGTCTCGCCGCGTCCACTTTTCCACAAGTCGCTACTTTTTTTTCCCGCTCCTTCGCTGCCTCGTTCACTCCACTTGTACAGTCCGTTTTTTTGGGGGGGTCCCACACTTGTAACCGGCTCCGCGGTCGTTGTCCTCGCTTACTCCTGCCCGGCGGTGGGAGAGCGCGGCTCCTTTAAGCAGGTACGCGGCTCTCGCCCGTTTTCTTACATTTCCTCCTCCTGCTCTGTTTGTCCCGGCTCGTCTGGATGCGAGGAAAGAGAGGTGAGCGCATGCGCCACTCTGGACGATCTGGCCGCGCCCACCCCCGGGTCCCAACGCCTGTCAAATCCGCCCTGCCGAGTCGTAGTGGAGCTGCGGGACATGCCGGCTGTTGGATCGAAAACCACAAAGAGAAGATAAAAGCGAACGCGGGCCCCCAGGGGCTTCTCTCGTACTGTTTAGTTTCGCCTGTTTGACTCTCTTTACTGGCGTTTTAAGGAGCGCTGGGGTGCTAGGGAGTCGAGGGTTATTTGTCGAACGGGCAGCCCTGTTTTTTCCTTCAATCTGTTTTTGCGGACAATGGGCAGCAAGGTGTTCATCGCGCTTGACTGAGCAGCAACGACACCTCCGTGCGTTTAGAATTCTTTTTAATATGGAAAAACGTTTGTATTGCACACGTCTGTCACAGATCTATTCGGGACCACGGAAGCCATAGTAGGCAGACAATGGGATCCAGCATTGGACGGGACGCCAGTGCCACACCGGATACATTGATACACTGCAGTTTCAGTGTCAACCTCACCCCGCCGAAATCATAGACTATTGGCAGGTGCCACGTCTGTGGCCAGACCCTAATGGAAGGACTGGCATCTGAACCAGGTCCGCCTGAGCCTGGCACCGACACTGCACACATGGAGTCTGACTCTGCGGGATCCTCTGCTATACCAAACAGGTTTAAACAATCGATGGATGGATCTGTCAAAACTGTGAAATTATTTGGGGGAAAAGGGAGACATGCTGACCCTCCAGCCATATGTTATATTGCCGATATGAGCTCATATATCATAGGAGCTAATTATATTTACAGGGTGACAAGGAGTTGGAGCCTCTTATTCTAACAGCATTGGCTGCAAGAAAAAGCGCAAATGAGTCACCAGACCAACTTGGGGTGCTCAAAGATACACAATCATGCACGCACATTAATATAATATAATATAATATAATATAATATAATATAATATAATATAATATGCTGCAGTTGTGTCTGCATAGTTTTCTCTTCTGGGTGTTCCAGTTTCTTCCAACAGGCCAAAGAAATGCAGGTTAGGTGGATGGCCAATGGTGAACTGGTCCTGATGAGTGTGTGTGTGTGTCTCTGTGTGTGTGTGTGTGTGTGTGAGTTCACTCTGTGATCCCAGGGGTTGTTGCAGCTTTGTACCTGATTCTTGCTCAGATTGGCTCTGGCTTCCTTGTGGCTTTAAAATGGATAATGTAATATAAAATAATATAATATATGGGTGGGTTTCTTCTTCTTTACCTCAGACTTGTCAGTCTCTCTGCTGAAGTCTCCGGATAAGCAGGATTGGAAAATAGAGGGATAATATAATGCGGTTGACACAGTGGGTGGCACTGCTGCCTCATGCATTAAGTATCCTCAGTTCCATTCCCCTGCCTGCTTAGGTCTTCATCAGGGCACTACCATCTTCTTCTCACATTCCAAAAGATTAAGTTAATTGGCGATTCTAAATTTCCCCCTTGTTGTGTGTGATTGGGACTTGTGATGGACTGATGCCCTGCCCAGGCTTGCTTCCTGCCTTGGATTCAGTGCTGCCAGGACAGGCACTGGCCGTCCATCACCAAAGACCCTGACTTGGACTAAGTGGGGTCTGAGAATCATATAACAAAATATTCTCAAACCTGCTAAATCCATTTCAGGGATGTTGAGGAACTTAATTCAGTCCATTTCAGGTTTCACTTGTGCACACAAGGCCATTAGACTACAGAGACCCCAATTATAACCCAGCATACACGACTGGGGATGTGGAAGTAAAGATCAGAGTGCTGAGGGGAAGGCACAGGGAGAACATGAAAGTCTACAAAGGTGATGACTGGACATAGAATTTGAACTCAGCTCACTGTATCTGTGAGGCAGCAGAACTAAACTGTGCCTCTCACAATATAATATAATATAATATAATAATTGAGGGGATTCCCTCTGCAATGGCCTAGAGCTCCGTCCAGTATTGTTCCTACCTTGCACCCAATTGCTTTGCTGGGATAGGCTCCAACTTCCCTGTGACCCTCAGGATAAGCAAGTTTGGAAAATGGATGTATAATATAATATAATATAATATAATGTGAGTGTGTGACTAACACTACCGCCTCAGCATTCTCTGAGCTTGAGTTCAAATCTCAGCCCAGTCCGTGTCCATGTGAAGTTCTCCTCCGACTGTCTATAGAGGTTTTCTCTGCTTTCCTCCCACATTCCCAGGATATGGGATAGGCCTGGGCCTCCACATTCCTGTATTAAAATGAGAAGGTTCAAAAGTCTGACTCCGGCCTCAGTATTTTTCTGTCACCAAGCCTTACCCCAGCCAGCCTCCCGACTCCAGGATAAATGAGACTTATTCAGAGTGTGACCAGTAAATCCCACCCTGGGGTTACTTCTGTGGCAATTCCAGAATTCACGTCACTTAGCCCACTCTTACTGTACAGTATATGTGATACAGGGCCCCCCCACAGGACGTCTCCACTGCTGCTACTCATCAAATTGAAGAAATCCAGCCAGCATAATACAAGCGTCATGGCTGCTCTCTAAAACTGGGGTTCCTTAAGAACTCTCTCTTGGAGTTCCATTAACAATTACAAGCCTAGCCCTCCGTGGGATTTTTGTCTACCCCACAATGGCATCTAAGATCTCTAGTGCGTGTTTCACACTTAATGACGGCCATGAAGTGACTGAAAGCTTGTTTGTGAATAGCCCACCAAACAGAGTGGTCTCCTGTTTGTTGTTTTTTCAGTAATTCTTCCAGCCATCTTCATTCTGTTTCTCTGATTTGTGCTGCAATAGCAAACAAGCCAAGCAGGGAACACCGGACCTCCCTGTCTCTCAAAAGCAGTCTGACCTTGTGTGCCAAGGAGATGCACCTCAAGCTCAGGGTGCCCTCTTCAAATTACATCGCAGGCTTACTGTGTGCCCCTTAAGGGCATCTTAACCTGATGCGTCTGTTTGTCCTGCGTCTACCTGGAAAAGCTGGTATGCATGTGGAGGGCTTCAGGATGGGCTTTACTGGGAAAAGGGCCATATTACAAAAACAAAGACTGATTATCAGCATTGTAATAATAAGACAATGATACATTATACTGTCTATCAAATATCTTAGCTCTTTAAAAAGACATTTGAACTTAAAAAGAACTGTGCAGGATAGATAGGTGTGAAAGGCACTGTATAATTGATAGATAGACAGATAGATAGATAGATAGATAGATAGATAGATAGATAGATAGATAGATAGATAGATAGATAGGTGTGAAAGGCACTATATAATAGATAGATAGATGGGTAGATAGATAGGTGTGAAAGGCACTATATAATAGATAGATAGATAGATAGATAGGTGTGAAAGGCACTATATAATAGATAGATAGATAGGTGTGAAAGGCACTATATGATAGATAGATAGATAGGTGTGAAAGGCACTATATAATAGATAGATAGATGGGTAGATGGATAGATAAGCCACTATATAACAGATAGACAGATATTCATTATAGTATAGTTGGCGGGATCAGAAACGTATGAAGAGCTAGATAGACAGACAGACAGACAGGCATGAAAGGCACTATATAACAGATAACATTCTGACTCCTTCACTTTCTGCACACTTGTATTGTGCTGAAGAATTCATTTGAAATTGTGACATTTGCTTGTGTTATTCTTGCTTCTCCTTATACTTCTGTAAAGGAGTCACTTTCACTTTTATACAAAGAAGGGAGATAAAACTTTATTTGTCCCAAGAGGGACATCTTCACAGAAGCTCAAGAAATATAGAGCTATTATAACAAACACTCCTCAAATACACATAACATTACAAAAAACAATCTTGTGACATGGCTAAAGATAAGAGAGCAGTCCCAGTGATTCCCATCTTTATCTGATAGGTAAAAGTGCAGAGGGTCCTGGTGGTCTACCACAAGGGGAATCCCATAGTCCAGGACCAGCCGCTCAGAGGTCTCCATGAGGTGTGACATATGGGCCACGGGTCTGAAGTCATCAGGTCAAGAGGCGCCTGCCTTCTTTGGAGCAGGAACAATGCAGGGAGTTCTGCACAGCAGCGACACCTGCCATGGCCTCAGTGACAGACTGAACAGGTGACAGAGGACACCACAAAGTTGGCCAGCACAGGCCTCAATAACTCGAGGAACGACTCCGTCTGATCGCGCGGCTTTTCCTGTGTGCAGCCTCCTCAGTTGTCACCTCACTTGGTCTTCATCTATGGGTGGCCCATGCTGACCATCAGAGATGGACTCATCATTTGAAGTGGTAGGAGCTGTGGATGCAGATGAGATGAATGGTCACTGGCCACTGGTCATTGAACTATCAGGGAAGATGTTGTGTCAGATGCTAAGACATTAACAACAAACATTGCGAAACACACCTTTTACCAACAGGCCATCTTTTGTAGCTCCTTTCCCATTATGGTGCTGGGGAGAGCCAGAGGCAGTCCAGCCAGAAAGAAGTGTAAAGTAGCAGCCATACCACCCGCACTTCAGAACAGGTCATCCACCTGAAGCTACATTAAGTGTGTTTAGACCCGTCCAGTACTTTGACGAGAGACCAACCAGGAAAAGCTTGGGTTGCTGCTGGAAGAGGCCAGCAGGGGGCGCTTACCCTGTACTCTGAGCGTGGATCCCAAAGCCCCAGTGTAGTGACGGGGTGACACTGTGCTGTAAAACAATGACACCGTCCTTCATATGAGACAGACTGTACATGGTCACAAGACATCCCTGGGCATCCTTCATAAAGAGTAGGGTGTACCCCGATATCCTGGCTAAATTGCTCATTCTGGCCCCTATTGGAATGTTTATTGTAATGCATATAATAATAAAATATATCGTGCTTTTCATTCCAACAGATGGCGCATCACAAACATTAGCACTGCTTTTACAAATCCCAAACCAGAGCCACCTTCATAATAGGATAAGTGTTTGTCATTGTGTCTGTCTGGCTGCTATGTGTCCGACATTCCAACAGATGGTGCATCACAAACATTAGCACTACTTTTATGAATCTTATGCCAAACGTCCTAAAACAGAGACGTAACAACCAGACAGACACACACACAGTCACTTGTCCTTTTATTAAGGTGGGCTAGGGTTCAAATACTAATATACAATATAGGTGACATATCTGAATGTACTTGAAGATACATTAAAAGTTCTAGGGGCTACAACATGGCCATTCATCCTCGTGGATTAGAGTCTGAGTACCAGTGTGCCAGTGAGCCGGCTCTGTGATTGACTAGCTTGGTTCTTGCCTTGTGCCCGGAGTTGCCAAGATACTTCCTGTGCCACCCCGTGATCTAGAATCAGATTAATACAGCCCCCAAAAACTGTACTCTGCCCTATAAACCTCAACAGCATTCACCATCACTGGGCACCTTATAAAGCCCAGTGATGCAGGCAGGCAGTGCCCTGACTCTTACTTGACATTGTGTGAGTGCCAGTGTGGGGTGAGAGTGAGCAGACCTTGTGATAGACTGGCATCCCATCCAGTGCTGGTTTGTTTCCTTGCACCCAATGCTTTCGGCCAGGATACATTCGGACACCAGACAGCCCCCACCAGTGACCCTAATTTGGATTAACTGTGTGTGTGCCGCCCCCTTGAAATTCAAGAGCTGCTGCTTTGTAGAGATTAAGTGCCCTTTAGTGTTTAGTAAGCACCGTCTAAGGGGGCACAACATTCGCTGGCCTGTAATAGAAGGTGTTTTTGACAACACGCCTTCCCACCACAGTGATTTGTTAAGCAAATGAAATGTGTGCCGGCGCCTGAGGACGGGCGTGCCAATTGCATTCCCAGTGCACATTGGGCAAAGGCGATGGCCGTAAACATGACATCCTCTTCGTGTGCTTGTGACCAGGCAGTCCAAAAAGCCTAAGTTGCGGATGACAAACATGGCTGGCACTGTAATCTTGGAGTGTCTGTTAAATATCGGAGGATTTAAGTGGTCACATGCCAGTCTGCTGATGGGGCAGCTGCTTGTATTAAAAAATAAAGCTGCTTTATCTTTGTGAGGAAACATCGCAGAGCCCTTAAGTGACACGTATACGCATTATGCTCTCTTAAACCCTGATTATTAATTATAGCTTCATCTGGGCATAGTGCTGAAAAAGTTATTTCCATCTGCTGCAGGACGCCATGCCACGGGATGAGCCTCTAATTTCTTAGTGGTGATACACAGCAGGCATTTATTCTTGATGCACCCATCCGTCCATTCAGGCCCTGGTAAACCAGAGATGGAGCCCCCGTTCCTAAAGTTCTGGGTGCAAAAGAGAGTTACACGCTTGAGATGAGGTGCCAGTCCACCACCGGGCACACTTGCTGGCACACCAACAGGCCCTCACACCAGGCCAGTCACACATCTCTGGGATGTGGTAGCAAAACCAGAATGCTAGGAAGACCAAGGGGTTCACTTATGCCAGGGAGTTGCCCTGTATGGCTATTGGTACAGTATATACATTGGTATATTATATACAATGTGAATCACAAATCAGAGAGGGCATGAAGGGTATGGGGCACCTGAAGGTATAATGGATGGAACAAAATAAATCTTCTCTGTCGCAAGCCTTTGGTTTGACCATCTCAAGATGGTGACCATGACCTGCCTTTTCTAGAGCTGGCCTGGGGGGCACCGACCCGCAAGCTGGGACTGTCCCAGTCCAGGCCTGATCTGCCTGTCACTCCACTTGGCTGAAGATGCACCAAAGCCTTTCGGTGAGCCCGCTGACCCCCATCAAACAGTTTCTACAGATTTATATTTAAGGAGGCATCAGCCTCATCTGGTGGTCTTCCCATCACCAATTCAGGTAAAAGCAGTTATATAAGAAAGGAGAACGTGATGATCTTTGCTTATCTGACTTGTCCTCGAGCTCACGTGGCTCCGCTTCTGTAGGCACTGCCAGCGGACCGTCATATGCATTATAAATGACTCCCTTTTTCTATATTTGTTCTTCCACCACTTAAACGGACCAAAAGAGCGAAGATGATAGAAATGCACTCTAAGTGGCTTTTACTCGGCCCGCCTGGAGAGCCCACTGAAGCCGCCGCTCACATAAGCACCTTGTAGTGAGATTTATGCCGTTGCGGTTTTGTTAATAAGATGACATAAACACGGCCCTTATGACAGATGATCAGGCTGGCCTCAAGTACAACACGGATGATGGAGTTTCGTCTCCAGAAGAGCCGTCGGTCGGCTTTTCTTTCTGTTTTAGGTTGGCGGAGGGGCCACTAAGCTGGCGGTGTTGTCTCAGCTGCTTATTTTCTTGAAGTGTATGGAAGTGACGAGCAAACTTCACGTGGAATCTTCTTCAGCTGCCCCTGACTTTGCTCTGATAGCCACAAGACACACCGGTGAGGTTAACTGGCATTCCAGGTGAGTATGCCCTGTGATAGCCTGGCACCCACTCTGGGGGCGGAGCCTTCCACTTGAGGCTGCCACATAGGCTCCTCCTCCCTTTGCCTGCTGCCTGGTTAGTCTGCTCTGAAACGAGATGAAGGTCGTTGGATTGCCGTGTGGCCCTGAATGTCTTCAAGCAGACGCGTGATGATTTAGACGCGTGTGCCTTCACTGTGTTTAGGTGTCATCTGGGGGCTCCGGATCGCGCCATTTTTCTTTGTATGCCAGTTTTAAACTGTCATCTTGATTTTGTATTTATTTATCTATTTATTACGGTTATGTTTATTTTAGTTTAGTTTACAGTGGGGCTAAAAAGTGTGAAAACTTTTATGAACCTTTTCTCTGTTGCAGCATAAATATGACCTGAAACATCAGATCAGATTTTTACATACGCCTCAAAACCAGAAAAAGAGAAAAAAATGACACAAAAAACATTACAGCTCTGGAAAATCATCCATGGTGAAATATTTGTGATTTATTTATCAAAAATAGAAAATCACCAGAAAACATTCAACAGACAAAAAAAGGATTGGCCTAAAAAAGGAAATCCCCAACCATCAAATCCCAACACACAATCCAAGACAACAAGGCAAGAATTTCACAAATAAACAGCAAATCTGAACAGAAGGCGACGCTTACAGAAAGGCCACAGTAAACGCAATGACCTCCGACTCCTGAGCCTTCTCGCCGGACTAATAATAGGGGGCAGGGTGGCTCCGCCTCCCGAGTCTCCACCCACAAAGAACAAGGAACTGAAAAACGACAAAACAAAATAATAATTATAAAGGAAAATACCTAAAAATATGACACCTGATCAGTCAAACGTAACAACAGAATACTTAAATATACGCTAATGAAAAACATTTTTACTCTTCATTTAGCACTTCTCACACTGGACACTATTATATAGCGCTTACTGTAGCTCCTGTCACTTCTTTCTTTCTTTCTTTCTTTCTTTCTTTCTTTCTTTCTTTCTTTCAGTAATCACTTCTTTTCTTTCATATTCTTTTGAGGATCCGTAAACTTGGACAATGTGGAAATCTGGATTCCCCTGTACCAGTGACATCACAGGACGTGAGCAAAATGGTGAAGCCTGCAGCTAAAGAAACCTCAAAACGACAGAAGTGAGAGAGGCTGAACATCCAGCATGATTCAGGGGCCCATAAAAGGTTTCTTGATAGATCCATCCATCCATTATCCAACCCGCTATATCCTAACTACAGGGTCACGGGGGTCTGCTGGAGCCAACCCCAGCCAACACAGGGCGCAAGGCAGGAAACAAACCCTGGGCAGGGCACCAGCCCACCGCAGGGCACACACACACCCACACACCAAGCACACACTCGGGACAGTTTAGAATCTCCAATGCACCTCACCTGCATGTCTTTGGACTGTGGGTGGAAACCCAAGCAGACACGGGGAGAACATGCAGACTCCACGCAGGGAAGACCTGGGAAGTGAAGCCAGGTCTCCTAACTGTGAGGCAGCAGCACTACTCACTGCGCCACTATGCCACCTCTTGATAAGTCAATTGAGAAAATACCAATCATGACATGACCTTCCCTGATGTGTTTGCCAGGCCATCCTCTATTCCCAAAAGCAAAAAGTCAGCAAAAGCAGGAGAACCAAAAGAAAAAATAGCAAACGTCACCAAGAACCAGCCAGCCATCAACTGCCTGGGTCTCTCACTCTGACCTCCAGATAAAGGCAGAGGGCGGTGCCAGCAGCAGTGATGTAATGGTGACCGCACCTCCTGGTGGCCCCACCCACAATGCACACTACAGGGAGGTACGTTTAAACAGACGGGTCATAATTACAAAAATGACAATAAAATGTAAAATACACATAAAGTGTTGAGTAACAAAGGGCATTTTTGAGTGTTTTGAATATTTAAAGTATTTTTGAACTTTTAAAGCTAGAGGCCCTGATGGCAAGCAGCGATGCAGCCTGGCTGGCAGGAGGAGAAGCACAATGCGCTCGGGTGACAGTGAAGCACATTGCGCAGGTCGAACACTCGAAAGTCGCACACAACTGGAGAACTGGAGGTGTGGGATTCCACCAACACCACGTCATTAAGCGTCGGGTCCATTGAGCATGAAAAAGAGCCACGGTGACATCGGATGGCAGTGAAGGAAATTGCAGCACCCTTGGCGGTGTGAGCTGGGGTGCTATGAAGTCTAAACTTTAAAGGACTCATCGATCAATTAGCAAATCTTTATCTGATTGATTCCTACACAGACGGACAGCATCTGGCATGTCGTCTCACCGCTTTTTTAATTGTCAGGAGTGCCATGGCAGGAGGAACAGAGAGGTAAGGTCACCTGTCCTGCTGGTATTTCCAGTCCTGCCACCTCACATTCACCTTTACTGTGTAGAAGATAATCAGAGACACACAGACACACACACACACGTCAGAGATGAGGGCTTGTGTTTTGTTTTATGTGTAAAGAAGAGATATCTGTTAAAAGAGCCTCAAACCGCCTTCCAGTGCTACGGTCAGCCGCATCGAGCACAAGACGGGAACCAACGCCGGACCAACTCCTAGAATTCAATCCCAGTTTTTGTGGGGAGTTGCCATGGTGCAGTGATGGAAGTGTGTCGGCACCCACCATTGCACAGTCTCTTCACGGGGGACCCCATATCTTTGACCGAGTGTTGACAAATCCTGGGGGTCAAATCTTCACCGAGGGCCCCCGGCCCTACTCTTTGGTTGATTGTCCCTGTATCACTATGTATATTTCGGTTGCACTTCAAGCGCTGGCCCCATCTTATACTGTCCATCTATCTGCCTGGTTTTACATGCATGTCAGGGGGACCCCCTGTGAGTTTGGACGTGCACTGCACACGAGTGTCCAGCAGAGGTGGCGTATGCAGAAATGATTGTGAGGAGCAGGGAGACCAGGAGACATCAGACAGACTTGCCATAAGGGACAGCCAGAGTCCGGCCAAGGCATACGCGAGCTAAGCAGCCGCACAGAGCCCCGCGGCCACCAGGGGGCCACCATCTGCTCAGCCTGTCAAGGTAAAGAGTAAAGGTGGGAAACGGAAAGTTGACAGTGACAGCTGGGCCCTGGGGTCGATGACTGTGGGGGTGTGCTAGCCAACCTATGAGGGGGTCACTCAGTGTGCCGATTCCTCCACGGGGACACCCCCCCAACCTCCTCTGGCTCTTTAATCGCGCTCTGAGGGGGAACCACACTTTTGATGGTGCCGATTTCTCTAATGGGGACAAATCCACACAAAGGCCTCCTGATGACGTTCACCTTTTGGTTTCCGTTCCACCGTGAGTCCATTTTGTTTTCGCCAATGTGCCGCTATTATAAGAACATTGTGCTGGCTGCTGCCTTGGAAACCCACCTCAGAATCCCCCTCGCTAGTGACATCAAATGAGTGACACTATAAAGTTCTGGGGTATCCAAGCCTTCACTGAGTGACAAACTCAAACTTTTCTTCTCAATTCCTGGTCTCGACTCTCCGCTCATTTTTTGACTCTGAATTTTGATTGTGGTTTGGCCTCCGATGAAAGGTTCTTTCTGATTCCCAATGTTAACCTCGGTCCGTGTTTTGGTTTTCACCTCTTCTGGCCATTTTTATTTTTACTTTCTCATATACAAAGTGTAGGTAAAGTATTGGAAGTGTCCAAAAATTCAATGTCGAGATTCTGATGAATCTCAATGTTTTAGACCTCTCTGAGTCCGAAAATATCAGCCGGAAAAGGGTGGAGTGCCCTCTCAGGGTTGGGGGAGAGATCCTGCCCCAAGTGGAGGAGTTCAAGTATCTCGGGGTCTTGTTCACGAGTGAGGGAAGAATGGAGCGTGAGATCGACAGGCGGATCGGTGCGGCATCCGCAGTGTTGTGGGCTCTGCATCGGTCTGTCGTGGAGAAAAAGGAGCTGAGCCGTAAGGCAAAGCTCTCAATTTACCAGTCGATCTACATTCCTATATTCACCTATGGTCATGAGCTATGGGTAGTGACCGAAAGAACGAGATTGCGAATACAAGCGGCTGAAATGAGTTTCCTCCGCAGGGTGTCTGGGCTTCCCTTAAAGATCGGGTGAGAAGCTCAGAGTAGAACCGCTGCTCCTCCGCATCAAGAGGAGTCAGATGAGGTGGCTCGGGCATCTGATCAGGATGTCACCTGGACGTCTCCCTGGTGAGGTGTTCTGGGCACGTCCATCCGGGAGGAGGCCCCGGGAAGACCCAGGACACGCTGAAGGGACTATGTCTCCTGACTGGCCTGGGAACGCCTTGGGATTCTCCTGGAAGAGCTGGAAGAAGTGGCCAGGGAGAGGGAAGTCTGGGCCTCTCTGCTTAAGCTGCTGCCCCCGCGACCCGACCTCGGATAAGCGGAAGAGGATGGATGGATGAGTCCGAAAGTACCATTTATTTAATTTTGTGTGTGTAAACACGATAGCTTGAGTACGCTTTCACTTCGGTCAACCAAATTTTGCATACAAATATTGGGTACAAAATGTCGATTTCTATTAAATTTTGAGTTATTTCCGCTAATTGAAAGTAGTACTTGACCTGAAATGTTTCCCCAAAAATATAAAAAATGTGTTCATTTCACATCATTTTAAGGTAAAGCACCACATTCTAAGTATTTTTTTGTCTCTTGGCATTTTTTTTGGAAAACGACCGGTTCTGTGTCCAAGTGTCACATATCAGACACCCTAACCCTAAAGTCTCCTGCAACGTTTGACCGACTTCTGTTTACTAAAAGTGATGATTTACCTGAATTGTTTGCCCAAAATAAAATCAGCATGGCAAATTATTTATTCATGCAGTTGCAGAGTCCAATTTATTCAACTTTACTTTTATAAGAATTGTTCAATATATTATTAATTTGATTTGTCATTGGTGGTTCTTTAATGTATGTAATATAAAAATATAATCCTTGTCTTGCAGTTTGCTCCTCAAATCTCCATCCCCATATCCGAGTATACGAGAGAGTCGAGGGGAGAGCACGCCCGATTGTTACTGACCATCTCACAATTCCAGTGGGTCACTCGTTTCCAGACACTTTGTTAACTGGACCTTTAAGTACCTCGGCATACGTCCGCTTTGGAATACGACTCGCATGCTAGAAACCGCGTGTGCGCTACCCTCTCTCGAGAGAGACAAAGCCACGACTGCCCACGAGCGTCAGTACGCCAGTTGCTAGCATTCAGTGAACAACCCGTGCTATAACTCTCTGTGAATTTTCATGTGATTTTGTGTTTTTTCACATAAATATGAATTGAGTGTTGAAAAGTATGAAGGTGGCATGCGTATCTGGGACTTGGCTGCTGCATACTGTATGCCGAGAACGACGGTATCTACGATTGTGAAAAGCAAAGACGCTATTAAAAAGTAAAGTGAGGTTAAATTTTCAATTATTTCATCTAATTGCTTTTGTATTTATGTATTTTAGTATTAAGCAGTGTTTAAATTATTTTATGCAACCCCATCAATGTATAATATGCCAATAACAATAGGATTTTTTTTTCCATGGGAATGGATTCGTCATTTTCCCTTTATTTCTTATGGGAAAAATGTGTTTGGTATACGTCCTGTTTGGCACAAGTCAAAGGATCTGGAACGAATTAAGGACGTATACCGAGGTATCACTGTAGCTTGGAACAGTGGTTCTCAACCTCTGGGGTGGGCCCTCCTAGGGGGGCACAAAGATATGAAAAAAAGAAAACAAGAATCAAAAATACAAAAAGAACATCAGTTGAAACCAAAACAAATTAACTTAAGCTACATTCTGATACTAGAACAATGAATACAGAGTTAGAAAGATGTCGAGAAAAGTTAAGCAGGTATAATAAAATTTACATTTCACAAAAATGTTAGGGGTGGGCGCGATTAAAACTGTTATGAAAACTCAGGTCCCAAATACTTAAAGGTTGAGAAACGCTGGCTTGGAAAATTCCAGAAAATGATGTCAGGCCTTTAGACAATGAGACGGTTAGCTTCTGATAGCCAATCAGCCTCATTGCAGTCAACATGTGGATGGATGTTAAGGCCGACCGTCAAACTCACGGCCAATGGGAACATCAAAAGAAATCAACCAAGACCTCAGGGAAAAGAGTGTGGATCTCCACAAATCGGGTTCATAACGTACATAATACTGGCCGTCGCCCGCGTATTAATGAAACAGGACAGCGAGACCGGCCCGGCCTGGCTCCCCACTCCTGTCGGCCCGCAGCCTCCCCGTCAGATTAGCGTGAATGTCTCGCTCCTGCAAGTGAACTGTGAGTCTTAGCACGATGAGAAAGTCGCAAAATCAACCGGAATGTTCAAGCAAATTCTAGAAATAAACCCGAGACGAATCCGTTAAGTAACTCTCTCGTGAAAAGCGGACAGACAGA
The DNA here is from genome assembly GCF_016835505.1 of Polypterus senegalus. Lineage (NCBI taxonomy): Eukaryota > Metazoa > Chordata > Cladistia > Polypteriformes > Polypteridae > Polypterus > Polypterus senegalus. The sequence continues at coordinate 4,185,724 of NC_053165.1, read as the reverse complement.
CAGACAGACGTTGGATTTTATATATATATGTATATATGGAGAGAGAGAGAGAGAGAGAGAGATTAAAATATAATCCTTGTCTTCCAGTTTACTCCTCAAATCTCCATCTCCATAGCTGAGTATTCGAGAAAGTCGAGGGGAGAGCACTCCTGATTTTTGAACCTTGGTGTCTCTATGAGGAGAAGTTGATACCCAAAAGCTAATGATTGCTTCTTTGAACACACACACACACACACACACACACACACACACACACACATTTCGTATTCTTTTGAGGATCCGTAAACTTGGACAATGTGCAAATCCGGATTCCCCTGTACCAGTGACATCACAGGGCGTGTCAATCCTTAGCAGCCAACTAGAAACGGTTTTGAGGACCTGAGCAAAATGGTGAAGCCCGCAGCTAATGAAACCTCAAAGTGACAGAAGTGAGAGAGGCTGAACATCCTGCATGGATTCAGGGGCCCATAAAAGGTTTCTTGATAAATCAAATTAAGAAAACGAGAAAATACCAATCATGACGTGGCCTTCCCTGATGCGTTTCCCAGGCCATCCTCTCGTCCCCGTCACATCCCAGAGACCCGTTCGGGGCTCCATGTCGGCCGGTGCTTCTCCTTCTGCACTTTCCGCTCCTCATCACGGCCACAGAGACCACCGGCTGTCAGTCCATCGTGACGTCCAGCAGGCTGATGGTGGCTGTTTGCTCTCAGGTAATTGCTTCATTAATTCTGTGACTAATTGTCCCGCTGCTTCGTCGGTGTCACCGGCCTGTCAGAGTTTGAGTTGCTGCCGTTTAATTGCTTTGCCATTTAATGCTGAGCCCAGACGGCCTGGAGACATGCAGACCTTTACTTGAGAGGGGCTCAAAATGACCCCCCGACGTCTGGGGATGAAAGGTAGAGCAAGAAAAAGAAACAAAAAAAGGCAAAGGAAAAGACAAAAGGACAAGAAGAGTGAGACGACAGAACAGGAGGACAAGGAATGGAAAAGGAAGTGAAGCGGCAGAAGTGAAAACACTAAACGACAAGAAAGACGAACGAGGACTGAAGAGGACAAAAGGGACAGACGAGGAGTGAGACAGCGAAGGACAAAAAAGAAGAGGAGCAGGAGGGGTGACAGTAAAGGGTAAGCAGGAGGAGCGAAACAGAACAGGGAGAGTGAGACGAGAAGACAGAAGGCCAAAGAATGACAAGGAAGTGAAAAACCAAACGACAAGAAAGAGGAACGGAAGCTGAAGAGGAGGGCCGGGAGTGAAGCAGAATAAACAAAGGAAAGCAGCGAGACTGGGATAGCAGAGGAGGAGGAGGAGGAGGAGGAGGAGGAGTGCGGCGTCAGAGGTGGGATACCAGGTAAGAGGAAAGAGAGAACGAATCAGAAGGGAAACATTGAAAGAGAACAAGGAGGAATGAAAAACAGAAAAGGATCGACAGGGCGGCACCGGAGATGAGGAAAAGAGGAAGAGAAACAAGAGTAGACGGATTGATGGTGGAAAAGATGAGGAGGAAAAAAAGAAAACCCAAAGGGAGATGAATGAGGAAAGAAAAAGTGAAAGAAGAGAGAGAGGTGCCAAAAACAGAAGGACAAGAAGAAAACAAAATGGGAAAAAACAATCGATGGAGGAGCAATGAGGAATGAAAAAAAAAAGAAGAAAACGAGAGACACCAAACATGAAGGGCAAGGAGCGATGAGCTAACAACATGACCTAAAGTAACAGGCGAGGACATAAAACAATACAGCATCACATGACATGACACCAGGTGACATTCATCCATTATCCAACCCGCTATATCCTAATTACAGGGTCACAGGTGTCTGCTGGAGCCATCCCAGCCAACACAGGGCGCAAGGCAGGAAACAAACCCCGGGCAGGGTGCCAGCCCACCGCAGACCAGCTGACATAATATGACATGATCTAACAGGATACGACGTGACTTCACATAGGACAACATGACACAGCATGATGTAACATGACCTACTGTGACGTCACATGAAAGAACATGACATGCCACCTGCCATGACATAACGTGACACAATGTGACGTAACATTATATACAATAACAAGCCCTAACATTGACTCACATGACATGACATGAAATAACCTAACTTGTCATAACATAACGTAACACGAATGACATGACGTGACATAATGTGACATAAAAGGATTCAGGGTCATGGGGCTCTAGGCCTGTCCCGGCAGCACTGGGCATAGGCACAGTGCCTGTGTGGCACCCCCCCTCACCCACACATCCTCAAGGTGCCAATTTAGACCTGGCATCTCTTGAAGTCAAAGACACAGGGCGGACATGCAAACTGTCCATGCCAGTCTCCATATCAGAGATGTCTTCAGGGTAGGTAGGACTCTGTGCCAGCCTCTGTGCCGCCAGTGCCCTGTCTAATATTTGGTCGCACTCAGCATCGGCCCTGCGTCTGCAGGGGTTTCTCCCTCTTTCTTTCTCTCTTGCTGTTTTTCCATTTCCTTCCCACTTGTTAATCTATAGAAGGCAAATGAAGCTGCGCAGTCCCGATTCTCAGGAGGACGCCTGCCCGTATAGATCAGGCAATGAGCAGATGAGTAAAAAAAAAAAAAACAAGCAATAAAGATGTGCGGCTGATCGTCATTAACCTCTGGCTTACTCTTCACTTAGGAAGGAAGAAAAACGGAGCCTCAGTTAGGAAAAAACCAGTGGGCCGCATGTGAAGCGCCTGCAAAGTAACAACCCCTGAATGAAGCTGGCTCGCTGGACCGTGCTGCTCTTATGTAACTGCACGGCTTCTCTTAGCTTTAGGCTTTTCGAGGGTCTGTCCTGATGCAGGCTTTCTTCCCCCTGACTGCTTTCATTGCACAATTGTGGGACAGTCAGAGAGGCTCCATTATGTAATTCACATCAATAGAAATCCTAAGCAACAGGACTGGCAAGACAAAGATGTCAAAAGCCCCTCCGCCACCTCAGCTCAAATAAAGGACAGGCAGACGTATCACAAATGTCTATGCATATGACGGGCAGCGGCACAGGGGGTCCACATGGCAGGCACATGTCAGACACAGTTGCCCATCAGGGAGGCCAAGCTATGGTGTACAATATACCTGGTGGCCACCAGATGGCACTGGGACTGACTTTGTAGGTGTGCCCCTATACCCGAAGCCCTAAATGGCCCATCCTACGCCCATTAAGTGAAACTCAGGGCAAGGCTCCAGCTGTCCTAAGAGTGCCGGTCGGTCAGTTGATTTTCTGAGTTGGGTAAGCGAGCAAGCCACCCCACCAATAAGACAGGGACACTTGGCCCATGCCGATGTATTATTTCCCTTTACTCATCCGTTGAGTTTGTCTTTTGAGTTCTGAATTTCAATGACTGTTATGCTAATTAGGGTGTCACCTGGGAGTAGCGCCCCTACAGTATAGATAGATAACTACAACAACAACAACATTTATTTATAAAGCACATTTTCATACACACAGTAACTCAAAGTGCTTTACATAATGAAGAATAGAAAAATAAAAGACACAGTAAGAAAACAAAATAAGTCAACATTAATTAACATAGAATAAGAGTAAGGTCCAATGGCCAGGGTGGACAGAAAAATAAAAAAAAACTCTAGACGGCTGGAGAAAAAAATAAAATCTGTAGGGATTCCAGACCATGAGACTGGCCAGTCCCCTCTGGGCAATAATATAAGATAAATATATAAATACACATACAGTAATGACCATCTGCCTAATATGCTGTGACTCCTCTGTTTGTCAACCCACCAAGGCACGGACCCCACAAGACGTCTGACAGTGTCCTGCGGTACGTATCCGGCTCCGGGACGTTAGCAGCGGTTCAGACTTTCTGTTCCAACATGTCCCACCGAGACCCGATTGGATTGACGTCTGGGAATGTGGAGGGCACAGCAACTCCTCGAATTCTTCATCGTCTTCCTCAAACCTTTCCAACAATGCGCGCAGTGTGGCAGCTGAAAGAAGCCCCGTCCTTTGGGGTGGAGCTGGACGGCCTGTTCAGGTAGGTGGTCCACACCCAATGAAGACCCCGGCCTGGCCACATACTGCAGATCAATATGAAGATGTAGGCGGCAAGCGAGATTTCTATATCGATTCACGAGGAGAGCCCACGCTTTATTTCATTTACTCATTTGTTTGTCTGTTTATTTGCCGGCGTATTCATGTTTACTGACAGGCTTTTATGAAGCATACATAATTTATTGTCCAAGAGGAGTTGTTTCATTTGTTCGTCAACGTGCTATAGATTGGAGTGAATTACTCATCGTATTCAAATCATAATGGCTAAACTGGCTAAGAGCACCGCGCTCTGTCCAATCTGCTTTACGGCACTGCATGTGAGCCGAGGTGGAATAGGAAGCAAGAAATGAAAAGTGACTGCTGTGCAGCCGAGACCCCCGTCATAAGAGGCGAGGTGAAGTGTTGCCATTGATTGCTCATTAAAGCACAAAAGTGGAAGGCGCAGCTGACAGGGCCTCGGTGGTCCGATCAGCAAGCCCTGCTTTATAAAGTGGGCCAGGAAGGGCAGCAATAATCTGGAAACTTCTCCCTGAAAAATGGGAGCCATGTTGGGGCTTAATGACGAGAAAGGCGCGCCAAAAGGATCAGATTCGCTTTGTTAGTTCAATTAACATTCACACAAAAACACTCAAAAAGAGTCAAAAAAGGGCAAATGTACAACCGTAAAGAAAGTAAAAACCATGTGGAGGCCAAAGTACAGTTAGGAGGAAATGGCCGGGCAATTATAAAGGGCAAAATACCAAAAAGATGGCCCAAGAAATACAAAACACCAAAAGCCAAATGGTATTTCTCAGTGAGGCAATAACAAACGTTAAAATTATAAAATAAGCCAAACAATATCATGTGAAATTAATTCAACTTTTAAAAAATGTGTAAGGCCTTTAAAATGGCCATAAACAGGCCAAGACCTTCCCTAGCCTGCCTAGAAAAGGCCTCACTCAAGGCAGTCTGACCCAGAACTCTACTGGCTGGCTGGCTTAGGCCTCCTTGGGCCTACTTAAGGGGGGTTTGGCTTCAAAAAGATCAAAATATCCCAAAAATCGGAAAAAAAGTGTATAACCTCTGGCTTGAGTGACACTCCAAAGCGGAATCTTTACAAGTACAGCGGTACCTTGGTATACGTCCGCTTTGGAATACGACTCACGTGCTACAACACCGCGTGTGCGCTACCCTCTCTCGAGACAAAGCCACGACTGCCCGCGAGCATCAGTACGCCAGTTGCTAGCATTCAGTGAACAACCCGCACTATAACTCTCTGTGAATTTTCACGTGATTTTGTGTTCTTTCACGTAAATTTGAATTGAGTGTTGAAAAGTATGAAGGTGGCATGCGTATCCGGGACTTGGCTGCTGCATACTGTATGGCGAGAACGACGGTATCTACGATTGTGAAAAACAAAGACGCTATGAAAAGGTAAAGTGAGGTTAAATTTTCATTTATTTCATCTAATTGCTTTGTATTTATGTATTTTAGTATTAAGCAGTGTTTAAATTATTAATACAACCCCATCAATGTATAATAGGATTATTTTTTCATGGGAATGGATTAATCATTTTCCCTTTATATCTTATGGAAAAAATTCATTTGGTATACGTCCTGTTTGGTACAAGTCAAAGGATCTGAAACAGATTAAGGACGTATACCGAGATACCACTGATTTAGAAATTTGTGTAGATAAACCCAAAAAATGAAACACATAAAAATGACAAAATCAGGAAAAAAGTAGGCTAACCACGTCAAACAAATCTGAAGGAGAGTTGTGGTGGATTGCCGGCATGTTACTCTGCCCTCACCCCCAGGCCGCCAGGAGGAGCCCTCCTGACAGCATGATCATGCCCCGAGTTCCAGCAGGATACCTTGGGGGCCGCCAGGCGTCGCTGTAGGGTTGGGGCTCATAGGCTCGCATGTGCCCTATAACCCAGGAGTACCTCATAGTCATGTGACGGGAAGAAACGACGTGCTCCCAGAATGAAGAAAAGGACTGTTTGCCCTGACCCGGAAGGAATAAGGAATTGTGGACTGATTGGACAGGAACGCCACCAGGTCAGGGTGTATAAAAGGATTGTGGGAAGGCCCAGACAGTGAGCTGAGCTGGGAGGTAGAGGGGCAAAGTGTCTGGGCGAGGAGGAGAGATTATTGTGTTTATTTAATATATGAGTAGTGTGGAAGGTGCTTGGTGCACTGTGTTACAGAAAAACAAAGAGTCTTGGACTTGTATCCGGTGTCTGGAGTCGTGCCTGAGGGTTCAAGGGAGCACTAGCGCCACCTACTGTCACAGAGTCCAAACCAGAATCAAGACCTCCGAACCTGAATAATGGACTCGCAGTCTCTGAACATCAATGAACCGCTGAGGGAGGTCCAGACCTCTCCTGCCCCACAGCACCTGAAAGCCAGGGCGGCTCATTGAGACGCTGCTGGGGGGTCTGAAAGTTTTGTTCTTTTTGGAGGTTTCTCCTGTTTGGATCGTGGATATTCTCATGGACTGCGTCTTTTAATCCGCTTGCCGGGATTGTTTTTGGCAGCTCCTTGTACAAGCGTTCTGTGGACTTGTCTCTCACTCGGACGAGACGCACATGAAGGTTTTCTGAGGCTCTTGGCTTTTTGGGTTTCCATTTCGAGGCCTAGTCAGGCTTTATGTACTGCAGACAGACATTTTGAATAAGACCAGAAGACAGAAAACAAAGCCAGAGATGTTCAAAGTTCATTACCCAGAAGGCAATCTTTCATCAAAAGAAAAAAAGGCAAAAACCAAAATTTGAAAGAAATACAAAGAAACAATCGTCAGACGGCTCACGGGATTTTATTCAATCTTGGATTAATTAGAATAAATAAGGACAGCCTTAAGAAGTCATGTTGAAGGTGTCATTGGCGTGCCATCCAGGGGAATTGTGGGATCATTACCCAGGTGATGTATGACAGTAATTTCCACAAAGCAGAGCCACACGTGGCTAAAACACAAAGTGGCTCTGAAAACCTCTAAAAAGACGCATAAAAGACCACCATCACTCCAGAAATGCGCACAAAAAAAAACGAAAGAAGACTTCAATCAAAATCCTGGACCTGGGGGTCCGCCATTTTGAAAGGCCTCACCCTTCGCCATTGTGTCCATGACAGGTTTCTCCACTCGTGGGTGGGACTGCCTGGAGGTTGCTGTTGCTGGCTTGTCACCATATTGGAATGACTGAGCATAAAAAGTGAAGGAAGGAAGGAAGTAACCCTAACCCATCCTACAGGATATGCAGTAGCAGTCGAGGGTCCGAACGTCTTCAACAGCAAACGGGGAGAAAATGCAAAGTGACATTTTTTTTTAATTTCACATCGTGGCGAATGTAAGATGGTGAAGGCGATGTCACATGTGCCTAGAAAGTAATTAAAAGGCAGGGAGGAGTGAGTGCGGCTTAGCTAATGAAAAGAAGATTACACGGCAGGCATTATGAAACAGCAGTCAAGTGGAACATCAGACGGGACCATCCGTGACAGAACGAGTCCAGCAGAACTGGAGGGAGAGCTGAGAATGACTGCGAAAAAAGACAAAGAAAAGAAAAATGGAATCAAAATTCACAAGTGGCCAGTGAAGCAAATCGTCCTCGGCCCGCGGCGGCTCAAGCGTTTCAAATCTGCAGGACAAACTCACTTCATGGGAAGTCAGGGAGATTCGGCTGGAGGGCTATGAACAAAGGCAAGTGAATTATTTAGCCAAACCATCTTAGACATCATAAGTGCCGGGCCCAGTGGTCTGTGACAATGTGCAGCGTCACCTGTGTGGGTGCTGCGTGTCTCTTTTGGGGACTGCTTTGAAGGACACACGGGGGAAGGAATTGTGTGCAACACAGTCACTTAACTGTGTGATGTCCTCAGATGTGTAGGCCCCGCCCAAACCCCGCCTCTTCCAGCCCACCAGCACAACAGTCCCCTCAAGTGGTGGTCTGGTAAAGCCACAGCAATTAAATGGGGTCAATCCCAGTACCGTAACACCTTCACATCAGAACAGGAGTTTTGTTTCAATTGTCTCCTCCACGACTACCCACTGGGGGTCCGGAAAGCACCCCATAACTGAGCCTGTCTTTTTAATCAGCTCTTTTATTCATGGGTCTCTTTTGAGCAGAACACCGTAGGGTTAAAGACCTCAAAGGCAGGACACGGACCTCGTGATGGGCACCCAAAATGGCGGCGATTACGGGACCTAAAATGGCGTCCGAGACCACTCCTAAACAATGAGGAAAATGAAACAAAGGAACCTCAAAAATGGCACTTAACTATGAAAAATGAGTCAAAATCAAACAGCAAAACTAAATTGTAAAAAAACAACAATATTTAGCCATTTGGAGACCACCTGATTTTGCCTGATTTTTGACCTTATTACTCCATTTTTTTCGCTATTTGTAGTTGTCTTCGCTGGCATCGTACGCCTTTCGGTCTCTTTGGAGCTTCACAGAGCATTTTTATTTTAGAAAGACTCTCAGTGTGATCTGTCACCAGCTGGGGTATCCCCCTCTAGTGGCCAGTTTTGAACTGACTGTGACTTATGTGCTTTGGGACCCCTAGTCCGTGTCCATTCATTAACGTTAAGGTTTCTCTTGTTAATTACTGGCTTTGCTTTCTGTGCCTTGTGTCTTGTGGGTGGTTCCCAAGAGGCGGGGCCACCTGTCCATCACCACAGGGGCCGGCCCTATAAAGGCGGGGCTTCCCATAGTTCCAGGCAGCTCATTTGAATGACACCTGGGACTTGTTGAGCAGTTGCTGTGATTCTTCAGTGCTTTGCCTTTTGTGATTTTTTGACATTTTGCTCTGTTTTGTGACCACCATCGGGACCACCCTTGATTTGGGACTTGGTTTGTTTGCATCGGATTGTCTTGCTGTTTTAGGCCTTTTGTGCTCCAGTGGAGTTTCATTCTTGTTGAAGAGCTTTTACTTCATAAAGTTATTACGTTTGCCTTCTTATTTAGCTGGGGTTTGATGGTAGATCCCCCCCTAGTGGTCCTTTTTGGAACTCTGCAGCATTTCGAGACGCCCAGTTGTAACTCTAAAGACAACGGCAGCTCTGCTTTACGGTGTGTTTAAGCTGATCCGTGTCTTTCTGTTTATGTAATTAGTCATTTGTAAAGTCTGTAGTTTACCCTTCTTTGTCATTATGGGCTGTCGAGAGTAGATCAATGGGCACAAATGTCACGTCTATCCATTTTAAATGAAATCTACAACACAGAAAAGGGAAGGGGTCTGACATTTTCCCCAATCCTCGGTATGGACAGGAATATTCTGGAGCTTGCATATCGGCACCATCAGCCCTGGCTCTTCATACCATCCTGGCACGCAGGGATATAAAAGCTGCTCTGCCATCTCATCGTTTCATACTGCTGTGCCCACCAAGCTGACCACCCAGCCCCTTCATTCAGGACCCGCTGCCACTCTCTGCCACTGCGGTTTGTCAGACTGGTCATTGCGAAGTGAGAGTGCAGAAGGTGAAGGCGCCCCAACCCATCCATGGTGAAGAAGCAATGAGCTCCCTTCCATTTCATTAGGAACGTTCAGCGCTGAGAGCTCATTAAGCTCTTATCAGCTAAAGGGTGTGAGGGAAGCCCGATTCACTCCTCCCGCGCGCCTGCTTCCCTAATGGAGCCATTTGCTTTTCACGTTAACACTTCCGCTAATGAACACAGCCTCACTGCACAAGCGTCAGGCCCACCGGCTCACTGGGGCCTCATTGTGTGGATTCGAGGGTGAAAGTATGTGCTCGACAAAAGAAAAGAAAAGAAAAATACGGCCAAAAAATCTGATTGATAAAACGTGACGTACGCACACCTCCTATAAACCGCGATCACCTTGACAACGTGTGTGCGTGAACACGCCTCCAAAATCAGCCCGACACATCCATATATGGAGCATGCTAATCAGCCTCACTTCATTGGCTGGTAGTGCAGCCACCCACCTGACACATCGAGACTCCGCCCCCTGCACTCAAGAGTATCAGGCTGTGCTCCACAACTGAGAGTGCAAGTCCCATGTGTAGCATTGTGGCACCTCTTGTCTGAGCTCTGGGGGTCCGGGAAAGTGTAGGATGGCAGCGTCTGAGTGCGTAGCCACAACCACCTGGCACACGTAATGACGTGATTGCTGATACAGTGAATAGTGCAGGCCAATAAGAAACACTGAGGGTTCAGGCAGTGACCTTACCACTGCCAGCCATCACGGGCACCACCGTCACGTCTGCCGTAAGAAACACTGAGGGTTCAGGCAGTGACCTTACCACTGCCAGCCATCACGGGCACCACCGTCACGTCTGCGTAAGAAACACTGAGGGTTCAGGCAGTGACCTTACCAATGCCAGCCATCACGGGAGCCACTGTCACATCTGCCAGAGTTACTCCACATCAGAATAAATAAATCATGTGTGGACCCAGGCCACCGAGCCACAGCGTTTGCCAGCCTCGTGTTGGCATGCCAGATGACTTGTGCGTTAATGGAGTGTCACCGCTCACGGTTAACAGAAGCAGTGTCATTCCCACTAGACTCCGAGTGCAGTCGATTACTCCGATGACATCAGGAGAACCCGACGTGGCCTCAAAGGCCTGTCATGTTTAAGGTATCCACACCCACACCATACAGAGACTGGATGAAGCGCCTTGCCAGTCGATTGATGTCTTCTAGCACAGCGGGTATGACGGAGCGAAGCTTGGCTGAGATACTCCTGACCTGCTGACCAGTTTGCTGAGAAGTGACAACAAAGAGCCGATAGAAACTGGCGGAAAAACCAAAAAATACGCAGCATTGGGCCTCTTAAAAGGGAACCAGAATAGAGTCTGGACGTCATCTTCATCACATGTCTAGCATGCCAACGCACATCACAACAATGACTTGTCACTGAGCCAGTCTGACTGCATGCCCCTGCTTGTCCGGGGGGCTCGTCGCCTCCCAGTTCCCACAAAGCACTGTGTGTGCCCGGCTCAGAGTCGCCGTAAAGGTGCGCATGTTCACCTGTCGAGTTTTCTTTTGCGTGGCAAGTTGCGCTCACACAGTTTGAGCCTCTTTCTGAGAGTAAAAAATGCTTTATAAATTCAACCATAGGTAACTTGTGCCACCCCAGAATGCCAGGGTGGTCCATCAGTTCTTTCATTTTGGAAACCTTAAACTTTTTTAAGCCCAGGCTGTGCTTTTCAAGGGGATTTCCACATCAGAGTATCAGAATGGATGGTTACCTTCATAATGACTTCTTGTAACAACCAGCCTGTTAGGGAGACAAAGGACCACCAGCGTCGGACCACGTCACTCCTTGACCTTCCCTGCCAATCCCAAAACTCTGCTGGCCGGCGAGATTAGTCAAGTAAACCGACACCATTAACACGAACAACGACACAAGCTGTGAAGGAAGGAAGACAAGATCAGAATGGGGGACCGGGACATGTTGAAAATACATACAAGGTGCTAGGAACTGTCATGTCCTGGGTCACGTGACGTTTAAAAAGACAATGACAGCCTTCAATAATGCAGCGGGCACAGAGGGCACAAGTAGTGTGCAGGGGTCAAGGGGTCCAAAAGACCACAACGAGGGCCCAGGACCTTCACTGACCTGCCCAAAAGAGGTGCGCCTTAAACCAGCCAGACCCCACTTACTGCCACAGGCCCAAAAGGGGCACCCAGAATGGCAGCACATTTAAAGGGGCGCATGTCATTAAGAAATTCCACAAAAATCTAACAGAACAAAACATGAACTCCTGAAAAAAAAAACACAAAGAACGAAATACAAAACACAAGGCTGGCTGTCACACCTCAGCATCACGCTTATGCCCCTGGGGTGGCACACTTCCATAAACTGCTCTCCCTCTATTCATACACAAGGATGGCATTGGTGGCATTGCCAAAGCATTCATTAACAGTATTGAGATTATTAATAAAAACAGCGAGAGGCTGCAGACCCTCATAAAGCAACAGGCCTCCCCTGGTATCTCACCCGGCTGATGCCTTTGTGCCTGTCTAATTGGCGCTCATCCACCTGCTCGCCGCTGCCCATTTAGGCAGCCAGACGGCCCCCGGTGCTGCCTACGTGACTTTGGCTGTTTTCCACAGATATAAACGAGAGCTGTCAGCGGAGAGCCCACGCAGACTCTCTGAATGGATGACGGAGTGTGCCAGGCTCGTGGCTCTGAATCCCAGATGTTGTGGGCATCAGTTGAAAGCACCAAATTGGCTTTACAGGCACATCCATCTCACGGGAGCGCCCGAGTGTCCCAGGGTGACTCGATGGAGATGGCAGGGGGCTGCAGAGAAAAACAAAAAAGCAAAAAAAAAGCTGCTCATCACTCATTGTGCCAGGACAGATGAAACACAAAGGCATGCAACACACCCTGTGGGCACAACCAGAACGCATCCCAGAGTGCTGTGGCTAGAGCAGCCTGTCTGGCTTTGCCTTTGCCACGCGTCTTTGGGAATTTTCATGCCGGTGCTCCGATTTGTCTCTCAATTCCCAACGATGTGCAGGTCAGGGTAACTGGCAGCACTAAAATGGCCGTTATGAGTGAGCGGGTGAGTGAGCACATGCACACACTCTGGGATCAACTGGCATTCCTGCCAGGGCTGCATCCTCATTTGGATGTGTTACATCCAGCATAGGCACTGACGGGCACTGATATCAGGCACTGACAGGTACTGATAGGCACTGGTAGGCACTGATGGGCAATTGTAGGCACCAACTGGCACTGGTTCCCTGTGACCTTAAATTGAACTTCAATAATGGATGGATGTTTTTTTACATTACTTCGTTATATTAGAACCAGTTGTGCCAACCGTCTGTTCTGCCAAAGGAGGACACGCCGGGGTCAAAAGCAGAGAGCCAAGCCGATCTTTCACCAGGCTGTAAACGTGAGACAAGCACCAAGACTTTGATTTGTGAGTTCAAGATCGACGGAGGGTACAGCGCAGTACTGGCGGCACAATCGCTTTGTACACACGACACACGAGGTGCGCGGCTGCGTGCGGACAGCTGATGTGTTCTCGTTCTCCAGTCACACCAATGACATCCAGGACTCCGTCACAGGGGGGTCTCACCTGACATGCCGATGCACAAATGACAGACCCTCTCTTTATCTTTGTCCTTAAACAAGCGCCTGTTGTGCCCGGCGCAGATGCGTCTCAGGAGCACCTGGCATACCATCTGCACTGCCAATGAAAGTCTGTGCCAATGACAACGCGGTTAGGAAGGGACAAATAAGGGAATGAGGACAGGAAACTTCATCTGCCAGAGTCGTCACCAGAGGGCAGTGGCACAAGGCGCCACCCTTTAGCCCATCAGTGGAGCACATGGCTGAGGAGAGTGGAGAGAATGAGGGAGCCAACCAGTGATGTGGTGCCAGGCTGGGAACCCTGGGTTAACCAGGTGGGCTGGGTGGACTGGATGAGTACCTCTTGTCCCAGTCGTGCTTGGCTTGGCCACATCTCAGCAAATGCAGCAAGCACTTTGTGTGTGTGTAGACGGCAGTCCATCCATCCACTGAGCCACCGAGCAGCTCATCCATTTATCCATCCATCCAGCAATCAGCCCATCCACCCGTCCTTCCATCCGCCATACCTCACTTTATCCATTGATCCCAAAGTCAACTGACCCAACCGTCAAACCATCCATCCATCGAGCCGATGAACAATTGGTACGTCCATCTTAACCATTAGTCGATGCGTCTATCTGGTCATCAAACCAGCAACTGATTGATCCATCCATTCATCTAAGCTTTGAGCCAAGGATCAGCTGAGCTGAACAATGAATTCATCCACCTGTGAATCCAATGATTGACTAATCCAACAATTGATTGATCGATCCACTCAATGATCAGCTGATCCATTCTTTCCTTCATTGAGCTGACAATGAATTGGCCCAATAATCAATCCACCCATCCATCTAAATGATCGATTGATGCATCCACTGAGCCACCCAATCGATCCGCTCATCCATCCATCCATCCATTTGCAGTCACGGCAGGCCAGTCTAGTTAGCCACCTTGTCTTTGGGTTCAAGTCGGTCAGGAAGGCGCTATACTAAATCCATACTGACCCCAACTCTCTCTTCTGATTCTTTTGCCTGCGCCACCTCCACCTACTCAAAGCATCCTGATGCTCCAACATTGATGGACTGAAAGCCAGAAGTCTACATGACCATCATCATCAGGTCCTTCCATGAAAACCCTAACTACAAAGAGGACTGTTTGACTTTATGTTAGGTAGATTGTCCAGAGGGGACTGGTCAGGTGGTCTCTTGGTCTGGAACCCCTACAGATTTTATTTTTTTTCTCCAGTTTTTGGAGTTTTTTTTTGTTTTTTCTGTCCACCCTGGCCATCGGACCACCTCACTCTTCTTCTATGTTAATTAATGTTGACTTATGTTTATTTTTTATTGTGTCTTCTATTTTTCTATTCATTTTGTAAAGCACTTTGAGCGACATTTGTTTGTATGAATATGTGCTCTATAAATAAATGTTGATTGATTGATTGATTGATTGAGTTTGGGCTCAGAGCGCCGGCTCATCCTGTAGTTACAGGAAATGACAAAGCAAACAACAAATACACGCAAACGCAGACATTGAGCAACTAACAAAATGGAGACACTTCAACGAATTAGAACAATATGAAGGGAAACCCAGAAAGGAGACACCGGGAGCAAACTACACAAGAGAAAGAAATTATTAGGACAAAAAAAACAAAAGAAAAGAACGTTAAGAATACCAAACTGTCAGGAAAAAAAGTAAGATTTCTAAATGTCTTGTGAATGGACCTGGAGAATAAAAGAAAATAAAAAAGCACATAGCCCCGCCCAGTCAGCTGTCACTCAAGGATCTAGCCCCACCCAGCCTGAGGTCACTTTAAGTATCCAGCCACGCCCAGTGGACTTCCACTCTACCATACACTCCTGCTAAACCAGTTGTCACTCAGGTATCTAGCCCCACCCTGCCTGTTGTCACTCAAGTATCTAACCCCACCCTGCCTGTTGTCACTCAGGTATCTAGCCCCACCCATCTTGTGCCCACTTCTATATCACTAATTCACAAACATCCAGTGGCGCACGATGGCTTAAGATGTGTTTCAACTTTTCTCTTCAGTATTTCAAGAGGTCCAAAGAATGAATTAATTAATGTCTGTAAATTGTATTATGTGGGCTCAATAATGGAAGGAATGTTCTATACTAATAAAAGGCAAAGCCCTCACTGACTGACTGACTGACTGACTGACTGACTCACTCATCACTGATTCTCCAACTTCCCGTGTAGGTGGAAGGCTGAAATTTGGCAGCTCATTCCTTACAGCTTAAGTTAAGCAGGTTTCATTTTGAAATTCTACGCATAACGGTCATAACTGAATCCTACTTACGTACATATATACAGCCATAGCCTGCAGCTCGGTCTCCGTGTGAGGCGGAGTTGCGCCTCTCGTCACGCCTCCCACGTAATTGAGTGCCTGCCCATATAAGGCCGTCCGTCAGCAGCAATCCAATAGAAACGCTCTACCGCTAAATAATCGCGGGTGAAGGGCTGTGCTTATGCAAACGAAGATGAGATGGTCAGGGATAGAATAGTGTTTGGCACAAACTCAGTGAGAGAAACTTAAGTGCCGCGTCTGAGCTAACATTAAATAAAGCCGTGGACATCGCGAGATTGCACAAGATAGCGCAAGCACAGCTGAGAAACTTCGATGCATGTACTCCGAGCGGCTCACATGAACTGACTGTCAACGCAGTACGTAGAGAACAAGGAGGAGCTCCAAAGAGCGCTGAACAAAAACGCATTACACAATTGAGAAGGCAGCAAAAGAATATGAAGCAAGTGACGCATACAAGCATATTCATAAGTGCAGCTACTGCTGAAACAAAGCTCGGTGGAAACCGTAAGTTTAAATGAAGTTCATAGACAGGCTGCCGCTGGCGTTTGTCATGCCCAAGACGAATACGATATTCGCGAGGTACAAGTTTAATGAGAAGACGCAGGGTATAACTGAGACTTTTAGTCACTTTGTAACGGAGTTGGTGAAGGACTGCGCTTATGCAAACGAAAATGCATATGTAAATGTTACGTTATTTTTAAAATGATTCCTTTTCTTTTTCATAACTTCTTTAACACACTTCTTCTCCGCTGCGAAGCGCGGGTCTTCTGCTAGTCAATAATACACTGATCACCACTGTCCCTGTCACTTGTCACATGCTCAGGAGTCTGGACCAATGACAATCATCCCAGACCAGCAGAGGTGAGAAGCTTCATTAATTGGGATTTGGGGTCTCCAGTCAGCATTCCACCTTCTCACCTGTCAGTGAAGCCTCCTGGGCAAAGGCTGCTTTACAAAAAAGAAAAAGAATAAAACTTCACGCCGTCCACAGAGACAAAGGGGCTTTATGTGTGCAAAACAAAGAAGGGGGAAATGAAAGCGATCTCCTGACAGGGGACACGAGATCAAAGAGCAAAAAAGGAACACGAACCCCAAACGGGCGAGACGAGCGTTTGTGTCACTCGGTGTCGACTCTCACCTCCCGGCGAGCTCCTGGCTGAGGGCTGAGATTTCCTTTTAGAAAAGATCATTCCTGTTAAACCAGTCGTTGATAGAAACGTCTTAATGGAGAAAACCAGTGACACCAGCACTCCAGGCGCTGCATAGAATCCCAGCACTGGGGGTCCATTTACCAGTCGTGTGGCTCACTATAAAAAATATCAAATTCTATGTTTGCAAAGCACCCTGGGATAGTGTTCACCACAGGGAGGCACTACACAACGTGAAACATACATGTGACAAGAGTCCACCTAAATAAGAGGATAAGGGTCCGTGGGTCGGTCTGGTTGTTATGTCATTCCAACAGGTGGCGCACTACACACATTCATAGTAATAAAATGCATTACATTTGTAATTCCAAAAGACACAAACATTAACTGTTCGTTTACAAGTCCCATACCAAAGGGCATATGCATTGTGTACACACATTTGCAGTAATGCATTTTGCTATTGTAAGTGTGTGTGATGCACCATCTGTTGGAATGACAAACACAATGCATTTTAGTACTGCATGCTTTACTAATTACATTCCAACAGGTGGTGCACTGTGAACATTAACGCCGAGGTCTTCATTAATTATTGAGACTTCATCCCAACAGGTAGCAGAATTAGTGACCCCTTAAACTTAGAAGATCCATTTATTATTATCGATTTGCGTTATCAACTAAAGACAGGATTTCCACCCGAAATCATCCATCCATTTATTTTCAGTCCTGCTCAATCCAGTTCAGGGTCACAGGGGATGCAGCCCATTCTGGACAGGATGCCAGTCATACACTGACCAGGGGAGAATGTGCCACCAGCACCCCCCACCATTGGGTCACCAGGTACAGTGCCCACCCCTGCTTCATGGTAACTCACCTGTGGACCACCACAACTGTAGATGACCCCACAATGTATGAGTGACGATGGCCGATCTGACAGTCAAATGTCTTAACTATTGAGACGCCTCTCCCCATCCCCTCATTTTATATAGCGCCTTTCCATCGTAAACAATGAACCAAAGGCTCCTACAGTGCTCAGGGCACTCGCTTGTGGATTCGTATGGTCAGGTAATGGGACTTGTTGTGCTCACCTATGCCAGGTAACAGCGTGTGGCTCCTGGCTGTGTGGGAGACGTCGACACTGGCAGCATACAGTGCCAGTCAAAGCCAAAGAAGGAGAAGACAAGGAGAGTCAGAGCGAGGACTTGCAGCACTAAATCTGCTGGGCTGCCAACACCATGAAGGGCAGGAGGGCATCAGAACCTCAATACCTGTGATAAGCTAAAGGTGCGACGTTTGAGTTTTCACCTAAAATGTTAAAGGAAACCCTTGAGTGGACGATCCAAACTGATGGGGAGTCCAACATGGTGTGGGTGGTCCAGAGAGAGAGAATGAAGAAAACCACAATGTCTCCTGATTAGATCTCTCAGAAGACCACAGGGAAGGGCAGAAGGACCTGCAGGTGGCACTCAAATGTGAAAATCCGAACCCGCCTGAAATTCAGGGCACTGGAGGCACAGGGTGAGACAGCGGGGCTGGGGGCGGAGCCAATCCTTGGGCTCAATCAGGTGGCCCGGAAACCAAAAAAACGCACAAACAGCCTCCCTGACCCCACCCCCTGGCTGACCCCTCATCTCGGTCTCTCGATCAGCTTGTAATGGCCGACCCCTGACCCAGCCGGCAGCTACACCTCCAAGACCTGTGGCCTGGAAAATGTACTGAGATGAATCGAACTATCAAGCCGTACCTCGAACGGAGTACACTTTTCACAATCGACGGTGTAAATATAAACTCACAAAAGCAGATATGTCAAATTATACGGATTAAATGAAACAACAAGACAAATGCAAAAATAGAAAGAAACTTAAATATAAATATCCCTCCACCACATCAACGACGAGACGCCACCATATTTAAATAGAACAAACAAACAACACAAATAACGGAAATGAATGAGATACGGAAATGATCGTGAACTGGAGTCCGGTTAGAAAAACTGTCCTGAATACGGTGGACTGAACTAATGGTGAACGAGTCCAGAATAGAACAGCCTCGCCGTGGATCCTCGGTGCGCGGTGGATGATGACGTCCGACCCCGGGGTCTCTCGTGATGAGGATATTGAAGTCAGTCCGGCGAACTGAAAAGCAAACGGAATGAAATGCGCGAGGTGGAATACGGCAGGTATAGATGGGCTCGTGGTCGTGAAATGAAAGTCTCGTCTCGTCTCGTCTCGTTTCCATTCCCTTCTCTCTTCTCCCCTGATGGCTTAAATAGTCCTGTGACGGCTGTCAATGATTAATAGTGAACAGGTGTTTTCTAGGTTTGAGGCTGTGGTCTTCTTCCATTATCGGGGGACGGCATTTACTGATACACACACATAAACAGCAAACGGGACAATGGAAACGAGACGCACTCAGTACTGACATTTGACAACACTACCTACGTAGCCCCGCTACAAGCTGATTGATCGCTTCAGGTATTAAAGCTGCGCGTCTCTGGGTGGCCTGCTCAGGGTGACGTCACCAGAAATAGGAATTGGGGCTGGAAAACTAGCCGAGGTCATTACTGGGAAGACAACAGAAAACTTCATCCACAAAGCCAAAGCGTTTGTAAAGAAAAGGGGTCCGAGTTTGACTGCTAGCACCTTTCAAACATCTGAAGAAAAGACGTGAACGAGGATTAAAGAAGAGAATCACAGCCCAGATACGTCTTATCGTCTGTCCGTAACCTCGGATGACTAGGAGGGGCACAACACGGACCTGTTTACCTCGTCACACTGATGACATAACGCGCAGTGTGGACAGCAATGGGGAAAGGAGGCCGGGAGTGGGTGACACGTGTCGTCACCAATGCCATCGTATACAAATCTGTGTCATGCATTTCCTGTTCGCCTGACATTTCAGAGTCTTTCAAAAGGTAACATTTCTACCGGTGCTGCCAGTATAGGGCCGGGTAGGTCTCTGCCCACCCACTTCTCTCACTGGCCCACCCTGTTTTGTAGTTCAGCAAAGCACAAAGACACTGAAGGACGAGGAGTCGGCACTTACTGCACAAGACTAATGGACAGAACTGAAGAGAGAGACAGAAAGGAAAGGCGCTATATAGTCGAGAGGAAATCACTCCATGATAAATAGATAGATAAATGTGAAAGACACTATATAATAAATAGATAGACAGATAAATAATGTGAAAGGTGCTATATAATAAATAGATAGATAGATATGAAAGGCACTATATGATAGATAGATAGCTAGATATCCTGTTTAATAGAATATTTATCATAAAATATCCTGACTGATCTGACGCCTGAGCTATAAATGCTGGTCTGTGTCTTTAAGTGGGGCTTACACAAAAGCAAAGAGGCTCATGGGTATTGTAGTTTTTGTCTGCTGATAACTAACACTGCCATTCATACGCACTGCCTGTCACGGTTATCCTTTTCTACAGGGTGGTCCAGATCTAATTATAACTATAACTTAAGTTTATTACATAGAACATCACCTGTAAAATCCGAACTGACGACATGAAGAATCGTTTTTGCGCCGAACTGGAATAAATATAAATCAAAGTCATCCAGACGATCTGGATCTGCATAATTAGATCAGGACCACCCTGTATAACAGACAGCTAAAAAGCACTATTAAATAGATATATAGTTAGACCTTCGCACTATATAATGGAAACATTAATAAACTGATAGACAGACAGCAGTATATGATAGAACTGTAGATATAAAGATAATAAGAAAATCATCTGAAAAATCCCAGACCATCGAGACGTGTGCGGACTGACGACATGAAGAATCGTCGCCGCATAAATCAAAGTCATCCAGACGATCTGGATCTGCATATTAGATTGTGACTTTCTTATCTGTATTTTTTTGTACTGTCACTTATATAGTGTCTTTCAAATATATTTATTACATCTCTCTCATGTCGCGTTTCAGACCTATCTGTCAATTAGGAAGTGCCTTTCATTTCCATCTATATGTGGCACCCTATGTTATCGATCTATTATATAGTGCCTTTCATCTCTCTATATTTTTATCTATGTCTTATATAACATCTTTCACATCTATTTACCTCTTATATAATATCTTTCTGATCTCTCAATTACAGTGCCATTGCTATCTTTCGATTTTATAGTGTCTTTCGCATCTGTCTGTCTATCCATCCATCCCTCCTCCTCTCTCTTTTCCTACGGTGTCCCTTTCATGGCTATTTGACTTCCATAATGTTTAACGCATTGTTTAGTTTTATTCTCAGCGCCGTTAGAACCCAACAGGAAGTGCTACTTGAACGGCACTACACGGACTGCTCAGCCCGAGTTTTAATGGCTGACGCCCCTTGGCGTTTTTTTTTTCACGCGCGTCTCCGTGCGCCTCAGCTGTGTTTGCGCACGCGCGTCCCCATAACGTCGCTTGATTCACCGCTCCTCAAACGCCACGAGTTCCGCGCCTGGGAGCAGCTGCTCGGAGCCGAGGTGGTCTTCACGGTCAGTGACACGTCTGCCTCAGTGGCCACCTCAGCTGCTTCCCAATGGGACGTCAGCGGTCTGAGGTCACGTGGAGTGTACCGTTGAAAGTATCAGCTCAACACGGGGTGAAACGGGCACACGTCCACGGCCTGCTCACGTTGTCCTGAGAAGCCCTAAGCGGACTGAAGGGTCACCAGACGCCCAGATTTTGAAGTGGGCTGCAGGATTCTTCTTTGATCGTTTAGTGTTTGGGGCTTCGGAGCAGGAGGAAAATCCTGAGTGAGCAGCGCCATCTGCTGTCCACCAAGCGCAGTGCGTGACTCTGTTGTGCGGCCCGCAGAGAGCTTGGCATGGCTGAGTGGGCATGGAGCACACGCCGCTGGACGATCAGCTCAGCAAGTCAGCCGGCCAGGCTATGGGGCTCATCCGCTGCTTCACGGAGCCCACAGGATGAGAGCGGGTGGGGAAAAAAAACGTACTGGGAGCCGGCGCTCCGCTCACCGTCGGACTGACAATCCCAGGAACAGCTCCTGTTGCCATGACAGCCGCCACGCTCTCACTCCCCTGTCGGCGGTCTGTTCCCAGCAGCCATCGCTCCATGCGTTATGCGCACTGCAGGAGAGGAAGAGCGCCTCCCGCAGGCCAGCGCGGCTTCTGTTTTACATTCATGGCTTCAAGCAGCTGGGCGTCACTTTCTGATTAAATTAAACTCAACTTGTGCCGCTCCACGTCCATCCATTTTCTACAACTTGTAACCCTCTTTCTCTAGTAAAGAGTTACAGGACGACATCACCCAACAAGCCAGCTCATCCATCACACGAGGCCAGACGTCCAGACGTCCAGACGCACACACAACGAGACATCCCACCGGGCGACGTCTCTGCAGGAATAAACCGGCGTCACCGAGGAAAAACCGTTAAGTGCACACAAAATAAAAAAGACTCCTCGGGTATGAACTGAACTATCGAAAGGGTGCCATTCTCAAGTCTGACCAGCTAGGGGCGCCAGTGCATCAAACAGCACGGCCACGGGGCAAATTAGAGCTGGGAAACCACCCGTGTGTGTGTGTGTGTGTGTGGACCTCGGGAAACTAAACGGTCTGTGAGGTGCCAGTCAGAAACCAGCAGGAATACACACCAGGCATTTGGAAAAGCCCACCGCCACAGTCAGTAAGGTGCCATTCTGTGACCTTGCCAGCTAGGGGCACCAACGGATTAGTAAGCCAGAAGAAGGCACTGCGTAATTTATATATGAAAAACACCATAGCTAGGTATGGAAGGCACTATATAATACCCTGTAAGATACTTAGGCAGAGCAATGGATACAATGGAAAGGCACTATACAAGACACAGCGTGTGTGAAAGAGTGAGCTGACAAGAGTGAACGGCGTTTTATTACCAGCTAGATGGGAAAGGCACTGTTTAAGAGCTGGGCAGATAGAAAGGAAGGGCACTAAATAATAAGACATGAAAGGCGCCATATAAGCGATGGCTAATGGACAGGCAGGAAGACAATGCTGGAGGTGGAGGCCATGAACTCAACATTGTGCCCTCAGGGTTTACAGTCCACTGTCTTACCACAGCAGTGGGTGATCCTGGCACTGCCAGCTGCTTTTCTTTCAAGCCACCCCCCCATGCCTCCTCTTAACAGAACGTCTCCTTCAGGTTGATGGCTTGTCTCAGTGCAGTTGGCAGCCTGTTTGCTTTTTTTTTTTTATTAAATTCACACTAATGCTTATTGTTGGCAGTGGGCACAGAACTCCATTTGCTTTCCTTGATTTTGACTCACCTGTGCAATAAGAGTACAGAATTCGTCACTTATAAAAATTTATTTTAACAGCAACCCATTAAAAATGAAGTGCCACCAGATACCTTGGCATCACTTAATACTGTACCTGTGTGTGTGCATAACATAAACCTGCTTATCCAGTTCAGGGCCACCTAGGGGTGAAGTCGATCCCAGCAACATCAGGAGGAAGGCAGGAGCCAAGCCTTTGGTTTGGTGGGTATATGTGAACAACGGGCATCAGGTTATTTAAACTGTCAAAGAAAGCCAAAGTTGTAGGAGGGAATCCATGCCAATGTGTGGAGTGTGGACACCTTGACTGGCACAGGGCTAATTCTGGGCACATCCTCACCTTGAGGCGGGCAGGCAGTGTGGCTTAGCGGTTAAGACTTTGGACTTCAACTGTTGAGGCTGTGGGATCAAATCCCACTTCTGACACCACTGTGTGACCCTCAGCAGTCACTTCACCCGCCTGTGTGCCCCAATAAGAAACCAACTGTATCTTAAATGTTGGAAGTCATTTTGAATAAAGCAATTGTGTAAAGAAAACAAAAAAGCTCACATTATCCTCTGTTCTCGCCAGTCATCCAGCCCACCCTGGCCTTTTTAACCCCTAAAAACAGAGACTTTTGAAAACGCCCTCCAGAGCCGCGTACGTCTGGAAAGGCCGGCAATGTCGATGGGTGAAAACGCAGATCCTAATTGGTTCACTCTTACTATGTGGCCCTTCCCTGATTGGCTCCTGCACATCACAACGTCTGTCTCACTCCCCGATTGGTCAACTGTCACAGAAGTAAAGCGCATTCCGCCATGGAGTCGCTTTCTTGGTGCGCGTTGTGTCGCTTACCCGTGTGCGTCGGAATTCCATTTTGTTAAGTTTGATTGCTGCATACGAGTGTAAAAGGAAAAACCGTTTAAAACCCGTCAAGGATTTCTGTGCTCATGCCCAGTGCAGGTGAACGTCGTCTAGCTGAGGGCCGGAGATCGGTTCAGAATGGCGGTGCCGGGGTGCAGTTAGCCTCAACTATTCTGCCTCTCCACGTTTGTTTCGGACCCTCAGGGTGGGCGAGCCAGCGATGCCAACAGCCTGGCAGACCTTTAGGCACCGGGACTTGGCGAAGGTTACAGAAGTCTGTGACGGATGGATTCTGAAAAATAAAACAGAAACTGTTCATCTGAGAAAAAAATAAAATGCAGACAAAAGAGAACCACGGCCATAATTTAGAAGATTTATTAACTCTATTTCATTTCTTGAGATTATATTTACATTCATTTACAACAAATTAATTATCCTAAACATCTGCTAACGTAACGAAGAATGTGCTAAAATACACGGCCTGCCACTTTAGACCACGTGTTACAATTCAAGGTGCTCTGGAGACGTCGTCGTCCGTGGGGACAAACTCGGGGGTCTTCCTAAATCTGAAAGTGCTCCTCGAGAGGCGGGTACCTGCAGCCTGGCAGGGGTCTGCTGGGTACTTTCAGATGTGAATGATCCATTTGTACTCCCGGGAGTTAAGAGTCGAGATGCCGGGATGTTAATTTAAGACCACCAATTTCAAACTTCTCGTGTGCATCGCTGCAGCAGCCTGCACTGAAATGGAAGCGGGGCAGGAGGGACCCCTGTGCCACCTTACCCCTCTGCTGCCCATACGCTCGGGTCCGGCATGATTGGTGAGCTCCCAGCCAAGTGGGAATGTGAGGGGGAAAGTCTCGGGGTGCCAGGGTCGACCTCAGGGCCCAAAGATTTAGAGTGCAGTAGAGTAAGGGGGGTGGTGGGGGGTCCGTCCTCGGTCCAGACCACAAAGGATGCGTGTGCCATGCGTGTCTTACTGTTCTGTCTCTGGCAGCGCTCCTCTGCCAATGGAGGAGTCAGTCACTGGCCTGTACCCAGAGCGCCGGGCTGGCTGCCTTCTGCGGGGGGGTCGCCATACTGGTCAGGTTGTCGGAGGTCCTTGGAGGCAGTGGATTCCCAGTAGATGGGTAGAAAACGACTCCTGGAAAGCTGAAAGACATGAACAACGGGGGTCAGTGGGATCCAATTCAGGGCCGCAGGAGGCCGGAGCCTCTCACGGCAGCAATGGAAACGTGCAGAGGAATGGACCGATAAGATATGAAAGGCACTATATGACAGACACAGAGTCCATCACAGGGGCCACACGCACGCACACACATCTCAGGGTGTGTAAAAGAAAACACATGCAGACGTGACGAGAACGTGCCAACTCGACGTCAACAAACAACCAGGACGCTCACCACTGCGCCACCATGCATTTCAATTCAACTTTTAAAGGTCCTTCTTGGAGCAGTACGTTCGCCAGCATCGATGACGTGACGCTTCACCCACTGATCTTCCTCATTTGCCCTTTCATTTATTTTCTGATTTATTGGATTTCATGTGTCTGCGTCGCTTCAGTTGTCCGTCTTTAAATGTGCAGCCATTCCTTGCGTTCGGTGGGCGGAGCCACCATGACATCACTGCTGCTGGCCCCTCCCTCTGCCTTGGAGCTGCGGTCAGAGAGAAGGAGCCAGCAGAGGTTCACGGAGGAGTTTTGTGCGCATTGCGCCACCGGACTCTTTGGTGTACTGGGGGCTTGTTTGCCTCAGATCACCTTTTAGGGAAATCCTTCGCCCCCCTTTGCTTTTTTATGATTATTTGGTTAAGAACTTCTCAATTTATAAATAAAATCCTGTCTACAAGCCCGAGGTTTAAGTTTCCCTCTCCCATTCTCAGACTTTCATTGCATTTTGAACTTTCAAAGCCAGCTCCCCATTTTAGGTCTGAATAGGCCAAAGCCAGCAGGTAACAGTTGGGGGCTGGCCGAGGGGTGTAGGGTTTTGGGGGGGTTAGCTTGTATCTGGCCAGGCTGTTTTGGGACTTTTAGGAGGTCACACACCCTTTTTGTCAAATCTGAGACTCAAAGTCACAACACATTGCGCATCAAAAGACAGCAGAGAGCAAATCAACAGTGAAACACAAGCATACAGCAGTGAACGCGATATAAATGTTTCAACATCAAGACTCGACTAAGCGCTACCAACATCGCCATTATTAGGGCCACACAAGAACAGAGAATGACCAACAAAGAGAATGGGTCCAGCACCATACAGCAATCGCTTCATCAGAATCACAACTCCTCTCATTTTCTGGTCCAGCAGTGGCCTGCAAGGGGCTTACGTCTGCTCACGAGGCTTAGTTAGCGATTCACCTTATTATGCCTGTGAGCGCACCTCAAACACCTCTCTCTGTATGCACTCTGAACTGTGCACAATCAGAGGACCGCTACACTGGCCGAGCGCTCGTCCACAGACGTGGAATGGCCGTGGCTGCTGTCAGCACACAAGTGTCCCGTTTTTATAGGATTATAACGTAGAGGTGACTATTTGGATAGAGCTGTGGCTGTACATGATGAATAAGGGTGAAGGCCAGCAGGACATGGAGACGCACTGCAGGAAGTTTTTTCCTCCTGTCTGGGAGTGGGTCGAGAGGCCAATATGCTGTCTATGACTTGGTCGGGACCACCACCGCGAGTGAGAGGCAGGCTCAAGTCTAATTCGCAGTCCCATCGGAGAAAGTGGCCAAAGGAGACCACGTTATTAGTCCTTGTGGCCGTGCAGGAGCAGCACCAAACTACTCTCAGGTTGCAGATGTGCCAGTAACTTTAAGAAGATGGCTGCATGCTTCCCAAAGGGTCAGAGATGACCCGGAACTATTGGTCAGCCCACTGGCCGTGACCCTGGGTGACGTCAAGGGCTCTGATTTAAAAGAAGCCTCCTGCCTTCAGTCAGGGGAACTTGGAGTTGGAAGTGGACAAAGAGAAGAAAAAACTGCCAGGGTCACTGGTGAGACAGGACAGATGAGGAAAAAGGAATGCCAGGGGACCTTGTGCCCGGGACCTCCCAGGAGCCCCCTTTTTCAAATCTAAAAATCCTTCGTACTGGACTGGGTGGTGTCCGAGGGTCATTTTAAGTGAGGGCACCCCACGCTGGCCACATAAGGGTGTGCAGGTATGGGCTGTATCTTGTTTCTTAAGTTACTATGTTGGTATGGGTACCAGAATTTAATTAATGATTATTGGTGGCCATTAGCTTGGTGGACCTGGAGAAAGCATAGGACAGGGTGCCCAGAGAGGACTTGTGGTGTTGTATGAGGAAGTCGGGAGTGGCAGAGAAGTACAGAAGAGTGGTACACAATATGTACGAGAGGAGCGTGACCGTGGTGAGGTCTGCGGGTAGGAGTGATGGAGGTGGGATGACATCAGGGATCGGCTCTGAGCCCATTCTTATCTGACAGACGAGATTAGACAGGAGTCCCCGTAGACTGTGATGTCTGCTGATGGCATTGTGATCTGTAGCAATAGTAGAGAGCAGGTCGAGGAGCAGATATGCTCTGGAGAGGAGAGGAATGAAGGTCAGTAGGACCATCACGACAGAATGTGTAAATGAGAGGGAGGTCATTGGAATGGTGAGGATGAGGGGAGTAGAGTTGGAGGAGTTTAATTACTTGGGATCAACAGCACAGAAAAATGGGGATTGTGGAAGAGAAGTGAAGAAGAGGGTGCAGGCAGGGTGGCATGGGTGGAGAAGAGTGTCAGGAGTGATTTGTGACAGACGGGTATCAGCAAGAGTGAAAGGGAAGGTCTACAGGACGGTAGTGAGGGCAATTTTATTATATGGGCTGGAGACGGTGGCACAGGAGACAGAGCTGGAGGTGGCAGAGATAAAGATGCTAAGATTTGCATTGGGTGCGAGGAGGATGGACTGGATTAGAAATGAGGACATTAGAGGGTCAGCTCTGGTGAGATGGGTGGGAGACAAAGTCAAAGAGGCGAGATGGCATTGGTCTGGACATGTGCAGAGGAGAGATGAGGGGTATATTGGGTGATGGGTGCTAAGGATAGAGCTGCCAGGCATGGGGAGAAGAGGAAGGCCTAAGAGAAGGTTTATGGATGTGGTGAGAAAGGACATGCAGGCGAGGAGTGTGACAGAACAAGATGGAGAGGACAGGTAGATATGGAAGAAGATGATCGGCTGTGGTGACTCCTAACAGGAGCTGCCGAAGAAGAAGAAGAAGAAGAAGTTGGCCATTAGCTTGGTGCAGTTTTACTGTGGTGGGATTGCATCAGAAGTGGTGACCTGCAGAGACCACCAGTGGTGAAGAGTTGTAGATCAGAGAGAAGAACTGCTGGATGGTAAGGACCACTATGATCCATTTTTGTAGATTTGAGGCACTTTAAAACCATCACTGTCAGTTAGCACTACTGGCTTTAATGATCAGGATACCGATATCTTTATTGAAAATAAAATTACTCATCCTAGCCATCTGCAACATATAAAAAAGCAATGACCTGAACCGAGAGACCAAGCACAGCTCCACTCTCGAGTTTCTGTCACCAGTCACAAGCACTGGGTCTAATGGTATGGGCTGCCCGCTGAACAAGAGATCACCAGACTAGAAACATCTCCCATGGGGTACGGCCAGGACTCGATGTCACCCCAAGACAGACAGACAGCAACCCACATGCAGGTAAGCTTTGAGTTGGCGTTCTTGTACCCAGTCACAGACTGGCATTGCACCCACTGCTGTAGAAACAGGCTCCACGTCTCTGTGGCCATAGTATGGGAAAAGCGCATTTAGACAAATGGACTGAGGGACGGCCATTGAGTCAAAGTACTTACTGTAACGGCCACAGGTCACTTTTTGTTTTTGAGCAGCTCGTCAATCTGGGATTTGTACATGACCTTCACATCCTCCAAGTCAAGCCGGAGCTCCTCTGCCTCTTCTGCCTTCTCCCCATACATCTGCAAAATGGTGTTATACCTCTGATCTAAATCCTGCAGGCAAGAAGAAAATGATCAGTCGGAAAAGAAACAGAGAAGAGAAGGTGGTGTTTGCACAGACACAGGTCTGCTCTGAAAAGGACCCGGCAGCTAAAGCGACGCCCTCTCCCCACGACAGTGAACTTAAAACGGTCGTAGCAGATCCACAGACAGACATATAAGGGGGATTCAACAAAACAAACGGATGAACCCGTTGTGGACGAGCAAGTAATCAAGAGAGGGCGCCACCATGTGGCCAAATAAGCTAGCGGTTACGCTGTCAGGCCGGCCTGTAATGTACAGTAGTTACAAAATAAATCACCGCTGTGTTAATTGAAGCCGTATTTGCATCAGGTCTTTAATGGAGTCTGAACCATTTCAAACAGAAAGAGGGAGAGAAATTCAACTTGCGAAAGGCCCCTCATTATGCCGATCCTACGTCTGCCTACCCGGAGCTGAGAACGCAGTTTTGGAATCTCCTTTACTTTTTCTTCAAGTTCATCATTCTGGTTTGTGAGCTTCACCAACTCCTCCGCCATTACTGATCGTGTTTTTTCAAGGTTGGAAATCTCCAACTATAGAAATAAAAAATAAATAACAATTACAGACTAAAGTGGTGCAACATACCAGGCCAAGGTCGCACGCATCAGTTTGTGAACACAGAAGGCGTTCTCAGCAGAGGGCACCGCCGACGCCAGCTTACCTGCAGCTGCACAATCTCGCCTTCTCGCAGCTTTAACTGAGACTGCAGATTTTCCAGAAAGCTCGACCCCGCTCCTAGTCGCACTGCGTCATAAAGGTTACTTCCACTGACGGACATGGTCATCGATCCAAACGAGTGCTCAAGAGCATCGTCCTGTGAAACACAATTTAAACCAACCGCTCAGGCAACAAATATCTGCTTAAAATGGAGGCAAAAGCAGCTAAGGCCAAACACAAATGCCTACGCTAGCCTGTTATAGGGGCTTCCTTTCATGCTCATGGCTTCGGACATCTTAACTTGGTCTCTGTTCTGCTCGGCTTATCATTGCTGACATCAACCAAGGGATTGATCGATAAGCAGGGGTCCTTCACTGACCATGCTGCCTCTTGGTCTTTCTGATTCACTCCATGTAACCATTTCTGATGGAGTATGCAGCACAACTCCTGCTCCAGGCTTGGGCCTGCTCACATCTGGACTACTACAACTCAACTCTCGAATGGTGGGACTACTGGCATGCATTACCAAGCCACCTCAGATGATTCAAAATGCAGTGGCACGTCAGATGTTCAACCAGCTAGCCGAGAAGGGCACACGTCACCCCACTGGCTCCCTGCGATTTCACATTTTAAGCTCAGGTCCTTGACGCTTGTACAGTATAAATATTAGTCAATGGCTTGGCACTTAAACACATGGAGACAGTTATGGTCCTTCTTGTCCACTCTCAGTCCAGACCCTGGTCACGTGTAGCTGCTAGCTGGTGGAACGAGCTGCCACCATTCAGTTGAAGTGCTGACCCTCACAATGTGTTCAAGAGCCTCTTGGTCTGTGAATTGCCATCTGACTGATATTATCTGTTAAGTTTTGTAGCCTAGGAGTTGTTAACTTGCTTGCAATTCCGTTCTGAGCTCTTCACTTGTGATGTATAATCCTGTAGCATTTGGTCCCAAACAGTCCGCTGACTGACATTTGCTCGATTATGTTGACCTTTTTAATTAAAGCGTCTGCTTTACGAGTACCTAGGGCCGCCCAGATAGTAGTTCTAGGGAGCATTCTGACTCTGGCCTGTGGTTCTTGGAGGAGAGCCCACCAGTAGCCCTGGACCTGGGGTGTCTGCCATTTTGTACCCTTGGCCAGGCCAGTGCAAATTCAGGAAGCACCTGGAGGTACAGCATGTGTTCAACTGGCAGGAGACACAGACCAGAGAGGCAAAGGACAAGGGGACAGGAGGTGATGCCCACAGTGCTGGGTCAAGGGGACAAGTTACAAGAGTGGACAGACTAGAGACAGAAGGTAGGCCCAGGGGGATGGTGGGATATGCGACACGTCAGTCTTATTTACTGCTTTCCGCTGATCCTGCCATTGTGTAAATGTAACGTGTCACCCAAATCTTTATATTTGGACCTCCTTGGTACTCTGGCTTAGCTGATGCTTTGAGGCTGCTTGCGGGTGATGCCAATGTAGAAACCCAAGTTGGATGAAGATGCAACACTGGATGAGGAAGCAACTAGCCAATCAGAAAATGAGCCGCCGGGTTCTCTCCGAATGACCCAACTGGATGAAGCTTACAAGAGGACACCGAAGCAGATCACCACACTTGCTTACCTGTGAAAACGACGCCTGCAGACCCGCCATCTCAGAGCCGCTAACAGAACTCGACCGTGATAACGAGGGGGTTGGCGAGGCAGCTACCTCCAGGGATGGGTGACTCAGAATTTTTCTTTCCTGTGAATGTTGAAAAAAAATACAAAAAAAATAAAAATAAGATTGATTAGTTAATTTATAGTGAAAGAGCAGACGTGCGTCTCCAGACATTCTGCAGCTGCAGCAGTTCACTTGAGTCTTATTGCTCCCGGTCTAGAAGCCTTTGTTTTATTGCTTCTTTTGTGCCAATTCAGCAGTCGAGGCTTTATGAAATTCTAAATAATAAAACATGATTCTTATTAATGCTAGTCATGAATTCACAAGTTGAAATTTTGTTTTTTTTTTTTTTTAAATTTAAATAATAGGAGTGCCTATTAACACAGGCTGCGTGTGGCCTCCGTCAAGAGCTGCACTTTAAAAGACGCCTCCTGCCTTCAGTCAGCGGAGCTTGGAGTTGGAAGTGAAGAGGAGTGAAAACTGCCAGGGTCACTGGTGAGACAGGACAGATGAGGACAAAGGTATGCCAGGGGACCTTGTGCCCGGGACCTCCCAGGAGCCCCCTCTTTCAAATCTAAAAACCCGTCGGATTGGACTGTGTGGTGTCTGAGGGTCATTTTAAGTGAAAGCACCCCACGCTGGCCACATTGGGGCATGCAGGTATGGGCTGGTATCTTGTTTCTTAAATTAGTATGTTGGCATGGGTAACGCAGCGAGGTGTCAACACTAACCACTGCGCCACCTTTGCTTTCAGTCTCTCTCTGTACGTATTAGTAGTCCGTGCTGAATGCTTTCCTGTCCACCTTGTCACTAAACCCGTGGTCTGGAGGGTACATTGGACTGATTTTTATTTTCACAGTCAGTAAGATGAAGGTGGAACTTTTCAGAGGCCTGCTGCTTATCCACACAATACACAAAATGTAAGCAGATGAATTCTTTACATACTTTTTCCTTAAAAGCTTCTTGGGCAAGATACAACTTCTTCTTTTCTTGTTCAACTTTGACCTTTTCCATTTCTAGCTGGCTCATTAAAAGCATCTGCAAAAAAATTGAAATTGAAAATAAAAACAATCACACAATACAAGAAAATGTGTAAAAGCGCAATGCCCAGGTGCAGGCAATGGTGGCATCACGAAAGTATAAACCTATTGGGCAGGTCAGCCATTTGGCTCTGATAAACATTAACATGAGGGCTGCTGGTACTCGGCTCATGAAGAACGAGGCAGACATTCACAGAGCACAAAAGAGTGGCAGGCTGTGTGCCTCCTGCACGAAGAAGTGAACAGAAATCGGCCACATTTCAATAAGTGCTGTGGTGGTGAGAATGCAGCAGGAGTGGATGGGCTTTCTTATTAATGCCTGCCCCATGCAGGAAGATGATATCGGGTGGGGTGCTATGTTAAAGTATCATGGCTTAATACACAAACGCGCTTTACTGTATATAGCAATTCTACAGAACCACCCACATAAACAAAGGTATCGTACAAGTAAAGCGATACACAGCACGCCACCGCCATACATGAGGGATATGCAGGTTACCAGGACAGGAGGAGCACCAAAAACCCACATTTCAAAAGGGTACGG
Source organism: Polypterus senegalus (assembly GCF_016835505.1). NCBI lineage: Eukaryota > Metazoa > Chordata > Cladistia > Polypteriformes > Polypteridae > Polypterus > Polypterus senegalus. The sequence continues at coordinate 4,153,201 of NC_053165.1, read as the reverse complement.
TAGCAGCATTTGGGGATTTTCAGTGCCAGCAGTAAGCATCAGCTTTCATCTTGATACCCTCCGCTTCCCACCACACTCGCTATTGCAGTGGTGTTAAAAAACTGAACTACGCTCTTCAATGTGTTCGAAACTTCACATGGGACCCTCCCCTTACTGCTCTGACATGATTGGAACTTCACATGGGACCCTCCCCTTACTGCCTTGACATGATTGGAACTTCACATGGGACCCTCCCCTTACTGTTTCTAAGCATCTGAAACTTCACACAGGACAAGTCCCCTTATTGCTTTGATGCCACTTCACCGGGGTCCCTCCTGTACTGTTTAAATGTGTTTTGAACTTCATAGAGGAAACCCCTCACTCCACTTCCCCACTGCTTTGTGGCAATCGCATCTTCACGGCTATCAAGAGGGGAGCAGCACATAATGTGGTGTGATTATGTGGGCACACCAGGGAGGCTACAGTAACACAGGGGGGTTTGGAGTAATCTGCTATTTGGTTGCACAACCATCTTGGTACCAGTGCCGAGATCCGAAAGCTGGTATTGAAACCAAAGTCAAACGTTTAGTGCCGATTCAACACCACCATGTACAGAGTGGATTCAGAAAGTCTTCAGACCCACTAGCAGCCTTGCGCTAAAATCATTTAAATGAAGTTTCCCTCATCAAACAACACAATACCCTGGAATGACAAAGCAAAAACAGGATCCTAAATTAAAAAAAAACCTGAAATATGACATTGACAGCAGCACCTTGGGCGAGTTAGCATCAAAATATTAAAATAAAATAGTAGTGATAATAAAATAGGGGTGATAAAAATTCTAATATCCCACCATGCAGCGTCATAGCCCCTCGTCCCTTTGATCTGACTCCATCACCGATGCAGGAGTGCCCCCAGGCGTTCTAGCACTTTTAGACAGCAGTGCCAGGAAGAAGGAAATGCCCACTAGGACATCTCACTCCCCTCTCGTTCCCACCAGTGCAAGAAGAATCCCACCTGAGCGAGGAAGACATGCACCCAGTGCCCCTCTCATTCTGTCCTCGCTCACTGTTGCATATGGGGGGGTGTGTGCCTGCTGTCCCCTGTCATGGTCTCATCTACCCACAGAGGGAGATGCACTCCTCTGTTTACTCTCAAGCTGCCTCACCCAACCTGGCACATGGTGGTACACAAACAAAGGAGTGGTTGGTCTGCCTGCTGTGCTCTTTCCCTCCCTGCCTTTCTACTTCACACCCCTGCACTGTTGCTGTTCGGCAGACCCCTCGGGTTCTCGCCCATCTCAGCGAGTGAGGCACATAGAAGAGCTCTCATCTTACTCGCTGTGTGTACCTCCTCATTTGTCACAATGTCAACAGACTGTCATTTTTATAAAACACTGCCCTGTTCCAACTCTGGTTGTAATGGACTGAAGCAGGGTGCTGTGCCCACTTCAGCTGTGGCTTCCTGCAAAACATCTTCAGTGTCCACGGGACGTTATATTTGACCCTACTGACGTGGCTCAGTTTATGTAGAATGTAGACTGTTGTTTGAGGGGCACTAGATGTGAATCTCCTCTACACCTGATGTCTAGGAATGTAACCCTAATGTCAAGTGAGAGTCTACTGTATGTGAATGAATAGATAGGAATACGTTTTAGTTATCCACATTAGAAGGCATGCTAGTTTTAATTTCATTTCTGAGCCTTCCATTACCTATGCTGGTGTACTGAGATTATCCAAAAGCATTAACAGTATGGATCCCCTCTTGCCCCCAGTATGGCGTGTAAAATACATAATTTGTGTTGATGTTCATTTCTCCTCTTGGAAGCTTCAGCCTTCAAACAAAAACCGAAGGTGCGGCCCTCTCCGCTCTCACAAAGGGGCCGCCATCGGACTTACACAACTTAGTCTTCTGTAAGCTCTGGGGTGTGAAAGAGAGTCGGGATTTCAGAAAGCGTGTAATCCAATTAAGAACGCACCTTTTCTTTTTTCGACTCCTCGAGGGATCTTGTGAATTCAGCCTTTACGTTTTCTAGCTCAGTATGTTCCCTGAAAAGAAAAGCAAAGAAAAGAAAAACAGGACTTTTTGGCAAAATGACCTGCAAACCAAGTCAGCTTGGCTCGTTTTTACTCAGCAAAACAAACAAAAGAGAAGGGTAAACTGTAAGTGCAACGATTTAACAAAAGGGGGTCAATCGGAGTCTGAATCGTAACAGGGGTACGCACCCCCACAGGAAACAAGACGACGATACTCTTAGTTTCCATTTTGGTCAGACGGACAGAGCATTTTAACAACTTTTACCTTCCACTTTCATCTTCGAGCCGCTCGCGTCTGGCCTTCTCAGACTCCAACTGAGCCGTCAAGCGGCTCTTCTCCTGGCGCAAGACGCTGTTCTGAGAGTCCGTGGAAGCCAACTGGACTTTGAGTCCAACCAGATCTTCTGTGGCGGCGCGCTCCTTCTCCAGGGCCGCGGCAAGTTGAGCCTGAGCATCCGCTACAGAGTTGGAAACGAAAAACACATCAACGCTTCTACTGCTACAATTATTACACGAAGATAAAGAAGTGCCTTCAAGTCTCACCGAGCCTATCAGACAGGTTCTTCTCCAGCTTTTCCCAAGATGAAGTCTGCGCTCCAAGTGTTGCCTGAAGGTTTTCAATCTGTCGGAGTAAAGGCCTTGTTGCCGAAGTGACACTTTGACTCAGCTCCTCGTTGCGGGTTTCGGCTCCTTGCAGTCTCTAGTCGGGGGGAAAAATGTGAAAGTTTCTTGAAAGTGAAGTAGCCAGGAGACACTTTAAGGCCCTGTCACACTACATTTTGCAGTCACAGACTCCATTTTACATAATCTGAAGGTTTGTAGTTTGACATCCCTAGTCTGTGACACATATTTTGGGGTGGGGAGGAGGGGGGGGTCTGAGACAGACAAGTCTTCAGTCACAGGGGTGACACTGACCACGTGACAGGTGACAACCAATGAATGCTTACCCACAAGTACAATGCAGTCACCAGTAAACAGGGGATGCATGTGTTTGTTTTGGACCTCACAAAGTGAAGAGGGGCTCGTCTGTCTGACATCTCACGTTTATCAAACCGCGACAGAAGGGAAAAGGAAAAAAAAAAAAACACACCCTAAGTAGACACTGCAGCTGAACTTGCAAAGTCCAGAAAGCCTTCATACAGCACGGCACTGGTAGTCAGAACACGAGGAGAGCTCACAGCATTTTGAAATTGTAAACCTGTCATCACGGGTTCATGAGACTGTCCACCCTCAGCAGTCCCCAGTCATGTAACCGGACGTCCTCAGTAGATGAGACTGGCAACTGCAGTCGTCAAGGTTGACATTCCTTCTGAGTGGAAGTCGTGCGACGTGATGCTGGCTTTAAGTGAATGCGATAATCAGTCATGGAAGCCATTAACGTCTTCTTTTTACTGATGGGTGGGCATTGCCTATCAGAGTGTGTCACTTAAAAGGGCAACCACTCAATGGATTAGCAGAACGTTTCTTTTCTGTCTTCTTGTCTTGTAGTGTTTACGTAAGGAGACACATTGACGTAGACTTCCATGTTGCTTAAACATCTCATTAAGGATCAGTGAGCCGGAGGTGGGATTTTAATCCGCAGTGTTAAAATGTTATCGTCAAAGCTTCTCCCACAAAGAATTTCAAATTGAGGCAAGTCTCAGCATCCCCGCCTCTTCTTTGTCTTGTCTTGTGTTTTAATTTTAAATTTTAATTCTATTTTTAATTTAATTTTAATTCTATTTTCAATTTAATTGCAATTTTTTTATTTGCACTTCATGTTGTTATGCTGTGGACTCTGAGCTTCACAATTTTGTCCGTCGGTATACTTGTATATGGTTGAGATGACATTAGAAAGTTCGCTTTGACTTGACTTTGTACTCCGGCACTAGGCAGGCTTTAAAAAACACATCTTCAGAAAACCCCCAAACCCTGGGAATTCTAGAAATCAGGAGGAATCACCTACCTGCTGCAATTCCTTAATCTCTTCTCGGAGGAAATCCTCCTTCCTGGCCTGCTGCTGCTCTGCTCTCTGCAGTGCGACTCTCAGGTCTGCTACCTGTTTTGACAGAACAGCAATAAGTTCTGAGAGACGACAACACAAACCTGGGCATCTTAGCAGCTTATTGGTCGATCAACATCAATTTTTACAAATTACATTCCCATCCTCACCTGCAGTCACCAGCTCAGGTTGAGATCGCAAGTAAAAGTTTATAAAATACGACTTGTGTGCAGCAGGGCTGCCGGGCTTACTCTCTTCAACAGGATGGGAAGCTCAAGAACATGGAAGGAACTGCCATCTCCTGATCATGATGGCAGAATAAAGAGGGGGCCCGACAGAAGAGCTTTGTGCGTTTTGCTTTTATGAAATCCATTATTTGACTTCTGCTGCCAAGTGTAGTGTGAGGGATTTTTTTTTTTGGATGCCTGTGCTGGTGCCTTTCTATGCTCTTGACCTCTGAACCCAGTTATGAGTTACTTGTGACCTTTAATAATTATCATTTTTATTTTGTATCTCTTTATAGAATCTAACTGGTTCTTGCTTGTTTAGTTGTGCACCCCACCCTAGTATGGCACTGCTAGCCACGTTTACAGGGCAATGTGCCAGTCCAGCTCTTCCACAGAAGAAGGTGATGCCAAGGGGATGTGCTGCACATGATGCCACCATTGCAGGAGTGTCAGATCCACAAAAAGTCACAAACCGGATCAAAAAAGTAAGCAAAGGTCAAAAACCTGAAAAGAAAGGCAAAGTGCTGGCAAGGTTATCCAAAAATCAAGCAGAACCTCTGTAAGAAAACTCCATGAAAGGATTTCACAAAGGCAAAGCACACGATGCTGGAGTGAAGGCTGTCAGTCAGGCTCCTCCTTTTATATCCCTTGGCATTCTTATTGTAAGACTGCAGCATAAAGGAGGGAACAAGGCCAAGCTGCCAGCAAACAGAGGGTCAGAGGCACAGTCAAGACCCCATTGTGCCAGGTACTACAACTCTTTTAACTCCCACCTTTTTAAACAAAGAGCTGCTAGGTCACCTGGATGGCGAGTGCTTCCTGCTGTTGTCTGGCTTCTTCCTGCGCCCGTTCCAGAGCGAGGCTCAGCTGCTCCTTGGCTTGAACCTCTCGGCTCAGCGCCGCCTCCTGTGCTTCGCTGTCCTTTGTTGCGTTAGCTCTGTGCAGTTCTGCCAGCTCCCTATTTGTGGGACAAGATTCACATTAGAATAAATCTTTGTTATGCTAATGCATTAAACTTAATGACGTATGTTGCTGTTATTATTATTGTTTTTTAAACTTTTCAAAGGACCATGGCTGCCCAGTAGAGCGACACTTGCTTGTAAGAGTTGTCCAGAGCCGCCTGAAGACTGCGGTTGTTCTCCTTCAGTTCCTCCAAGTCTGCCTGCAGTCGGTTTACTTCCTTCTCCTGTCTTTCCACCATGCTGTTCAACTTCTTTATATTTTCTCTGTGCTGCCTCTCCACTTCCTCTTTACACTCTAGAACCTAAAAAGAAGACAATTCAAAAAGCCTGATGCATAACTTGGTTATTTATTTCTGTATTTATTTATTTTCCTGGCCCAAGCTGGAAAACTAAAAAGCACTGCAGTGCATCTGTGGATTCCAAATTCTCGGCACATGTAGGTTAGTTACGATGTTCTGAATGCTTGACTTCCAGCCCAGTCACAACTCGAGGGTCTAATAACGACAGAGAACCCCTGTGGCATACAGCCAGTATCATTAGATATGTCACTAATTCAGGTGGGATGACAGACCCATTAAAGCAAATGTCAATATTAACTTCATTAACAGAAATGATTCACTCCGTTACCAACACTTGAATGATGAATCATTCTGACGCCAAGGTGCTGGGAACTTTGGAAGGAGTAAACGTCTATAAGCCTGTTCCATTTGTGGACACAACAAGCTGACGCTGCTCCTCTGAACAACGGTTCAAAAATATATTGGTCAGAAGTTGCTTACACAATTTCTGCTTTGATTAATTGGTAATTTATATATAGTCAAAGTCACATGTAAATTTGACCCGTTATAAAGAGCGAAATCTTGGTTATTACGAACAACACTTGACCACATCCTGGACGTTTGTGAGCCACTAATGGAATAATTTCAATATGAAATAAATTTCTTATCTATTGCCTGGAACAATGTGACGAGTGTTACCACACAGAAACTTTTCAGGAAATCAACATCTGATATTTTTGAAGAAGAGGACGAAATGCCATTATCTACATGGGTTCACCAAAACAACATTGAAATTAATAATGTAAATTATTATGACTATCAACGAATTGTTTACAAGCGGAATTCCTACCGAAAACGAAATCATAAATGTGTTGCTTCAAAAAGAAGACAGCAATGAAGATGACAAGGAGCAAGACGCCACTGGCATATTGGATTTACCAGAATGCAGTTTACCAACATTGTTTGATGCCAAAAACGCCTGCAATAGATTGATGGCATCTTAACAAGGGACTGACGTGAAAAAGCAAGCGTTTTAAGAGACTGTAGATTACAAAGTTTAAAACAAAAAAGTATCTTGCACTTTCTTAGAAAATAATATATTGTACTTAATGTATGTTTTTTCAATAAATCACTATTACTTTAATAGACTGAGTTAGATTTTGTTAAATTCGCATTTCCCGGTTATAGCGAATTACGCTTATAACGAGCAAATAGTGTCGATCCTATCAAGCTCACGTTTGGAAAAAAAATAAATAAAATGATATACTAATTATCATAGTCCACTTGCGGTACCAATTTATTCACGCTAATCCGAGACAGAGGCTGTGACGTCAGGAGTAGGGTACCAGGCAGGGCCATCCTCACTTGCGCGCCAGCTTCGGGGTGTCTACCTTACCTCCACTTAGCTAGCGAACAAGAGAACTACTTAACGGATTTAGATCGGGTTTTTTTCTATAATTTGCTTCAACATTCCGGTTGATTTTGCGACTTCTCTCATCGATCTAAGTATCAGAGTTCGCTTGCAGGAGCGATATATTCACGCTAATCCGAGACAGAGGCTGTTGGCCAAGGGGAGATGGAAGCGGGACGTCAGGAGTGGGGAGCCGGGAGCCGTGCAGGGCCCTCCTCACTCACGCATCAGCCTCCATTTGAGCCGCTCTACCTCTCCCCACGTTTGGGAATGAAACTTGCCTTCGCATTGCTAGCGATACCGGTTTGTTTTATTGATTTTTAAAATTTGTCCCGTTTCACTACCACACGGGCAGAGCTGCGGGGGACGGCTAGTGTAAAATAAATCAAGCCTGATGCTATTGGCTAAACACAATAACCTGCATCCTAAACTAGCAGGGATTCCTACAGCGCTGCTGAAATATGGAGGATCAAGCAGCGGAGCGCGTAATCCGGTATTTTCATCCCATTCTCACCTGCTGCAGATGATTCTGCTCGTCTTCTAAATCCTTCACCTTTTTGTTCTGCTTCGAGATCAGGGTTTCATTTTCCTTTTCTTTTGCTCTCAACTTCTTTATAATATTGGAATTGTGAAGCTGCTGCTTAGAAAGCTTTTCACCTGCAGAAATAACATTTTTTTTGCTAGTTACTTATTATAAATTATATTCAAATGTTCAAATAGCAAGCAAGGTCAGGCTTTACATTCAACATCATGATCACAATTTATTTTTCAAGACGGCTCGCAGGTGATATCTTCAGCTCATTAATGAACACGTGGCTCTGCCCAGCGTTGCACCAACAACACACACCATCGGGCTGGAGCGATGCTAAACATGTCTGTCTTAGGTAGAATGTGTCGACGCTCAGCCATATTGCACAGCATGAGGCTGGGGGATGCCACTTGTGCCCAGGGGCCGACTTCACATAATCAAAGGAAGCTGGGACTTCAGTGCTAGAGAATGACGGGCTGGTACCTTCTTCCAGCAGGCCTCTGATCTGCTCTTCCTTCTCTTTGACCATTTCAGTAGTCTCTCTGGAGTTGAGTCTTGTTGACAGGTCTTCTTTAACAACTTTCAGCTCCTAATTCATTTTAAAACAAAAGTGTTACTTTAGGACTCCAAACCATAAGCTGCAGCACAAAATGGCTGAATCAGCATTTAACCCCCCTTTGTTAATTTTCAAAGTTTAAAGCCAATAACAATTTGACTTTTTAGCATACAATGTATAGGAATCGGATGATTAAACCACAGTCTGGGAGTGGAATACGAATCTGCACAATGAAAGGAATAAGGATGATGTCACTTTAGAGTGAATATTTAGTGACCAGTGGGGGGACTGGAGTGGCAGTACATCGATAAGCAACAATATGTATGCCAGTTCAGACACAGGGAAATGTGAATCAAGTTATTGAAAAACAGGCTGGACATAAGGGGTGTCACACACGTGCACTGTTGAGTGTCAGTTTATGAGCTTGAATTCCTGTATGTTACCGCCAGACCAAGGGTTGGCACTGCCCACTAACTCCGTCTCCTCTCTCCCTTCAGACAAGCCGACAAACCCTCACCTTAAAGCCACTTCTGTTTCTCAGAAGTCAACCAACATCACTTCCTCTTCCAGCCCTCAAGATCCCACCTCCACCCGATTGTCACTTCCCATTCCCAGAATTCTACGATCCCATTACGTCACTTCCAGTTTACCAGCTATATATGGCAGCCAGCTTTCATTTTTCTTCAGTTCTGTTTTGAGCCCGTGTCTGTGAAGACTTGCCTACCAAACCATTTTTCAAGTTTACCTGGTGGATCCCCAAACCTTTCACTTTGTTGTGTGTATTCTTTTACAGGGGTAAACATTTGGACCAGCCTTGGGGGGCATACTGCACACGTATGTCGACGTAAACTGCCCGAACAAATGAAGTACCCAGAGGAAACCCGCACAGGCAAAGCCACCCTCACTCCACAAGATGCCTGGTGCCTCAACAGGGTCCTAAACTGTATGCCCCGCTCACCTTCTTCATGGCATCTCGCTCTTTGCATGCCATTTGTGCCTTCTTCTCTGCATCTGCGATCCTCTGGGTGAACTCCCCTCTCAGAGAGTCGGCACTGGAGCCCTCTTCCTTCAGATTTACCAACTCGCTGAATAAACAACCAAAACACCAGTAAGGAAATACAATTCACCTACACTTAAATATTACACATTCCAAGTTCCAACTTTTTTAGTTTTTTTTAACTAAAGCAGGAAAGGCGCTACCCTTCCTAGAATGCTTAGTGCAAAAGATAAAAACCTTGCATTAAGAATGAAATCAAGCCATCAGAATGGACAAGCAAGTCAGGAATGGCGATCTGTTTGGTGAGGGTTGGCAGCAGCACATGGCGCGAGGGGAGGGCAGGCTTAACAACCGTCGCTGCTGCATTTCCCCACCTCGAGGATGTCAAATTACTCGACTGGTCACAACCCACTAAGATTGTGTAAAGGAATTATAACTGAAAGACAAGTGGTAAGACAAGACGGAAAGTGGTGCAGTCTGCCGGGCCTTAAACTAAATGCAATCAAAAGGAGGAGTAAAGTAAGAGACCCTCGACTTACTCTTTGAGGTTGTCACACTCTTCTTCAAGCCTTGCCTTGTCTTTACTTACAGCTAACAGTTGCGCTTCCCGCTTTTCAAGCCTTTCTTTGAGGTCATCGATCACCTGAAAATATTCAACAACATCAGGACAAGTTGAGAGAGAGCGTTGTAGGAGTCTGGAACAATCTACTGAGACATGGAGTTGAAGCAGAAACCTCGACAACATTTAAGAAATATCTGGAAATTAGGACAGCTCGGCCATTAGCTAGACAGACGCGCTCGATGGACTGAATGGCCTCCTCTCATTTGTCAAATGTCTTATGTTCAGGTACAGGGGGTTTACAAAAAAAAAAATAATAAATTAGCGGAGAACAGCCAAACACATTCAAGTAAACACAATGGCTACAAATCCTGAAACAGTGGTGGGCAGTGATGGTCCTGGAGGGCTGCAGTGGCCCCAGTTTCTTAATGACCAGTCAATTATTGCTGATGAAGCACTTATTGCTTAAGTGACATTTTGATGCTTCATCCTAATTTCATTTCGAAATTCTACGCGTAACGGTCATAACTGAATCCTACTTACGTACACATATACGTCCAAAGCCTGCAGCTCGGTCGCCGTGTGAGGCGGCGTTGGGTCCCCCATCCCCACGCCTCCCACGTAATTGACTGCCTGCCCATATAAGGCCGTCCGTCGCTCCGGTCTCTTCATTCCCTTCTTTGCTTCGCCACGGGATTCACGTCTCCCTGCTGATAACTGCAGCCTTTTTATTTAATCCACGGCTTCTAATCTGTTTTATTGTTCGTTTATTATGATGTGAAGTTATCGATGAAGTCGGTTGTGTGCTTACAGCGCTTGACAGATGCCGAATGTCACTTCAACACAAGTCCTACAAATACTGTCGTCATTGAAACAAACCATGAAACTCAAACCGATTACGACAGCAGCAATCCAAGCTGTGAGAAAACGTTGTGGTACGTTTTCTGATGCAGCGAGACGAGAACAACTTCGTGACGCTGCCGCCAAATACTCACAGGCTAATCCACAAGTTCATAGACCCGCAGTCACTAAATACTCGAAGGCAAATCAACCGGGAATGCCTGCTAAACATCTTACGAGTACTGATTTGGGTAGTGAACACTTCGACGAATCAAACCTGTTATCTTTACAACGGTTGACAAACACGGAATGTAACTTGAACACAACACGTCCTCCAAATGATTGAAATAAATAATGACAATCAAATCCTCGATGACAGCAACACTCACAACAGTCACAAAACAATTACATTGACAATCAGGTTACGTTATTTTTAAAATGTTTCCTTTTCTTTTTCATTACTTCTTTAACACACTACTTCTCCGCTGTGAAGCGCGCGGATTCTGCTAGTTAGCAATAAAATGTAAATGACAAAGCAGCCAGCAGTTCTCCATCTTGCTCGTTTCCATCTGTGTGTGTTCATCATGCACTGGTTGATTTAATAAAAAGAAAAATCTGACAGACTGAAAATTATACGGTTTAGGCTTCAAAAGATTTGCACAATATCTTTGTAAAGGAAAAAATCTACGATATAAGAACCTTACATTGGACAGACTAACAAGACATGGAATTACAGTAAATAAAGTCTGAGACTGGCAAGGATTGGGTTGGAATTAAAACCTGCAGCCACTGTGGCTCTCCACGACCAACATTGCCCACCCTGCCCAGACAGCAGAGGTGCGTACAACAAGACAATCGTGCCGTGAAGCAGATGGGTGACCACGCCGGTATGACCATTCAGGTCGCACACATGACATTCTCAGGCCCATTTTATCATGCTGGGTTTGAGTCCTGGGCATAGGGAGGGAAGTGCCAGCACATGACAAGCCCACCTTCACACACACACACACACACACACACAGCTCACAGCAGCCCAACTTGAACGTCTTTAGAACGTTGGAGCGAAACCAGGGAGTCGACAGAAAAACCCACTAGACAGCACCTAGCAGTGCGATTCCAACGCAGGGTGCAGGGACATTAAATTCAATTCATCACAAAAGTAACCTGAAAGTCGCACACACTTGAATTCCTCTTGTAGAAATACAGAATGCGATTCCTGCAAGACTCAGACGCCCCTTAAAAGGTTCAGAGTGTTATTTACTTTCTTCCACTCCTCAGAAAAGGAAAGTAAGGACTTCAGCGTGACAGGCTGAGCAGAGAGGCAGGGCTTCTCAAAACAGGAACAATGGATTGTCATCTGCACCGGTAAGACAGGCCGTGCTTTTGTTGCATTGTAATCTTAACAAGCAATTTTTTTAGTGCTGGGCAACGACTAAAATTTTGAATTGCAACTAATCACAACCATCACACTGCTATGTGCAAAATTCAGTAATGAACTCCAAGGTAGTGTATTGCGTGCATTTGGTTTGCAAACACTTTAAACACATTTTTAACAGCAGTATTCCTTCCCTTTATATAGTAGCAGTTAAAATATTAAAATAAGAATGTAATCAAATCAAACATAAACCCAAGCTATTTGCCACTGCCAGGGTGTTAACGTTTTATTGACTTCGTTATAGAAAAACAAGTCACCCTCCGAGTCCAGAGCCACGATCATAACATCGTAACAGCAAGTTAACTTTTCTAAATCGGTTTTCTTTTTTATCTGAACATTTTCATTTACCAGGGAGCAGCAGAAGCAGTCGTATGTTCAGTAGCAACTCTTGGAGGGCTGCTATTTTTTCCACAATGACGTCTGTTGCTGCCCGTTGTGCCTGCTGTCTGCGCCCATTTGCAGTTTGCGGAGGCTCAACATCCAGCAGGAACTCACGGTGGGCAGACTGCCTGGCTGTCTTTGTGAGACGCAGCACGGTTAGTACCTCCTGTCACCGTAAGCGTCTGTCCTCTCTGGCGAACGCTGCCATTGGTGCATCAGCTACGTGTTCAGCACCACGACCAGCTGATGCCGGTACATCGCTTTCGTTTTCGAGCTCCATCTCCAGATCACTTGCATCAAAACCGCAGTCCGACAGATCAGATTCCGATTCAGCGAGAACACGAAAAAACCCATCCACGGATTATTTTGCTTCGAACATTCCCTTTGGCGTCTCTCCACGTGAAATTTTAGACACCGTTTGCTCTTCGCTACTCACGCACGTGCAGGGAATCGAGTTCAAATCAACAAAGCTAACTTTCCTTCTAGCAAAAGCGTATTGAAAAGTGATGTCTGTCTATCGATCTCTAGCGAGACTGACGCTTTCAAAATAATAATAACAACAAACACTGCGTTAACGTGAGATAAAATAATTGTCGGTGTTAATTAATGCATTGACGTGATAAAAACGCATTAACTTGCCCAGCCCTGAATTTTTGATTTTTCCTAATGCTGATGCGACACTTAAGACTGTCCAAGAATGTAAGTCCTAAACAGTTCCAAAAAATAGCCACTAGAGGGGGAAATCCCAACCAAAAAAACCCCGGCCAGTACCACAGAGGGCCATGGAGAATCTTTGAAAAATAAAAGACTTATTCTCAACAAAAATGCTCTGAAATGACATGAACCTCTCTGGAGCGCAAAAAGGCAATCCAAGGAGAACAAAGTCGCAATACAGTAAACCAGGACAAGGTTTAAAAACAGAGCAGAGAGTCAAAACATCCTGAACACCCAATAGGCAAAGGCAGAGACCCAAAATACACTCGGTGACCCCCAGTTCATTTGAAATCAACCACCAGGAATGGTGGGAAGACCTCATCTTTAGAGGGCTAAGGGGAAGTCCCTGGTGGTGACAGGCCACCTATTGAGGAACCACCAACAAAATGCAAGGCACATGACAAAGGCTAGAATGATATCAACAAAGACAAAAACTCAAAATTGAACAAAAAAGACGTCAAACCAGAATTTACACCCCAGCCCAACAGCACCGTTCCAACAGAAATGCCATCGCCAGTCACTTTACAGGGGCAGTGCTGTCATTTCTAAATTTTGAAGACTGGTGCACCAGCAGGTTAAGGGTCACACAGTGAAGGGTCCAGCGTCATGATAAACGTCCTTTTGTGGAACAGAAGACACAAATCAGCGTACCTGATGATCAGTTAGTTACCTTATAGCCCCTGATATTGGAATGTTACACCAAAGAGCTGTGGCAAGCTGATGCCTTTTAAGACCCTCCGGTAACTGCAGCTCCAATAGCAACAACAAACAAACAGTTCGCCCTTCATCATCGACATGACTACTCGCGTAACACATTTACTCAGAGTCCTGATATAAAAGGCAAATAAAAACCAAGTTACACATAGGAGGCTAGTCACACTTCTCATGGCTTTGTAAATAGTTACTACAAATGGCCAGATCTGGCAATACAAGTGTGTCCCTGGGGCACTTGAGCAATGCATATCCTGAATTTCGTCTTGTGTTCCTATGAGCCTTCGTGTCTGTCTGCTGTACAAGTGGTCCGCACTGAGGATTACTACTTGCTTGTCAATGTACTTCGGGGTCTGGTCTGCATTTATTTTCTCATTTTGTGTCACTTAATCATCTCCCGTGATGTGCTTAATGGTCAGCAGATGCCGCAGCTCTTCCTTTTCATTCTTATTACTATGCTGAATAATCACGCAAATGGCCTTCTCCTTCACTCTCAGCAGATGCCACTGCTGTTCTTTGTCTTTCTACCATGTCAATTACTTTGCCGTAATAAACACACAACCACAGAGAACTTTGCCAACAAAGGTTGCTTCGATCTAATTCTCTTTTTACGAGGCTTCTTTTAACTTCACCCGTTTGTTGTCTGGTACAAATCTTGTAATCGATATTTAACCCACTTCCTATTGTCCAAATGACTTTCAAATTTTGCACACGTACTCACTTCCGATGACAATACATGAATCAGTTTCACTAATTGATCAGTTAATCCACGTTAATTAAGAAATGAAATTTTCAACATTTCACCAATAGACGGCACGAGTAATGGATAGAAATATTAAAGTGTTCAAATATTGATTACAAAATTATACTAAAATAAACCTAAGACTAAAAAGCTGAAAATAATATATATATATATATATATATATATATATATATATATATATATATATATATATATATATATATATATATATAAATATAAATAAATACTTTTAAAACCACACTTCTATTAAGTTAAAAAGTGTACTAAAAAGTAAAAAATGAGTCTCTCGTACATCACTCGTAAAATAAAAGGTGGGCACTTTTTATCAATGAACATTCAAACAACACTTCTTAAAATGTTAACAAAAGTGCCCACCTTTTATTTTACGAGTGATGTACGAGAGACTCATTTTTTACTTTTTAGTACACTTTTTAACTTAATATAAGCGTGGTTTTTAAGAAGTATTTTTTTGCAGAACATATCAGGTCATAAGCTTTATATTAAGACCAAGATCAAAGTTCCGATCTCAGTAGTTCGCAAATAAGCGCGTCACAGAATGACATTTGATTATATAGGATTGTCTGTGCTGTCATTCTCAGTGTGACACAAGCTGGAAAAAGTATTTGCCCTCTTCCTGATAGCCTCTGTTTTTGTATATTTCTCACAATGAGTGGCTACAGAACTTTAGACAGTGAAATAGAAAATGCTTTGAAGCTGCGCTTTATTAAGTTTCTACACGTGAAGAACTCGATAACCTTCCAGAAGTAACAGGGGCTACTAAGGAGGTGCTTAGACAGAGAAGTGCTGCTTAGATTAAACAATCTAAAAATGACCAAATATCCCCGAGAACTTCAAGAAGTTAGTGAGTACATATAAAAACCTTGGCATATATTTTGTGAAAATCTCTCCAGACTAGGAAAATTCCTAAAGACTGGAGGCGAGCGAATATCAGCCCATTGTATTAAAGGGTGATCAGGCTGATCCAAGTAACTAGAGGCCAGTAAGCTAATGTGCCTCAAAGTAGATTAATGGAAGGAATTATTAAGTAAAAGATTGAGAAGCAAATGTCTATTCCAGGAATGCTAGTGAACATGAACAGGAGTTCTCACACGAGGAGGGTCGTGTATCACGGATATGCTGGAATCCAATGAGCAAGCAACAAAAGCATTTGATCAGAGAGGAGTATGTGAAGGTATTCATCTTGATTTTCAGGAGGTTGTTATTAGGATGTGAGGTTTTATAACACGATGTGTGAAGTACAAGTCAAGGGAGGTTATGCCCAAGTTACGTAACACACTAGCGAGGCCTCATCTGGAGTACTGTGTGCAGGTTTGGTCTCCATATTACAAGAATGACATAGCAGCACTGGAGGAAGTCCAAGACCAAGAGTGACTAGGCTGATTAGACCGACAGACTGACTCTTTTCAATTTAAGCAAACGAAGATAAGGAGGAAGCATCATTAAAAAGTGTTTAACAATAAGAAAAGAATGAGGTTAATGGATCCCAGGTTTCACATTGAAATAAAGTCTGACAGCAGGAACAAAGGGACACGACCGCATTACCTTCTGCAGATCCAGTTTCTCACTGGTGGAAGACGCCAGACTTTCCGATAACACTAGATGGCGCTCAGGTGCCCCCGTGTCCTCAGACGGTGCGTATACAAGCTGGCTGGTCTCCGCCTCTTGGGATTCCAGCAGATCTTCAGGCTGGTCGGAGTTGACAGGAGTTGCGCTCCGACCGCTCTCTTCCATTTCATTTTCATCCATCGACTTGTCTTTTGCAGAGTCATTCAGCTCCTCCTCATGCTTTTCTTCCTCTAGAGGTAAGGTTGAGCTGGCAGTTGCCAAAGAGCCATTAGTGACAGAAGCCAAGGTGCAGGCACGGCCCGACATTTCATCATCAGAGTTGATTTCGCTGACGCTCCGGCTGTCCATGGACTGCACGCTGAACGAGTCGATTCGCTCAAAAGCATCCGATGAGCTACAGCTTTCCGTGAGCTTCTGGTAGTCCTCTAAACGCTGGAAGTCAGGGCAGGCCGAAGCTGACAAAAGCTGAAAGGAAGTCTGCATCAGGTGCAGACTGGCTTTGGAGTCTGTGGCCTCCTGTCTGGAGCTGGCCGAGCTCTCACTCAAGACACTTTCATGATCCAGGACCTCAATGTCACTAGTGGTCGACGTGCCCGAAGAGAAATTACTCACTGGAGGTGAAGGCGTATTGCTTTGCCGGTCTTCCGATTTGGGATCCTTGGAGTCCAGCGCCATGTATTTAGACGTGTTTGTTAGAGGTTTGGAAGGGCTGTCGGGCGGACTGGTGGCCGATCCAGTGCTGCCATCGCTCTTGACGGCAGGCACAGCCGGAGTACTAGTTGTACTTCCATCAGGCACTACACTTTCAGATGTGGGCTCAGTAGAGATGACAGCAGTGTATGGAGGTTGCTCCGTGTTGGGGTCTTTTAAAGTGCGGTGGAGCAGGGGGTTCTCAAGGCTAACACTGGGCTCCTCTTTTGACGACGTGGACACTGTGGTTTTGTTTGTCTTATTGTTTATGGGCCGAGCTGTGGAATTACCTTTAACCTTTAAATGCACGCTCTTTGACTGCGAAACACTAACAGGCTTAGGGGCCACCGAATGTAACTGGTCTTCATTTTGTTTCAAACCGTCAGACTTCGTAGGGGCCACAGAAACCACTTGGCTCTTTCGCACGCCTTGAAGTTCAGAAGGAGGTAAAAAAGCACCAAAAAAACTTTCGCTTTCGTCCACAATTGTCCGCGTGACCGGCGTAGTGATTGCATCTTTGGATCCCGTGCCAGACGGAATAAAGTCTTCTGTGGAGGACGTCCACTGAGCGATGGCCCAGCCACCTCCTCCACCGGTCAAAATGGACTTCCCAGGCAAATCTATTAACAAAAAAATGAAAACACAGTTTAATAACTATTAAAGAGAAGAATGACAGAGATATCACCAAAATACAAAACGTCAGATGCATGTGGTGTGGCACACTCATATCCTGGATGTCAGGTCCTGCGGGTGTTTCTACACGTCTCTGCTTTTGTTTATGCCTGTTCTCTACATGTGTGCTGCGCTATATTTGCATTACTTTCATTTTTTGTTGGGTATTTATTAGGGTGTCATTGTGTTTCCCTCATCTTTTGTTTGTCTGTTGCTCTCGGGGTCTTGATCCCCTGTGATAGCATCCACTGTCCTGCCATTACAGCAGCTGATAGGGTCGCACACCAAGTTGCCAGCGCATGGCACTCTATGACCAGACTGGCACCATTTGATGCAAGAATGAGTTTCACAAACAGAGCTTGTTTGAGTTTAATAAAAAAGAAATGTGATCAGCAAAACAATTCACTTCTGAGCAAATACATTTAAGAATTTGAGAATGTCCATCCACTCACTAACTTATATCTATCTGAAGTGCTCCAGCCATACTTGTGTAAAGGACGAGTGACACAAACATGGCAAAAAAGGTCCTAAAAGTCCCACAAAAGAGGCCAGGACTTTCACCGCCCTGTCCAGATGTAGCCTTACTACTAAGCAGCCAGCCCCTGAAGCACAACTGGCAGGCTGTGTGGCCTGCAAAGGCCCAAAAACGGGGAGATGACTTTAAAATTAAAACAAAAAGAAACATTCAAAGTGTATACGAGTGAAAATGCTCTTCAAGGGAGAGGAACCGTAAAATCTGTGGCACCCAAAAGGGTGTCAAATAATTAAAAACATTAAAACCAGTAAAACATTTTAGCTTATTTTGGCATTTTGTTGCGCTCCTTAAATATCTTCTGTCTACAGTCCATCACCATCTGGAATGAGAAACGTGCTTCAAGCTACAAGATTCCCGATTGGTAATTCTCTTACATTAAGCTACTTTTTTAGTTATTATTATTATCAGCTATTTTATAATTCTATTATGATTCAAATTATTGCATTCATTTAACATAGTTATTATTTATTTATAAATTCACATTATTGGTATTACCCTTTTATATGCTTCTTGAATCCCCAGTCTTGGAGTTTTGCAACTAAGCACTTCACTACATATTGTACTGTAAGCATAATTTGTATGTGACAAATAAAACTTGACTTCAGTACCGGCCAGTGCTACCAAGTCAATGCAGAGGACTGAAGATGCAGCAGCATCCCTGGTGGTCAACTAGATGAGGTGGGCTCACGTCCCTCCTCCTCCTCCTCCTCTCAGATCACTATATTGGCTCACTGCGGCCGCACGTATGAAGTTCAAATCATTGATGACTGCCTACTGAGTAGTTAATGGGTCATCACGTAGACATATGGAGACACCTTGCTTGGTCTTGTGCTCCTTCTCGAACACTCAGGTAGGTCTGCTGATGCCACCCTCAGTCCAGACTCTCTAGCGGGTGGAATGAGCTGCCCACCTCTATTTAAATTTCTGACTTCCTCAATGGGTTTAAGAAGCGTTTGAAGAGGCTTGTGTTTGGTGGATTTCTGTCTCACTGATATAAGTTTTTAGGTTCTTGTAAGTAAGGACGTGTAACTTGTTCTGAGCTCTTCACACGTGATGATCAATTCTGTCACCATGTCCTGTGACACTTACTTCCTAAACAGTCCACCCGGCTGATGTTTATTCGATTATGTTGACTTGCTTTTAAGTTACTTTGGACAAAAGTGTCTGCTAAGCAAATAACTGTAATGTAAGAATGTCCAAATTTAATGAGTACAGAAGAAGTACGGCCTTGACTGTCCTTGCATGAAGAGGTCTGCACGATGACATTTTCAGAGGACATGTTTTGTGGCCCTGGCCCCCACTAAAATTAGATACCTGTGGGCTAAGAGACTGATGGCTTCTGACTTAAACTGCTCACCCTGGGTTATTTACATGGAAGGTCGTGTGACCCTGCCATGGCGGTACTGGGGCTGCACGTGACGTCTAGCAATCCTATGAGCCAGAAAGGGTGGGCGTGGACCTGAGGGCCCCTGTTACGATGCAGGTTTTGCAAGATTCGCAGAATTACGTCGTTAAGTTCCTTATGTGTGACCGAGTTGTTTATTTAGTAGGCACCGTTCACCTTTAACAAGCGACAGACGACACCACATATGTAAGGCGGAACAAAAAATCAGCCGAGCACGAATTTTTGCGGTGACCGACAACGCGTTCGTTCAACTGCACGCAATTTCTCCCGGGAACTAAGGGGGCCGTCACGGTGCTCACCTGCATAAGCTGAAGGGGCGACATCCCCCCACTGATCCTCCTCTTTGATGTCCAAAACTCTGTCGATGGACTTCTGGGCTGTGCTCAAAGCCTGCTTGGCAAAGCTTGACAGCTGTGAGGCGTTAAACCAGCTCATCCTGGCCTGCGCGTAAGCCAGCGGCGACTCTCGACCAGGCCTCAGTATCGTACGGGAGACGACTGCTTCATGGTCCCCAAAACACTCCGTCAACAACGCGTCTCCCTACATTGCACACGTCAATGCGGACTACCGAAAATTCGGTTCGCTACCGGGGAGGCAATCCCGTCTTGTTTTGACGCAAATTAGCAAGTACTTCCGTTCCACGTAGCAATGCAATGTGAGCTTAGAGAAGGCGGGGCTCGGGCCAACTACTTCCTGCTCCCAGAAATCTATCAAAATAAAAGTCTCTGTGGCCTATTTCTCCATGTTGTAGTAGTCCGTGGTAAAAGCTTGTATTCTTAATATATCAGTGTAGTTATTTAAAAGTAGGCGGAGTCCTATTCTGTTTATTGTTGCCTGCTGGTGACGCCACGCAAGGGTCCGGCTTGACTCGCGGAACTTGGAGGTCGTTAAACCCTTTCAACAGCTTCGGGCCCACTATAAGTGCTTATTATCTTTATATCTACAGTTCTATCATATACTGCTGTCTGTCTATCAGTTTATTAATGTTTCCATTATATAGTGCGAAGGTCTAACTATATATCTATTTAATAGTGCTTTTTAGCTGTCTGTTATACAGGGTGGTCCAGATCTAATTATGCAGATCCAGATCGTCTGGGTGACTTTGATTTATGCGGGGACGATTCCAGTTCGGCGCAAAAACGATTCTTCATGTCGTCAGTTCGGATTTTACAGGTGATTTTCTATGTAATAAACTTAAGTTATAGCGTAATGAAAATTGCATAATTAGATCTGGACCACCCCATATATAGTGCATTTCATATCAATCTATTTAACTAAAATGAAGAACAAAATGTTGCTTTGAAATTAATTATTTTAAGTCAAGAAACAAGAGATAGAGACAAAAACTTGGGCCAAAATTCAGTAGTCCTGCACTAAACATATCAGAATAACCCATAACAGCGACGCTTACCGTGAAACTTCAAAAAGGAAAATGTGTTTTCTATCAATTCCCTTATCTTCTAATAAAAAAATGAGATCATTTTTTCAAAGTAATATTTTAACCAGTCCATCCATTATGAACAGTCTCAATGGGAGAATTTTATTGCAGATTTTGCCTGGAAAAAAGTATGGACCGTAATACTCCCTAAATATCTAATTATAATCAAAGCCCGAGAAAATGGCCTTCTTCTTCCCACATTGCAGTGTTTTGGACAGATTAGCCCAGGTTTGTCAAAGGGAAGTTTACTGAAGATTTCTGTTTGCTTTTTACAGAACTGCGGAGAGGACATCACTTACTGTTCATGCACACGATAAATAATTTATGTTTTACTTAAAGCGCTTCCTTGATTTAGTTGATTCTTTCGCACTCCGTGTTCATCCAGCGATATTCAGACAGTCTTACTGCGCCTTGCCACTCATCAGCCATAAAGTGAAAAACTTCTTCGTCGGTAGAGTCCCTTAAGCCTGGGAATCCCTCGAAGCTGCCGCTCGCTCAGTGATGTCCCGTAAGGCAAGAGCAGTGCGGCTATAACTAGTTCCCCGATCACAAGGTAGCCTTATCCCGCTACAGGACCCTACCCATTAGGCTGTCCGAATACAAGCCGGGCTACGCATTTCCTAACTCAAGGGAATGTCTTCTATCTCTTGTCATTTCTTTCTTTTTTTGTGTGCCCTGTTCAATTACAAAATTGTTTAAATATGGAAATTATATTCTGCTATATCATTGTGTATATGTTTGGTTGTATTATGTATTTTATATATACATTGTACTTTTGCTATTCATAAATAGACTAAAATATTAAACCAAAAAAACTAACTTGAGGTACGCAACGTACCCACGAATGGCAGATCGTTGCCACGATTTTTCTTACTACCCGCCCACTTGGTTTTTAAAAGAACTCCTTCTGGATTTTTATAAGTTTAAATGATGTAATGAGAAAAATATTAATGTAATTAATCTTATTATATTGGCAAAATTTTATATTCATAAATCTGTTATGAATCAGAAACATTTTGTTTCTTATATTCCAAAATAAAGTTTTTAATGTTTTCCTGTAAGATTCTCTAATGTACCCTCGGCGATCTATTTCCTGTTATGTTCTCTATTACTGTAATTGTTTTTTTTTTCTTTTTAATAACAATAAAGATTGGAAAAAAAAGCCCTTAATTGTGTGCCTGCATTTCCGCCCCTCAGTGGAAGGGGCGGGACTCTTGACTGATCTATGCAGCTAATTGGGTGGCTTCGGTCCAGGTCGGCTATTTTGGTGACGTCACGGCAAGTTTCCTGTCATGGCATCCTTCTTACCGGCGCCGGTTCGGGTTGAAAGATAAGAAATCAGCGGAGTTTGCGTGTGAAGCCGAAAGCTCACAACGTCACGGGAGTGGCCGGACTTCGGGCGAAATCGGAATGAAGCGCTAACGGGATCTTTTCCGAGCTGGGCACCCTGAAGCGTCGATGGGCAGCGGCAAAAGCAGCGGTAACGGCGGCGCCCCAAGCAGCGGTACTCGGTTTAGTCTCTTTTTTATACTTGATTTTTGCATTTGCTGAGTAGAAGGGGTCCGGTGTGCAGTTGTGATAAACGTGATGTGAAAAAGACCCCCCCCACACACACACACACACCCCAGGAGGGTGGGTCCGGGTGCGGGTTTTATTCTGGTCCTGATTATTTGTATGTTATGTTATTTTCTTCAAATGAAATCATTAAGTTAAACAAAGTACAAAAGCCACAACATAGTCTTCAGCCAACAGCTAATAAACCTTGGACAATGTAGCTGTAAATAATTCATCAGAGGCTTTCTCTCCCGGGGGTAGCAGATCCTTGAAGTTAAACTAATTTCATCTTACTGACATATTTAAAAAATTGTGCAGCTTTAGCCAATATAAAAACAATACTTTCAGAAGTCATTCAAATTGTTATTTATACTAATGAACTCGCAATCTGAAAGCGTCTGCCGAGACGAATTCCGCTGTGAATTACCGTTACTCGGCGGTAAACTCCAGGGCTACCAAACCATCATCACTGAGCCACTGAAGGATTTGTGGTGGAAGATTGATGGACGAAGCTGCGAGAAATTATTTTTTTTTGTGTTTGTTTAACAAAACCTGTTTATTTGAACCCGGGACAGTTGTGTCTGGGGTTTGAGGATCTGCGACGCCGCCTTCAGGGCACAGAAGCACACGCACTGAATTCTATGCAATACTGCATTAAATTTGAATTTCCTAGAACTCTCTCCGATTTTTCACAACCCAATGTGTTTTTGCGTATTGCGCCTGATATTGCTGTTCAGTTTATTGTGTGAAGGCTACGAAATGTTTAAGCTTTACTGTCCTTACACTGCAGTACCACCATATATTTGTAAACTGCGTGCTGCGGAACCGGTGATTAGCGCTTAATTAAATAAATTATGGAGCATTTTACCATGTTTTCAATTTGAGGCAAACACATTTCCAATTTTTCAATATTTACACTATTATAATTCCGTTACTTATAATTATAAGTCTGTCCATGGGCGGCACGGTGGCGCAGTGGTAGCGCTGCTGCCTTGCAGTAAGGAGACCCGTCTGGGTTCGCTTCCCGAGTCCTCCCCGTGTCTGCGTGGAGTTTGCATGTCCTTCCCGTGTCTGCGTGGGTTTCCTCCCACAGTCCAAAGACACGCAGGTTAGATGCATTGGCGATTGTAAATTGTCCCTAGAGTGTGTGCTCGGTGTGTGTGTGTGCCCTGCCCGGGATTGGTTCCTGCCTTGCGCCCTGTGTTGGCTGGCATTGGCTCCAGCAGACCCCTGTTTTGCCCAGAGGGGACTGGTCAGGTGGTCTCATGGTCTGGAATCCCTACAGATTTTATTTTTTTCTCCAGCCGTCTGGAGTTTTTTTTTTGTTTTTTCTGGCCATTGGACCTTACTCTTATTCTATGTTAATTAATGTTGACTTATTTTATTTTCTTATTGTGTCTTTTATTTTTCTATTCTTTATTATGTAAAGCACTTTGAGCTACTGTTTGCATGAAAATGTGCCATAGAAATAAATGTTGTTGTTGCTGTGTTCGGATTCAGCGGGTTGGAAAATGGATGGATGGATGGATGGATAGTCTGTCCATGCATTCTTATCTTGATTTTTATATTGCACAGATATGTAATGAGCACATTGTGTCAAAAGCTGTCTCTGGTTTACAATTCTTTGTAAGGCTTGGTTTATCTTTAAACAGGAATTGCCTGAGCCGCTGCTGCCTTACCCGGGCTCCCATTATGGTGTCCCCTTCATGGTTCGGCATGCTGGTGTTGGCAGCCTTTGTCCTTTTCTTTGAGTGGATTGCAGTGGACTCGGGAGACTCGCCTTCCTCCGATACTGAAGAGGCCCTGAAGAAGCCTCTGTTCAATTACAGCAGCGTCAGTCTACCAGACGAACATATCAGCTATTTGTTTCGTAACAACCTGACCTTGGCCAAAATCTGTGAAAGTGATTCCCTTTGTCCGTTTAAGGTAAGTGCAGCCCGTTTGTTACAGGCATTCTTCTTTTCCGTGGTGTTCCCTTGATGATCCCTGTCTCACTTGTAAATTGTGTCATGAAGCCATTGTCTTGTGTCTCTGCATGTGAAGCAAAAGATTTTCTGGGTCACAGTTTAAATATCAGAGCATGTAGCGCTGGCGCACTCGGCACCAAACAGAGCAGCCCAAAGTTGCCGGAGCTCTCGTCTGATGGGCAGTGACCTCCCATTGGGGTTTGAACACATTGGCCACCACGGGCTTTAAAAAAAGGCTCGGCGTGTAGTGATACTATCAAAGAAAGTGGCTCTCAGCTCTATGTAATGATAAATATGAGGTGTGGCAGAAAGTAACGAGACTGGCAACACTGCAAGCGACCTGGCACCGCTGCGCTGTTGTCCTTGATAGAGCCCGTGTATCAGTGCCCTCCCATAGCTCAGTGCGAGTTTCAACTCCTTCCATTAACTACGTGATTTTTGTGACTGCTATTAGCGAAGTTGTCGTTTTGGTTGTGCGTCACGCAAAATGGAACAGCGGAATTTGGAGCAACGTTGTGCCATTAAACGGCAAGTGTGACGTTTGAAAAGTTAAAACAGGCCTATGGGGAACCTTCTTTATCCCGAGCTCAAGTTTTTCGCTGGCACAAATCATTTTTGGAAGGCAGAAAACACGTTGAAGATGAACACCGTTCAGGGAGGACTTCAACTTCGAAAACTAATGAAAACATCGAGCGTGTGAACACTCTTGTGAGATCAGACCGTCGTTTAACATTAAGAATGTTGAGTGAACAATTACATTTGAACAGATTTACCGTTCATCAAATTTTGACTGAACATTTGCACATGTGAAAGGTCTGTGCCAAAATGGTGCCGAAAAACTGCCCTCTCCATAACAGAATATTTGACCTCAAAAGGCATTCCTGTGGTTCCCCAGCCCCCTTATTCACCTGACCTCAGTCCGTGGGACTTTTTCCTTTTTCCTAAACTGAAAAATGTCCTCAAAGGACGTCATTTCGGGACTTTAGAAAACATCCAAAAGAGTGTAACGGACATGCTGACGACCATACCGGTTGAAGACTTCCAGCGCTGCTACCAACAGTGGGAACAACGTCTCCATCGGTGTGTAGCTGCCCAAGGTAACTACTTTGAAGGGGATAGCATTGATGTTTGAAAAAAAGAAAAACTTTGGTAAATAAAAAATCAGTCTCATTACTTTTCTGCCACACCTCGTAGATAGACAGATACTTTATTAATCAACTTCATTTTTAATTTGCTGTATAATGTTCCTGCTTTCATATACGAGGGGCGCTGAATTATTAACAGGAATTTGTGAACTGCACTTTATTGATTAAAATACAATGAAATGACTTGCTCCCTATTTTTCTACGTAGTCTCCTGCCACTGCAATCCACTCGTTCCAGCGCTCAGGATGCTTCTTAATCCCCGAAGAGTAGAAGTCTTTGGACTGCATGTTGATCTGTTCTTTCACCGCGTTAATAACCTCCGCATTCGACTAAATATCACCCCTCCTAAAACTCCCTTAAGTGGACTGAAGGCACGAGAGCCCCTCTCTGAACGACTTGTACCAATCATACACTCCTCCCCAAACTGATGTTTAAGTCTGGAATAAATCTGAGATGGAACGACTCCTTCATTTGCCGGACGTTTCATAATAATCCGCTGCGCAACACCCCTGTGTACCTCCTGCTGCGACATATTGATTACAGCTGACGGGAAGGGGAGAAAGAGCAGCAGCAATACTAACAGCAGCTTCAGACGTGCGTGTGTTTGTCCAGCGAGTCACGTCTACCTTGCACTTTTTCTAAGACCGGAGCCTGAGATTCCTGTTAATAACTGAACGCCCCTCGTATACACGCAGGAGCAGCGCCGGGGTAGCACTGCTGCCTCACAAATCAAGGAGACTGCGGTTCATGTGCTCCCCGTGTTCAGGTGACTTTCCTCCCACAGTTCAATGACATGCAAGAAAGATGAATTGTTATCGCTAAATTGACCCTAATGTGTGTGTGTGTGTGTGTGTGTCACTCCCCCCAATGACTGTTCCTTCCCTGTGTCTGGGATGGGCTTCAGATTCCCTGCCTCAACCCTGCTTAGGATAAGTAATAAGAGGAGAGCATGTGAACAGTCAAACAATTGGGGTTCCAGGACGGCTGCTTTGTTTAACAAAGATCAGAACTCCATTATTGGGAGGCCAAGATACATAAATTAAAAGACCATGAGGTCCAGTACAAGTGCAGGCCTTTTTTAGCCAGTAAAGAGAGCTTCTTTGTGGGAGGCCAGTCTGCCTTTGAAGCTTGTTCTGTAATAGATAGATACTTTATTAATCCCAAGGGGAAATTCACATACTCCAGCAGCAGCATACTGATAAAGAACAATATTAAATTAAAGAGTGATAACAATGAAGGTATAACAGACAGACAATAATTTTGTATAATATTAATGTTTACCCCCCCGGGTGGAATTGAAGAGTCGCATAGTGTG
The DNA here is from genome assembly GCF_016835505.1 of Polypterus senegalus. Taxonomy (NCBI): domain Eukaryota; kingdom Metazoa; phylum Chordata; class Cladistia; order Polypteriformes; family Polypteridae; genus Polypterus; species Polypterus senegalus. Next base: position 4,126,534 of record NC_053165.1, on the reverse strand, counting down.
GGGTCTCCTCAGTCTGTCGCTGAAGCTGCTCCTCTGTCTGGAGATGATCCTGTTCAGTGGATTCTCCATGATTGACAGGAGTCTGCTCAGCGCCCGTCGCTCTGCCACGAATGTCAAACTGTCCAGCTCCGTGCCTACAAGAGAGCCTGCCTTCCTCACCAGTTTGCCCAGGCGTGAGGCGTCCTTGTTCTTTATGCTGCCTCCCCAGCACACCACCACGTAGAAGAGGGCGCTCACCACAACCGTCTGATACATAGCATCTTATTGCAGATGTTGAAGGACGCCAGTCTTCTAATGAAGTATAGTCGGCTCTGTCCTCTCTTACACAGAGCATCAGTATTGACAGACCAGTCCAGCTTATCATCCAGCTGCCCTCCCAGGTATTTATAGGTCTGCACAGTCTACTTTGATGATCATGGGGTCTATGAGGGGCCTGGGCCTCCTAAAATAGACCACCAGCTCCTTGGTTTTGCTGGTGTTCAGGTGCAGGTGGTTTGAGTCGCACCATTTAACAAATGGTTAATGGACTCTGACTTCAGTTCAGCACATTCCTGAAATGGCAAATGGACCAGAAGAGGCAGGACTTTCTGGGAGTGAGGCTGAAGTAACGCCAAGGTTCTTCCAGGGTATCATCCTCCACTCCAGAGGAAAAGAAGTCACCAATTGTGTCTCACCTTTGTCCTTCCCTGTGACCCCTCCTTGGTTAGAGCCAGTACAATGCCGCTAGGCTAAGGTTCTTGAATGTACATAAATATATAAAAATATAATTGTCTTGTGATTTACTCCTCAAATATCCGTCCCCATTTCCGAGTATTTGAGTAAGTCGAGGGGAGACCACTCACAATTTTTTTTTTTTACTTCACGTTTACATAAATGACTCACAGTTCAAAATTCTGCCTTTTTTTAATTAACAGGAACATCTAAAGAAAATGCAGTCTTGCTGGGGGTACGAGAAGACTTGCCAGCCCGAGTACAGATACAGCTACCCCGTGTGCTCCGTTGTGGATGGCGGCTGGTATGTTCTCCATTCTCCGCAGTGCCACCTGCGTCCTGGAGTGGTATTACACACTTTATAATAGAGTCCGGATGGTGGTCCTCAGATGCCTGTGTATGGCAATGTGTAAAATAGGTGCACCGTAAATGAAACTACTCTTCTATACATAATTGCTGGTTTTCCTTTTTTTGTTTTTCTAAGCATGGTTTCAGATATGGTCGTCATTTAAATTTGCTTCTTGCAGAGTTTTACTTCATTACTTATACATCACAGTGTGAAGCTCCAGCAGGATTTCAGGAAAGCCCTTTAAAATCGAGGTCGCCAACTCCAGTCCTGGAGGACCACCGTGGCTGCAGGTTTTCATTCTAACCCTTTTTTTTTTAATGAGTGCCTTGTTTGTGCTGTTAATTAACGTTTTGTGAATTCATTTTAATTGAATTGCTTTTTAAAGATTTGCTCTCCTGAATTCCTTCACCGGTCCTCTGAATTACTTCATTTCTTTCCTTAAAAGGCACCCAAACAGAAATGAAATGTGAAGTGAGTGACCAACAGACCAATTTCACTCCAACCAGCTGCTTAATGAGGTGCCGAGTCTTGTCGTTCATTAAACTCGTTCTTTAATTCTGTGGCTTCTTGCTGCTCTCGTGGTGCATTAGCAGACATTTCCGAAACTGCTGATTTTCTCTTTCTAAGAGCGCCGTTAAAATGTTTTGAGGACTTGAGCAGACCGAAGCTCCTGAGACCTTCAACTTTCTTTATGTTCAGATATTGTATGATGGACACCAGTTGTTTTGTATCTCATTTATTCTTTGGCTGCTAATAAAGGAAAAAGAAACAATTAAGGGGTCCGTGTCTTCAAGAGCAAATCAAATTAGTTCAAAAGAAGTTAATTAGTAACACGAACAGGAGACTCATTAAGGAAAGGGTTAGAATGAAAACCTGCGCCCAGGTTGGTCCTCCAGGACTGGAGTTGGTGACCCCTGCTTTAAAACCAACTGTGTATTCCAGAAACATACAACATCCTCTTTAGATAAGAAACTCTATTTATGGGAAGTTACAATTAAATACAAATAACATATCTATGTGTGTGATTTATTTTCCTTTTTTTTTTTTTTTTTTATATAAACAGGGTTAATTCAATTTCAGCCGCACAAGAACTTTTCTGGAAACAAGCAGACTTTGGTTATGTCCGGAAAAAAATGGACCAAATGAAAGTGTTATGTGAACCCCAGAAACCAGTAAGACATTTTATCCAAACTGTTGCTACCTGTTTTCACTGTTAAATAGAAATTTAGAGCACGATAAGAACAGGCCATTCAGCCCAGCGGGGCCGTCCATCCTGTCCACCTGAATACGTGAGACTCCATCAGAGTCTAAAATGGAAATGCCAAGAAGTGCAGGTATGGAGGTATGAAGTGCAGGGTCCTCGCTGTTTTCATTGCTTTTCTTTCTTTCTGTTTGTTTGTACTTGCAGCCCTTGTTGGTGTTGTCCTCATAAATTCATTGCAGGCGTCGCTTTCAAATATGCCACTTAAATAACTTCTTGGAAACCAAAAGAAAGCAATGCATAAAAACAAACAAACACAAAATAACGTGACCACTGTAATATAATAAGCAAAAATTTTAAAATAAATCTCTATTGTATATTAAGGATTAACTTTGCCCCCTGCCCGCTTCGCTTGCCAACCCCCCAGCCTGCACTACACGCCAGCCACTTTGCATCTCTGTCACTTACGTACAGTGGTGTGAAAAACTATTTGCCCCCTTCCTGATTTCTTATTCTTTTGCATGTTTGTCACACAAAATGTTTCTGATCATCAAACACATTTAACCATTAGTCAAATATAACACAAGTAAACACAAAAAGCAGTTTTTAAATGATGGTTTTATTATTTAGGAGAAAAAATCCAAACCTACATGGCCCTGTGTGAAAAGTAATTGCCCCTTGTTAAAAAATAACCTAACTGTGGTGTATCACACCGGAGTTCAATTTCCGTAGCCACCCCAGGCCTGATTACTGCCACACCTGTTTCAATCAAGAAATCACTTAAATAGGAGCTGCCTGACACAGAGAAGTAGACCAAAAGCACCTCAAAAGCTAGACATCATGCCAAGATCCAAAGAAATTCAGGAACAAATGAGAACAGAAGTAATTGAGATCTATCAGTCTGGTAAAGGTTATAAAGCCATTTCTAAAGCTTTGGGACTCCAGCGAACCACAGTGAGAGCCATTATCCACAAATGGCAAAAACATGGAACAGTGGTGAACCTTCCCAGGAGTGGCCGGCTGACCAAAATTACCCCAAGAGCGCAGAGACGACTCATCCGAGAGGTCACAAAAGACCCCAGGACAACGTCTAAAGAACTGCAGGCCTCACTTGCCTCAATTAAGGTCAGTGTTCACGACTCCACCATAAGAAAGAGACTGGGCAAAACGGCCTGCATGGCAGATTTCCAAGACGCAAACCACTGTTAAGCAAAAGAACATTAGGGCTCGTCTCAATTTTGCTAAGAAACATCTCAATGATTGCCAAGACTTTTGGGAAAATACCTTGTGGACTGATGAGACAAAAGTTGAACTTTTGGAAGGCAAATGTCCCGCTACATCTGGCGTAAAAGGAACACAGCATTTCAGAAAAAGAACATCATACCAACAGTAAAATATGGTGGTGGTAGTGTGATGGTCTGGGGTTGTTTTGCTGCTTCAGGACCTGGAAGGCTTGCTGTGATAGATGGAACCATGAATTCTACTGTCTACCAAAAATCCTGAAGGAGAATGTCCGGCCATCTGTTCGTCAACTCAAGCTGAAGCGATCTTGGGTGCTGCAACAGGACAATGACCCAAAACACACCAGCAAATCCACCTCTGAATGGCTGAAGAAAACAAAATGAAGACTTTGGAGTGGCCTAGTCAAAGTCCTGACCTGAATCCAATTGAGATGCTATGGCATGACCTTAAAAAGGCGGTTCATGCTAGAAAACCCTCAAATAAAGCTGAATTACAACAATTCTGCAAAGATGAGTGGGCCAAAATTCCTCCAGAGCGCCGTAAAAGACTCATTGCAAGTTATCGCAAACGCTTGATTGCAGTTATTGCTGCTAAGGGTGGCCCAACCAGTTATTAGGTTCAGGGGGCAATTACTTTTTCACACAGGGCCATGTAGGTTTGGATTTTTTTCTCCCTAAATAATAAAAACTATCATTTAAAAACTGCATTTTGTGTTTACTTGTGTTATATTTGACTAATGGTTAAATGTGTTTGATGATCAGAAACATTTTGTGTGACAAACATGCAAAAGAATAAGAAATCAGGAAGGGGGCAAATAGTTTTTCACACCATTGTATGTGGATTTCACTTTCACCAAACAACAAATCTTTTATTTCTCACAGATACGCCTCTTCATTGGGGAGAAACACAACTTTTTCCCTGATGTTAACACAGATTAGACAATCTACAAGTCTCTGACTTCACGTTTAAATCTGAACAATATATTCAATCTTGTTTCCTCCCACAGTCCAAAGACATGCAGTGGCGATCCTAAATTGTCCCCAGTGTGTGCTTGGTGTGTGGGTGCCCTGCCCAGGAATTTGTTCCTGCCTTGTGCCCCATGTTGGCTGGGATTGGCACCAGCAGACCCCCGTGACCCTGTAGTTAGGATATAGCGGGCTGGATAATAAATGGATGGATGGATATTTGATCTCTTTTCGCTGTTCTGTTATTTCACCGAGTAATAATTTCCGTTTGTTTGCGCTAATGCGATCTCTACTGTCATTTTATTTATTTTGGAGACTTTTGAATTTTCCTACTTTCATTATCTCTAACCTGCTGTGCATGTGTATCACGCCAATGTTCATGAATTCTTTACGACGTTCTACTTTGTCATCTACTCTTTGTCTTTTATTTTCGGCCCTGGGTGTAGTTGGATCTCTTGGCACAAAGTCTTGTCTAGTGGGACGTGAAAGTATCTCTCTGAAAGGTCTTGTCTCGTCCCAAAATGTATTTATATAATAGAGAGATGTTTCATCAGCTGGTTATATACAGCGGGGAAAATGAGCCTTGAACATGTCAACGTTTTTTTTTTTTTCCTCAGTAAATATTTCTAATGGGGCTATTGACTTGACATTTTCACCAGACATCGGTAACAACCCAAGTAATCCACACATACAAAGAAGTCCATAAATGAAATTATGTGTAATAAAGTGCAATGACACAGAGAATGAGGTTTGAACACATTTACTGAAATGTATTCAATGTTTAGTAGAAAAGCCTTTGTTGGTGATGACAGCTTCAAGACGCCTCCTGTATGGAGAAACGAGTCGCATTTATTGCTCAGGTGGGATTTTGGCCCATTCTTAATTCCACACACACTGTCTTCAAATCTTGAAGGTTCTGGGAACTCTGATCTTCAGTTCTTTCTGTAGATTTCCAGTGCGATTCAAGTCAGGTGACTGACTGGGCCATTCTAGCAGCTCGATTTTCTTTATTCTCTGAAACCAATGAAGAGTCTCCTTGGCTGTGTGTTTGGGATCCTTGTGTCTTGCTGAAATGTCTCTCATTGTGTCATCTTCAGCATCCTGGTAGATGGCAGCAGATTCTTCTCAAGAATATCCTGCTACATTTCTCCATTCGTCCTTCCTTCAATTCTATGGAGTTGGTTCACTGGTGGTGTGATGTTTGTGAGGTGATGTGTAGTGCAGTGCCATTTCTCCTCCAAAAACATAGGGCGTGTGATGACATCCAAAGAGTCCAGTTTTGCTCTCATCTGACCAGACTCCCAGTATGCCATTGGCTTGTCTAAATGCTGTGCAGCAAACGTTTTCTTCAGCAGTGGAGTCTTGAGCGGTGAGCGGTGTGCATACAGGCCATGGCGGCGGCGTGCATTACTTACTGGACCTGCTAATTCCCGGTCTTTCTGATGCCCTCACAAGTGGTCCTTGGCTCTTGGACATCTCTTCTGATTACTCTTTTGACAGAAATCTTGCGAGGAGCACCTGGTCGTATCCACTTCATGGTGAAGTGATGTTCTTTTAACTTCAGGATTGTGGCCCCAATGGTGCTCAGAAGTTTAGAAGTACGTCTGTCACCATTGCCATCAGTAAGGTCGTGAAGGTCCTGAGAGAGCTCTGTGCTTTGACCCATCATGAGATGCTTCTTGTGTGACTCCTCGAGAATGACAGGCCATCAATTAGGACTAAAGCAGCGGATATTCATTTGCACTGCCAGGCGGCTATCAGGATTGACAGACGTCAGCGGGTTTCTTGGCTTTCCAGGCCTTTTTGCACCTCCTGTTCTTGTTGTGTTCAATACTCTTTCCCTGTGTCATTCCACTTAATTTATGGACTTTGATGGGTTTTGATTTGTTTGTATGTGTGGATTACGTGGGTCGTTACCGATGTCTGGTGTAAATTTCATGTCACTGATGCGTTCGATTCTTATTTTCCCCGATGTACATACTGTGATGATTTATATATTATTAATGTTCACGGCTGCCCACCTCTGGTGTAGCACTTCATGGTCAGGTCGGTGTGTCTGTGGAGAGAGACGCTTACAGTTACAAGAAACGATAAGTGACCCTTCTGTAATTACCTGGAGTTCTGTATCGATTACAGCTGACTCCTCCAATCTCGTTTCCTTAATTGAAACGCCTTTCTTCAATTAGCTTTTGGAGAAGTCATTAACACGGAGGTTGACTTATTTTTTTTCCGGTCTGCACTGCAAATGATTTTTTCTTTTTGTGTCTTTATTGAGCGCACCAAGTACAGCGGTGTCTGCGTTATCAGTTGAATTAGGTTGTGTTTGTCTCAAAATGTGCTCTGATCTGTCAGTAATCAGTCCAGAAGTGCAGGACACTCCAAAGGGCTCACTTACAGTTTTTGGTAACTTTAAGACTTTCATTGTTGGTAGTCATTTTTGAATTGAATTGAATTTTACACAAGGGGTCTAATTTATATTTTTCTGCTTGGGGAACTCAAATTCTGGTTATAGTACTGATAATTATTTGAAACTGATTTCCAGTTTTCTGATGTCCGGTTTGCACATCCACACAGGTGTAGGTCCCGTGCTACGCTCTGAAAGGCGCATCTCACATATTATTAAGTGACTTCATGTTGGGCTTTCCACTCTTTTTTTTTTGCTAAAACCTGAACATTGCTGCCCTGCGGTGGGCTGGCACCCTGCCTGGGGGGTTTGCTTCTGCCTTGTGCCCTGTGCTGGCTGGGATTGGCTCCAGCAGACCCCCGTGACCCTGTAGTTAGGATATAGCGTGTTGGACAATGACTGACTGACTGAGCATTGCTGCATTAATTACCATTGAATGTCACAATTTACCTGTTACTATGTATTTGTATATTTGTTTTTCAGGAAGATTCATCTCTCGTATGTACCAGCTTGCTTCTGCATTGCACGGCATCAAAGCTTTATCTCGATTTGAGAAATCCAAGGAGAACCCAAGACAGGTCTCTCAATTCTCTTTCTAAATTTAACAAAACGGTTACATTTTAAACACAGTTTAGAAAATTTTGCTGTGGAATGCTTTAAGCGTTATCAATTCAATTTACCATCCGTTTTAGCCATTCTTTTTTTTTTTGTTTTCCTTTCCAAATTTTCTTCATGAGGCAATGGCTGCGCTGTCAGAATCTGACACAACAGAGCATCAGCCATACGACAGGCGCCTCCAAACTGCTATGGGAGATCAGAGAAGCCACCAGAAAATGTTTTAGGAAAAAAGAGACCGCAGAATAAATTAAGAAGATTAGCTTAAAGGATGAAGTTTAGTATTTTTCAGGTCTTCACATACATGCTATGTGTGCATTGTCCACGCAAAAGTGTGTTCCAAAGTCCAGCATTTTCTACAAATTAAAAAAAAAATTAAAAAATATGGATGGACAGCTATATCTATCTGTCCTGCACTGGTGCTTTACAATGGAGGCAATGGGGCACAAAGCACCGCCGTAAAATAAAGGCCTAAAACTCGCCGAGCACGGCCATCTTGAGTTTCAATATATGAAGACATGCCTGCCACGTTCCCACCTCAGTTTGTAACAACAAAAGGGATCTTGAAATAATCATTTCAGTACATTGTCCTGGTCCTCTTTTTCTCAAGTTAAGGATGCGTTGGTTTTCTTGTTGGCTTGACTGACTTCTCACATAAATATGGATGTGAATCGCAAAATCAAACCAACCCTGTGGCATGAAAAGCTGACTGTGATTTTTATCTTCCGAGAGTAACCGACAAGTTATTGAGGAAGACTGAGGTAGTGTACCCATTTCTTTTAAAATGTCTGAATCTCATTAAATTGGTGTTTCATTGTTGGAAAAATGATATGTATGAACAGGTTGACAATGTGTGTGCAATCGTAAAACGCAGATCAATACTCGACAACTGTCTTGGCTTGAAAAATTGGCATATTTGGCAAGTTTTAAGGCTTCCATTTTCTTGCTTTACCCTTGCCCTGTAAATTACAATATAAAATACCAATGCAGGCAAGATTTATAGAAATTTATAGAAAATGCTAGATTTTGTACGTATATGCCACATCTCTGAACAAATAACTTCAACTTAAAAAGTACCAAACTGGTCATTTATGGGCCAGCATAGTGAATGAATTAGAAACTACAAAAATTGTGCAATGCTACAAGCAATCAAAGAGTAGAATGTGCCTATAACTATCATACATTATCAAGAAGAAGTGCAAACGTGCTATAAAAACCTATCAGAAGAAAATTCCAAGTGTCTAAAGAAACATTTATTCTTGCTCTGACAATCAATTATTAGTCTTTTTTTTTTCAGATCAGAAAGAGAATTCCCAAGTGGAGCGTCCGTCGTGTTCCACATGGATTCCCCGTAGCAGCGCTTCTCGCCATCGCGTTTTCAGACTAGTCACAAGATTGTGGGTTCACTTCCCGAGCTCTCTGAGTAGTGAGATAATAAGCGCTATTTTAAAGTAAAGAATTATATTCATTCTTCTTATTCTTATTATTATTAGCCTCCATCTGTGCCAGCTGCATTACACTAAAACAGAGAACAGGTCACAACAGACGTGATTAGATTTAGCGGTACTAGATGAAGATCAGACTACCTTGCATTAGCCATCAGTGTATTTACTTGTAATTTATTCATCTTTTCACTGTTAATCTGAAAATAAACACCTAATTTTTTTTTTAAGTTTTGCCAACACTTACAATGTTACTTCACAGGAGTGAGAAACCATTTTTTCTTCCCTTTGCTTTAAAAAGTACATTTACTTGTTGGTGATCAAAGAGAACTTAACAACTTGTAGAAGCCATTTTGTTTTACGTTTCTTTATCGCAGATACAAGGAGGATTTTCTCCAGGATGGTGAAATTGGAGGGCACTGCAAGCTCAACAAGGCAGCCCTCCTTGCTGAAGGACAGCATAAAAGCCCACTGCAGTCTTGGTAAGCTCACTCTCACCCTATCAGCCCTCCACGAACTCCCTGATGATGTTCATCCACCGTAATAAATGGATGAAGTGTCTGTGTGTCCATCCGGCTGCTACATCTGTCACTCCAAAAGATGGCACATCACAAACATGTATAGTAATAAAGTGCATTGCACTTTTCATTCCAACAGATGGCGCATTACAAACCGCTTTTTTGACTCCAATACAAAGTGGCACAAAATGGAGACGTGTGTGCTGCAGATGGCAGCGCGGAGGTCTCTGTTGATCACCCACCTTTCATCCCATCATAGACGGGTAGCACAGTTAGCCATTAAAATACTAGTAGATGATATAGAGGACGCTTGTGTCCTGTTCGATTATTCCAATATTTAATGGGAGTACAGTACCTTGATATCTGAGCAGCCTTTACTTATTCACTCCTATGAGTGACGGATATCCGAAATCGCTGTGTAAATGACTAATTATATCATAATGAGCATTAGCTGTCTAAATGATGAAACCAGTTACTGCATGGCTCTTACCTTTGTGCAGGTCTTCTGAGCTGCTCTCCTATTCTGCACTTAAGCTTCACCCTTTTGAAAATGGAGAATGTGATCTAGTAGTTGAGAAGCCAGCCATTTTTATGAAACTGGACGCAGGTAAATCCTTTGTTTCTTCTGTCTTAGTGCTGAAAGTGGAGATTAAGCTGAAATGAGTCTCCGTTTTCATCTGTCATGCGCTTGTTGTTGTTCAGGATTGTGCCAATATTTCAGAAAACAGTCCAACGTATGAGATGAATGTTTAGTAAAGTGTATTGCGTGATTTATTCCTGCAGTAGTTCTCTTGAGTCGCAGATTATATTTGCCTAACAGTAGGTTATTACAATTGGATGAAGGCAGGGCCGGATTAAGGTGGCTGCAGCATTAGGCCCATTCCTGAAACAGGCCCAGATGAAAACAGACGAGAATTTTCCGGAAGCTGAACAGTTTTCCGTTGCTATGTTAACCTCAAAATAATTCTTAGAATGAAATTTGGAGTCCGACTTTCAGACACCTGGACACAGCGTTACTTATTACACAGTTACTGTTGTTTGTTGCGCTGTGACGTAACTAACGTCGTGGTGTTTATTGTTAACCGAAGATTTCAAGTTAATGCTATCAGTTTTACATTAAACAGTTTACTTAGTAATTTAGCTGCGTTTTTTTTGCAATATCTTGGGGATTCTTGCCACTTTATTATTGTTCAGTAAGTGCCACGTAGTCAATTTTTCACCTTGAAAGTTGGTTGTACAGTAAAAATCGATGGCTATTTAAATGGTTATCTGTAAAGGTGAAACCTCGACAGGATTCTGGTCCGTTATGAAATTTAAATCGTGGACAGATTTTTACCGTCAAGAGCCTGGACGGAGTCACTTTGACCCAATGTCTCTACAAATTCATTGTTTCTTACTCTGTTTCGTAAGAGAATTGCAAACTTTTGTGCATTAAGTGCACTTTTCAGACGGTTGCTATTGAATGTTGACGTTACGTAGTTTGATGTTCATCTCGAGTTGTTACGATACTACGTCGTTATTATTATTCATGTTCATTAAAGGCTGGCTGGTTGCGTCGCAAGTGATTAAGGCTCCTCGGTCGGTCTGAGGGCGCATGCGGCGAGTGTCGAGTGCACAGGCGCCAATGCCGAGAACAAATAGGCCTTTTTGGCGCTGCAGCATCAGGCCATCAGCAATTTCGTCTTAATCCGGCCCTGGATGAAGGTCACAGAATGTAATGGTAGCGATGAGACAAATGGCTGCTCTTTGTGATGAACGAGTCCTCGTAAAACTGAAATGCAAGCCAACCCCGCTGTCTCTCGATTCTCGATCTTTCTGTACAGACCGCAGGGTTTTCTTCATATGTAGAGCTGATGACAGACACCGGCCTCCACGTGCGAGGCGGTCCCGGATTTTCCTGTTTTAAGTCCGGTATTCGGCTCTGAAATGACCCCTGCCTTCTGTCCTGGGACGTTATTACACACGCTAGACTATAAAACAGGTGTTTATTAAATAAAAAAAAAAAGAAAGACAGAAAGGTGTATCAAGGACATATTGAATTAATATGCCGTTCCCAGACCACAAATCCAACTGGGGGATTAGATGGCCTTATCCTGGCAGGCACCACCCGTTAATGGGCCTCCTTGTGCCACTAAATTTGAGCTGAACAGAGGTGATGTGCAGATTACACACGGGCAGCCGCTAGGTGTGGCATCTGAACCACTATGGCGCACCGTACCTTGGTTGAAATGACCAGTTAAATATAAAATACTAGTTGGAAATGTTGTAAAAAAATCTATTGATCTTGGCACTTCATTCCTGGACCGTCTCCATCCTGGTGTGGATCAGCTCAAGGAGGTGGGAATCAAGAGGGAGCGGTTCGTTCGTATCCTGTGGGAACAAAGTGACGTGGATTAGGAGAGCAGGGTGTGATGAGTTGGCGAGACCACCGAGCGCTGGGACTGTAGCTCAGCCTAGCATGGAGTCTCGGCTTCAACTGTCAATCCCACTCTGCTGCCCTCCTCTTCATTTTTGTCTTTTTTTTTTTTTAATTTTGTGTTTCCTCACCTGACGGAAACTCGCATCCCTCACTGGCTGAGAACTTGAACTACACTGGCTTCTTTCATGCAGCAATTACAGAACATTATCTGTTGTCCGTTTATTTAAAAACTACGCGAGGAATTGAAAGCACCCAGTTTGAAAATTAGAAGATAACTCGGATAACCCACAGGATCGATTTTAAAGGAATTTCAGAATCGGGTTGAGTTAGCAGCATTTTCCGTTCTCAGCGAAGTGAATCTTGATCTCATTTGTGAAATCATCCTGCCAGGTGAGAACAGACACACGCTACTTATGCTCTGAATAACTTTCACTGACTAAAAACCATTTAGATCTCCGTGAAAACCAAGAGCATGAGCCACCTTAGACACCTGAGTTTTAAACGTTGTAGTCGTGCAGGAGTTGATTTCTGCTCGCGGTGTCGGCCTTTTCCAACATGCACATCTCTCTGTTCATTCTGTTCCTGCTGTAGGAGTCAACATGTATCACCACTTCTGTGACTTCGTCAACCTTTACATCACCCAGCACCTGATCGGCTCCTTCAGTCGCGATGTCTACATCGTCATGTGGGATACGGTGAGTACTGCGCTCATCCTAGTCTTCATTTCTTGTTATCCTGCCTCTTCTGTTGTGCATCACAGTGGGAAATAAGGAGTCCAAAAATGGCGAGAGGTCAGCCGGAGAAAAAGCCGGAGAAGCTGGCGATCCCGGGCTATATTTGTATAGCTACTTTATTAATCCAAGGGGAAATTCAGATATTCCAGCAGCAGCACACTGATACAAAAAACAAAATTAAAGAGTAATAAAAATGCCTGAAAAAGGAGCCCGAGTTGCCTCGAAAGCTTCCATATCATAATCTTTTTAGTTTGCCGATAAAAGGCGTCACTTTGCTCAACTTTTCACTACATTTAATAAGCTTGAAACTAAGGCAGCAACTAGTTAATTCCTTATGCGTGTCTTTGAGCTGAGCTCCCGTGTGGCACTTTGTCGTAAGCCAACGACAACAACATTTATTTCGTTCGCACATTTTCATATAAATAATGTCGCTCAAAGTGCTTTACATGATGAAGGAAGAGAAAAAAGACAAAGTAAGAATTAAAATCAGAGAACACTAATTAACCTGGAATAAAAGTGAGGTCCGATGGCCAGGGAGGACAGAAAAAACAAAGAACTCCAGACGGCTGGAGAAAAAAATAAAATCTGCAGGGGGTCCGAGGCCACGAGACCACCCAGCCCCCTCTAAGCATTCTACCTAACATCAGTGACCTCGGTCAGTCCTCATGGTATTCAGGGTTCTCATGGAAGGACTTGATGATGACGGTCACGTGGACTTCTGGCCTTTAATCCATCAATGGAGGGACATCACGGTGCTTTGATCAGGTGAGGGAGTGCAGATCACAGAAAACCGTAAAAAGAACGTAAAAAGAACAGAAGAGAGAGTAGGGGTTAGTACGGTATTTGGAGCCACCATGAATAGTGATGATAATTAATTGAATACGCAGAGCATCAGGATTAAACTAAAATGAAGTTATGAGAAGGCCATGTTAAAGTAATGTGTTCTCAGCAGTGTTTTAAAGTGCTCCACCGTATCAGCCTGGTGAATTCCTATTGGCAGGCTATTCCAGATTTTAGGTGCATCACAGCAGAAGGCGCCTACCCGAACACCCGCCCGCCTGCCTGCCCGCCTGCCCGCCTCCCCACTTCTTTCAAGTTTAGCTCTTGGAGTTCTAAGCAGACCTTCATTTGAAGATCTGAGGTTACGATTTGTAATTTAAGATGTCAGACACTCCGATATATAAGATGGAGCAGATGATTATTTAAGGCTTTGTAAACCATAAGCAGTCAATTCTGAATGACACCGGTAACCAGTGTAGTGACGCTAAGACTGGTGTGATGTGCTCGGATTTTATTTTCTTTGTTAGGATTCTAGCAGCTCCATTCTGCACTCATTGCAAACGCTTTAGGTTTTTTTTTTTTTTTGGTGGTCCTGCGAGGAGAGCGTTACAGTAATCTAGTCGACCGAAAACAGAAGCGTGAACTTCTTTCTCAGCATCTTTCAATGTTATAAGACGTCTGACTGTTGTTATATTTCTTAAGTGAAAAAATGCTGTCCTAGTGATCTTATTAATATGCGATTTAAAATTCAGGTCCGAGTCAATAATGACCCCTAAATTCTTTACCTCCGTCTTGACTTTTAATCCTAATGCATTAAGTTTATTTCTAATAACCTCATTATGTCCATTATTGCCAATCACTAAAATTTCAGTTTTCTCTTTATTTAACTTGAGAAAGTTACTATTCATCCATTCAGAAACACAAGTCAGACATTGTGTTCGTGAATCAACAGAGTCGGGGTCATCAGGCGCTATTGATAAGTACAGTTGGGTGTCATCAGCACAGCTGTGGTAACTCATGTTATGCCCGGAGATAATCTGACCTAACGGAAGCATGGAGATCGAAAAGAGCAGCGGACCCAGGATAGAGCCTTGTGGACCACCATATAGAATATCAGGGGTCTTTGAAGTATAATTACCACAACTAACAAAGAATTTTCTACCTGCCAGCCGTGTTGCACTTCATGCTGGTTGCTCTGTGGACCTGAAGGCCCTCAGTTTTGTCACACAGAGTTCTCTTATATGGCTGCGAGGACAATAAAGATGACTTGACTTAAACTTGATGAGCCTGAACTCGCCTGTCTTGGAGTGAAGTATTCTCCCCACCATTACAACCACACTTCCCAATGACGTTTTTGAAAGGTCCTTTAGCCTGGATGTTAGTTTAGCTTTATTATAGGTATAAAATTTTATTAGGATCAAATAATGCACAATTTTTGTGTTGCCCCCTGAATTACAACTGCTGTCCCAGATTTCAATTTTATATATATTTTAAATTGGACCAATGGCAACCTACATGACTGGCAGACACACACAGGCAGGATATGATCTGGGAGTTAAAGTAACGTCTTTAGTGTGCAAAGGCAGATAAAAAACATTAAACGAAGCTGGAAAAATCAAAAGCCAGATAAGAGGGCGTTGCGACTTTATTTCTATGGCCCAGTTGTGCTACCCATCTAAGTAATGACAGCAGACCGCGGCGTTAACATTTCACTGTAAATGTCTGTTGTATGCCATTTGGTGTGGGATTTGTAAAGGCAGTGCTAATGTGTGTGCTGCTCCATCTGTTGGAATGGCAGAGACACAGCAACCGACAGACACTTTTCCTTTTATTAAGGACTTGACGGTTTTGTTATTTTTATCATTTTTCAGAGTTTCTATGAATATGGAGACCTCTTTAAAGAGACATGGAGAGCCTTTACTGAGCATGATGTTATTCATCTGAAATCCTTTGACTCTAAAAGGGTAATTTAAACTCTCTGATGTCTTTTATTATTTTTTTGTCTTCCTTTAAATTCCACATTACAATGTGTGTGTGTTTTTCTCTTTTCCTGTAGGTTTGTTTCAAAGAAGTCACCTTTTCCTTGCTTCCTCGGATGAGATATGGCCTGTTCTACAATACTCCTCTGGTGAGTTTCCTTAACCTTGTCCATGATATTGTATACAGTACTGTAGTTTGTATTATTGAGGGAGTGCGTCTCGCTTGAGGAGTGTCGGACTGCTGTTAACTCGGCTCTTTGTACATCAGTCTCAATCCTCCACCGCCAGCCATCTTTACACTGAGCTTGTTTTTGGGACTGAAGCTTTCTGTGTCTCTTTAATGGTCTCTTCTTCTTCTTCTTGTTGTTTTTTTTTTAAATATTAAATGGGAGGACACCGTTGGCCCCCTAAATTTTCTTTGGGCACCCTGTCATTCCTGCAATAGGTACAGCGTAGATTTGTAGATTCTTTTACCTTGCGTCTGGTCAAACTGCATCCAGATGAAAAATGAAAGGTTAGTCCACAGTTCCAATCATCCTCAGTCAGCCAGGGTCTCCTCTCCTGCACTGTGCAGCGTAATTCAAGTAGCCGTCAAGGCGCACACAAGTCAAACTGCCATTGGGCTTTGCATCAAACAAGCCCTCCTTTGGGATGTAAAACTCCGACTGGGAGCAGGCAGGCGGCTTATTGTCTTGAATACAGAAGTGAAATGTGACTTGACCACAGGAGAACGGCCCAGTCCTGTGCCAATGTGTGTGCCAGGCTCTCACAGCTCATGTCTGATTTGCAGATCTCGGACTGTTACAACAGTGGCATGTTCAGAGCCTTCTCTCAGCACGTCCTTCACAGGTTACGAATCCAGCAAGAAAAACCAAAGGTAACACAACTGGAGAGGTTCGTTTTTTTTCTTAAATTATTTTTCAAATGCATGGATAGACAAATATTCCATAATTGTTTTGTACTTAAATCACGTCAGGTTCTTACACAGAATCTGACTGAGAGTTATAAAGACATTGAGGGTAACTGGATTTGTTCACATACTGTATATTAAATGGTGTGGGGGCTGCTTATCAGTTAAAATGTGTCATTATTAGCGCTTTGTTCTAATGTCACAGCGTCATGACACACGAAGGTGAACACTTGAACCAGTTTGAGTCGAGTCCCAGACGTCTGTTAACTCGGAGCAGTTTTGTGCGTATGGGAGGCTGAAGTCCACGTTTGTATTTAAATGTGGTTTTCTTTTTACCAATCACACAACTTAATTACGAAGGCTGACAATGGCTGCACAGTGTGAGGCTCCTCTGAGGCTCCATGGATAAGAAACTGTGCACAGGAGATCAGCTCCTTTAATGAGAGCCATCGACACTCACTCACCTACTCGGAGTTTAGTTCACACCTTGGGACGGCCTGCCCGCCGCCTGCCCATCGCCTGCCCGCCCTTTACATGAGGGTGCCAGAACCCGACGTTAGATTAAGTGGGGTTGAAAATCAATTCATTTACTAGTTAGTAGTTCATTCTTATTTCAGATTAACTCTTAAAGGTGTCTGTTCAAATGTCTTGGTCATTTCCCTACGTTTTTGCTTCTTTCCACATATGTGTGTTTGAGCCTGATCAGATGCTTTGCTCGTTATTATTAGCTCTGAATTATTAAACTGAATTGCAATTTCTTTTTTCGATTTTGACCTTCGTGCGGTCTCGGGTGTCAGCACTTGAGCTGCTCTCTTGTTCATTTTTAATGGAGGACACCTTCCCAGCGGCTCAAAGCAGTCGGTGGCATTTCCTTCTAACTGTCGTGCCGTCCTTATTAACGTGTTTCCATAAGTGCAGATATGCTGGCCTGTTTAAAAACGCGTATTTACCTCAACAAGACGTCATATTGAGCGGACTCTTCTTTGATGATTAAAAGTGAACGGTTACTTTACAACTTGTTTTGTTTTGTTTCAGGAGAACAAAATCCGCGTCACTCTTTTATCACGCAGCACCGAGTATCGTCGAATTTTAAACCAGCAGGAGGTCAGTTGGGGGTCTTGTGTGCTTCCTCTCAGATGTGTTTGGTGACTCGGATCTTAGTGTGCGTGTCACAAGCATTCATGTTGTCTTAGAAATGTCACCTGCATGTACCATAGGTAGAGTATATACGGAAAGTACTGTTGTCATCAGGTTTACTTGTTTTATATGGAGAAATATTTTGGACAGAGATTAAAATGAGTGAATGCTTTGGAAGTAAATAAAGAAGAGATCATCAAATTGTGAGCATAAATAACTAAATGTGTCACCAAATTCTTTTTTGCTAATTTATTTGATTGCTTCTCTTAATATTCCTGCAATGTCCCATGAAGTGCAGCTTGAATTGAAAACTTAAAGCCGAGAGAGGGTGGGCTGTGGCGGCAACAAGAACACAGGGGCCCGAGAAGCGCTGGCACACGGCATAAGTGACCAAGTCGTGTGGCAGAGAGGAGGACGTTAGGGACCTTCAGACCTTGACGGGATGATTTTGGTAAACTGGATGGATGAGCTTGTTGTTCTCATGTTCTGCTACATTTTGTGTTTCAGCTAATAAACGCGATGAAGACTCTGACTTTTTTGGAAGTACAAGAAGTAGACTACAAATACAAGTAAGTTGTTGGATTGACAGTCCATAAGAAAAGCACTTTGGTTAATACATTCAAAGAAGCCGTTGTGTTGTACGCTTTGTTTTTGTCTGCTAAGTTACTGAAGGTGCCCCCAAATACGAGCGGCGTTCAAAAAGTTTTTCGCACTTTATTTATTAAGACTTTCAAAAACAAGTGACGTCACTTTTCTACATAGTCACCTTTGTTTGCGATGCAATTTTCCCAGCGTCGTACCAACTTTTTAATGCCCAATTACTACTCCTCCTGCCTTCACCGTCTCCAACGAAAATATCAAAAGTGCGGAGACTTTTTGAAAGTCCCTCGTATGTGCGATCGCCGAGTCTGGAATGTCAGTTCGGTTTCTGTCAGACTAAATCCTGTAACTAAAACTGAACAAGCGCCGGGGCGAGAGCAAAGGTTAATCGCGTTAGAGTCGACTTACCTCGGTGGAATTCTGAATACACGTTTTACACAATTTCTTTATGGGCCAAAACTTTCTAACACATGGCACTCTGTGGCTGAAATGCTAATATTAAGCAATTCCAATTTCAGCTTCATTAAGTTAAAAATCCCTTAAAGGATAAGTTTATTATTCCTCAAGCCAATGTTATTTCTTCACGTACATTTTGTATATCCATTTACCACTCGGAATTGTATTCTAAAGTTCTGCAAACTTAACAGTACATTTCTTGCCACTCTGGTGCTTTACAATGGAGGGTATAGTGAACAGAGGAGCAGCTTAAAGACTTACCGTCAAACGAAGACACGTTGCTGATTATTGATCTGCACCGTCCGTGTTTCTGATGAATGTTTGTGATCGTTTTATTATGCATTCCTGGTAGTCGGTTTTTGTCTTGTGGTAAGGAAACATTTTCTATGCGCTTGTGCAAATTCTCACATAAACACGGCAAAAGAAAACCACGTGGCACAAAAGATTTTACTGCGATTTGGTCTTTCGCTAGGAAGTGGAAAAGTTATTACTGCACAGAAAGTGCTGAGCTGTCGCGCATGGCCGTTCTTTTAAAATGGCCGATAACAATGGGACCTTTCATTTTCATGAGGTGTATAAACTGTTTTTTTAGAACCCAGCCACAGGGGATGCACAAACCAATGTGTTTCTTCACGCCAGTCCCAAGCCCAGATAAATGGGGAGGGTTACGTCAGGAAGGGCATCCGGCATACTGGACCGGTCGCGCCCTGGGTTACAAGATGCAGAGGACAGAAAGATATGGAAGAAGATGATCCGCTGTGGCGACCCCTAACAGAAGAAGAAGAAGGAGATGATAAACTCTTTTAGTGTGTGTGTGTGTGTTAGTGTGTGTGATCGCAGGTCAGTACTCGACCTCTAATGGGCGTATTTGGTACGTTTTTAAGCTTTTCCTCTGTGCCCCATAAGACGACAATGTAAAGTGCTAGTGTGAGCAAGGCTTTTTTTTTTTTTTTTATAGAAAACTAAGAACTTTTTAGAACACAATTTTGCTTGACAAATGCATACACAGCATGTTTGTGAGAAATAACTTTAACTTTAAAAAGACTGAACTGCTCTGCCTTTTAATTCTTCCTGTTTACTGTCAGGATTCACAAATCGGGCATTTCCTTACTAAATGCTTCAAACTGTTTACTGTAAAAGTCGCACGTAATTTCCTAATACATTTTGTTTTTTTCGCTGATGTAAAGTAATTTAAGATTACATTTGCTGGGTCCAGCTGGCCGCCTCTGTTCACTCTTGGTGCCCTGAGTCGGAGTTAATTGTGGCCGACTTGTTCCCGTCAGTAGTAATGAATTCTTTTTCTTGCCTAAATATCATTCTTTAGGTTTTGGATTTTACACTGGATCTCAGTGGGCAAAAGTACAGTGAATAATTGTGTATCTCACGTCACCACAGGGAAATTGGGTTTCTGGAACAGCTAAATATAACGCACAATTCCGATATCTTTATTGGAATGCATGGAGCAGGACTCACACATTTGCTCTTCTTGCCGGACTGGGCTGTCATATTTGAACTGTAAGTTGTACGATTTCTTTTATTCTAAGGGTCATTGCAGGCTAATCTTGGTTTATATTAAAACTGTAAAATGAATGAATTGGAAAAGCTTGGCTAATGTAAATGAAACACAGCATGACTGTGTCGGACGACGTGGCTAAGATTTTAAAAGACAGAAAAGGCTGGCGTACTTTGCCAAAATATACAACCGCAACCTGTGCCCTCTGCTTTCTATTTCTTTCAATGTTTTAGTGAACTCTGCTCTCTGGTTTGGATTGAAATATACTGTAGTGATATCTGGAGGGCTGCTGTGCATTTTGCAGGTATAATTGTAAGGATGAATCCTGCTACTTTGACTTGGCTCGACTTAGAGGAGTGCGATATGTCACCTGGCAAAAGAAGAACAAAGTATTTCCTCAAGACAAGGTTGGTAGAGCTGGCATACATTTCTACTAACAAACCCTTTTTTTAAGATGTCAACAGTGTGACTGTGTCCACAGACTGCTGGGAAGAAGAATTGGGGCACCAACCCCATTTAATATCAATCTTGTAGAAAAAAGGGTGCAATGTGTATATCGGCTATCGCAGCCCAAATACGAAAACTTCACGACTCCGAGTAAAGGATGCTGTCACGATGGAGCTCTGTCCCCTGTGATCGGCCGGCAGCCATGCTACCAAGACCTGTGGCCTGGGTGAATTACTGAGGCGAACCTACATATAGCAAGCCGTACTTCTAACAAATAATATTTTAACACAATATTTAAACACAAGCACACAAAAGCTGATATGTAAAACAGGTGTGTAAGTATACTAAATGAAACACAATTACAAAAATACTAATTCCACATGTACAAAATTATATAGATAGATAGATAGATAGATAGAGAGACACTAGAGGGCGCTGTTGCTCCTCAAGACGTCCAGACCCCAAGTAAAAGCACTAGAAATATTTTTCATTTCTTCTTTTTGAATATGTTGTGCTTTTCAAGCACCTCCACCACCACAAATCAATGGTAAGAACAATCCTCCTCTCCTCCCAGTAGCTCCGTCACTCTACCGCCCAACTCCGGCTCAGCTTGCTGGGTTTCCCATAGTCCTTTAAATAGTCCTTGACCTGGAAGTGCTCCTGTCCTTCTGTCCATGTGATTCAATAGCACTTCCGGGTCAGATGAACTTCTGTTCTTCCGTCCCCGTGACTTGGGAGTACTTCCAGGCTACAGAGGAAATAAAAATCCCCACAATGGCACCCAGCAGGTGAAGCTGAACTCCAGCTCCCATTGTGCCCTGCGGGAATCCAGGGCACCTCCATGCTGCAGGGAAGACGCCATCTAGCAGCCGGGATGAGTTGCCGGCCGTCCATCACAGTATGTATATCCCCCCCCCACCAAAGCAGCAATGTGAAAACAGCGTATACACAATAACAAACCCTCCATTGCCCTTGTAACGTGTAACAAACACAAATAACAATACTGAAATGAAAATGAAGGTGAACTTGAGTCCGGGTATATTACTGTCCTGAATACGGATGACTGATCAAGAAAATGGATGTGTTTCAGTCTCCCGAATAAATGAAACAGTCTCACCGTGTTTCCTCAGCGTATGGTGGATAATGAAGTCCAACCCTGGGGTTTCTGGTGATGATTGAGCTGAAGTGAATCTGGTGGAATGAGAAACAAACTGGATACAATGCGAAATGTGAAAAATAAATGAAATCTCCGTCCTTCTCTTTTCTTTTTCTTTCCCTCCTGATCGTTTAAATAGTACTGAACCGGATGTAAGAGAACATGAACAGGTGCTTTCCATCCTCGGGCTGCGGTGTCTCTCTCCCTCATCCGTCCCCTCTGTATTTCCGGGGACAACATTCACGGACGTACACATCATGAACAGCAAAATGGGACGATGGCAATAACACACATCGAATACACTATTACTGTGTAGCCCCGCCCCAACAGTGAGGTGCCAGCCTGTGGGACTCGTCCGGTTCAGTTACAGCCAACTAGAAGGGGTGGGGCCTGCTCTGTGGGTGGAGTTTGGTGTCCTTCAGACCTGCGGGTAAAAAAGGGAAGACACAGTTAGTGACGGCGCCCCCTCTCGTCCCCCAGTGGTGGAGCAGAGCCAGGAAGGGGATACCCAGGGCACACACACCTGACAGCGGGTAGACATGAAGTTTTTTTTCTTTGCAATTAGTGGAGTCAGAAAATACTCAAACCCCATTTTATTATGTTGTAGATTTGATTTTTAAATGAATGCATTTCCCATTTTTGCTTATCAATCTACACGCAATAGCTCTGAATGACAAAATTAAAAATACGTTTTCAGAAAGGTTTACACATTTATTATAGAAATCTGTCATGTATGTACAGGAAGGCCCTTAATTCAGTGCTTTGCTAAAAGCCCCCGGAGTGTTCTTGGGTGTCTACACTCTTGGCACCCCTGGACTTGGCAGTGTATCCTACTCTTCCTGGCAGGTCCTCTCGAGCTCTGATAGCCACATAAAGTGCAATCGCTACGATCCACCAGGTTTCTAGTGATATGTCAAGTACGGATTGTACGTCAACCCCAGACTGCCTTCGGACCCCTTCCATCGGCACCGAAAGATCACATCAACTAATAAAATTTTACTATCCAAAAATGACCCCGAGAAACGGTGCAGAGTGTAATTAATGACTTCCATGCAAATCGCACAAACGCCCCAGCCATGCGCCGATCCCTCTTCCGACACATACAGTATACAAATAACAAAAATCACAGACCCAGAATATCCCACAACACCCACTCAGTTGAGTCCTTTAGAAGATCAAATAATCTCCCAATGTTTCAATTCCTCAGACGTGCCATCCCAGAATAAAAGATTATTAATTGCTCACTCTGATCTCGATCCTTTCAGCTGTCCAGTTCACTTCCTTCAGTGGATCGGGATTTCTTCGAGGAGGCCACCAGCAAGCTGTATAGGACTTTGGTGCTCCACAAGCAACAATGGGATCGGTCTCGCCTGTCCCCTCCGCCATAAACCTCGGGCGCTTTGTCTTCTTCCCTTCTCTGCTCTTTTTTAAGCGTACAGCCTTGATGAGCAGCATCTGTGAGCCGGCGGTGTAGGTAGGGGTGGGCAGAGGAAGGGGGGGGGGGCGTTCACCCCCGGGCGGCATTACTGGCCAAAAGGCTCGGTACAATTTGTGTGTAGGCAGCAGGGTTCGGAAAAATATCACTCAAGTCAAATTGTCTGATCTTGATCCACAAATGCTTCAGAAATCGTTTTCTGACTGTCCTGTGATGGCATCACACACGGCAGATCAGAATGTTTAGGAAGATGAACAACTCCTTTACAGTTTAGAATTTTGTTTCGTTTTCAATCCGAATGCGTTTTTGCTCATCCCCACCTATCACTTGTGCACCACACTGGTTCAGGTTTTCGCAGCGTAATTATATTATTCTGATAATTATCAGTGCAGCGTCTATACGATATTCCTATTTAATTGATTAAATTGTAGGTGAAAACGTATTGCTGTTTTTCTATATATGAATAAATCTATGCAACATGTATCTTAATTTTTCTCTATACGTCATTTTAATTTTCTGTTTAAATAGGTTAACATATTCAGATATGTCGGAGGGCACCGAGTGGCATGAACTCGAGCTCCGCCACTGCTGTGAACGGCCTTCTTCAGGTCTCTCCACACACACAAGGTGTACGTCTGGGCCACTCACAGACACTCAGATTTGTCCCAAAGTCACTCCAGCATTGGCTCTTCTGTCATCTTTGGGTCATTGAACCACTGCCACAGTCTGAGCTGGCATGCACTCTGGCACAGGTTTTCTTCTTGGTCCTCTCTGTATTTGGCTGCCCCAATTCTGGCCAATGTCCCTGTCACCACAGCATTCTGCAGTGTCCCCACCATGCTTCACTGTAGAGATGGCATTAGGCGTGTGGCCTTCACAAGACCCAGTGCTCTGCCCAAAGACTCAGACCTGACAGTCTCAAGCCATTAAATACCTAAGTGACTCGCCCCATGTCTTCTGCTCAGGAGTGGCTTCCATCCACCTGCTCTACCATAAACGGCCGCTCGATGGCGTGCTTGCATTCCTAAGGTGGTCTTCTTCTTCTTTTATGTCTCCTTATACGCAGGGCCACCATCCCACTCTTGGAGAACACCCCAAATTCACCAACTACTCGTTTGATGTCCAGGAGTTCATGCGTCTTGTTCTGTCAGCAGCAGAGTACGTTAAGCAGCACCCTCAGTGGCCTTTCAGGCGGAAACGGGACGAGCTGTGAGGCGTGCAGAGGGAGGACTTTGCCAATAAGAGATTTCCTTGGATTATCTGAGCATTTACTTTTTTAATCAGGTCGTAGTTTCAAGATATGCACATGGTTTTCATATTTTTTGCCTCTGTGGATGAAATGATTGTGTTTTACTTCAGCAAGAATGAATGAATGAGTGAATGAATGATCTAAGGTATGTGAAGGGTCACAGTTTTGGTGGTAACCAATTCCTCAATAGAACTGCAGTTTTCCTCCGTTGGTGAAAGTTCCGATTTCTTCTTGCACTTTATTAGTGAGCTGTCCAGAAGTATCACTTGAGAATGGACCAGCGGCTGGCTTTACATCCCCTATCGCTTGTGAAATGTAGGAGTCGGACCCCCTTGTGAAGGCCGTGAAGTACTCGATGCCACGTCTGGTACACGACGTGCGAGGGTGGCTGCTGTTTGGGGGGCTTCAACCCAAAAGTCTCGGCGGTCGGCAGCTCTTTAGGAAATGAACTTGAAGATTAAAATCGGTGTGTGTGACATAAAGAGGAACGCGTCCTCCATTTCAGTGAATGAGAAGGAATGTGTAAGGAAGTAACGTGCGATAAAACTGTAAAGAACACCCGACTTGCACTGAATGTCTGCTACGTATTTATGAAGTCTGTGATGCAGTATGGAATTCTCAGGGTCTTACACGCGTCATCACATCAGCCAATTAGACAATGAAGGTGACGGGACGTCCTCACAGAGCCGCCATTCATTTTCAGGACCTTGTCCAAAGTGGCCCAAGTATTTCCCGTAAAGCGAATCTTTGAGTCTCGTATTCTGAAACTGTTTAAGATTGAAATTCTTTTCACGATATCCTCGTGAGAATCGCCCTGAGACGCACTCGGCGTTTGCTGTTGGAGTAAAGGACTGACATGACGCTGTTTTGAACGACTGAATGAACTGGCAGACCTTTAGCTCGAGTGCTGCAGGGACCCCTCCATTACTCATTTAGACCTTCGCAGAGCCCACTTACATTCACCCGGGCAGTGTGGTCTTCACTTTGGAGTGGGCAGCGGTGGTCCGTCCCGTATGTCTTGACACTTCAGAATGAGAGTCGCCTTACCGGCGTATCCAGTGCCTCACTGCACAGAGCCGAAGCAGCCCGACGAAGACCACAAGATGCCGCTGCCAAGGTCTGCTTTACATACCCGTAAGCAAGGGACGGGTGGAGGATCCACTCCAGTGGCCCCCAAACTCCAGTGGTCCTGGAGACCCCCTGGGGCTGCAGGGCTTGCTTTTTAATTGGACTCCTAGCCTAACTGTAATTTCCCAGTCTCTGTGTTTTGGGGTCAATGAAGGAATTTCAATGTCTGCGTGTGAGAAGATTTTTATTATATTGTATTATGCAGAGAATGTATTGTTGTTGTTTTTTTTTTTTTTTATTTGTGTTCATTTTCTGGTTTCAATTCTGCTGTTCCATTAGTGACTAAACAGGGGGGCTGACGCTGAGGGACTCGCAGCCTTTCACCATTTAGTGTTGCTCACCCGGGTGTCACTTGTCACCGTTAGGATACAATGAGGGAAAATAACAGGAGAACACCAAGAAGGAGTTAAACATTTAAAGTTACGTATAGCAAAGGGAGAGAGAGACAGGATGGCAGCTCAGGGCACTGCCGCACCCACCACACCGTCAACCCACCCGGACTGGCACCACGCTGGAACTGTGGGGGGTTTTATACACTGGCTGGAGTGCCAATCGTGCCACCAACCCCCAAGTTTGTTGGACTGGATGAACGTCAGAGCAGGATGAAGCAAAAACTGCAGAAATATTTCTAAAGGTCTTCTGATGTAAAAACCGCACTGCTGTGCTCATCTGAAGGGAGAGGAAGTTCAGCTCCATTATGAATTGGTGCCAATCGGGCTGGAACAAAAGCCTGCAGCTCCAGGGGGTCCCGAGGACCGAGTTTGGGAAGCACAGCCCTAAACAAAGAGTCGCCAGCGAACTGCAGGGCAGCCTTGGGCACGGGGCAGGCCTTTCGGCTTGGTGGCCCAAACCCGTGTCTTCATCTCATCTCTCTCTCTATATGATCCTCTGTCTGGCTGCTTTTCTACTTCGCCGATTTAGATCATCGGGTTTTTTTGTTTTTTTTCTTTCTATAATTTGTTTGAACATTCCGGCCGATTGTGCGACTTCTCTCATCATCCTTGCAGGAGTGATAGATTTGCATTAACCCCAGACAGAGGCTGCGGGCCGAGGGGGGTGGATCCCCCCCTCAGTCATGTGCCAGCCTCCATTCGAGTTAGTTTACCTGTCGCCACGTGTTGGAGCGCACCTCGCCTCCACATAGCTAGCAATAACTGTTTGTTCAGCAGACATGATCATCTAGAGATTGTTAAGGAGTAACGTTTGACGTTTTTGAGGGAGAGATCAGAGCTACGCGTGTTTTAGGGGCAGCGCTGATTGGCAGAGATAGCGCCCGTCGGAGCTGAACGCGATCAGATACGGTGCCAGCGTTTGGCATCAGAGCGCACCTACCTACCTACCTACCCCATGGCCAGAATTCCGTATTTTAAAGCTTTTTAAATTGATTTTTAAAGTGTGTCCCTTTTCACTGCGATGTGGGCAGAGCTGCGGGGGGACAGCTAGTTTCGATTAAGGACATCGGGCTGACCTGGCAGGACGGGACCACTTGAGAGAGGTGGGGAGCTGAATGACGTGGGCCTCCTGCCTTTGATGGTTTGCCTATTGTAGCTCATTAGCAGTCACGACATTGACAACTCAATGCACTCTTACACGATACACTGTATAAAATAAAGATTGCACTGCTGTATGTTTTATTTTTCTTGTCATTTTTTTATCGGACGCTACAGGTGATGAAAGGCTTGCAGAAGGTGCTGCTGTGATTGCCTTTTCATTTAAGGACACTCGTCTGCTGGGATCTGTGAATGACCTACAAGACAGGTGACCAAGAACCCAATGGCCGCTCTCACAGAGCTTCAGAAGGACGACCGTCTCTCAGCATCCCATCAGTCGGGCATTTATGGCAGAGCAGCCAGATGGAAGCCACTCGCCAGTTAGTGGCATTTAAAGGACTCTACGAGCAAGAGGGACAAAGCTGCCCTGGTCTGAGGAGATAGAAACGGAGCTTCAAGCACGAAGCCTGGTGAAGACCACACGCTGCTCATTGCCTGCCGGTGAAGCACAATGGTGGCAGCGGGCCGTGAGACTGAGGGAAAGGTGAATGGAGCCAAACAGAGAGAGAGACACATGAGGGACAGCTGCCCGGCGGGCACACCGGTGACCTGAAGCAAACTGCCAAGACAATGCTGGAGAGGCTCCAGGACAAGCCTCAGTGTGTCATTGAGTGTCCCGGACATGAACCCCATAGAACACTTGAGGAGAGACCTGAAGATGGCAGGTGACCGGCGCGTCCCACCAGCTCCAATGGAGGAGTGCAAAGCTTGAGGAGAAGACTCGGAGCTGGGCTTGCTATTAAAGGAGCCCCCCAAGCTACTGAATTAAGGGTCCGGATACTTCTGGGTCCATAAGCAGTGTCCCGACTTACGTGAAGAGGTAGGAGTAGTTGTGTCAGATATCTGAAATAGTGACGTGTGCTTCACTTTCAGTCTAAATGATCTCCATTGGCATAGAGGTTTGTCACTTGTCACACTCGGCTCAGAAATGACTTCCTCTTCATAATCACTGACCTTCTGGGGGCGGCTCTTACTTGTAGAGGGGTGGGACCACCGCTAAAGAATCAAAAATAAGTTTCATATTCATAACCTCGAAATCGCATCAAACGACGCTCCCCACGCCAATGTTTCCTTTCCCCGATTTTTTTTTCCCCCAAAGCTTTGTGACCCCTTGCCAAGTCAATTGATGAAGCCTCCACAACTTCAAGTCCTGGTGGTCATTTTTGCTAAAGCCCCTTGTTGGCTTACTGTTTATCATAAGGGTGTCATTTCCTGCATAAAATAAGGTTTGAAAATCGCCTGAAAAGGAGGGGGTTTGGGTGTAGAGGGTCTAAAATCGAGGAAACCCCACAAATGTTTGACGTCTTGCATTACTTGACACCGAGACGAGTCGATCAGCCTGGCATATGTGGGCATTTATGCAGTACTGGTGAGTCGGGAGGCGTTGGACAAAAAGAAAATCGAGATTTCAAAGCCTTAGAAGGAGTCCTCAGGATCACAAATACTGGAAATATTGTGAAGATGTCACCGATTATAATGAAACCCCATGGTTATGATGTATGTGCCACCAGACAGAGGACAAGATCCCTCCAAGCAACCATCCTCTCTCTATCTGGACCCCACCCAGGAATCCATTCAGGACAGGATGCGATTGGATATTTAAAACTTCAAGTGGCTGCACTTCCGAAATGATCCAGCAGATGGCGCCGGAGGTTCGCAGAACAAACGCGGCTACGGCCGTCGAGTCTGAGATGTCGCCTCACTGTTGGTGGGCTGATGAGGTCCTTAATGCCACGGCTGCCGAGTCCAGACCGATAGATAGATAGATAGATACTTTATTAATCCCAAGGGGACATTCACTTACCTGCGTGTGCTGATCAACGTGGATCAGATCACCATTTTTAGTAAATATAAACCTCTTCAAGGTCCTTTTAATCTTTCAGAGTGACTTTGTTTGACGTTGTGTTTTCTGTACCTAGAATTACATTTCTAAAGCATACGTGCAATCTGGATTTTTGTTTTTTAAATTATCATCTGGCAGCAGATCTGTTTTTTCTGTTAATTGTTGTTCCTGGTTTCCCCTTACAACCGGGAGGAAGCCTCGGGGAAGACCCAGGACACGCTGGAGGAACTGTGTCTCCCGGCTGGCCTGGGATCGCCTTGGGATTCTCCCGGAAGAGCTAGAAGAAGTGGCCGGGGAGAGGGAAGTCTGGGCCTCTCTGCTCAAGCTGCTGCCCCCGCGACCCGATCTCGGATAAGCGGAAGAGGATGGATGGTTTCCCTTTATAGCTGGCGCCCCTTTACATTTACATGCATACATTTACTTATTTGGCCGATGCCTTTATCTAAAGCAACTTGACATTTCTGATGGAATTGGTTCCCTTTCTTGTGGTTCTTCCAATTGGAGCACAGACAGAAGTGACTTGCTCAGGGTCACGCAGTGTTAGTAGCGGGATTTGAACACAACACCTCGGGGGTGAAGTCCAAAGCTTTAACCACTCCACCACACTGCCTGCCTACTCCTCGACTTCGTTGGATGGGATGTTCAACTTGAGCAGTGAAGTTGCTGATCTCGTCGTCTGAGGATGTCAGATTACAAGAATAGAATTCACGGGGGATGTCAGATTAGCGGACTGTCTTTCGACTTTGCCGCACAGGTTCACGTGTCCAGAGTATTGCCCCGCCCCTTTTCGCCAGCCAATGACATGCTGCTTGATGGGGCTGTGCGAATGCTTTTCGGGCTTTCTTTTCACATCCAGTAGTCAAACGGTAAAATGGAAAGGAATCAAAGTCGATCTTAATGTGCAGATTGAGGCATGGCAAACAAAATCTCCAGGTAATATGGACAGAGAACAAGGCGCTATATGACCCACATATCCATCCATTAGCCAAGCCGCTATATCCTAACACAGGATCACGGGGGTCTGCTGGAGCCAATGCCAGCCAACAAAGGGCGCAAGGCAGGAACAAACCCCGGGAAGGGCGCCAGCTGACCCACATATGTGACAGATAAATGTCTTGAGAGCGATAGATGATGAAAGAAAGATCGATAGGATTCAAAGATGTGAAAAACACCTATAAGTATCTATCTAATGATCGATAGTGTGAAAAGCTGTTAATGATATATGGGTGGATAGATCGATAGACTTGAATATAATAGAAAGATACCATCGACAGATGAGTGACTATTTATTGAGAGATGAATAAAGCGCTATATAATAGACGTTCTATAGGTAATGTGAAAACCAGTTAATGATGGGCAGCTAAGTACATTTGAAAGGCACTATATAGAAAAGTGGTGCTATGCCAAGTACCAGTGAGTGCAGTGGTGCTTGGACCCAGCTCCATTCAAGGAGTGCTGCACAAGCCGTGCCACCTGACGCACCCCCGCCGGTGCCCACTAAGCTAACCTGGTACGCTCAAACGGATTGCAGACTGCCGCCGTCACGTCACGTGCGGGAATGTGTCGAGTTTGACGGTTCGAAGTGCTGCCCGACTTGATGATCTTTTGGCCGCAGAGGTTGGCATAACGGCTGAGGGTCCCACTGGGGCCGCTCTTAAGGTTCCCACATTATAGCTCTACGCTGTGCCAGGCTCCATTATCCGTGCCATTTGTTTCCGTCGCTTTGAGCGATGGCGTGCCCTTTCACCAGGAGATGCCTTTCTGGGTGATGCATGGGGGGCTTCTCTCCGTGAACATTTCGTGTGCTGAGCTCGGGGTCACGTAGCCCGCGCCCGATTCATCTTCTAAAGCAAACGTTTCTAGCGGCTGTGAAACAAAATCGATTTCTGTCAGCGGCCGCCGCTTTCTTTTTTTTTTCTTTTGCGACGAGATCGCCGTGCAAAGAAAGAAGGCGCGCATTTCCCGGACAGAGCCCCCCTTCCACAGCCCCCCGCACCCCCTACCGCGAGAGTGTGGCTGCAAATCGACAGAAAGGCGGCGATGTGCCGATCGGGGACAATTAGATGAACACCAATATGTCGAAGAGCTGCCACGACTTTAACGCTTCGTGTACCTCACTGGTTTGGTGTGGGAGACGCCATTCCGTTTTATATGATAGCGCAGGACGGAGATTCGGCAGTTTATTCGCGTTTATCGAGTTTATGGCGCACCGCAGTACACACGGCGACAAAGATGATATGGGGGCGACTGGAGGGGTTTGTTAAACGGGCTAAATGACCCCAGACGTAAATTATTATTGGTGTGTTTCATTCATCTTTTATGGGCTTTCCTAAAATGAATGTAATTTAGGATGACCTGGCGCCCCCTGCAGGGCAGGATCACGCGCGGTGGTCTACCTGTGCCCCTTAGCTGGGTGGACTGAGGCCACAGCCGGACTTGACACATTTGGTGACACTGGTGTAAATAGGGACCTGTCAGTTGTAGTGAGTCACTCGAGAAGCGAATTTGACTAAATCTGAGGAGGCGGCGTGATGCTGTCAGATTTTTTCATTTTCATTTATACAAGTGAAACACAAGGACCTCTGGCCACATGCGTTTCTCCGTCTTTGTATCCCATACTTGATGTTCAGCAGATGTTGCTGCTCTTCTTGTTTTGGTGTTCTTCATTGCTTCAGCCACAGCCACTGCTTGATGCTCAGCAGAGGTTTTCTTTTTTTTTCCTTTCCCCATCATGTCACCTTGTTTGCCGATCAGTTTTACCATAAGACACATACAAGTGCAGGGCAGTTTGTTAATTTTTACCACTACCTTACACTCTGGTACTTCTAAAAATGGATCAGATCATAAGCTTTTGCTCAAGACGAAGATCAAGGTTCTCACTCCAGTAATTAGACTCGGACCTCCGGTCACCTGCACTTTTGTCACTGCTGTTCTTGCTCTCTGTTTCCCACAGTGGATGCTCTTCATCTTCTTTCTATTATGGGCTTCCTTGTCACATCGTCCATCTCTGAGATTTGACTGATGCTCAGCAGATGGCGCGGTTCGTGCTCCTGTAATGGTGATCTCTGTTTCATCATCAGCCACTGCAGTTTGCTTGATGCTCAGCAGATGGTGCTGCTCTTCTTTTTCTTTCTACCATGTAATTTTACTTTGCCATAAAATACCCATGTGTGCAGGTCAGTTTGCCGATTCTTGGTGCTACCTCAAATCTTCGGAATTAGCAGCATGTATAAATCAAGGGTCTTGTCCCATTAATACAAAAGTAATCATGTGACAGACCTTCGCATCATATATACACAGGAGATCAAGCCTCCACTATTCCAAAGCCCTTTACCACTCTAGAGCACTAAACAAACATGCTTCACGAGGACAGATGTTTGAGTGCTTTTACAGCTGGTGGTGACGTGACATACAAGGACTGAACCAGCCAGTTCATGGCATGCAGCACTTTAACCACTAAATTAGAGAACCCAAGGAGTATATTTATGCGATATTCATCAGAGCTAATACCAAACACACAGAGGTTGCACAGTTTCACGTACGTGCCTTAGAAAATCGTCTCCCAGGCGCACTTGAGCTATGCAGAACCACTCTGGGACGAGAGGTGGCGCTGTTGATAATGGTATTGTCTTTTTTTCCCCTCCACAGTACCCAGAAGACATCCAGTGAGGACAACTGATCCTAAGAAGTTCCGACCCTTCTGGTCAGG
Organism: Polypterus senegalus; assembly: GCF_016835505.1. Lineage (NCBI taxonomy): Eukaryota > Metazoa > Chordata > Cladistia > Polypteriformes > Polypteridae > Polypterus > Polypterus senegalus. The sequence goes on along the minus strand of NC_053165.1, from coordinate 4,094,042 downwards.
CTGGTATAAAACCTGACGTCCCCAGAAGAAAAAGCGTCACATTTTGGTGCGACCACCAGATGGCGCTCTCCCCAAAAGCCAGGCCTGCTCTACTGAGCCCTTTGTTGTAGATGCAGAATCAGCAGCTCTTGCCTGTTTTTGGTTCAAGTGCCATTGTGTGCCTCTTTATATTCAACGTTTTTCTTCCATCCATCCATTATCCAACCCGCTCTATCCTAACTACAGGGTCACAGGGGTCTGCTGGAGCCAATCCCAGCCAACAAAGGGCACAAGGCAGGAAACAAACCCCGGGCAGGGCGCCAGCCCACCCTCGGGCACACACACACATACACCCACACACCAAGCACACAGTAGGGACAATTTAGTGCTCGTAATAAATGGGGTCCTTCAGGTCCGTCACTCATCCCTAATGAGTTATACATAAAACACAGCCACATGGCCGCACACAGTGTTATTCTATATAGCGCCTTTTTGTGAATAATCTAAGCAAAGCTGAACGCTGGTTTTGTTTTGCTTCGTCTTCTTCCTTCAACTCCGGGTAAAATAAAACGACCTCGGCAGTGAAACGGCTTGTCCGCCAGTCCGTTTGTGCCATTCCAGTCCAGTCCTCAAGTCAAACCCGTTAAAGGCGGGCCCGCTTGGCGGATTGTTAAAGCTATAGATGAAGTCAATCAGTGTGCATGGAGCCCAAATGAAATTTTTAAGAAGACCTCAAGGTGTTCACTGGAGTTTCTGCTGTCCCCTTCGTCATTGTCATATGTTTTAGTGGACTGACTTCTGAATACATGGCTTCTACTTCACCTGAGTAGGCCCATGTGTTTTGGTGAAGCAGGTTGAGGACCTCTGCCCTAAGCTGACCCCCTGCCCATTTCATCTTCTTAATCGCCGTCACCACAGGCTGTGCAGAAAGCCACGGCCGAGCAAATCAGCCTCCATGTGCTAACTTGACACGTTTCGGTTTTTGGTTTTTTTAATGCCTGGAATGTAAATGGTTAAGTAGCGGCATCGGCTGTTCTGACGGTCTTGGGACCCCCGGTATTAATATGATGACAATCAAAACTCACATCTAATGAATGAGCCCCCCTCCCCATCCCAACACCCACTGCTCATCTGATCAAACCTTCTAGAAGAACATGGACACCCTAAAGGGGTGAGGAGGATCGAGAAGCCCACAAAGCCCAGATGGTACCTGCAGCTGCGTGTTTCCACGTCTGGCACCGTCTCATGCCAAGAGCCTTTTTAGGATTCCATTGGCGAATGGACCCGAGATGTCGCAGCCTTCGAGATTTTTGTGAAGCGACAGTTTGTTTGGGGTCTTTGGTGTCCAATCACTCGTATGATTTGGGGGTATTGTTGATTGACTTGTCCCAAACCAGCCCCCATAGGGGTGTCGCTCAGCGGCGGTGGTATGGAAGTAAACAGGTTAACTGCAGGGTACACTTTTATAGCGCCTTTCATGTCAAGGCTAATCTCTAAACGCTTGACGCTCATGTTGAGCATTAAGCTCGTCTTTGACAGTCCACTGCCAGGGGCTCTTTCCCTAAACGTCACCCCTCTGGGGGTCCTCCTTTTAACGAACTCGACCAGTAGTTTTGGAGTAAGTGCCGTGACAGGGTCTCAGTCAAAGTGTCACTCGCGTATCGACAGCCCTGTCACAGCTCGGGGACTCGATGAAATGAACAATCGATCAGCCTGTGGAGCTCGTCTCGCGCGCCGTGTAATTAAGGCCGGGAGCTCCTTAGGCGGCCATTAGCGGCAGACGGCCTGCGGTCAGCACGGCGCTCATGCGCTCCTTCATTTGGCGTTTCTCTGGCCATCTGCTGTCCTCTCCCATTTCTGTGCCCAGTAAATGGACCTTCTGCTTTTATTCATCAGAGCAGAGTTGATGTGGCGCATTAGGGTATGACGAATCATCGTAAGGTCAGAGTGTTAGAATACGCTCCCTAAAAACACGTGAAATCGTCTTAATTATCATCCGTCCTTCCATCTTCTAAACAGGCTTGATCCGGCTCACGGGAAGCTGGAGCCCATCTCATCCCCCCCTGTACCTCTACTGGCTGCCCACCTCCTCAATGATGTGCTGATGTTGCAATTGGGTCCTCCAGACTGGTCCCACTCCGCTCCCCAGTGCGCCGTCACGTTAATGGTGTGCCTCCCCCATGCCATGCAGGTCTGCTGATTTGATCCCTCATTGCGTTTAGTATAACGGACTGTTGACCTGTCCATGGTGGTCCTGCTTTGCTCTCAGCCTACTGCGACCCTGAACTGGACTGAGCAGGTTAGAGAAGCCCCCCCGGTGTTCTCCTCTCAGTGCTCTGCTGATGATACACAGCCGTACCCCACCAGAAGACCACAACGCATCAGCGAGAAGGTCTGCCACCAGGCTGCAGCAGATGATTCAAAATGCAGCGGAGGTGGGCACACGTCTCTCCTCTCCTCAGATCACGACATTGGTGCCCTCTGGCAGCCCGTTTTAAGTTCAAATCCAGAAGAAAGCCGGTCAATCCATCTAGGACACCCTTTACGAAACTCTAGTGACATGGAGGTGCCAACCCAGGCTCATCATGGGCTTTGACCGTCACGACTACAGCATAGTCAGTGGGTCAGCACCAATGTACTGTAAAGGAAGCCCCCCACTGAGGTTCTCTGCTCCTTCTCACCCACTCAGGTCAGTGGATGAACGTGGTGGTCTGGTCCATGGTGCTGTGGTCCCTCGGTCTTGAAGACTCCTTCTATAGAATATCCAAAGGGTGAGAGCATAGCTGACGGAGTATGTGGCACAAGCCCTGGCCCAGACTTTGGTCTTCATGTCAGGACTGCTCTGCCACCAATACTCCACTCTTACCTGCCATCCCCTCCAAACATGCAGAGCTTCTAGCCGAGGCCATGAAGCCTGCGTGATGGGACACCATCTCCAGCCTAACTTGGCCATGACGGACCTTCTTGTCATCTCAGCGCCCCATTGTCATTAATGTCTGCCAAGTTGGGGTGGCGGGAGATGAACAGCACCATGTGACTCAGGTCTCTTGGTTTCCACACTACACAACATCCACACAATCGGAGCGTAGTGGACGGAGGCCTTGGTCTTCAAGTCTGGACTGCTGAGGCTCTCCACTGGGAGGGACAGTGGCACGTGTCACTAAGCTGCTGCTGCAGTGGCATGCCTGCCATTTCACATGTCACCTGTCTTCTCAGATCACTGCATTGACTCCCAGTAGGACCACCTATCACGTTCAGCCCCATCTATGGAGACACTTGTGAGGTCTTCTGCTCCTTCGTGAGCCCTCAGGTCTGCTGTTGAACTCTGTTTGGTGAGGCCACCTCTGTGCGGCTTCAAGTCTCGGTCCAGACTATTGTCATGTGTGGGTCCTGGCTGGTGGGGTGGGATGCCCACTTTAAGGTTTGTCCAGAAGCTTTTGTGTATTTCTGTCTAACCAATTAGGTTTTAATAGTCTAGGAATCGTAACTCGCATGTATTTTGTTCTTTACTTGTGGTGATCCAATTTGTCACCTTGTTCCCAGTGTACCCCCCACCCCAGTGACATTTTCTCAATTATAGATCAATAGAGCTTTACGCTGCCCTCTTTTGTAAGTCACTTTGGATAAAAGCAAATCAGTGTCAAGGTAGAAGGTGATGTTGTGGTCCATTTAAATACAAGCCGTGCTAATGACACATCCTGTAATTATATTTTAGTAATTAACTCGCGGTTGCTTGCTATTTTGCATTTTTAAACACTACGTTTCAGTGAATAATTGTTGTAGGAGGATTTTGTTTCTGTAAGGTCAAATGACTCCCCTTTTAATTTAATCCAATTATATTTGATTTGAAATTAAACTCACGTAACACAATCCAAAGGCCGAAAGGTGGGCCACAGACCCGACAGCGCGCGGAGAGCTTAGAGCGCCTGCCGCTTCCCATTCTGACCGCGAGAGGGCGCTGCTGTAGCGCGTCTTTCTACCTGCGCGCTGCTCCCTTGTGGTTGATAACATGGCCGCTCCGCACGGCTGCTGGCACAAAGCCTATAAAGCGCATGCAGGTGCCTCGGGCGCGGCAGATGGCGCGTAGGTGGACACAATGAATGGCAGCACTTTTAAGGTTTTCAGTGTCCTCTTCAGTCCGGCCTGCGGAGTGCATTGCACGTCCACCTCGTGAAGAAAGGCCTGGTGCGGCTAACACTGCAGGTACCAGTCTCACTAAGCAGGTGCCAGCTGGTACAATCCTCCACAAACGCTAGTGTAACAGTACGCAGGTCTCTCTCGGTGCCAGTTCAGCCTTCTGCTATTTTAATTTTCTTCACCATTGCTATAGGATTTTTAGGCGTCTGCATGTGCGGACTTCAACACCTTTTTACAGCCGACTTTGTGCCCTGGGGGTCTCTAATGCCACATGGTGGTGTAAGTAAAGTAGTGCAGCCTTGGCACAGGCATGAACCCATCTGATTTTCCAGATTGATGTTGTCCAGAATTGGAGAATTTAAAACACTTGAGATTCAGGTTTATTTGGGGTGCACCTCCTGCCTGACCAGCACAAGAGACCCCCGCCTGTAACTCCACTGGACTCAGATGTGAGACATCATGCCATTTGTACCCCCATTTTGTTTGTCCCCTTGACCCCTCATTTTTAGGCCTTTGCGATTAAGAGTAAACCAGCACAACCAAAATGACCAGAAGGACTTGAAGTTGTGATGGGACGGACATCAGATGACCACAGGGGTTCAGCCCCTAATGTGATACGAGGGTCACAAAACTGAAAAACGAGGACTGGCAATACAGGCCTGTGGAGTGTCGTTTGATGCCACTTTGAGGTTGCCGATCATTAAACTGATGATCCTATGTTTGATATTTGGTTGTTTACTGGTGGTCCTCAACCTCTAAGAGCCCAAAATGAAGTCAGTCAGTCAGTCAGTCAGTATCCAACCCGCTATATCCTAACACAGGGCCATGAGGGTCTGCTGGAGCCAATCCCAGCCAACACAGGGCACAAGGCAGACTCGGGGAGAACATGCAAACTCCACGCAGGGAGGACCCAGCAAGCGAACCCAGGCCTCCTTACAGCGCTACCCACTGTGCCACCGTGCTGCCCCCAAAATGAAGTTTCCGACATAAACATCCAGGTGTCGTTTTAAGGTCATTTCTCTATGGTCCTCCATCAGAAGGTGACAAATGACAAATCGCTACACCAATCAAGCACAAAAGTGAAGCACACACACATTTTAATATTTCAGATATTTGACACAACTATTTTGCTTTATGATGTACGTCTTACCTCATGATGTAAATCATCACAAACTCCCCAAATGAGGGCAGACTACACAAATTCAGACTTCATTGTAATGCAGAGCCTGTGTGCCACTGGGCAAAACAGTGAAGCCAACAGTGGATGGGATGCCGTCACAGGGCACAGGTACACAAACACAGGGTCAAAAGCACAATGACAGACAATCTCAACCCCTTCACCTCCTCATAGGTAACGGGTGGAGAGCATACTGGCACAAAAATGTCTACCATGCACCATCCAAGTGGGTGCAACACGTTGGTGGAACCTGAAGTGCTCCCTGCCATCTACGTAAAACGTTCTGAGTAGCTAGAATAGCGCTATATAAATGTCACAATCTATCTATCTGCTCATTTTTCAGGGACAGTTGTTGGGACAGTTCAATGTTCAATATCCGTAATGTGGCACTGTTGTGCCAATCAAGTGTCCTCAATCAAAACGTTCTGAACAGTTCCAAAAAAAGACACTAGAGGGGGAAATCCCATCAAAAACCCCTGGCTAGCCACACAGTGGGCCATATAAACTCGTTATAAAAGAAAAGATCCATCTGTTATATAGTGCCTTTCACATCTCGCTGTCTAGAGCAGCCAGTATGGTGGAGTGGTTAAGGGTGTGAACGTCAAACTGTGAGGTTGTGGGTTCAAATCCCACTATTGACACCACAGTGTGACCCTAAGCAACTCGCTTCACCTGCCTGGTGACGGAACCAATTATGTCATAAATGCTGTAAGTCATCTTGGATAAGGGCGAGAGCCAACGGAGTCCATCTGTTTATGTATTATATAGCGCCTTTACTATTTTTCTCTCTATTTATTAGTGCATTTTAATCCCCATATACAATTTCTTGTATTAGGAATTTGTCACTTTTCACAAACCCCAACTTGCTGTCCAGAGATACACAGAGCACAGGGTCAGCTATTTGTACAGCCCCAGAGCAAATGCCGGTTAAGGGTCTCACTTAAGGGACCAACAGAGAAGCATTCCTCCTGTCACTGCCCGGGTTTGAACCAGCAACCTTCGCGTTACCAGCCCAGATCCTCCACTCCAGCCTTGAACATTATATAGCGCCTTTCCTATCTTTCTGTCTATGTATCATATAGCGCCTTTCTTATCTATCTATGTGTAAGGATAACAAAGCACATGGTGTTGGTAAAAATCAGGCAGGAGCATCGGGCAATGCGCTTACCCCACAGAGACGGTGCCCGAGATGAGCGGTGAGCCCAGGACTGCAGCAGGACGACACCAAGATCGCAGTCCAACTCGCCCTTCTAAGCGCCATCAGCGACCTTTCATCCTTCGTCAGATGAGCAGCCCCATTGCTGTGACGTTTGAAGTCTTTGGAGTGTGGCACCTGGCGCTCGTCCCTTCCTGTTACGCCTCCTGACAGGCCAGCGGCTCATTGCCATTTCAGAGGACGCCAAGCTCGTCGCCTTACGAGGCACAAATCGGGCTAATCCATCACAGCGAGGGGCCGTCGGAGAGGACAGGGCCTATCGGTCTCGGAGGAGAGGGGTCTGATGAAAGGGAGAACTTCACCTCTTACTTTATCTGCTCGGGCACCTTTTTCCATTTTCTTCTCATCCCCAATTGACAGGCGAGTATTGATTTCTGGTTTCTGCTGGGAATTGGTTTTTTTGCTGTGACAGGATGTCACGCCTGCCCTGCTTTGGCGTGTGGTGTATTTGTGCAGGTGACACATCCTCTCGTGACTCTCTCTCAACGGCAGGGCTCCCACCTCAACACGATTCTTTCTCCAGTCAGGACTCTGGGGGTCTGGCTGGTCCACGCTGCTCGAACCAAGCGACTCACCAAGCCATCAGAGCCAGTGGTACAATAACAATAAGTGGCGAGGTCAGGTACAAGATCTGGCCGTTGGGATTCATCTGAAAGGTGGCCAGCAGGACCGAGGAAACCATCAGGCTTACCTTCAAAATCAGAAGATGGCCATGGCTGGCAGAAACCCCTGGGGACCCCCCCCCCCAACTACAGTCTAAAGACGTCTTATCAGAAGTGGTCTTCACAACTGAGGTGCAACCAAAAAGCCATTTTGCCAAGGTGGAAGTAAAGCCAAACACCTCAAATACACACAAAGACTCAAGGACTGGCACCCAGGAAGATGGCAGCAGGTGCCCCGGCCTGAGGAGTCCACATTTGACAGGAGGGAGTGGATGTGCTACAAGTCCGTGATGGTCTGGTGCCCCATCCAGAGGTGCTTTCTACTCGGTGTCCAGATACAGATTACATGGGCTTCAAATTCGTGACAGAGAGGGGTAAAGCAGTGCCACACAATCGGGTCTGTGTGCCCGCGAGTGTCACCAGCAATGGACGGTCACCCTGGGCAAGGACAGGCTCCGGCATTTTGTGACCCTAAAAGCTGAAATGAGTGACTTTTAGCATTGGCACACCTTGGCAGGAGAACAAGCTGAGCAGTGGGCACTTCAGCCACACAGCCAGGACTGACGACTGAAGCCTGGCAGCTAGAGTTGTGGGACTCAAGAAGAAACTACTGAGGCCTGGAGCTGCAGCAGAGACCTCGAGAGCCTTTCAGAAGGACCTGGACGAGACATGGGGACAGCTTGGCTATGAACTAAATGAACGGGCTCTCCGCTCCTTTGTCAAATGCCTTACGTTCGAAGGGCACGCGGCTAACCTGCTCATCAAAGCCTTCTCTGTTGTAATACCACAATTCACCATTAGATGGCTCCACAGGACCGAAAGAATCCTGCATTTGTCAGCTGGCGAGAGACCCTGACGGCGAGAATTCTGCGTCTTGAACCGAGTCGGTCAGTCCATAAGGTGGCATAGACGGTCACGTGTGACACCTTAGGGGGGCGTTGCTTCAGCTGGCACCGGGCTAAAGGCTATTTAGTGAAGAGACATCAAACAAAAGCTGTGCTGTCGATATCCACAAGTCAGCGGAATATTTTGTTTAAGGTTTCTGTGTCGACATACCGGGGGGGTTTACGTGGTGGGTGTGGGGGGCTCTACAGTGTGAAACGGATGACCTGACTCAGCAGCCAAGCCAGAAACTGCGCCTGAACACAACTGGGTGGGCCATACTCAAGGGGGTCCTCATGAAGGTTTTAGCGGGTCGGTGTTTTGACAGTTAAACTGGGGTGGGGGTCCCGCTTGAAGTTTTGCATGTCAAGATTTATTGATGATCAAATTAAGGCTGGAGGGATATTGAACATCAGTCAAAGAAAAACTACTTTTAACTTTGAGGTGGCCTTGCTTGTGAATGGGGAATGGGTGGGGGTCTCTGCCCCCCCCCATGGCCTCACCCCTTACCTGCTCCAAGCACACTGACACCTTGGTGAGGGAGGCCCTCCCAGTTACTAAAGAACTTCTCCACATCCAGACAGGTGGCACTAGTGCCATGTTTGGGAAAAGAACACAAGAAAACCAGAGGGCTCTGCAGAGAGTGGTGCAGTCAGCGGGTGGGCATTCTTGGGCATCTACACCAAGCAGGGTCCCAAAAGAGCCAAGAAACCAGCCAGACTGGTGCTCTGGCCAGGATTTGCTCCCGTCTTGTGCCCAGTGCTTGCTGACCAAAGTGACATGTCATTCCCAGCCACTCTAACAATGGCCTGCAGCCTGGTAGACAGTATGGCCGCCTGATGACCAGCGCAGGGTGACTGAAGGGGAGCGCCCGTCCGCAGTCCATCGCCATCTGGAATGAGAAATGTGTCTCCAGCTGCAGGATACCCGATTGGTGATTCTTTTATATAAAGTTATTTAAGTTATTTATTACTATCACATCTTTAAAATTTATTAATGATTCATTTTATTAAACAAATCAATGATTTTTGATATTTACCAAGTCACATATTGTTGTTATTGTCCTTTTATTATTCATCTTAAAAGGACCATCATTGGTGTTGAACAACTAAGTGTTTCACTACATGTTGTGCGGTGCGTATAATTCGTCTGTGTGTCCATCCAGTAGTGAGGTCTCCAACAGATGGCGCATCACAAACATCTTTAGAAATAAAATTCATTTATCATTCCAACAGATGGCGCATCACAAACATTAGCATTGCATTTACGCATCCCATATAAAATGACTTATAACCGAGACATATGCATTGCATTTATCATTCCAACAGATGGCGCATCATAAACCACTAACCCCAACTTTACAAATTCCATGTAAAATGGCAATAAACTGAGACATACGATTTGAATTTGTCACTCTAACAGATGGTGCATCACAAACATTAATACTGCATTTACGAATCCCATATAAAACAGCATATAACCGAGACATACGCATTGCATGGTGCACTGCACGTGTTAAAGTTGAGGTCTACATTGACTACTTGGGTTTCCACTTGTGTTAGATGGTTACCACTGCTAGTCCAATTTAATAAGAGCATAAGTGTCTGTGTCCATCCAGTTGCTATGTTGCTCTCATTCCCACAGATGGTGCATCACCAACATTTGTATTAATAAAATGCATTGCATTTGTCATTCCAACAGATGGCACGTCAGAAGCATTAACACTACTTTTACAAATCCCATACCAAATGGCAAATCACAGAGACGTATGCATCGCACTAGAATGTTAATCACTTAGATTTAACCCCCCATAGTGGGGTAGCCCAGCTAGTTTAGAAGAAACGTATTCACCAAAGCCCCCTTCAGCCCCCCCCTCTCACACTGTAATCGCGGCTGTGCCAACAACCCTTGGTTAGACAAACCTTCGACAGTCTAGGAATGCACAAAAGCTGATGTGACATTCATCTGAAAGATGAGTAAATTGGTCAACATACAAGGTCATCCTGCATTGGGTTACACAGATAGACCCCAGGGACAGCCTCGGGGGTCTCTGCCTCCTTGAACGAGCTCACCCTGCTTAGAGCAGACAGACGGAAGGCCCCGACACTAAAAAGCTTATCAGTCTCAGACGTCCCGTCCAGGATTTCCGCTGCGCCCCAAGTGGCATTAAAGCTCGACACTCCAGTCTGCCACTCGTCTCATCTCGGCTGCCCACCACGAGGCGTGTCGGGGGGGGGGGCTCCCTGGCAGGAGTCCAGTGCAGTGTGCCAACTAACTTATAAGAGGAGTCTTTCTAGTAAGGGTTGGGACCAGGACTTGTTTTTTTTAGTAACTTTGTAAATGTAATAAAACGAAAAAAAAAAAAAAAAAAAAAGAAAACTTAAAAAGAAATCCCAAGAATCACTCGACTAAAAGCGCCGAGTCAGCGTACGGAAAGAAAAGGTTTTAAAAAAGCCCGTTTTATGTTAAATTTACTTCATTAAAACATCTATTTTTAATGCACGATAAAAAGCGCGTTTTGAATACATAAAGCTTGAAAGGGAAGCGGTGGGTTTTGTGACTTGGGGGCTTTTCTTTTTTTTCTGAATATAAGCAGGATCAGAAGATTTCCTTTTTCAGCATAACTTTGAAGCCCCTCAGGTGAAAGAGTCAAAGGGGGTCACTTTGTAGTGCGAATTCAGTTTTGCCTTCTTTAAAAGAAAATGCGCATCAGGTGGGAGATTCACAAAGGTCGGCGCACAACCCCTGAGCTGCTAAATCAAGCATGGAGGGGCACAGGGCATCAACATGGCACAGTGCCTGGCCTGGGTTGGGTTGGCTCCTGCTTTCCACCAGATGTACGGTGGGCTTCGGTTTGGCGTTGCCCCAACAGGTGGCAAGTGGGTGCAGTAAATGGATGGCTGCAGGACGGAGTACCACGCTGATAAATGAGGGTGTCCGATGGTGACACTGGGGCCAGGACTGCAGTGTGCCACATTCTGAAGCAGCTCCGGCTGTGACACCGGCTGTGACATTTGGGGGGGCTCATCAAGTGGTCAAGTTGGCCTGTTTACGTTTCACCATAGAAACAAGGAAAGTCTGGACCACTGAAAGCATCTGCAGTAGGGTGGGCCATGCTGGGGGGGGTTTGTGCTAATGACAGCCCACCCCTCTGTCTCGGGTCAATCCCACTCCTGACACCACAGTAACAACTGCTAGGGGGAGGGTTCTGAGAGGCGGGCAGTGCAAAGACCCCAAGTGTGCGGGTCAAGCCTGGCATAGTGGAGGCATTACTGAAGAAGCCAAAAGGTCCTTGTAGGGCCACCCCAGTGGTCCATTCTTCAGTTTGTCGGACCCCTGGGGTCGTTCCAACATTAGAAAAAGCTTTCAATGGGGTTTCATTCAAAGCGGATATTAAAACTGCCACCAATCACAACTCTGTATTGGCATCAAATCTTAAAAGTACAATAACATAAAATGTATTTGAATAAAACATTCAAAGTCACAAATTACTTTTACATACTCAAACACGCAGACCCCATGAAGTGCGACTCAATATGCACTATAAAAAATAAATCAATCAATAAATAAATACTTATAGTCAAGCTTTTTTCTCTTTCATTGTGGCTTTGATCTTTTCCGTGGTTTTTTTTCTCATCATGCCACATAAAGCTCGTGATGTTCAGCGCGAATCAGCAACGTTATGGTGGCCAATAGCGCAGTCGCCAAGTCCTTTCAGATTTCTTGTCACATGTGCACAGTACCATAAAACTCCTGTCTGCCAGCCTAACAACAATACAACAAAACACAAACATCTGTGGGCGTGTCCAGCTCCTCCGAGCAGCCTGATTGGTCAAACATGATCGAGGGAGGAGGAGACACATGAGGGTACCGTGGAAAGGCATAGGAGGAACGCAGAGAGTCAACTTCAAAGACAGGAATGAAGTTTTCACAGTGGGCAATGGGGGTCTGTCTACCAGCGTGAACCAACGGTAAGCACGGCGCCTCAGAATGATCGAGTCGGAGGCAAAGGGGAAACCAAAAAGTGAGGAGGAGTTTGTGCTTTCTGTCCAAATCGCAGATACTGAAGGAGGCTCCACGCCCGCATTTCAAGAGTCGCACTCGTGAGGTGACATGCGGCGACATCTGAAACCTCATTCCACGGCAACTGGGATCAGCACTCCTAGAAACTGGAATCATGAAACGGTGGCACCCATATGCAAAACAGCACCACAAAGTTAATATTCTCCCTATGTTCTAGAAGAATTCTAACACACGGTGCCCGCGCAGAGTAACAGAAGCCCACCCACATTCCCACAAGTACGTTTGCTTAGATAAATGCATTTCAAGAAGAACGGCCCATAAGGGCACAAGGCCTGTTGGGACAAACCGTCCAAAGAGACATGCAGGTGGGCGTCTGCTCATCCTTATAGTGAGGGGGAGTGTCGGCCCCTCCATCTTTATCGCCTTCCTTTGTTGCCTACACAATGGCACCTTCTCACTCAGTTTGCCCTCCTTTTCCCATTCATTTTTGATAACCTTGGGCCATCTGCCAATCTGTTATTGATCTCTGAATGAATGAGGGGATGCGGTGGGATGGGGGGGTTGGCAATTTTTTTTTTTCTTTTTTTAACAGCTTTCTGCTTATCAGGATGGAGCACTCACAATAACGTTTATCTGCCATGCTGCATTATTGTCCTCATGTGTGCCCTGTCCTCGGGCGTACTGCGTTTCTGAAATGACATTAAAATAAAAATGACACTTTAGCTCAGAATGGCATTGCAGAAACACCCAGCCCAGGGGTCTTCGCTTCTTGGCGCTCAATGAGGTCGGGTTAGACCCCAATAACGGACACGTGGATGGGGGCTCGTGTGTTTGATTTGGTGGCCTGACAAGTAGACGTGGTTGGGGGTCTACACTTTTACCAAAACAGAAAAGCAATATGGAGTTCCTGGCATTCTACTGCGTTTTCTTGATTATTCCCCTGGATTGCATTTTGGGGGCTTGTTGACCTCGAATTTCCTTTCAGGCAACTCCATTTTTTTTTTTTTTTTACTCTTTATTATATTTTCAATTTTTATGGATTTATAAAGATTCTGTATTTCAATTGGTCGCTTAAAGCCAGAGTTTTAGTGGTTTCTCCCTTTGGTCAGACATTTTTGATATTGTAAGTGCCAAGCACGTTTACCTGGCATCCCAGACAGGATGAGTGTGGGACCCTTACCCAGACGGGATGACAAGGGAAGGGAGCAGCTGGGGACAAAACTCCTAACGTTGTATATTTTTATCCCCATCCATTAGATGGCAGCATCCCAGAATCACAGTAACCATGTGGAACCCTGCCAAGCATTATGGGAGCTGTAGTGCCAAGAGTCAGAGACCGGTACCACCAGGGGGGCTACAGGGATTCACCATCCCTACTTTTCAGGACTTCTGCCCGACCTCGGAAGTGCTTCTTTCAGGCTGTGCCCTGGCACCAGAAGTGCTCTCGGGTCCCACATAAAAGAAGGCCGTCAACCTCCTCCGGAGAGTCGGGAGAAAGTGGATGAGGATTGGCGGGACGAGTGTGAAGGAACAGAATTATTTTCTGGGCTGTTTGCTTTGGTTGTTCTTATTCTGATCTGTGGAGGTAACGTTTATTAATAAAAAGGGACTTTATTTGAACCCGTGATTGGTTTAGATGTGACTGTCTGGGGCTCAGTGGCGCCCTCTACCGGTTACAATATCTGGGGACATTAAAGCCAGCTCCTTATTTTTAGAGGGGCCTGCTAGGCCGAAGCCTGCAGACAGTAGTTGGGGACTGGCTGTATCTAGGGTCTGCGGTGGGCTGGCGCCCTGCCCGGGGTTTGTTTCCTGCCTTGTGCCCTGTGTTGGCTGGGATTGGCTCCTGCAGACCCCCGTGACCCTGTAGTTAGGATATAGCGGGTTGGATAATGGATAGATGGATGTATCTAGGGTGAGCCTCCTCTTGTTAGTCCAGAGAGGGTCCTGGCCTGCTTTTGACTCCAAGTCACAACAGAGCTACCTGTACAAATTCATAAAGGCCAGTAAAGAGAAGAAGAAGAAGAAGAAGAAGATGGAGAAGGAGAGCAGGACCACAGCAGTCTCAAGGCCTTTTTGCCCTCCGGTGCTCATTTTAGTGCCTGGTCTGAAGTTGAGGTGGTGGACAGGTGAGGAGGTCAAGGCCGCCCAGATCTTCTCGTGAGGAGTCAGCAGCGCGCGGTCACAGGTTACTGTGGAAGAGAAAAATATCCAAATTCGGCTCCTCTATTGTTAATCAGGTAACGCGGTTTTTGCAAACGTTCCTCATCGTATAAACACCGTAAACTCACACTTGATGAACGCCGGCTTGTTTTGTGTTTTTAGCAGTGTTAACTTAAAAACTGCACACATTCCCACGTCGTGCTAAATTTTAATCAACACTGCTGCGTTCAAGAGGCGTCGTTAATGGCACAATTACCACCGCGGCGAAACCTGACAAGTGCTCCGTTAATCATGGCTGACTGTGTCTCCCACCTAGTCACCTTCCCCTGGTGTGCCCCCCATAATCAGCTTGGTGCTCAGACTCCCTAAAGGGATCAGAGGGGGTTCACTTTATTCCTTTCAGTTTTAGGTGGGCCATCGTTACTTTCATAGCAAGGGAGCAATGGTGGGTGGGCTTCTTCAAGAGACCCTCATGGGATTTGACAGGGTGCTCCCCACCCCAGGGTCTCCTTTAACCATCGTGCTGATCAGAGGGCCACAGCCTCTCACCTTCATCGTGTCCCCGTCAGCTGGTCTGGTGGCAAAACATCAGCTTTCCAGTTTGTGCCAAGCAGACGCCTCAAGTGGAGGTCTAAGCGGGGTCAGCTGTGTGGAAAGGAGGAGATATGGCAGCCGACAGGTGGGATGAGAAAAAGGTGACTGGATGTTAAGTCCTGCGGCCCTCGGAGATTCTCGAGGCGTAGCGTCACGGGCACGTCGTGCTGGCCCACCTGCTGGAATAACAGGGGACACACACGTCCTTACAGGCCCTCAGGATACACTCGTAGAACCACACACACGGTGTACACTGGCGCTCCTTAAATCTTGCCCTCTCATAGGGTCTTTGAGACCAAGTCCATGGTGATCATCAGAAGCCCCCCTTGGGGAATCACTGCCCACAGTCATAGTGGAGCATTCATTAAACTGGCCATGGCGACCCACCGTGAGAAGATTCACAAACCGTTTGTGGCCCTCGAATACAACGGTGATTCACAGCTCGGAGTGGCCCAAAAGCTTAGAAACTATGGAATGTGGGATGGATTCCGAAAGCCTTCAGACCCCCGCACTTTCTACGCATTGGATTGTGTTGGAGATTTCATTTGAAACGAATACGGTTGCCATTTTTACCCCTTGACTTACACTCAATAAAGAGAAAACACATGAGCAGAAAGGTGTGGCAACATATTAAAGATCAGAAACTGAAATCTCTTAATAGCTGCGCTAATGTTTGGGATGAACCATCTGTTGGAATACAAAATGAATGCACTTTATTACTGTATTAAATCGCAGGAGTTGTGAGACTTACTGAGTCTGCTAACTAGGAGGGTCTGCTGCCGCACCTTAAGATTAACACACGCACACACACACACACACACACACACACACACACACACACACACACGCACGCTTGATACTCTCCAAAGTTCTAGCCAGAAGGACTGAGAAAGTGTTTCCTTCTGTAATATCACAGGACCAAACCGGATTTATTAAAGGCAGACACTTCGCTCCCAATCTTCAATGCCGTCAGGTCTAACACCCTGGTGGTCTCATTACCGTTGGATGCAGATAAAGCTTTCAATATGGTTGAATGGGACTAGCAATTCATCACTTTGCACAGATTTGGGTTTGGTCCAAACATACGTTCATGGATCACACTTCTGTATACCAGTCCAGAAACTTCAGTTTGTGTTAACAACTTTACTTCAGAGTGCCTCAAACTAGAAGGTGGCACTGGACTTTGAATAAAGTATCTATCTATCTAGAGGAGGATGCCCCCTGTCACCACTGCTATTTGCAACTGCCATTGAACCACTGGCTGCTCACTTTCAAATCATCAGCGATAAAGGGGGATGATCAGAGCAGGACATGAACAGAACATCTCTCTAACACAGGACATGCTATCATGATACGGATCAGACCCCCAAACCTCTGTCTAGCAGAATGTCAAGAGATATCAGGACTCAAAAGCAATTTAAAGTGCGCTCCTTCCAGCGAAGTCTTTAGCTCACAACATCTCACCCTTTGATCATCGCAGAGCAGTTTAAATATCTGGGGGTCAACATCACAAGTAAATATAAAGCTCTGTTTTCAACAACCTTTTGCTGTCTGCGTGGAAAGATTTAAACGAGAAGTGCATAGGTGGTCCTCACATTGGCAGGGAGAATCAACACCGTCAAGATGAATATCCTTCCTAAGCTAAAAACGGCTCTGCATACGTTAACAAATCATTTTTTAAGAAATTAGATTCACTCCTAGCCTCATTTATTTGGGATTCAAAACCCCCACACGTCCACAGGACGACCAAAAGCAGAAGGTGGCACGGCACTACCCTGCTATCAGGTTTGTTAGTGGGCATCACATATACGAGCGATAAAAACCTAGACTTGGACCCAAACAGATGAACACACACAGGCCGGGTCCGCACTAGAAATAAAATCCTGCGGGACTTCTTTACATTCCTTGCTTTGTACCCCAATGACTTCAAGTTATCGTCGATATTTTTCATCAATTGTCCTTCATTCACTCCGAATATGGAACCAAAGCCCTTCAAGATAGAGGAGCTCTTAGCCACCTGTTCTTACGGTTTTTAACCCCTAAACCGCCACATACTTGGGGGGTTAATGCACCCCTGGACACCAAGTACTTTATTGCTGCACTTTTAAAGGAAACATCACAATTCACCAAGAAAAAGTGAAATTTCAATGGAACTCATTTTTTTTTTCATGCAGACAGCATCACAATTACTGCAACGCACCGCCAATGAAGTACAAATTCTAAAACCTACTGGAACAAACTGATGATATGTACGAGGTGCAAGTGGCGCCATTGACCAAATTCAGTAAATCACCGAGCCAACTGTGCTTGAAGTGTCCGCACAGAGAGGCCGAATCCCAGGGACAGCAACGCTGATTCACTAGGGGGCGCCAGTGGCCACGAGCGGACTGCTCAATCAATGTACGGCACGGACTGATCAGCTCTACTGGGAACCGACTACAGCCAGTTGCAGCGGTTTAAGGGTTAATGTTTGGAAAACATCAGGGATTCAGTCACGGAGAGATTTGTACACGGATGACGTCTTTGCATCCTGCGAACATTTACACTCCAAATTTAGCTTCCCGTCAACGCAATGTTTCCACCACTTTGCTAAACTGTACCTGCCCAACTTTCTTCACCTCCCATCAATTTCTATTCCAGAAGAAATATGGATCAGTCCCGAGGACTCCGATGGCATTTCTAGAATTTATGAAACCATTTTAAAGTCCCCGTCCTTTCAAAGGTCCCAGAGTTCAGTGGGAAAAGGATCTCTGACTCAACAATTCATGAACGGAGTGGAAGGCAGCCATGCACAGAATTCACTCGAGCTCCAAATGTGCAAAGCATGCAATTATTCAACTCAAAATCTTTTATCAATCACATTTGTCTCGTTTAAAATGGTCCATAAAGTCTCCAGGGCGAGATCCAACCGGTGAACGTTGCAATCGAGCTCCAGCCTCACTGGCCACAAGTTCTGAGCCTTCACCAAATGAACGTCATTCTGGATCAAAATCTTTGTGTGCCTATCAGAGAGCCTCGGTGTCGCAGTCACCCCTGTGTGTGGTGGGCTCACAGAGGGGCTCAGAGTGGAGAAGGACAAGCAAACTGTAACGGCCTTTACTTCACTATTAGCACGTAGACTTGTCTCGCTCAAGGGCGAGAATCCCCACCCACCTCTTTTAACCCAGTGGGTACCCGACGATCTCTAGGATTCAAACTCTCACTTGGAGGGACCGTCCAAACTTTTTTTAAAACCTGGCAGAATAGAAAGGCTGAAGGCGGGGCCTCCTCTTGGGGCTCCACCCACCACTGTTCTGGTCCAGCCAGGACTCCTCCCCCAGCTCCCCCTGTTTAAAGTGCTGCTTTAAATGTGTTGTTATTGCGAAGCGCACTTTCACTTCTTTGCCATTATTGGCGAGTTCAGGGCAACTCAAGGGCACCCCCTATGGAGCAATTCTGAGGAAGCAGAGGGAAAAGGGGGTCCATTCTACACATGCGGCAGCATGCATCTCCCCCAAAGTGCCGACGCCATGGCCTCACACATCCAGCCTACATGCCGCAAAGGGGCGTCTGTGCGGGTGTGCCAGCAGGTGGCACCGTCTGAAATGCTCAGCTTCCCAAGTGCAGGACAAGCGCTGGCTCTGCAAAAAGAAGAAAAAAAAAAATCCTTTGCTGGAGAAGACGGTCATTGTCATCTCGTCTTTGTAAGTGAAAATAACGAGGTAGCCGTGTAAGTTTCAAAGTGCTTTGCTGAGAGGGAAGCCAAGCGTGACGGAGCGCGGTGCCGCCACGCATCCAGATGTGCCTTCTCCGCTTGACGCCGTGTAGCGCTGCGGAGGAAATCGAGGCCAACTGAAGGCGACGCGGTGATCTGAGAGAGCTGCGCATGATCTGCGTGGCACCCGGAATGAGCCTGCCAGGCCAAGGCCAATCCCTGCAGCTCCTGGGAGCCTCAAGGAAGCCCAGGCTCAGTTAAGGCTTTTCACTGGCGGGCGCCTCTCGGTATTATGGGCTTTACGAGGAAGGCCTGAATTTGAGGAAGCGATTTAGCGGCTGAGCTCAGAGAAATCCAGCACCGTGTTGTCGTGTCTCCGCGGGCTGACTCATCGCTTGCGAGTGTGTGTGAGATAATACCTGCTTCCATGAATCTGGAGGGAAGAAAACATTTTAAAGATACGGAGAGCCCACCTCGGATGCGTCGCTCGTTTTTAACAAGACGGTCCCCTCTGCGGAGCTCAGCCTGTGAAATAAACAAACCTTCACGTTGTAAGGTTCTCAGCTTTACAATGAAAAAAAAAAAATAATTAACAAAAAAATCAAAAAGTTTAATTCTCATCTCAGGAAGATGGGGAGAACTGCAGTGTGTGTGTGCGCCTGTTGAGTAAAACACTCACAAGGCTCCATTTACTGTGCGGAGGAACAAAAGTCTTCAGCGTCCTATCGGAGCAACACGCTAGGAGCATCATGGGCCAGAAAACGGAGCCCCTCATCCCATCTCACCACATCTCTGTAAGGTTTTGACAAAAAATGTGCACAAGTGGAAGGCAAAGGATTTGAGGTGAGACAGTAACACTCACTGGCCACGGGTCACATGCAAAGGAGAATTTCACTTCACGGTAAGGACCCCATAAACCTAAAAACCTATAGTGGGGTTCAAATCCCAGCAGATGATGTCGTCAGGGTTACCGTCACTAACAGAGGCGAGACGCTAGAGGGCGACGTAGTTTAGGTTACCATCAGTGACCAAGTTGAGACACTAGAGGGCGACACAGTCAGGATTTCTAGTAGTGACGCAGTTCAGACTCTAGCGGGCGATTTAGTTAGAGATGCCATTGTTCCAAGGTAAGCAGGTTATCTCAGATCAGGAAGACGGACATTTCGAGGTCAGGTTGTCCTACTCACCAACGATGGCACTGGGGAGTGATGAGGTGCTCCGTGTTAACAGCACCTGCAAGTAAGAATTTCACTTGCCAATAAGGACCTTGTAAACCAATAACTAGAGGGAGATGTCATCGGGTAAACCATCAGCAGCCAAGTTCAGACACTAGGGGGCGATGTAATCTGGGACTCCTTGGCTTTAAGGTAAGCTGGTCATTTCAGGCTGGGAAGACGGACGTTTTCCATAAATGTTGTGCTACTCCGTAATGCTGGTGCTGCGGGGTGGAGACGTATTGGATGTTGATTAGCACAGACAAGTAGGAATTTCCCAGGGGTCCACACCTGGCACAATAAGGACACTATTAACCTATGACAGAGTTCAGACACTAGAGGGCGCCGTAGTCAGGATGACCATCATTACAAGGTAAGCTAGTCATTTCAGGTAAGGTAGACAGAAGCTTCGAGCTCAGGTAGCTGAACTCACTAATGACGACACTGGAGAGTTGATTACCCCTTGACCATAAGACCTTCACAATCGTTCGTATTTCTCTGGCTCATCAAATGAAAAAAAATACACAAGAGTCCAGAATATGAGGCCTCACCTCCTAAATGGCCCCAAACTGAAGAGAGGTCCTAAACGTAGCCCCTGACGAGACCGAGGTGTGTACAGAAGTCCCCCGTAGCCGCAGGTGATACGTTCTAAGACCTACCACAGACTCCAGAAACTGCACATTGGAGCAAATCCTATGTATCTGTCAATCAATCAATCAACATTTATTTATATAGCACATATTCATACAAAAAAATGTAGCTCAAAGTGCTTTACAAAATAAAGAATAGAAAAATAGAAGACACAATAAAAAATAAACATAGGTCAACATTAATTAACATAGAATAAGAGTAAGGTGGTCCGATGGCCAGGGTGGACAGAAAAAACAAAAAAAACTCCAAAAACTGGAGAAAAAAAATAAAATCTGTGGGGGTTCCAGACCAAGAGACCACCTGACCAGTCCCCTCTGAACATTCTACCTCACATAAGTCAAACAGTCCTCTTTGTATTTAGGGTTTTCATGGAAGGACCTGATGATGATGGTCATGTAGACTTCTGGCTTTCAGTCCATCAATGTTGGTGCATCAGGATGCTTTGAGTAGGTGGTGGTGGCGCAGGCCACATTTCTCATTTACATACATAACTATGATAAAGTTAAAATTGACAAAGACGTTAAATAACAATAAAATACATTTGATAATATTATGCTGGTGCGCTCTCCTTCTCTGTCTCTTGAATGAACGCGATTCTGATGTTTTAGTTTAACCTTCAAGGGACGACAGAGCCATGAAAAATGTCTTGTACACACACACAAAGTTTAAACACATTTACATTTAGTTCTTAAAAAAAATCTTTCAGCTTATCGTGGCGACTCATCGCCTTCTCTATTCTTCGTCGTGTTCACCTCACAGCTTCTCTTAAGCTTTGAGGAATTGCCAGCGTCACTACCTGCACTTTGGGGCTTTTAAGGAAAATGAAGGGTTATGTTCACAACAAAGCAGCAGAGGGCGCTAGGGGCTGGCAGCGGGTTCAAACCTGACGCATCAGGGCCACGGAAAGGACGCCAAACACGGAGGCTGCTGCTGACGACGGCTCACGCAGGGATTTCAGCACACGGAATTCACAGACGCGGTTGCGGCGCCGTGTATCCAAAATGGTGAAACATTTGCTAAGAACGGCCTGCGAATTATAAAATTATGAATTTGTTATTTCTGGAATTTTCCATTTAATAATTTTGGGTTCCAATAAACTGCAGATAATTGAAACTGTGGAAACTGAATATATAGACAGGGGGCGGGGCTTCAGCTGCTACCTGAGGGTGGCCCCGCCTCCCGGGGTCAAGGTGTACAGGCTCAGTTAAATGAAGTGTGTGTGTGTGTGTGTGTGTGTGTGCCCTGCGATGGCCAGTCCATGTTGTTTCCTGCCTTGTGCCAAGCGCTGCCTTGCTAGGCTAACGGACCCCCAATTAGATTAAGCCGGCCAGATAATGAAAGCGTTTTTTAAGCAAGTCTTAATGAGGAGCGGCATGACACCACTCATATCCATTTTGCGAGCCCCGTTTGAGTCTGATGCGCTTAATTACATAAAACCCACCCAGTTGTCCTCGCAGCCTGCTTTCTTTATGAAGTGAAAGACATTTTGTTACATAAACAACTTTTATTTACTGCGCTCCCTTTATGCCGCACTCCATCGTAATTGAAATTTCCACACATTTATTCATGTGGCCGATGGAGTCAAGCTGAAAAGCCTTTGTTGTCGTTGGAGATGTGAGCGGCGAACAGATGAAAGGTTTCCACAGGCCCATTAAAACGCAGCTTTTTCCTTCAGGGGAGGGGGGCAGTGGGGGCTTCTCATTGTGTGTGTAGATAAACGGGGACTCACGGTGCGCCGCCAAGTCCCCCAAGGCCCGCGTGACGGTAGGCAGGTATTTCTCACAAGTGGCTTTGCCGTCCAGCGGCTTTCCAGCATCAGTAGACGTTGAGCTCGTCCTCCCGTTTTCAAGGTAAATGACGACCCACCTTTGTGAAGGGGGCCGCTGCTCAAATATTTAAAGTGTGCAAATAAAAATGCAAGAAGCCAGATTTCGTTTCCCAGGTACGTCTGCTCCCTGGCAGCCACATTCACGCAGAATACAAATTGGCTGGCAGCCCTTCGGCTTCCCGTTAAATGTTACCGCGCTTATGAAATATGAATTATGTGTGTGTGTGTGTGGGGGGGTCGCGTCTCTGCTCATTTACATCGTGGAAAATTGTCAGCCGAGATGAGCCACTCAGTAACAAGACGCAGAGAGTGGGGGGCTCATTTTACAGCAGAAGCCCCCCCAGACCTTCCAACCATTTCCAAGATAAAAGGGAGATGCCAGCCTGCTGTGGCATCAGAATAAACCCCCATAATGTAAGAAAACAAGAGGGAAGGAGTAAAGGGTCAGGAAGTAATGCTGATAAACTGCATGAAAACAGAAAAGTCCAAACAGCACAGAAGTAATGGGGGGCCGTGGTCTGTCTGAATGGGGGGCCGTGGTCTGCCTGAATGGGGGGCTGTGGTCTCAGACCTTCTTCTTCCTCGGCTCTCTTGGAGCTCCGTGCTCAAAAAAAAAAACACAAATTCCGGTGATTCTGTTCTTGAAATAGCCTGCTGGGAAGTAGTGGGACCTCCGGAGTGACCGGGAAGTGATGCCGTTAGTGACTGCGGCCCCCCAAATAGAGGCGATGGGTACCTTTGGCTGAAGGTCACAAGGTGACAACGAGGTAATGGTCTTCTACAAACTGCCACCACCAGCCGCTCCAATACACCTTTGTTGTGATTATCATTATTACTTCATGGGGTCTTGGTGGGCCGCTCCACATGGCTACTCCATTCAGCCTGCACTGCCTTCCCGTACACCAACGTGTTAAAACAGGTCTACCGGTGACCCACACCAGACTGGCAGACCCTCGATTTGCGACGACCTGTACACTTAGTGACCACCATACAGACAGTTGAACACACAGCCAAATGGCTGCCCCCGAATGGAGTTGGCACAGGACTGGGCTGCCATGTGTGACGTGAAGGGGGCTGGATAGGACAGGTGGGATCTGAACTTCTTTACCTTGGAGCACATCAGTTTGTTGAAGACCATCGAGGTGATGTCATTAAAGACCCCCATTTAGACGACTGTCTAGCGCGGCTCTCATTCTCTCCCACAAATATTACATTATTTGCATACAAAGGATTTGGCAAACAGGAATGCTGGGTAAACGTAGAGAGAGTGCCGTCCATCATACTCGTATCACCGTCAGCGTAAGCTACCTGGCTGGCAGGCCGGCCGGCCGATCACAGAGCCACCCGATTCTTCTGCCAGGCCCCTCCCCCCAACTCATGTGACACATACGATATTTTTACAAAAATGGGAAATAAAAAAACCAAAAAGTCTGAATTAGCGTAAGCCGCCCTAATTCGAGGGGTCGATATGAAATATCACGATTTACTTCACGAGAGAGACGAACTTAATAAACGTGAAGAGTCCCGGCGGACATTTGAAAGATGAAACATTTCCATTGAAGCCCACATGTTCAAGTTGGAATATTCTCATGTGTCACCCTCTGGGGGTCCATAGGGGGCTACTCGTCATTCCAGTCGTCATTGTTTACCCACCCTGATGCTGATCTTTCTCATCCTAACATAGACAAGTCATTACGATAGCAATCGACGAGAAGAATTCATGATTCATTACCGAATTACAGTATTTGAGGGTCCCCATCTAAATCATTTCTAGATATTAAAAATAGCAACGGCCCCCCCCTGCTGGACACCACTCAACATCACCATCATCACCATCACCCTCTGCTTCAAGTGTTTTAGCCAATTCTGCACCCACCTACACGCCACACCCTGAACTGCCACTTCTTTTAGTTTGATGCCCACCCTCTCACGTGGCACCTTATCGTCTCATGGGCCACTTCAAGCTTGTCGCTGACAACACCGCTGTAAAGTTGAGCACTGGCATTGTGATCCATCACCTAGGTGGTCTTCAGGTCGACGATGAGGATGACGAGTGCGGGTGGCGACACTCACGTGCTCAGCAAACAAGCAATTGCATTTGCACCTCGGGGTTTGCTCAACGCGCTGACCGTGTGAAGTTTCCCCATCAGACCTTGCATGGCGGTTGATGTCCTCTCCAAAGAACGAGAACGCACCCCGCGTCACCCGGTCGAGTGTTAAAGGACTCGGATGTCAGGCCATCGATGGTCCCTCTCGTGGAACGACTGCTGAGGAGGCCAAATGCGGCAGTAAAGTCGATGAAGATGACGATGTATTGGGGGTCCTGCTCTTCCCTGCGCTTTTCCTGACAGAGCCGATCTCGTCGATGGTGAAGGTGGAGCGGCCGATATCTGACACGGACCACTGGGCTGCAGTGAAAATAAAGTCCTGAACTCACACACAGCCCATTAAGATTAAAGAACACCAATTAGACCCCCCAAAGTAAAGGGGGCAATCTGTCCAGAAGGCTAAACTTTGGTCAGTTTCATGAAGAAGCATTTGGTGCGGGTTTGAAATCTCACATCTCCTGATAAAAATAACAGAAAGAAACAATCGAGGCGCACGCATCTCAACGTGGGCTTCAGAATGAAATCGTTTAGGGCGCGGATGTCACTGGCTGGGAGCGGCAACCGCGATTTCTGACAGATCTCTCTCTGCTTTGCGTGGAGCCCTCGGGGTACATTTTTTTTTTGCTGCCTTTCATCTTTCAATGTGCTGCGCCAGCTGAGCCGGAGAAACAAAGGTCCTTGGCATGACAGTCTGCTTAAAGAGAACTGATCCGTGCCAAGATACCCATAAAGAGAGAGGCCGAGAGGAGCCCACCATCAGTTGACGAGACCTACTCAAGTCGACACCCGGATGGGCTTATGCAGGGCAGGGTCAGTGGGACAGCTGGAGTTTATCTCAACAAGGATCTGGCACAAGGTGGGAATACCACCTGGACAGTGCCAATGCATCACAGGACCAACACACCCCACGGTGCCAGTTTAGTACAACCCGTCAGTGAGCACCTGCCTCATGCCCACAACTGCTCCCCTCATGACCCCGACTTGGACTAAGTGGGTTTGAACTTTTGATGTTAAGTCATCCACTTTCAAAAGGGAGGCAGGATTACAGAGAGATACCCGCAGCTGACCCACCTTCCGCCTCCATGGTGCGGTTATCACCTCTCTTTCTAGTTTTCTCACAATACTGGGCACTGCCAAATTACTCCAGAAGCAGGGAATGAGCTTGAAGTGCCCTCTGCTGCTGAGGTTACCTTTAAAGTGACCCCCCCTGGGACCACCACATCTGGGTGACCGGAAGCCACATGCCCATCAGTTCTGCCTTCTGTTTAAAGATACAAGTGCCCTCCTCACCAGTCCCCTGTGGGCATATCAGATGGCACCTGCTGGCCGCACTTGGGTAGCTGCACGTGGCTCCTCCTCTGCAGTGACAGGACGTGAATACTTGGTGGTCTTCTGTACAGGGGCCTGGGATTCTTATCACAACTCTTTTCATGGAAGAACTTGTTATATTAAGCTGCATTTCCTAATCCCAAAGGGAGGGATGATTACAGGGAGGAAGCCAATAAAATGACAAAGGACCCTCCCACCCCCAAGCTAAAGATGGGCAGTTTGACGGGGTCGGGGTCTCCGCTGACGCAGGGTTAATGACACTTTTGGAGCACAAGCTGCGGAAATGGCCGTCTGACGCAGTGGGCGATGTGCATGAGGGGTCGCACAACAGCCACAGGTTTGTTTCAACTTCCTTTAATGGAACACCGAAAGCCAACGCGATGGCGTTTTGCGGCTCCGTACCTCCCGTTTTTGGGGTCTTTTTTTTTTTTGTTTAAATACCCCGCAGGTTTTTTGATCAAATTAAAACGAAGCGCTGCGCTCCACTCGCTCGCTCGCCCGACGTGCCGATGACTCAGCCAGCCAGCCAGCCAGTCAGTCGTGTGCTGAGGTGCGGCGAGCCGAGCTGGCAGATCTCCCGGCCTGACCTACATACGTGATGTATGTGCATTTGAATTTCGGATATAAATAGACCGGAAATGCATCTTCTGCTAGAACAGGCGCCACCCGGGCTGGAAAAAGAGCCGCGCCGAAAATGAGGCGAATGTCACCGGCGTCGGCCCGCTGCCTCTCCGTTAAGCCGGCTGGCTCGGAGCTTACGGCGTGTGCGGCTCAGGAGTTCGAGTGAATGCTTGGGAGAACAGAACTATAAAAAGTTCTACGAGAAGAAGAAAATATTGAGACACACTATTAAAAAAAAAAAAAAAAAAAATACAATAAAAAATAAAATGATTAAAACACATTGGAGCGCCGTGCGGCTGCTGCCAGGACCGATGGATTGTCGCACAAGTGGCCAGCGCCGTCGTACTATGAATGGAAGAGAAAGAAAGAAAGAAAGAAAGAAAGAAAGAAAGACGTGAATTGTTGAGGGAAAAAAGCAAAATGTATTCTTCTTAAGAGTTACAAATAAAATAAAAAATATAAATGGCGTATTTGAGCTTTCTGACAGGAAGAAAACGAAATGAGTTTTATTGAAATTCCTGACCGCTACTTCTCCATTTTTAATGAACATGAAAAAACAGGGGAAAAAAAAAAAAAAAAAAAGACGACCACCGGCTCGGGTGTTTCCTTTGGGCTCCGTCTGGGTACCCCGACTTTCATGAGAGTCTAAACAGCCCATAAACCCGCACGGGTTTCTGTGTAATCCGTTGGCGTCCATCTGCACACTGCTGCTTTCGTCAGTTAGATGTTATCGGTGGTCCAGGGTCGTTTGTTAGCGGCTTGCATTCAAACACAACTGGTCTGCTCGCATAGCTCTGGTTTTGGCTGTGCGCCTATTGGTTTCCCTAGCCGCCTTATACTGGTTTCATGTGAAAGGGCAGAGCAGACTCCATCGTCCTTAGGAGGCTGCGCTCCTTCCTTTACTGTCGGTAGTGCCATCCTTGTCATCTTCCACAGCTCTGTGGTGGCCAGGGTGGTATGCTGGGCCACTTAGATCACTTCAAGAGAAGCCCACCGAATCAACGAACTAATTAAAGGGGCAGGCGGAGTTATGGGGCACAATGTTGACCCCCATGAAGTCGAAGTGAAGCAGGGAATGAAGACCAAACTGAGTGCCAATATGATCAACGCTACACGTCCTCAGTATGACACAACAGCACTGAGGACTTTAAACCAACAAATTATTCATCAGAAGTGTGAAACACCATGGCGGCTCCCTCGTACCTTTACAGCGTCTTACTGGGACTGCCAAGGCTGAAGTGCTTTTTTGTCTTTTCCGTCATTTTGAGATGTGTGTGTTCATTTAAATTTAGCTCCTGTAAATAATTCCTCCCTTTGGACCATTTAAAGGTCTATGTCCCTTATATAATGTGTAACCAATAGGGGGCACCACTGAGCCCCAAACCCCCGACAATCCAACAACGCCTTCCAACTGCAGGTCCAGATGAAGTCCGTTTTATTACTCAAAGCCTCAACGGACAGGCCAGCGCAGTCACAGAACCAGACACCGTTAACATACAATTCTTCATCTCTCCATCCTCTGCCAGATTATGACAGGGAGACAAAGTGGCTCCTTTAATCTTTGACCCATAGGTAGGACATGGTGTGACAGAAGTCCCAGAAAGTAGGGACCATATCTTGCTGCAGTGCCCCCCAGGCGGTACCCACAGAAGCCAGCAGGCTGTACTCCAGGACTCCAAGTCCCATCACACCCTGTGGGTATGCAAATGAAGCAGGAAGCCCCCTAGCGTATCAGGAGACGCAGTACCTACATGCTGCCCTTCCAATCTACTGGCCTCCCTGCCAGGTAAGGATTCCTGTTGCCATCTGGTCAGAAAGCCGGCCCCTCCAATCTCCTTTAATGAGACGTTCACCAGTCACAGATTCCACCCCCCCCCGGATACGCCCGTCCATTCCCCGCGACCCTCACAAGTGTCAGATTACCGGGTATGCGACACCGAGGACCTCAGGTTTGCGGCGTTTGAATTCGGTGCCCATGACGGTTCCCTTCTCACTTGTCTGCCCCCCCGTTTGCCCACGTCTGTTTTTTTTTTGTTAGTTCCGCGTTGTCTGCCATCTTTCCCAGGCAGTGCCCTGTCCGCTGCTCCTGGTTGCCCCCTGTTGAACCCGGTGGAGGTGCCATTCACGGCTCTGTGCCAAGTGTTTAGGTTGCCGGGGTGGAAAGTGACACTTGTTCTTGTTTGTTTCTGCTTGATCGCTGCATTGACTCAGGATTGTTTTTCCGGGTGTTTTGTTTCATCGCTTCCTCTCCTGGGCATTTTAATATCCCTATGGCTCCCGGAATCTGCTGCTCATCTCGGCAGCGCGGATGTTGTGTTCGCTACGTGATTTAAAGAGACTTCCTCTGCCGTTACGCTCGGTCTTCTCGGTTTTTGGGACCTGAGCCTTTCAATTGAAATGGCAGTCTTGGTCACGTGTGTGTTACTAAAGGCTTTCCTCTGTTAACAGGAGACAAAGCCAGCCCACCAAGGGGTCTTTTCAGTACGTGAAGAATAAAAGGCTTTTCATTAAGGTCCGTAGCCGAGTATCTACCTGCTTTTGTGTTAATTCTTTCCTCACCGTCTGCTTTTGTGAGGACTGCGAGTCAGTTGATCACAGCTGCCTTTTCCGACTTAGCCCCCCCCGTGCCCAAATTGACCCCGTGCCACCCTCGCTTTCACTGCAGATTTTGCTTTACTTTTCCACCCCGACAGGCACGTGCGCTGAGAAGTCGCCATCCGGGCTCGGATAAGGAGTGCAATTCCACCTTCGGCCAGGAGAGGGCGCCTTCATCAACTCAGCCCTCTACCCTCACGTCCACTTCCCGCTTCTTCCAGATGCCAGCACCTATAAAAGGACCCCCTGACTGGGTTCATTTGAAGCGGGTATTCAGTCCAAGCTCTAGACACTTTTCTTTTGGCTAGTGGGTGGACGGTCCACCTTTCTTGTTGCCTTTTTGCGTCATTGTGGGCTTATACGTATTTGTGACCTCGTTTTGTTTAATTCTACAGTTTTTGTAAGCAGACACACCCAACACTCTGCTTGAACCCGTGTCTTTCACGTCACAACCCATTAAGTTAGTGTCTGCAGGTGCCTCGGTGGTTAACGCCGTCGCGCAGTTCCATGGATCGGGGTTCAAATCCCAGCCTAGGCAATGTCTGAGTGGAGTTTCCATGTTCACCCAGTGCCCGTCCAGTTTAACCAGACATGATCTCCGACTTCTACTAGGGAGATTGGTGGCAGAGTCTAAACTGGCACAGTGTCAGCGAATGTGTCCTCCAGTGGATGGGTGGTCCGTGCTGCGTTTGTACCCGGTACTGTGTGAAGACCATCTGTGGCTTAGCCATGACCTGCAGCTATCATGGCGCTATATGAGCTCCGCTACTGTCAGCCCCCCTGGTCACTCTGGTCCACTGCGAGTATAGATACTGACCACTGCTCACTTGGACGCCCAGGGGGCTCCTTTCCAGTTGCAGACCTCCCGTTGAGTATTTCGATTTACTTCATATGTGTAACATTTTACATTTCATAACCCGAGTGTGTGCGGTTTGTGATACGTACACAGGTCCCCATAGCCCTTACCTTCTTGAACCCTGGGCACTGACAGACATGGGACAGCAGCACACAAATGGCAAAAAGACAGGGCCAGAATCGTACCTGAGCAGCCACAGGACAATAGGAGGCCTAATGCCCGACTCTGCCCCCCAAACTGAGCAAACCCTGTGAGCCCAGGAGAACACGCAGACTCCACGGCGATAGGCAGTGCTAAGGTGGCAGCACAGGTGACAGTGGCACAGCGCCAGTCTCTCATTTTTATTTTAGAAGAGCTGCCATGTTCTACCCGCATCTGTCTGCGTATATATTGGCAAAGCTGTTGGTGGTCCTAACTGAATGGAGGAGGGCTGGTACTGGAGGTGCCACCCTTACCCAATTTTTCCTTCGGCTCTTTTCCTGTGTTCTTGTCTTCTGTCTTTGAGAAATCCCCAGAGCCTTCTTCAGATGATTTTCTTTTGAACGCATTTGCTTTTCTTTCTGATGGGGTGGGATGTGGGGGGGGTTCTGTTTTTTGTGAAACCCACTTAAGAGTCCAGACCCCTTGAAGTGGCACCCTGCTGCATACACCAATACAGGAATGAAGGACATCATGCGCTGCTTCCAAATAAAAGGCGGATGATGTCTTCAGGCTGCTAAGTCAGGCCAACCAGTTGCACCCTTAAAGCCAGCATGGAAATGTGGCGACATGGGACTGGGAGTGCCAGGATGCCCACTGAGAAGTTGGCACATTAGCATCGAAGAGGGCTGCGTGGTCCAATTTTTGCATTTTGTGAAGACCCCAAGCCCAGTCACATGGGGGATGGTAGGTACCAGTGTATCACAGAGACCCCCGGTCACTCATGCCAGGCCACTGTAGAGAGTCCAAAACTGACCACACCTGCATGTGTTTATGAAACAGGAGGAAGAACCCACAGAGACATGGGGAGAACATGCAAACTCCACACGGGCAGAGCCCAGGCTGGCATTTAAACCAACGATTCTGGAACGGTGAGGCAGGATTTAGAACCTCTGCCCCACCATGTTGTCCTCCACCTTAAAAGGTCTGATCTTGGGGTTTGGGGGTCTATGGGGGTTTGCACAAGGTGGGAAAACAGCCTTTCGACTGGATGCCAGTGTAGCACAGGACACTGTGCCAACACAGGGTATACTGGAAATCGCCAGTCTGCTTACCTTACACATTTGACCCTCTTAAGTGAATAAGCTAGGATTTGAACTCAGGTCCTTGGCGGGGTGTCCAGTGACACTAACAGCCGTGCCACCAAGTTCTGGACCTCCAGTTGCACAATCAATAAACGAGACCACCCATCCATTTTCATCCCAGTCTAAAGTCTCAGGTGGGCTGCCCAGGTAACATTGGCTGCAAGGTTCACAAAAGTCCATAAATGAGCTTGTGATGTGGAAGGAAAACCCAGCATGGATAACTGGGAGAACAAGCAAAATCCACAGAGGCTATATATTTTGAACCAGGGTGCCTAGAGCCAAGAGGGACTGTGTGGCACAGACGCCATACCTACTTTCATTCAGGTATCACAATTTTTGTACCCATCCAATTCATTTTCACAGGTTATCGGAGGCAGAAATGAACCCGGGTAGAATATCATCTGACAGCAAGGCGCCACAATCGACCCCAGGTCCCATTGAGAGTTAGTTGCCAATTAACAAAAAAAAAAAACCGTACCCAGTGTTTAGTGTGGCACACTGGCAGCAAGCAGACAGGCTGGGATTTGATCGACTCTGTCATCATGCCACCACACGTGAAGACTCCCGTTCCAGATTTGGTGCCTGAATCCATCAATATTCTATATAGCGCCTTTCAGGGCTTGAACGACCGGGAGATGGCCGCTCTTAAACCCATGTGCACACTTTAATGGCATGGCAGGGGATCGAAACTGGTGTTTCTTGGCATTTTCCAAAAAGGAGGAGATATAAAAACAACCGACTGGAAAGAATGAGCGATTGGCCGGTTAAAGAGGGCGGGCAGCTGAACGCGGGGCGCCCCCTCCGCCGGTCCGAGGCTCGTCCAGGTGAGCGGGCGAACGCGAGCGGAGGGCGAGGCGTGTGAAGAAGACCACCAACGACACCGCGGCGCATTAATTACGGCAGATCCGTTTAACAGTTTAACATCTGTTGCGTTAATTAAAACGCGCCGTGCCTGCCAGACCCACGGAGACTTTTTTTATGTACATTTCTAATTAAATTGGCGATGATGTAGTAAAAATGATTTTTTTGGAGCAAATGGAAGATTTTATTTGGCTTTAACTACAAGGCCATCTTGGCGAATTAGCCGAATTACATGCGGTGATTTTATGATACGGTGTAGGGAAAAAAAAAAAAAAGTGGAGACCTGGCGAATGTGAAGGAAATGAATCTGTGGATCGGGGGTCTGCTTTCCACATTTTCTGGTAAATACGAGCCTAATTACGGTGTGGCGGTCGCGAAGATTCACGTCGTCCGGAGAGGGGGTTGGTTTTCTCGGAACACAGCCAGGGTGGACCCCAAAAACCGCACATACATACAGAGCCACGCATACACACCGATTAGCAGCGCAATGAAACGAGGAATAATAAAGAGAACAAAGGATATATTAATCAACGAATGAAACACAAAACAATATCACACAAACGCGTACGCAAATGTCCTCCTCAGGTCCCCGACAGACGGCGGCAGTGATTTACATTCACGAACACCAAAGTACAACTCGGGCCAGTAAAGCAGGAGCTGATGTTGAGGGAGAGTGCAACGAAAAGCCCACCGAAGGAAAGGCAAAGTTTTGTCCTACCAGGAAAGATCTGACGTGATTGGACGCGACCTCCAGACGACGAGGAGCCCACAGCGCCCGGCAGGAGGAGGACAGCAAAGCTTGGAGACGAAACTGAAATCCTGTGGCTTGACCGCCGAGTAGAAACACAAACTGGCGGATGATCGCCATCTAGTCGGCGGCTTTTGGGCTCCTCTTTAAACAGCCCGCTTGACTCGGCTTCTTCCCAGCAACCCCGGCGGCTTTACGCTATTGGGCCGATTCGGAGGGCGCCGGGGTTGCTGGGAGTTGTAGGCTGTTTTAAGACGCGCGACTACAACGGGGGCTTTTTAAAAATGCACAGAGGGGGGCAGGCCGGGCCTCCGTTTCCGCTCTTGTCGATCACCGTAGTCGGCAGGGGTCTGTGCAGGGGGTCCATTTCATGAAATCTACACTGGAATCAGACGGGGGTCCAAGCCGCAATGAGTTTGGGCGGCAGCCTGGTCCTCCCTGTTTACTGAGTCTAATGAGGATACAATGTGAGTTTATTACGTTAGATTCATAATATTTAACTTGTGTGGTTGTATTTTAGGAAGATTTACAGAAGACGTAGCTTTAAAAGGAATACACTGTGGGACAACAACGAGATTATGGAGGTCAAATTGGAAAAACTAGCATTACAGTACTTGCAGTTGTGTGTATTTAAAGAGGAGTTTAGCAGAAAGTTAAGAGGAAGGCAAATGAAGGCACAGGAGGAGCACCTGACAGGCTGGCCGCAACTTCAAATGGACTACAATTCCCAGCAGCCCTGGGAGCACAGTGCCATCTGGCAGTACTTGTATGTCAATTGCCGGGGTGTCTTGAAAAGTCCTCAGGTGGTCCTGTATATAAGTTTGTAATTTTGATGGAGACCACCAGGTGGCAGCACCTCCAGTTTGTACATTGGTTAGCGTTTGGCTTTTTGGAAACAACCAACTACACAAAAGCTTCTGGAACTCTGATGAACAAAAGACTCACGATGGTTCAAGAAGAAAATGGAGTAGACACCCGTGTAAGACCACCCAGTAAAGGACGGGCTTCTGGAACTGGAGAGTCTGCTGACAAAGCCTTTCACTTTTTGGTATAAAAATACGAAAACGGCCCTCGAAGTCTGAGCCCGACTGGGACAGAGGCAGCGGGAAACCTTCACGCCAGCTTGGGGGCACTACAGAGACATCATCAGGGTGGTCTTACATGAGAGCAAGCAGGTGGATTGCTCTCTTCTTGAGCTTCTTTTATCCATCCATCATCCAACCCACTATATCCTAACTACAGAGACTCGGGGGGATTGGCTCCAGCAGACCCCCATGACCCTGTGAGCTTCTTTTATTTATTCCAGAACTGTTACTTTACATTCCCAGGCACATCCGTTTACTTTGGGTTTAACAGTAAAATGTTGTAATTTCCCCTTGAAATTAATAAATAAAAGATTTGATCAAAAAATCAATTGCCGGAAACTTATTAGTGAGTCTTGTTTACTGCGAATTTCATTAGCAACGCCGCAGAGCTCGACACGGCCTGCATGTCAATACCCCTGTGCCATGCATACGAGGCAGTCAATGGTGGGCACCGGGATGAGGGCTGACGGGTACACGGATGCTTTACCGCCCTCCCCAGCAGATCCCCGGAAGTTGAAGCCACTCTTGTTCTACTTTGGGTCCCTCCACGGACGCCATTTCCAGACTGCAACTCCAACCAGGCTCTTCCTCCTCTTCCTCTTCAAACCCCGTTTCTGGACACAGTCTTTTATGACTGCTCTGTCTGACATTCTTTAGGGGTCCCCAAACCTTTTGACGTCTCTCTCTTTCTCTCATTACCCCTGAGGTCCGTGACTGGGGGCACTGTGGGTGGTCCTGCCTGTGCCAGCCACTGAGTCGCAACTCAACTGGCTTCCACCTGTCCGTCTTTCTGTTCATCGATGACATCACTTCCTGGCCCCGCCCCATTAGCCCCTCCTCTTCCGGCCTGACGCCTCCATCTTTGAGTCACTCCTCATCTGACGACTGTTGTTTTTTTTTTTGCCTTTTTCCACTGGTTATACGGGGTCTGTTGCCCCCTAATCTTTATCTCCTGTTTTATTTCAGATATATATATACAGTATATATGTAAGTATGAGCCGCCCACCTCCCTTAGAACTGCCGACTCCCTAGAGGAGCGTTTGACGACTTTCTTGTTTGCTGAATTGCCATCTACTTGATGCGAAGTTCTTGTCACTTGCCGGGTTCTTGTGTGTTTGGAGCTCTTCACTCGCGGTGGCTGTCTTTTTGTCACCTTGTCCCTAGGCAGTCCCTCAGACTGATGCAGCTGTTAGTCGCCCACTCACATTTGCCGTTGACTTTCTTAAGGGGGCGGCCATCGTTCCAGAGCAGGACTCGAGTCTTGACACTCAGCTGGCCTTTTGTATGTCAGCTCAAAGGAGGCCAATGTCCAGCATGGCATCACCCAGGCGGGTGCCAGTCCACTCAGGTGGTTCTCTGGGAGAGCAGGCCTACGGCGGAGGTGAGTGGAGCGGTGAGGCAGCCGCACTAATCAGCGTGCCACCTAACAGATAATAATAAGCTAATTATTTCCTGAAAATCTAAACAGTTGCCCCTTTAATATTAATTTGCTCGGATGGCACCACGCGAGAGCCAGGCATTCATTATGTATTTATTCTCTGGGTTGCATTGCAATAAGCAGTCAAAGTCGGTTATCTCCCAAAAGCAATTAGTTGCTGGAGGCTCTGTTGACCTGCATGATTGTTTGAGTCGACGGTGACATTAGGACGCTCGCCGTCTTGAAGCCCTGGGAGGCAGCGGAGGTGCCAATGTGACCATCGGTGATAAAACAGATTTAGGCTGATTTCAAGTCGGCACAAGCATATTTACCAAGCAGAGACGATACGGCAGACATAACACATCCATATTAATAAGCTGGCATTAGCATGCCCAATAGGATTCGGCGCAACCTGCAAATTGTTTTGCTGCGGATGTCGGTGGCAAACAATTAAACTCATTAAAGAGGGGAACGAAGCGTTTTCTTTTGTGTGCGTAACGTTGCTGTTTGGCCGTTTGCCTTTCATGTGGACGGGGCTATAGGAATGAAGAATATACGCCTTTGGTGGATTTTGAGTCGGTGAGAAACCCACACAGTTTCATCCGCTTGACGTGCAACCACAGAGCGGTGCGGGCCTCTCCCGCCATTTGGGCACCCCATTCGATTTGACGGGTCAATTAGCGACGTCTGCCGTCTACGACAAGTGAAGTGAGTTGAGCACCTTGAAGAGGTCGGCGATGTTCTTCATCCTCGGAGCTGAGAAGGACAGGAGGCTCACACGTCTGGGACTCTCTGGGCTCGGACGGCAGCCTGAAGGCCACGACCCCCACAGCGGCGGGCACGGAGGGTCA
This sequence comes from Polypterus senegalus, assembly GCF_016835505.1. Classification (NCBI taxonomy): domain Eukaryota; kingdom Metazoa; phylum Chordata; class Cladistia; order Polypteriformes; family Polypteridae; genus Polypterus; species Polypterus senegalus. The sequence continues at coordinate 4,058,071 of NC_053165.1, read as the reverse complement.
GCCTGATAACACCTGCCAGCTGCGATATGAGGATGGCCTGAAAGGCACAGCTCAGGTAGCTTGATCATTGTCAGTGGCACAACGATGGAGTTGGCAGGCTTTGGGACCCACAGGCAGCCTGAATGCCATACAGTGAATCCAGGAATCTCCATGTTCTGCAGCCTTCATTGTGGTGCAAATCTGATTTTTAGTGCATAAAAGGTGCCATTTGTGCCCGTCAATCTACGCTCAATAACCCATCAAACCCCCTGGCAGATTTATTAATTATACCTCAAAGTATTCGGGCCCCTTGTGGTGTCCCACGTGGCACATCAAACCGCACCAAACATCTCGTACACTTTGAGCACACATACGACTGGCGGGCGACTCCAGCGTGGCAGTGGTGGGAGTAGTCGCCTTCTGAAAATCACACACACGGCATGTCGGGCATAAGACCTGGTCCTGGAAAACAAACAAACAAATGAACAAACAAATGAATGAACAAACAAACAAATGAATAAATAAACAAACGAATGAACAAACAAAAGAATGAATAAATAAACAAACAAACAAATGAACAAACAAACGAATGAATAAATAAACAAACAAACAAATGAACAAACAAACGAATGAACAAACAAAAGAATGAACAAACAAACAAATGAATAAATAAACAAACGAATGAACAAACAAAAGAATGAATAAATAAACAAACAAACAAATGAATGAACAAACAAACAAACAAACGAATGAAAAAATGAATAAACGAATGAATGAAGTAAGTCTGCCTGCTCTAATTGCTCGTTAGCATTGTGGATGATTGTAGCCTCACCAGTAACAGTCCTACATGTCAGTGTACACAGATTGTGTTTTTTGTTCCTGACTTTCTTCTTCTTTTTTTGTGTTTTGTTTCTTAATCTAATTTAAAACTTTGACTTTTGTGTATTTATTTATTATTTGGTTTTTAATACTTGATATTAGTTTTAATCCTGTGTTATTAATGGCAACTTTCCTTTTATTCTTACTGCAATCCTATGAACATTTGTGAAGCACATTGAGCGCACGAAGGAAAAGTGTTATATAAATAAAATGTATTATTATCATTATCATTACTATTATCACTATTATCATTATTATTATTATTATTACTATTATCATTATCATTACTATTACTATTATCATTATTATCATTACTAATATCATTATTATTATCATTATTATTATTACTATTATCATTACTATTATTATTATCATTATTATTATTATCATTTATTATTATTACTATTATCATTATTATCATTACTATTATTATTATCATTACTATTATTATATTACTATCATTATTAATATTATTACTATCATTACTAATATTATTATCATTACTATTATTATTATTATTATCATTACTATTATTATTATCATTATCATTATTATCATTACTATTATTATTATTATTACTATTATTATTATTATTATCATTACTATTATTATCATTATTATTATTATCATTATTATTACTACTATCTGCGGTGGGCTGGCACCCTACCCGGGGTTTGTTTCCTGCCTTGCGCCCTGTGTTGGCTGGGATTGGCTCCAGCAGCCCCCCGTGACCCTGTAGATAGGATATAGCGGGTTGGAGAACAGATGGATGGATTATTATTATCATTATTATTAAATTGCCCCCAGGTCAGCTCCTTATTCTCCTTTCTCCCCCGACTGCCTTACACAGGTGCCAGCCTCACCCAATGCCAGTCCTGCCTCCCTGCCGCTGGCATCCCAGCAGCCCCCTGTAGATTATCTCAGATTCCACTGCAGGGTGCCAAGGAGTCAAAAACACAGAAAGACGGCTGAAGGCCTAAGCCTTGTGTGGTGGGCACTTGGGGGCGCAGGAGTGTCACTCTTGGCTAGTTTTTGAGGTGACGTGTAACTCCTCGACGCGCCGTTTGTGCCCGCCGTTTGTCTGGTTGAAGTCGACGTCCTCGCTGACTAATCCCAATGTTGAGAAGATGAATCAATTAGCACGCAGAAGTGCAAGGCTGTGGAAGTCAACGCTTCTCTCTCCTCTGCTTATCGGCTCCTAATATTGCTGTGGCACTGCCGCTGCACGCCGTATGGAGTGGCGAAGCTCTCAGACAAAACAAACAGACTTCTTTTGAACTAATTAAAACCGAGCCGAGCCTGTGAAGTGACTCGAAGTGTAAGTACGTCTGCCTTCGTAAGCATCTGGAGAACGCGGCCATTAACAGCCAAGGCACAAAGCAGAATCTCAGGAATCCCTCATTAGAGGAACACTCCACCCCTTCTGTTACTTAGCCCACCATGTTGGTTGTGATGGCAGAGATAAACCGCCAAGTCTCACGTCGTCACAACATTCCTGCTATGGTGGGGCCGACAACTTCAAACCATCCGTTCAGAAAGTCCAAAGTGACTCGGGTCACAAAATGCAAATGTCAGGCTGAGAAGGCTCAGGAGTTGGGAATCATTTGTTTGTTTGCCGTTTCTTGGCCGATTCCAGGGCTACAGAGGACGAGTTACGAGGATAAGATGGAAAGAGCTGAGCCTTAAGGAGATGAAGGAGACCTGAGTGAAGTGTTTAAAATGATGAAGGGAATGAGACCAGTGGGTCGAGACCGTGACTTTAAAATGAGGTCATCAAGAACACGGGGACACAGTTGGAAACTTGTGAAGGGGAAATTTTGCAAACACATTAGAAAGTTTTTCTTTACACAAAGAACGATAGACACTTGGAATGAGCGACCAAGTAGTGTGGTGGACAGTCAGACGTTAGGGACCTTCAGAACTCGACTTGATGTTATTTTAGAAGGATTAAGCAGATGGGACTGGCGAGTTTTGGTGGGCTGAATGGCCTGTCCTCATCTAGATGGTTCTAATCTTCAGAAAACATCTGAAATCTTTGTCAAGTGTGCCACCCTTCTGTTGTATTCAAAATTGGTGTGACTGGTGGCATCATGGTGTCTTTTAATGGGTGGAGTTCTTTAATCAGTTCCCATTGGATTAACCAACATGGAATGGAGGCTGGCACATGAAGACAAGCGATCGCTCATATTTAGTGAATCAACTGAGGATGCAACGCAGTGCCCAACGAACGGCCGCTGCGGTTAAGCAGGCATTCAGTTGGGTAGGATAAGCACTAGAAGGATGGAGAGAAACAAATGAAAGAAGCTGAGATGGAGGTGTGAGCAGGATGAACGTCACCGGTGACCGTCGGCGAGTTCTGTGAGGCGGCCATGTAGGAGAGTTGTGGTGGGTGACTGCATGAATGAGGGCCTCAGGATCTGTGGCATCAGTGAGGAGAGGGCAGAACGCAGGAGCTTGGCGAGGGAGGATGTGTCCTGCAAAGAGCCAACAGGCAACTGCCGAGGTGGCACAGCCTGACGCAGAGGGCAGCACCAAGGGGATCTGAGTTGGTATCTTGGCAGTGGGAAAGGAAAAAAACTTCAGGGGTTGATATTGCGGTCTTTTAATTCCGTTTGCTGCCCTCCAGACGACTTTCTTTTATGACCGGGTGGGATTTTATTGGACATTTAGTTATTTATTGCACTTCTGAATGAACTCGGCACACTTCTTACCCAGAAAGCCTTGTCTGTCTGCCTGCTCGCTTGCTATTGGTCTGCCTCGGTCAGGAACTGCTGGCTGTCCCAACAAGGCTTTGGTGCCCATGACATGCCAGTCACATAAAATAACAGGAGGCGGAGGGGCAAACATCCAAAACTCCATTAATGAGGCACACGCATGGCACGACATGACAGCTGGGAATGCGCCTCGCCATTTAAATGTGCCCCCCAAGACAAAATCCTCACAAGCGCATTTAGGACGCCACATGAAAGGGAATCGGCTTGACAGACAAGAGAATGAAGAGCCCCGAAAGACGAGTGGCGCCTGGAGCCCTCAAGGTTTGAGATGCGGCGCAGGCCCGACACCCCAGGTCACCCTTCACGCTCCACGTGCGTCTGACGTCCGCCATTCTGCATGGCAAAGTGCGGCTCACGTGTTAACTTGGGCACCGGCAGTCGCCTCGCGGACTGAAGTTTTAAGCACAAAGTGTGTCAGTCCACATATGCTGCCATTAATTAGAAACAGAAGACAATTGATGAACTTCATTATGTTCTTCACAGACACGCAGGTGCCAGTCATCTGAGTGCGGGCAGCCGGGGGGGTGAGAAGGCACCACACACACACACACACAGGTGATGATGAGTCCAGGGCGCGGTGCCAGTCTGTCCACGCCAGCTCGCGACACTCCAAGTTGGGACTCGAGCCCAGTAACCGTAAACTCTGTGCCACTGATTGGCAGATCACCTTGGCAGTCGCCTTTGTTTTGCGGCTCATATAGCGCCTTTCCACATGTGCCGTGTTGTATTGTCAGCTTTGTAAATCAACTTGTGATTGCGTGGAAGTGAATTACATCGGGTCTCAACAAAGCCACTCGACAGAAGGAGTGGCCTGCCCCATAAGATGCCAATTCCTCTTCCCAGGCGGGGGCCCGATGGTGCCAGTCCTGTTCCATTTCACTTGCTCTCCCAGCGCCATTAATCCCACTTAAGATGTCACTTGCTAATTGAGCATCATAATTCTCACTAGCGTGTACTACACGGATGGACTCGGCAGAAGCGAGTTATTTATTATATTTAGTGCATGTCAGAGTCGGAGAAACTAATTTGTCACTTTAAAAACGGCAGAGGCAGTGGACTTGTTCATCTGGCGCTGCGCTAATCGACTCGCATCAAGTGTGCGTGGCGAGTCAGAAGAGATCACCGTCAACCCACTCGCGCCTGCCAGGCCTCATGACGGTGCCGACGAGACGATGGGGGTCACGGAGACGTGACGCCGACCTCCTCCTCAAATCCATGCCATCGGGTCGCACTGGCACGCCGTCTAGGGTGGCCACACAGCACGTGACTCAGACAGCACGGGTCGCACCAGACGTCTGCCCACTTCCTGCCAAAGCCAGATGACCATGCCCACCCTGTGATGTCACCAGCCTGAACTGTGCAATAGTCCTAATGAGGTGACTGTCACCCCACTGTTCAGGTCTTGATTACATTGTCACACAGTTTGGGTGACAGTAATGCTCAGCCCAGCCAAAGGTTGGCGCTCTCCCCCTCTGATGTCATTTCCGGGGCCCGCCCACCTTCTTCCCAGAATTCCTCATAGCTGGAAGAGCCACCATCTTGAGAGGATGAAGGTCGGAGGAAGATAGAATAAAGTTCACTTTAGCGAGAGATGTTCCTGGATGCAGTCAAACACGTCACTAGAAGAGCGTCCTTTGATTTGTCCTTCTGCCTCCCCAGCCCTCCGCTTCACATTCTCACCCCTCGTGTGACTCAAAAAGACACAAAGGTGGCCTTCATCCCGCGCGATCACAACATGAAACATACCAAGACATACAAAGCCCAGCCACTCAGACGTCCCCACGCTAGAGTTTGAATATAAAAGACGGAAGAGCGGTGAGCCCACCTGGGGTCCACAAAATAAATCCATCGTGGCACGGAGGTGAGCTGAACTCCCAACTGGTCTCCATGGTTTAAGAAGCCTACGATGGAGAAGTCGTCTGAGAACTTGAGCAGGTGGCAGGCGCTGGCAGCGTGCTGGACGTCCACCTTGGCGACCAGGGAGGGTGACAGGACAGCTGCCATGTGGTACCTCAGTGTCACCATTGGGCCATGAGCTTCATCCCGGTCAATGAGGCCGAGTGGCGTCGAAGAATGTGATCCTGATGGTGGGCCGGCGTTGTCCGGGTGGGACTGGACTCCACACCTCTGGGCGCCTGATAGACAAACATCGAGATGTTCTGAAGCCAGCTGATTGAGGACCAGCCTGTCAAAGGTCTCACAGTATAAGACCAGGGCAGAGGTGAAAGGCGCTATACAACAGGCAGCTGGCCGCATTTCTTCTGTCTGTTATGCCACCTCTGGTGACAATGACAGGAACTCTTATAAATCCTCCTGGCTGCAGAGCTCCAGTGGCGCCCCCTAGCATGGAAAGAGCCCATGGCCAGTGGTCCGTAAGACAAAGTGGCATGGAGAACTCGAGCCATCGATGAGAAGAGCGTTTCGAACGCCATGAATCCTAAGAAGACCCCCCTGCCGTCTCTTTACAGTTACTTTCTTGGTCAAAAATGAAAGTCTTTTAAAAACCAAACTCAGGAGTTGCTGTGGCCGGTGGTCCCCGAGGGCAGAGATGGACGAGGTGGGGGTGCAGCTGAGGTCAGACGGCCACCGTACAGAATTTCACCAAAGCGTCCAGCAGTCAAACGGCACAACGTGAGAGGACGAGCCCGTGAGTGCCCAGAGACGTCACTGCAGGTGTGCCAGGTGATCTTGGGGGGCCCGCGGTGACCCCGTGGTTGTTGCTTCGACACTACTTACTGCTCCATCTATTCTTTGCTTGACGTCAGCCATTTTGTAATTGGGGGTCTCTAACGTATTGATTTTTTTACACTGGAGCCCACCAGCTTGTAGTCACGCTGCTGCCATCATCACACCACATGTGCCTGCAATGCTGGGGTCAAGGTCCTCTCATGGCTGCCCCCCCATTTGCCATCTTGCGGCCTCCCCTGGGGCTCCAGGGTTTGCTGACTGGCAGGGAGGTGCCCGCGTGGACCCTTAAGGCCTCCTTCTTGTTGAGTGACATGACCAGAGCAGTGTGGTCCCAGTGGCGGGGGGCAGGTAAGGGTGGGTATCCTGCCCTTTTGGGGGCTCAGATAGTGAGGCCATTGAATCCGGACCCCGAGCACTGCGAGATGTCAGTAAGCCTCCGATCTTCATGCCGTCGTGGGCTCAGCCTGCCAATCTGAAGGGCAGAATCTCGGCGTTGTCAGACAGATGCCGTCAAACGGACTGATTCATCCTTAAGCGGTGACACTTAATTTTCTGCTTCTGCCTCATTTTCCCCGGAATCTCTGTTTTTTTCCATTTAATTTCCTGTTATGTGGCTTCACTGCGCTGCCAAGCTTTACTTCACTGGCCGCGTTGAATATTCAATTCAGAAACGGCTCTCATTATGAAAGCACAATATAAAATTGAGAATGATGGAGTGACTTAGCGAAAAAGAAAACGCTCCCGGAAAGAAAAATTAGCCGTCGCCTTGAGTCCCCTGGCAGCCCGAGAACCCAACCTGCTGCACAGTGGCACAGCACTTGACGCTGACAGCTGGCACTTTCATGGATCACCGGACCCAGAAAATCAGGAGCTGCCAGTCCTAAAGTCCTGATGGGCGGAGTCCTTGTGATTGACAGGCTGCCAGCTAATCAGGCGGCTCGAGTGTGGCATCAGGCACTTACTGGCAGAAATGTGCAGAGACACACGGGGTGCCTACTTTATAGGGGGCCAGGGGGGATGAAGTGAAAACTGAGGGTCACACTGGCAAGCTGAAGGCTGGCACAGAACTGAAGATATGCAACCAGGACATAGAAACACACAATGGCCGTGTCTGGAGACACTAAGGGGGACAGAGACAGCTGGGGTGGAGGGATGCAGAGCTCTCCTCTGACACTAGAGGGCAGATGACTGGACTGGAGCAGGAACACCAGACGTGACACGAGGGACCCAAAGGGACCGTTACCCGCCCGCTGAGTGAAGGGACAACCAGGAGTCTCTAGAGGGCGTAGTAACCTGAAGTCCACGAATGAAGAGTGGAGCCCTCCAGGGTGGGCTTCAAAGGAACCTCAAAGCCAGGCCGGGTCAGGAGAAGGTGCAGAAGGTTCAGCTGGGGGCTTGTGCAGATGTAAAAGAAAGACGAGGAGTCCAAGGCAGGGGTCCTCTGTGGCTCCTGGTCCAAGTGCTCCTTGTTGTCTTCTTTGTGATCCCACCTTTGTCTTTTATCATTTTGTCTCGTCGTGTATTTCATGCCTGATTTCCCTTTAGTTCTTCATTTAGTTGCTTTGTGTGACAGTTTGCTGTGGTGGCGCTCCTTGAATGGGCGACAAATCCCAGCAACCCCGGTAGTACTTTGCCATCGGGCAGCTCCAGGTGTTGCTGCAGTGGTTGCTGGGGGATATCAGGTTTGGCTTTGTCGCACACGTGCGTGTGGGAGGCAGCTAAAGGGTCCGAGTAGTGACAATTCCACACCTGACCAGGGGGTGGCGAGGTGCACTGACTTTTTCCATTCACAGGAAATCCCACCGAGTTCCAGCACCCGTGATGATGTCACTTCCTATCCCAATGACATCACTTCCGGTCCAGATCTTTAAAGCCGCCATCTTTGCCACGTCCTCAGTTCGGTTTTGGACTTTGAATCAGACACAACTCGATATAATTTAACCCTTTTGCAGCCAAGGCATAATATACAAATGTCTCCAGTTCCGTCTTGTGACAGCGGGGACTTTAGAGATGTCTGAACGCTTCACCCCAACATCGGAGTACAAACACCCGAGGAGTACGGTGTCTTGTCCTGTGCCTGGTGTTCGGGTGGTCTGCTCAGAGTTGGTCGTTGTGGAGTGCCCGCCGACACCCCATCACTTTCGGTCAAAGCAGATCACGCGGGACTTCCCTTCATTTGTCACCTTCAGTCGTCACCTGCCCGTGGAGTGTGCTTGGCCTTTGTCTCGTCGTGTTCCGCGCTCATCTTGCTGTCCTTTGTGTTTGGTCGAGTTTTGGTCACTATGGCCGACAGTGCAGTCCTAACACACGGCAGGAAGAGGAGGGTCTGCCGTTTGGCTTCAAGACCAGCGTCTCGTCCTTTAGAGGTTTCCTCCCTTTGTTTTTTCCCCCTCTGTATTCTGATTTGTCGTTTAAGTTAATTGATTGGTTAATTGTAAGCTCCACCCCCTTATTTCCCTCGTTTGGGGTAGACATTAGGTTGTCTTATTTCACAGCTGGGGGTCTCCCTTGTCTTGTTTTCTTCTTCTGATTTTTGGTAACTTTGAATCATTAAGTTTCACCTGATGAGCACAGCGACTTCTGGCCGATGCCCCCTCTGTGATGCCACTGTGTTGGCTTAAGAGTGATGAGTGAATGTCACCTGAGTGACTACTGCGGGTGATTATTACATTCCAGGATTAACTTGTCCGCCATTTCAAAAGACCCTCAGAGCTAAAGGGGTCCTCCGCGTCCTGACACTCGTCTCACCAAAGGGGGAGCCCACGAGGCCCTCTGAGGTGTCCGCAGGTCGGGTAAGGAAATCACTTCCTGTCGTACTGATTAAGCACAGGTCAGGACCTCAGAGGCCACGCCCCTAGAAAGGCCGGGAAGCGGACCTAACGACGGGATGACAAAATGGCGGCGAGTGAAGACCTGAAATCATCACGAGGTTTAAGCAAATGATAAAAGGACCAGAATCCTTGAGCTCCGAAGCCCCCCAATCACGACAGCCATGTCGCCCTGTGGAAGACTCCGCGTCGTAACGGATTCAGACATAACATCGGCGAATTGAGTTATCGACTTCAGAGCGGCTACACTGTCCCCAGGCTCACAGGCCCCTCAGCAAACGAAGGACTGGGATGCGAGTCTGGGGGGCCGCGTCTCCTCTCTGATACGTTTTCTTATTTACGTTTTGAGAGACACCAACGCGCAGGTGGGGGGTCTGCACATGCCTGTCATTCTTCATTGTTGTGGCCTCATTTGTGATAGGCCTTTGTAGTTTTCCTTTCTAAAGCACTTTATGTAAAATGGGGTCCGCCCGTTTATTCAGACGAAGCTGCCAATCTGCTCCGTGACGCCCTGCGGGACGCCTTTATGATGCTGGTGCACCTCTCGGGGGTGGGGGGTATGGCAGGGAGACCCCCTACTGGTGAAGGCACTCAGCTTTTAAGGACCACCCCGGTTACTACATTGGCTTCAGATTATTAATCGCGTATCGGTGTTTGTTTTTGAGGGATTATTTGTCACATGTGTCTTGTTTAATGGATTTTTGTCATTTATTTATTACTGTTAATTTATGTTTTATGCATTTCAAGAGGCGGAGCCACCCTGACATCATCACTGAAGCTCCACCCCTCAGCTGTTCTATTGAGCTGACGCTGGTGGTCTTGGCAGAGGACTGGTCCTTCTCATCAAGGGTCCGTACTTCCACGCCAGGACAGGGAGAGGCGCTGTCACTAACAGAATCGTCAGAGTGTTAAGAAGTCGAAGACAAAGACCCCTAAGGACGAAGGAGTCCACCCAGAGTCCTGTAAGCGTAGAGGGGGTCACCTGAATCTGCTAAACGACAACCATCACCCTCTGCAGTGTGCTGTCTGGTGCCACTGGGCGCCTGCTTTTATTGGTACCAAAGCTAACAAATCAAACAGGGTCACCCAGCTGGCACCCCAACAACTGTGGGACTTCACTCGACCACAAGACACAGAGAAGAAGTGACCTCAAAACTTGGTGACTTTAATGAAAGAGCAAGAAATGGAGGTGGAGAACTCACCATGAGATGAAAGCTGTGCTGTGCTATAGGGGGCCGCGAGAGTAAAATACGGCATTATGAGTGTACATCTGGATTAAACTGGTTCCACATACAGCACACAGACGAGAGAATGGCATGGCATGAAACATAAATAAACAGACGTGAAAGGCGCTATATAATAAATGACAAGAAATAGATCAAGAGGTGTGAAAGGCACTATACGTATAATAAATGAGGTGAAAGGCGCTATATAAAGGACAGACACACAGCCTGTCCCCCACTGCCATGTCCCCTTTGTGCTGCCAGGCTCACCTCCAGGTCTGTGATGTCACCTCGCTGATCTTATTATCGGTCCATGAAATACAAATAAATCATCCCGGAGAATCAGAAGAGATTTCACGTAAATATTGCACATGCCAGGGCGTGATAAGCGATAAGTGGCGCCCATCATGCCGCACTTATTCTCCAGATGTCACCATGTGAGCCTGTTTGGCGACAAGTGAATGTCACGCTGACCCTTCACCTGCGTGCCCCCCGTCATTTGCTCTCCTGCTGTTTCTAAGCAGACGGTCGTGTTGGGGACATCAGGTGCTGCTATTTGGCGTGTGAGGTGGTCTCCACAGTACTAAACACTGCGAGCACACAGCTGGGCCTTCACCAGGTCTGTTTAGGTCTTCATCCTCCTGCATGCCAAGGATGTGCCCTGTGCAGTGAACCAACACCTCTAAACTGGCCTGGTGGGTTTGACTGGCATTCTGTGTTTCCCTAGACCCTGAACTTATTAATTAGGTTTGTCCTTGTATCTTCACCTTCATCCTTCAGAGATGTTCAACTGGGAGTCTGGGGGGCCCAAGTAGGACCAGGAGGTCTACCTGGTGTGAAATGTGACTTGATTTCTGTCCTCCTTCAAACGTCAAAGGTAGACTTTCGTTTCATTTTAGGACCACCTTTACCCCCCCAATCTGACCTGCAAGACTCGAGTCAAAGCAGCCACACCTTCAGATGGAAAGACACACCTAGTAAGATGGACTTGTCGTGGCCCCCCGGGTCAGACCCAGGACACAGCACTGGGAGAGCCCCCTAGATAACACGCTGCAGATGACCACCGCGGTCACCAACATGGCAGACCTGACCTGAGGTAATGACAGAAGCCTACCTCGTCTTTCCCTTTTCTGACCAGTCCAGCGTCTAGACAGCCACAGGTTCCACCATTCATGGGGTCCATGCTGTCACAGTGCATGAAAGCACCTGCAGTGGGCACGAGAGCATCATAACTGGACATGGAGCTCAGGAAGAAGGTGTCCTGGTCTGATGAGTCCAGGCCAGCCGGGTGAGGAGATGGCAGCCCAAGGAGGCAAGAAGGAGGCAGAGAGATGTTGTGTCCTGGCACTCATACCACCAGGCTAAGGACTGCTGCTGACCACATACCACCCACCACGGTGTTGTGATACCTTGTGGCAGTGGCAACATTTGTAAAATTTAGAAGGGAGCGATTTGAGGAATGCGACCAACAGTTCAAGGTGTTGATTTGCCCTCCAGAGTCTCTCAATCTCAAAGTGGGACTTCCTGGAACAAACAATGGAATCCATGGAAGGTAACCTCACAGCCTACGGGAGGTTCAAGGGTCTGCAGCTAAGATCGGGACACCTGCAGAGCTCTTGTGGAGTCCATGGGGGGTACAAGGACCTCCATGGTGTCAGGCAGGTGGTTTCAATGCTGTGGCTCATCGGTGATCGGAGTCGACTGTTTCTGTCTCGAGGTTCCCTTCACATCCTTTCTGGACTAAAACTCGAAAGCCTGTCGAGATGCGAGTCGCGCACATCCCCCACCACGCCTGTCAGGGGGGCCGCCAGCGCCAGCCAAGTGAAGCCATTGCCACGTTACGCTCGTATCAAACGAAAGGTTGAGTGTGAAGTTAATTCATTTACCTGACTTGTAAGTGCTTTTCCTTCAAGTCACAATCAATGAAACCTGTGATTAATCTTCACGCTTGGCAGATTCCAAGTTGCCACGTTATTAATTTTCCTAATTAAATCTCTTATTAGATTGGAGTCTTCTTCACTAATTACAAGTCCTCTGAATCAAACAAATTCATCTCGCTGTGTGAAGCACCTGAACAGCCCTCGAGAAGATTGAAACGTTGCATACTGGCGCCGTCTGGCAGGAGTTTGTGGGGTGGCACTCAGGTGACCAGCAGGTAGCTGTAGTGAAAGAATAGAATTGGCCAATGGGTGGGCTGCGTTGTGATGCGGTGCTCTCAGATTGGACAAAAACCCCCAAAAGCAGACCAGGGCCTCACCTTAGGCAGTCTGACCTCCCAACGCCACAAGCGGACCTACAAATGGGTAGGAGGCCTTAGGGGGTCAAACACGGGGTGGGAAATGAGCCGTCATGACCTCCACACATACGCCTACTGCAGCTCCGCTCAAGAAACTCAGAGCAGACATCGGCATGGAAAAGAAAATCATAGAACGAAAAGAAAAGGCAAGAAGGAGCAGACCATCCAAGGAGGACGAGTCCAAACACAAACCCCTAAGCCAAAGTCAGCAACCAAAAATCAAAACCTACAAGACGCACCCAAAGTGGTTTTTATGTTGGTTTTGTATCCCGTTGTGTGGGTAGCTGTCCCGCGTGGCCTCCCCGGGGTCGACTACGGTTAGGATTGGGAGTCCCAAAGCATGCAAGTCCCAAACTGTACTTTAAAAAATGGCCACTTAGGCACAAAAAGTGGGAGGACTGGGAGACATAAAATAGCGAAAAGGGCCAAAACTGGAAAGAACTCGGTGACAAGTGAAAGGGCCGAGGCGTGAGAGAAAAATCAAAAGTCTGCGAAGAGGTTAGAACCAGAAATCTCACGAGAAAAAGATTTAGAAAAGATGTTAAGTAAGAGTTCAGAGCTTGTGCTCTCCAACCCATCGTCCTCATCAGCCTCAGAGGACACGCCCCCGGCATCCCAGCGACTGTGAACAACGTGGCGGTGATCGTTCAGACACAAGATGGCGTCAAAGACTATCAAAAAAAGGATACAACTGAAAGAGTAAAGAGCGAAACGAAAGATAAACCTTAGAAATGAAATCTACGACTCCAACAAATCGCAAAATGAGTGTGAGAGCGTCTAAAACGATTAAAACAAAATCGCTAAAATATTCATCGGCACTGAACTATATCGACACCACACAGTCCAAGGAAATGAACACCCAGCGTCTCTCAGTCAGGCCCACCCTGTTCTGCTCAAAAAGACAGCCAAGGAAATGACGAGTCAGGTCAGGAGATGAAAACTGGGATATCACGAGCACATGATAGTGAGATAACGAGATAGATAACGAGATAACATGAAAGTAGGATACCGAAATAGAGGGAAAATGAGATAACGCGATAATGAGACAAAGAGATAGTGTGATAACGAGATAAGATAGTGAGATAACGTGATAGATAACGTGATAGTGAAATAATGAGATAACATGATAGTGAGACAAAGAGATAGCGTGATAATTAAATAACGAGATAATGTGGTAGGAAGATAAAGAGATATGAGATAACGAGACAACGTGTTAACGAGATAGTGAGATAAAGAGATAACGTGATAGATAATGAGATAGTGTGATAACGAAAGAGCAAGATAACGAGATAGTGTAATAATGAAATAACGTGTTAACGAGATAGTGAGATAACGAAATAATGAGATAAGATAAAGCAATAGCAAGATAAGATAGTGAGATAGTGTGATGATGTCATAACGAGATAACGAGATGAAAATCAAAAGCCAAAATGGGGAAAGCAAAACAAGAAGCACAAAAGTTTTTTTTAGTCCACAAACTCAGAGCGTGAATTGCGTCTGAGGGCGTCACGTTGTTAGCTTCAGGATCACAACTTCTTCGCACCCTACCAACGGGAGATTAAAATCCAAAATAAATGAAGAGATCCAAACGGCACACAATAGTCAGGAATAAATGAATTCCTCGCCTTCAAACAAATCAAACGGAAGGAGACTCAAAAACAGAGGGACCTGATAATGAATAAGCAAAGAGATGAAAGACGAGACACGGGGCGCCCTGCTCTCATACTCACCTGCGGTCTCCTCAGGGTCAGGGTTCAGGTTCCTTTACCTGTTTGTAGACGTGAAGCCGGCCCCTCACTCGTTATCCTGTAGGTGGTGTCACCAGTGTCCCCAGTGTCCCCAAGCAGCCTTCTCCAGGGCGCTGGTCACGTCTTGTCATTCGTGTGCAGCGCCTCCCTCTTTTAGTTCTTGCCAGCTTGCCAAGACCAGAGTGTACCCTCAACTATCAGGACTCGAATTCTTTTTTATCATCAGAATACAGAGAGGGGCACAAGATGACCGTCATGACAAACCCAAAACCTCCGAGGAGGTCAGTCTGCAATGTAAGAACCGTCGAGCCTGTTAGATGAATCAAAGACAACGACGACCTGCTGTTTTTTTTTGCATTTTATTTTTAATGAAAACATTGTAAGACAAAGTAATCATATAAAATAAAATCATCAATGAAAAGAAAGAAAGAAAGAAAGAAAGAAAGATGGATGAAGAGTCGCTAGAAAATGGGCACCGGGCTTTAGTCGTAAAACATCCGCTGTTATCGGCGCGTCTCCGTCCGTTCCTCCCGAGGTCCTCCCTCTGTCTGTCTGCAGCAGGGCGGTGGCGTCACAGTATCACGTCATGAAACTATAGGGGGGTCAAACATGAAGGACAAACTGGCCAAAGAGACACTTGCAAAAAAGCTCATCGCATGATTTTAAAAAATGGACGTCTCGTTTATAAAATGCTCGTTGTTCAGAATTAGCAAGTTTCTAAAAATCTCCCTACGTCGGTTCAATATGGTACATTAAAGGGGGACGGACCCTCGGCTGAAGGCCAGCTGAAGAAACTGGGGGTCAGAGAACCAACACGTCATGTGTTCACGGCCCCCCCCGTAGCTGGGGGTCTCACTTCCAGCTCACCCCTTCAAGTCAGTTTTTGAAGAACAATCGGAAATCTCAAGGAGGTCTGCTGCCCACGTGAGACGAGTTTCTGTTTTTGTAAACAAGCGTCTGAATGTGTGCCAAAGGGAAAGAACTGGCATAGATCTGACTGGGTTATGGCAGGGGTCCCCAGCCCACTTCAGTGCCCGGAGCAGCTCCTCGATGTTAGCGATCGTCTGCCGGAGCTCACCGCTTGCTCTCCTTCTCGCTGATAAGTCGATAAAAACGGGGAATGGATCACATGACCAAGACCTCCAGCGAACATCTGAGTTGGAGATGAGCGAAACCAGTTTTACAAAAGTAACGATAAAATTTGTTTGACATGCAATTCCCCAATTGTCAAACTCACTAAAGTTTTTTGTGGGGGTAGAAAACGAGGACCCCCAAAGGCCTCCGTCACTCTTCCATGTTCACCTGTGCTCTGTGCCAGTCTGCCGAATTCCGCTCTCTTTACGCCACCTCGGAGGAGAGCGCGCCGTTTAATTTCACGACAAAGTCTCCACACCAATCACATCACAACGCCCCACCGTGCACAGTGCTGCGTCTCCTCCACAGGAAAACTCGGCCCACCCTGCCAAAATTCCCTTCCTGCCGTTACCTAGCAACTGGCACGTGCCAGCGGGGGAGTCGCACACTTTGTGCTCTGCTCAGCGCCGATTTTCTTTTCTGTTTCTGATGCATCTTTGGGATTGCGCTCACCAAGACCACCATCATAACGGGACGTAGACCACCCACAACACGTGGCCAGCGGCGCATCAGAAGGCGAGAGTAGCGTGTCCCAAATCTGCACACGAATTGCAGCTCGCATGTTACGCTCATCGCTATTGACAAGCAAGTCCTGCCATCTGCTTTATAAGAAGTCAGAAGCGTTGGGGTTGGAGACCCCCACTCTGTCTTCATAGATACATTTACAGATTATTTCATTACATCTCTTGGTGGTCTCTGGTGCCAAAACACAACAGAGAGATTTCCCCATAAAGTAAACTCTTTATTATCAAAGGCCGGCGGCGAAGACTCAAAAATTAGCGGAGCGGATGCTGACATTTGCTTAGCGGGTCATTTCATAAAACACCAAACTCACTGAAGGGGTCTGGGGGGCTTAAGGCTCCTCAGAGCCCACTTCACACCCTCGCGTTTCTATAAGGGGCCTCCTAATCCTGCTTGTGCCCCTCGCTCATGCCGCACATTCCTGTAAGATTGTGACCCGCCATTGTGCTCACTGCTGTGTCTTCTCGGTGCACAGACAGTCACTGCGGCCCACTCCCGCTGCTCACGCCATTACGGTGGGCCGCCTTGTCCTAGCTGAGGATATGCGCACTTCGCTGTTTGACTTCTTCATTTAAATGGTACATGACAGGCAGACGCATACCGAATTAATGCAAGGAAACGCGGCCCCCCCTACTACGCCACAATGCGGGGTGGGGGTCTCGTTACACACGTCTTTATCTGCCCCACCTCATGTCTGTCAGAAGACACCCAGTCTTATATGTTAGCACTGAGACATCCCACCCCATCCTATGTCACACAGCGAGGACCCCCTGGAAGTGGGACATGTCTGGGTGGGCCGTAACCTGCAAACAGCTCACAGGTGCTGCTAAAGTCCATTGGTGGCTGCTGAGCCTCCAGGATGATCCCGGCTTGGATGGGCTTACGGAGTTGGGGACACAGAGCACAGAACACGAGTGTGCATGAAAGATGACGAGGGTGACGCTGCAGATTACGAGCTTACGCCAGGTGGCACTGGGGGACACATAAAAAAACCCCAGACAGCCATCTTAGGGGGCTTTGAAGTTATGAAACCACACGGGAAACGAGTCGTAGAGCCAACGTGGCAGAACTGTGTGTTAACCGAAACTGCCGAGTCCCTCGTCACTTGAGTTTGGCACAACGTTAGGGGAAAGGTGGCTCAGTGCTGGGACTCAGGAGTGCGCTCATCGTCTCGTGCCAACTGAAGCAGTATTGGAATTTTGAGGGTTCACATTATGGCGGGGGGGTCTTCACCAGCATGAGGCGGAGCTCCATCTGTCAGGGGGACAGGAGATGTGACATGTCACTGACGGGCCTCACCGAGTCCTGAGCTGGGCACAAGCTGGTACCCCCTGCCGTATTTTCATGTCTTAATCTGATATTAACATTTCAGGGTCCTCAGGTCCCCTCTGACCCCAGTAGCTGGTGCCTCCGCAGGTTTGTCAAGTTAAGATTTTAAACTTCGGTCCTATCAGAGTGACAGAGAACTGGGGGGGTGTTGTGGGGGTGACCGCCATTTCCTATGATAAATAAAAGAGAAACAAAGGAGATCAATTGCACACAATCCCACTGAGGAGGGCCACAGACCAGTTAGTATTGCTACTCATGCTGGCATCCTTGAGGGTCTCTGAATGTTCCTGTACACGATATGTGAGTGACAAAGGGCACAACAGAAACACCCAGACGAGGAGAGGTCAGTTGGCATTGGGTGGGTGGGTAATGGTGGGAGTTGGCGTTTCCTTATTTTTTTTTGGTGTTCCTCAGACAGTGAAAGCAGAATGTGGAGCTCTAAACCCAATGCCAGCATGCGGGTATTGCATGAAGTGCAGTGCCAGCTGTGCCTCCACAAAGTCCCAGTGAAGGCCTGGCCAATGGGTGGTCCCAGTCTTGTGGCTTTGGCACGGGGCAGGCAGATGTCAGCCCTGCTGATATTCACAGAGCGCAGTCCGGACGCAGCCGTCGAGTCTAAAGTGCTTTACAGGAGACCATCCATGTGCAGACTGCGTCCCCCCGCATGCGACTCCCGCTTTCATTCATCGCTTACTTCCAGAGACGCCTTTTCTTCCTTCTCTTTTTCTTTTTTAAAGTTTACAGTCACTTTAGGAGATTTGCAAAAATAAATCCCATTTGGCTTGGTGATGAAAGAGACCGTTTTGCTCATGGTATCCATGAAATGTTTCCATTCTAATCTGCCGTCTGCACATTCAGCGTTAGGTCCGGGGGTGAATCTGGAATAAACAGAAAGACATCAAGGAGGCAGAGAAGCAGCAGCATTGCAAATTACACAGACGAGGGCGAGGGAGCCATAAATCCGCAGGAATAAAACTATTCAACACCCCCCCCCTCGACGAGGATAAGATTACAAAACCGAAACGTGAAGACGAGAGCCCGGCTGGAATCCAAAGACACGGAGAAACAGCCCGGAAAGGAACGACGAGCTGCGAGAGGGTCGGTACGCGTGACGTTACCGGTATCACCGTCCCCGAGGGGGCTTCACGGCCACGTCTGCCTCGCTTGAACTTCGCTTCAGTCTCACTTTATGCCCGCGTGTTTTGCCAGAGAACAGAACGATACACCATCCTCTTTGTCATTGAGTAACTAGCCCAAGTGCCCGGCGATGCCCGAGGGTATTTCTACAAGGGGTTCAGGGAGGAAAGCAAAGGCCTCTGTGTTTCTTAAATGGTGACCCTGTTGGCACTGCCAGCTGTCCACCCCGTCTCTGCCTCCTGTGAGTCGAGGGTTTGTTCGTTGAGCTCATCGATTGGACTCCAGAGGTAACTCCTTGCTGGTCTGTGACCGTCATGTCCAACTCGTCCCCTCACCTTAGGAAGGACCCTTCAG
Source organism: Polypterus senegalus (assembly GCF_016835505.1). Taxonomy (NCBI): domain Eukaryota; kingdom Metazoa; phylum Chordata; class Cladistia; order Polypteriformes; family Polypteridae; genus Polypterus; species Polypterus senegalus. The sequence continues at coordinate 4,039,180 of NC_053165.1, read as the reverse complement.
CCGATGAAGCACAGCAGCCTTTGGACTCTCTTTTGGGTGTCACTGCAGTGTCACCCAGCTCTGCCCTTCAAACGCGCAACACATGATGTTCGTATTTTACAGCAGGCAGCCTGCTTGGGTGTTTCACTTGCTCTGAGCCAGCAGAGACCCTCAGGGTCAAACTTTTGGGTTCCAAAGCAATTGCTCTTGTCTGGACGATTCTGGAGAGCACAGACCTGATAGGTCAAACAGTGTAGGACTGCATAGGGGAGGCACAGACACAGAGACAGACGGACATTTCATTTTAAATATACAGACATCCAATGTAACAAATAAAGAAGGGTTGGGGCACCAGCCGGTGGTCTCCGTACAACTGAAGTGAAAATGACAAGGCGGTTAGCACAAAAGAATGCAATGACGTCTAACCAGACACTCACTCAAGATGGCGGTGTGGGGGCAGATCATGGTGTGACATCATTCATCGTCCTGTCACCAACTGTCAGATCTTCAGAAGAGCAACAGCGCCAACCCTCAACTCAGGGTGGAGTTACCATTAGATGAGCCCTGAAGTCGTCTCCCAAGCACACGTGTGTGACACGATATTAGCCATAAAAAGAAAACCCAAGCATGACAGCCCAATCAGGAACAACCAGTTTAGGAAAATTTGCATATGCAGAGAGTCAGAGAATCTTCAACGTTCATGCCAACGGCACTAAGCAGCTGTGTCCAATTAGGCTTTGCCAAGCCACAGAGCAGGGCGGGGCTTGACATCGGTGATGCCCAGTCCCAGTCATTCCAGAGCAGAGGCGGGATTCAGACACTGGGTCTTTGGGGCGGGGCTTAAAGCTGGCAGCACGCAGTGCCAGTCTCTGGCTGCGTCCACACGCGGGGTCTCATTGCTAACCAAAGTGTTGAAATGACCGACAGTTCATATGGTGTAGACGTTCGCAGGCGATCATCCCTTCCATGATTTTACTGATGAGGCATGCCAGTGCAGTGCCAGGCGAGGGTCTACGTCAGTCTGTGTTGGAATTTTGCAGACTGAATTCCATTTTGTGCAGACAAGGACTGCGAGTGCCCCTCTTCAGGATGCCATGGTGCCTCAAAGTGCCAGGTAAAGAGCAAAAAGATCCCACAGTGGCACTCTTCGCTGATGCCACAGTAAGTTGGCCCATGGCTTTGGACTGCAGAGTCCGCTCTCTGGCACCTCAACATAAAGGCGATTCCAAATGAGATGAGCCACACAGTATAGTCAGCCGTAAGGCGAGTGGCACAGCAGTGTGGATGATTCATGGTGATTTGTTATTAATGTTCTGGACTGAGTTATATTAATAAATGATAGGGTTTTGCTCACTGACATGAATATTCACACAATTAGGTGAATCCATGAAGCAGATCTTCAATGACATCTCATTTCACAGCTGCTAGGCAGCGGGCATTACGGGCTGCAGCCCCTCTTGTGCCACTGCACCTGCTGGAGAGCCCAGCCATGTCTGTAGTGTAGTGTAGTGTAGTGTCATGTAGTGGGCGTACTGTACGTGTGTTTGTGTAAATGGCACAAGCAGAATGCCAATGCCTGACATGAAGCTTTTTTTTGACAGAAGACGAGACGCAGAGCTCTTCTGTAATGGGCAACAAAACGAAACAAAAAGTGAATAAACGTTAAGGGGGCTCAAGTGCCATGCCATCCCTGTCTGACTCTCTCTGCACTACATCTTTATGGGGGTCTGAGTCAATTGAACTTGCCACAGGGTCAAGGGGCTCTGGATGGACGAGGGTACCGATGTCCACACAAGCATTCTGTACTGAGTGATGAGTGCCAGCTGTTACGTACTCGACGTACATACGGTTGTTAGTGTCGCACTGTGAAGTGCGCCCTTTACCGAACGAATGTTCATTTGTGTTTCCGCTTTCAGTGGGGAGGATTTACCTGACGTACGTCTTCAAATAGATTTTAATGGCCTCTTTGGTGGTTCAGCTGCAAAACAAAACGATATGTTTGTGTATCTCCATTTCTGTGTGCCACTATTCAGTTGACATTCTATCATAAGTGAAGCCGCTCTGATCTTCCATGGCTCCTTCAATACACCTCAGGTGATCTGCGGTGACTACTCCCCGGTGGTTCAGGCTGTCTGGTCCACCTCACATGGCTCACTTGGGCTCAGTAGGCTCACCATCTGCCTTTACTGTCCCCAACTGAGTCAATCCAAGCCAGGAGGCTTCCCAGTCCAATGGATTTATGCCGAAGTGCGGCTCTTGTAAGAGTTGTAACTACGGCTTTGGTATCTCTAACCCGCTCGCACACACTCCATGACTGTGTCTTGGCTCCAACTCACACCACTCTCTTGGGCTCAGCGGCCCACCATCTGCACTTACTGTCCCCAACTGAGTCAATCCATGCCAGGAGGCTTCCCGAGATTCCTCAGCAGTTCATGTATCCCGTCTATTGGTTTTAAGCAGCGGTGTGGACCTTGTAAGAGTCACAACTACTGCTGTCACACACACACACACCAACTGTGCCAACCTGGCCTGGCCTGGCTTGTAGTCGCATTTTCAGTTTATCGTATTCACGTGAGCCTCCAGACTCTCTCCTGCTGTTTCCACTCTCTCTGATCGTATCAGATGTAACCCGTCCTCCATTAAGTGGAGGTTTAAACAAAATGCCACAATACCTGAACTCATCGTAAGTCACCATGAGATGTGATATTTCATTAAATTAAATAGAAACATATACATATGTGTATGTGTGTGTGTATGTATATATTTAAATATTGTAAAATAAACACAAGAACACCATCAAAGGTTTGCTGGAATCCCCCATATCCTGTCCCACCAGAAAAAGAAATGACGTCTTTACAGACAGACAGACAGACAGACAGACAGAGTTCAAATCGGAACTGACAAGTGAAAATGAGGGAGGTATATATATTGCAGGAAGTGACATCATGAAGAGGTGGGTCTTGAGGATGGGAACTGGAAGTGATGTTATTGGGTGGATTATTTCGTTGTTCTGCAGGATAAGAGGAGAAAGAATTAGAGGACAGTGCCAACCCCTGGTTCGGTTGGGAACTGCATCTATTTGAGCCTGTAAACGGTCTCCCAATGCACGTGACTATATATATATATATATATATATATATATATAGGGAGACGTATGATTGGGAGACAGTTTACCGGGTTGGCACTGTCCTCTAACTCTTTCTCCTCTTATCCTGCAGAACAACCAATGACCACTCAAATTAACAATCATTTCTGGTCCTCAGAAGACACCCACAACGTCACTTCCGGTTCCAGAATGCCACTTTCCATGACATCATTTGCATTCCACCAACTGTATACAGTATGACAGCCATCCTCATATGGATCCCCAAACCTTTGACGTTGTTCTTGCTGACATTCTTAGTTGTGAATTGTGATCTGATTATTTTGGGTAACGCTTGAGGTTGGTTGGCCAGTCAGGAAACATCTGCCATGTCCACTCTGTTGTGAGAAGAAGCTCAGACACGTGATATTTGGCAGATACCGTATCATATCTATCTATATGTATAAAATCAAACAACACCGCCAGATACACACGAGAACGTCTGGCTCGGAGAATCGAGAGCTGCTGCTGCTGCTGTCAATGGGGGCTCAGACCTGCTCAAATGACCAGCTTGGTTTGCACCGCAGGTTTAGATTTAAAGCCCGTGACATTCGGCCAGAGCTGGTCCAGCTTGTAGTGCCACACAGACACAGACACTCGAGTCGCTGTTTGAAGTCCCCAGCGTTCAGAACGATTCATCATTAGGATGGCGGTACACAGTGAAGCCTTTCTGCTGCTGAGCCAGGCAGGAACTTCTCTTCCTGAATGGCTTTGGTCTGCAGTTCAGTGTCGGGATTACACGTCGTTTAGTTTTAATGGCCCTGTGCTCCCTTGATCACCTCACATAAACCTCCAGATGCCCTCCTGCATTTTCCACTCAGCCTGATGAAGACGACGTTTAACTCCAGTCCTCTGCAGCACCCTGAACTTGACGTAATGAACTCGCTATGAGAGGCAGCAGTCGTTACAAAAGCAATCAAGTCAGGCCAGGTCTGAGTCCTCCGCACCTTACTGATGTCTGCTCTTCCATCCGCACAGACGCTCGTAACTTTTATCTTTGCTCCTGATGTTCGCCCTTTCCATCTTTGGACAGGGAGCTCCTCTGATTGGGCGTAATGGAGCCCTCAAGGCAGCAGTGAGCACGTGGCTGCCAGGCGAATACAGTGGTACTGAATATACGACACTTTACGTCCTCAGGTGTGACAGACGTTGGTAGCTACCAGACCCTCAGAGCTCACCCTGTGCCACCTCAAGTTACATCTCAGTGTCATCGCTCAGGTCTGTGTTGACAGTGTGATATATGGCCGGCCGTTCATACCGGCCAATACCCCCATGCCACCAGGTGGAGCCTTCCCTGGAGCATGGAGGTGCCCCGAATGCCAGCAGGGCATCATGGACATTGGAGTCTTTATTCACAGCTCTGCTGGATACCATGGGGGCCGCTAGGAGACGCTGCAGGGAGGAACAGCAATTATTTGCCTTACGCCCCGGAAGTACGTCCGAGTCACAAGGACAAGAAGAATGACGTGCTTCCGAGGTGAAGAAAAGGACTTTTTATCTGACCCGAAAGTGACAGGAGATCACATGGACTGAGGGATTGGAAAGACTCCCGGGTCAGGGATTATAAAAGGACTGTGGGCACTCCCAGACGGCGAGCTGAGCTGGGTGGAAGGGTGGCAACGCGTCTGGGAGTGGAGGATTACTGATTAGTGTATTGTTTAGTGATTTAGGAGTATTATGGAGTGTAGGGCGCTTTGTGCACGGTGCAGTTTAAATAAAGTTAATTATTGGACTTTTATCTGGTGTCTGGCGTCTTGGACAAAGGGTTCAAGGGAGCGATTGCGCCCCCTATCTGTCACAACGGCAACAGAAAATTACTTTAATCAGAAATTTATCGTAACAAGCCAAGGGCCAAATCTTAACTTTAGTAATTATTAATATTAAAAGAAAAAAAATTATAATTGTAAAAAAAAAAGAAAATGGGAGAGCGAGTGTACATGGCGCTGCTGTAGTGACGGAGGGGATCTGCTGTTCTGAGACGGTGGGCACGCTGGTCACGCCATCTGGTGTTCTATTTGTGTATGACGGCGGCTGGACGGGCGTGCAGAGTGACACTCTCGTCATACGCTGTCACCGAGCCCTCACTGCGCCTACGACTAGGACTTCTCAGCTCGACTCGCAGGCGTCCCGTGGAGCCGCCAGGCCTCCATGTTGCACCGCCGCGCTGCTCCACAAGTCCTAAATACGTTTGAGTGTCTCTTTTGGGAAATGAAGAAACAACAACTAAATCATCATTTAAGAAGGTCATTTGCAAAGCTTCCTCTTCTGTTTTGTTCCAGCAACTTGAACGTCATTCTTTGTACTCTTAATTTATTTTTAAAGATGTGTAAAATGATGGCAGGATGATGTATGTGAAAGATTACGGTGAAATCAAGAAAGGCAGCATTTCGTATTTGTTAAATGTGAGGGAAGTCTAAGAAGATGGATGAGACGCGTCTTCTGGTGACACTCGAAATTCAGGAGTAATTGGCGTCACGGAAATGGCCCGTGTGGGGCACAAGTGCGTTTAATTGCGTTAACTACTTCTACCCGTGAAGGGGCATCACAAACAGGGCACGGCCCTCCGCTGGGCCAAACGGTAAAGGAACTGTTTCCTTACACTGGGTGAGAAGCGTCTATAGGCAGACTGGCAGACAGATGGGCAGACGGGCCTGGTGAAGCCAGAAATGTCCGTGGGCAGCACTGCTGATAACGGCCAGCACAAAAAGAATAAAAGAAGATAAAGTGGGTTGAGAAAATCCTCAACAGACACCTTGACCTTACTATCCATCTGACTGACACCTTCGTCCAAAGCGACTTCCATCATCCGAGACACAATTGGCTCCACTCCTTTTGTTTTTCTAATTGCAGGACAAAAACAACAAACTGATAAGCCAAACTTGTGGAGACGCGGAGTCCTCACTCAGACCATCGATCCCAAAAGGAGAGTAAGTGTGCCAGCCCTTGAAGCAGACGCCATGTGTGCCAGCGGGGGGCCGTCCACATATTACTGAGCAGTGGAAATTAAGAGGCCGTGGAGGTCTTTCGTATTCGACGGCGTTACCAATCCCAGTGACTCAGAGAGGGTCTTCTCAGACGAGTTTGGTTTCCTTCTTTGGTCGTCATGTGAACGAGCAGCGCAGACATCTTTGTAATCCCGGCGCACTCTCTATCTATCGTGGAGAATCGGGTCGTCCCACCCAGGCACAGACATCCAGAAAACTGAGCAATGCAAACGACATCTGACGGCATGTCAGGAATACCGAGGAGGTTCTCAGGTCGGGTGAGGTGGACCACAGGTTCAGGACCCCCGTGCTACAGTGACGCTGGTTGACTTCATTTTCTTAACTGGTGCCATCACAGGTTGTACGGAACGTGGGTGCCCAGAAGTCTGTGCCCGCGGGGGGCTGTAACCGTTACGTGATTCGACTTTTGCAGTCATTGGCTTTGCACGAGGGCTTTTGTGATCCTACTGGTGAACCCGGGTGACGTTGTTGTGGCGTCTGGTGCTTAGACTCTTTAGAGCGGGTGGGTATCTTAAAGGTCCGGGTGCCCCCAAGCCAGCCCTGGATTGTTGGTTGATCTAAAATTCCCAGAACTTTCAGGAGCGAGATCAGATGGAGGTACATTCCGTACTTTTCCTGTGTCTTCTGTATGGCCGGCTTCGGGATTTGTTTCCTGCCTCGCCCATTCTGTCACCTTTCACCAAGCGGGCTCAGTAGGTAAACGGACGGACTTTCCCCTTCCTGCCGTACTTATTTTTCTTTTCTCGTTAGGGGTAGGACTGTTAAAAATGAGCTGAGCCTTGCCAGTTGAACCCTGCTGTTGTCGGTCGGCTCTGTGAAGTGAGCGTGTATTAATCGTGGCTCTGAAGACTACGAGGGGGCCGTGTTTACCCTTCATTGCTCCTGATGACAGATAAAGATGTCTTTGTTTGATTAAAGCCTAATTTTTCTGCATCGAGACCCACAGCTCTATACATACTCTGTAGCTAATTAAAATGACCCCTGTGGGTCTATGAAACAAATTTTGCATAATCTCAAGTCTTTTGCATATTTCCCCCTCAATAATGGCCAGGTATGTAGAGACGAGTCCGCAGAGACTCTAATGTGGGCATTAGAAAGGCTGACAAGGTCTAATCACCACTCCCAGGGAATGCCAATCAGGACAGGTCTGCGCTTCGAGGCGAGCATCCAGCAGATTCATTTAGAGTCACAAGTAAGTAGACACATGTCACCCGAGGTGACAAGCGTGGACAAAGATAAGTTTGTGTCACTGCTGTTCTTTTCTGAAAGGGCCGCTCAAGCGTGCAGAAAACGAGTAAACACAGCAATGGCGGCTGGGTAAAGAGTAGCACCCGGAGGCAGAGGATTCAGCAAGTACTCGGACCCCTGCACACTTTATTATAGTCTTTGAAATGGAGACCCGTGCCATCAGTCCACACTCGGCAGCCCCTGACGACGCAGTGAAGACACCTGACCAGAAAGGCTGGCCAACTGATTAGAAATCAAAAGCCACAACCTCTCCATCCTGCCAGTACTCAGACCCTCGACGCAGAACTCTGCAGAAGCCCCTCTGGCAGTCTCAAGCTCCCTTAGACTGGATGGGAAGCGTCCATTGTCGGCCATCTTCGGGTCTCGCCAGTCGTGCTCTGTGGGGGTTGATGTCTGGGCTTTGACTGGGCCACTCAAGGACACTCGGGGACTCGTCCCCAAAGCCCCCGCAGTGTCGTCTCGGCTGTGGGCTTCGCTTTGGATCACGACCTGTCGTCCCCTTCTAGGACGTCTCTGCGTTCGGCTCCATTCATCCATCCCTCAAGTGTCACCCACAGCTTAACGCCATCACCGCTGTGCTTCTGCTTAGGGACTTAGGGTATCAGGCCGGTGACATGTGACGTGTTCTACCAGTTCATGTGCTGAACTTCCTGTTTAGGCTTCTTTTTATGTCTACTCTGTTTAACGTCCTTCAAGTGTGTTGATGTTCACAACATTTCAATATATATGGAAGTCTGCTTTATGTTCTGTGCCGTTCCTTGAGTTTGGTGGGTGTTTCCCCAAGAGGCGGGGCCACCTGTCAATCCCCATTTAGTGCCCGCCCCCCCAGCCCAGGCAGTCCGATGTAGTTGGGGGGCTTTTTGATTCACTTTGATGTTCGATTCTTCTAAAGTACCCACTTAAGTGAATTGATTTGTTTGATTTTGATCGCATTATAAATATGTCATTTAATAATTCATACTTTACATGCTGCATTTGTCTGTGTGTATATAAATAAACCATTGTTTATTAATTTACAGTGAACTCATTCTGTGTGTGTGTATATGTATGTTGTCACACATGCGCACGGGTGGCAGCTAAAGGGCTCAAATGAGGGCAATGCCAGGCCAGGGGGTCTCTTTGTCTCTTTCCTCTGCAGACCAGTTACTGGAAATCCCGCCTGACCCTGATGATGTCACTTCTGGCCCCAACCCCGATGACATCACTTCCTCTCCCTTTCCATAAAACTGCCATCTTTACCTCCTTCAAAGGATTCGCACCTGTACACAATTGTGCGCCCAGTTTCAGTATACGGGAGGCTGCCCCAAACCTTTTTCGGACTCTTGTCTATTCATTTGACAATATATACATTTATATATTTATATAAGTAATTACATTAGCATCATATCTAACATGATAATTCATATTCCATTCTCCTCTTTCCACATACAATGCATGACAACATAATAATTAAAATAAGACGCTTTGTCGTAGAATCACAAGTGAATGAGAATCGTGCGACTCGTAACGACCCATTTGTGACCGCGACTCGTTCGACTGGATCTCGGCTGGTGATTCGTTCACAAATGAAACGACTCCGCACTCCTGATGCAGACGCATGCACTTGAAACATCAAAGGAGGCGGACGGCGGCATGCAGGAAGGTCACGTGATTCACTGAAGTGTCCTTCTAAAAGGTCAAATCGTTCGAGATTCGCCCCTCACTTGTTCAATGGCATACGTAGTCTAAGCTTGTCTCTGCTCAGCTGTCACTTACGTACTGATTTACCGGATTAAGATCTTATTGGCGTTGTTTTTTGGGACGTTGTTTTAGACAAGTGCCTTTGGTTCGTTTTTGAGGAATAAATGCTGTGATTGCCCTTCAATAACAAGCCGAAGGTTTACGGTCGCCCTTCCTTCCACTTGTAGGGCTTTGGTGATATTTTTGTGGCCTTCACTGGTTGTTCTGGCGGCTCGCCGTTACTGAGGCCTACTCCAGGTGAAGCCAGCCAGTAACCTTGGAGCCTGGGCTGAAGTTCACGGGGCAGGCCCGGTAGGAGTTCTTTTTGGAGGTCTCATCGTATTGTGCTTTGGAGGAGACGCCCACATCATCTGCGCCTGACAAAGTGCTTGGAGGTCAACCTTGACTGATCAGAACATCAATCCCTGGTTAGATCAACGGGGAAACACAAAATCTTTACTAAAAATAAAAAAAGGGTTATTCCTCACAAAAAAGTCTTCCAATCAATCAATATGAAGCTCTGGGGAACACAAAGGCCAAAAACAATAAGGGAGTGCAACAATCAAAGAGGGGTCGAAAGGTTCAAATCCATCAAGTCCCCAAAACGCACAGGCACAGCACTCACCAACTGCCAAGCGCATTCAGAACAAACCGCCAGGAGCTGTGGGGGAGCCAAAGGGCAGTCCCTGGTAGTGATTGACAGGTGGCCCCGCCTCTCAGGTAGGGAACACAACACGGGCGTCGAAAACAGAAGAGTCATTAATAAGGATACGCGGCACACAAACACCACTCTGAAACATGAGCCCTCCACCCCATAACTCTAGAGGGTCTCCCGCAGTTCCTGGCGGTTCAGGATGAATTTGCACGGCAGTTTGCCGAGTGTTTCTCCATTTAGTTCTGTGCTTTTTGACCATTTTGCTCTGCTTTGACTCGGCCTTTGATTTGTTCACCTTGGATTGTCTTTGCTGGAGATTCAGTGCTTGCTCTTATTATTAGCCACGGGTTTGACGAACTTACGGGGTCTGACGGCCCAACAGATTGTGTGCAGCGAGTGTGGCGGCCGCCCCAATCAGCCTCAGTGGAGAGACAGAACAAAGAAACGAATCAGCGCACCATGACATTCTCCTCTTGAGGAGGTGCCTGCCATTTGATTTCGCTCGAAGGTCAAAAACCCTGTCACCAAAGTTCATGGGGTGGGATTTGATACCCTTGGCCAGCTCTGAGAAGTGCTCAGTGTTCTCATGGTGTATGCCGCACCCATCAGTCCCAGCCAGCTCTCCTGCCCACCACCAGCCCTCTCTTCTTGGCCAAACTTGGCCACCTCTGCCATTTCAGGAACATCGGGATGTCCCAAGCCCTGCTAAGGTTTTACACGACTGTGGGGTCTCTCCACAGGAGCGTCTCGGAGAAAGTTAATGCTAATTGGTGAGGAGATTAACGATTCAAACTGACAACTCGCAACAACTTCACAAATGATAAGATTGTCTCCTGAAAGGACCAACAATGTGCCAGTGGAATAAGTAGAGGAGTCCTGCCTGGGCCGGGAGCCACTGGACACTCAAAGAATCAAAACTGTGGACCCTCACTAAGGGTTTTCTGAATGTCGCCCAGGGGGTTTGGCGTTATCTGTCATCAGCTTCAGAGCCGCCTCAGTACCAGAATGGGCCCTGGGTGGCATTGCATGTCACAGGTCGGGGTCAGAGTGGCAGATGTCTGTCTGAAGGGTGCGTGAGTGGAGGTGTAGGCAGGACGGGTGGTCACAGAGAGCATAACGACGGAATGGGCCGGGGATGTATTGAGGCATTTGTGTGTGATCGGCACAGCCATCATTGGCAGCTCCGCGGATCGTTTAGGGCAATGCCAACACTCATGGGGGGTCTGAGTATAGGCAAAGATGGCAAAGGAAAGGAAAAAGGTCGGTGAATTACAGAGACGGGTTAAACCAGTGCAAGATAACGAGAGGTAAACTGGTCAGGTGGAGCGAGAGAGGAGTGACATCAACCAGCTAAGCGAGGGCACCGAGAGCGTCCTGTGGTGACCGATGAAGCTGGCAGGGAAAGAGAGACCAAGGGTACCGATTGAGACAAGGAGACATCGAGAAAAAACAGAAAAGACCAATCAAGCAAAGTTAAGATGGATGACATGGGCTCTGCTGAGCGGTATAAGGGGCAGCGGGACTGGCGGCTGTTGTGAAGGTCTCCGGAGCGTAACAAGAGGCTGAGGGGGAGCTGAGGTGGCAGATCGTGATGTGACGGGCAGCGGAGGCAGACTGGGACACCTGAAAGTGAGTGAGGGGGAGTCATCCATGGGGCATGGTGGGAGAAACAGGAATAAATTACGGATGGACAAGAATTTGAACCCCAGCCAGGGGAAGAACTCTGGTTGAAACATAACAGCTGCCTGTCTAAATCTAAATAAAAAGAACTCGGCGTTAATGTTTGAAGTGTGCCATCTATTGGAATGTATGTGGTAAAAAGATGCACTGCATTTACCATTCTAACAGATGGGGCATCACATATACTTGTAGTTATAACATCCATTGGACTTTTCGTTCTAACAGAGGGTGCATCACAAGCATTAGAAGTTGTTTTTTCAAACCCCATACCAAGTGACATGCAACAGAGACACACAGACCCCTGTGCTTTTGTTAAGGTGGACTAGTTGTGCTACCGGTGTAGGGTGGGCTGACATCTAAGTAATCAACATTGAAAGCAATGTTAACGTTTGCACTGCACCACCTGTAGGAAAGTATTTTGTACCATATGTGGTAATAAAATGCATTGTGTTTGTCATTCTGACAGATTTGGAAATGTTTCTCATGCACCATCTGTTGAAATGACACAGACACTGCAACTGGACAGACCCACATATGCAGACACTTATCCTTTTATTAAGGTTGACCAATTGGATTTTAAATGTATTTATTTATTTAGGAATATTTTTGCCCCCTCAATTTTTTTAAAGGCATGATTTTAAGGACGGATTATTTACTGATTTATTTTATGGATTGTTGGAACCTTAACTCTCTATTTTAAATAAACCTCTGCCTCAGATTTGTTAAGGAGGCCTTGACTGCCCTTTCATTCTCCCTGGTCCATCTCGGTCATAACTAATGATGCCCCGAAACGGAGGGCAGTGCCCAAGGCTGCAGGCACCGGGGCATCACGCCCTGCTCTCTGTGTAAAGTTCATTTCTTCTTCTTCGTTTGTGGGCTTTTCCTTTGGATTTAGACAACGTGGGAATGTTGAAGCTCCGTACGGAAATGAGAGGGATTTTGACGCCTAGCATGCAGAAGCCCACCGACGTGTGCCCACATCAAGTCTTAACACCCGCTTCCTAAAGCCGCCTTTTCATTGAAATGCTTTCTGCCTTTTTTTTTGCCTGATTGAATTTAATGGCGACTTCCGGAGGTGCCGATAATCCGCTTTGCATTGTGCCCGAGAGTCGCCGAGGCACAGCCGCGCTCTTTAAGGTGGGCTTTGTCCTTTCCGGCCAAGTTATCGTGTCCTCTTAACGATACGGCCGATAATTAATTCAGCTCGGACCCCCACGGGCACCTCCAGTCCAGCTTCCCAAGCACAACAGAATCTCGCAAGGAATCGCGTCGCTCCGGAGCGCCCCCACAAGGCACCTCCCTTGGCTCTTTTCTCTTCCGCGTAGCCCCCTTTGCCGAGGATCAGTCGTTACTGAGAGACGGGAAACAAAAGACGACAGAAGTGCGAAACTCGAGCACGGAAACCAAGGGATCTCATCCCTAATTAATTATTTGTGTTGGCGCTTTGTACAGACGTTGCCTCAAGTAAAAGGTTTAAGCTCTAATCTGTATTTTTAAAATTTAACATACAGGGGAGTGTAATCTCTCCGAGGTAATTAAAGGTCAACCTGCCGTTTAAATATTGCATACTTTGCGGTCTTTTATGCGCTCGTCGGGCCGCCGGAGTGAAATCCAAATAAACACTTAAAACGCTTCGGACTCTCCGACTCGCGGCCAATGCCCCCCTCGTCCCGGGGGTGAACGTACAAGGCTTTACCACGTGAGGGGCGCCAGGCTCACCCAACGAGGGGGCTAATCTGCTGCCGGGTTCCCTCTGACCGCCCAACGCGGTACTGATTGTTCAGTAACTGATTTCCAAATTATTGGACTTTATGAACTGATTTTCAAAATTGGTACCCGAGAGTTTTCTGGGTTGCAGATTCTTCTTCTTCTTCTTCATCTTCTTCCTCTCTTGGCTGCTCCCGTTAGGGGTCATCACAGCGGATCATCTGTGTCCATCTCTTCCTGTCCTCGTCATCTTGCTCCGTCACACCTCTCAGGCCTTCCTCTTCTCCCCGTGACTGGCAGCTCTATCCTCCCAGTGTACCCAGCACCTCTCCAAGCCGACACAATCCCAGAATAAAGTCCTCATTTCAAACCAGCCCATCTCACTGGGGGTCCTGCAGACCCGCCTGTCCCAGCCCCCCCACTCCATCTCATTCACACCTGTGTATTCTGTCGTGGTGGTCCTACTGCCCTTCATTCCTCTCCCCTCTTTTTCTAAATTTAAGATGGTGGATCCAATATGGCAGACATGAAGTCTGACCAGTAGGGACTGCATTGGGGGTCATTATTTGACTTTTTTGTGCTCCTCCATTGGTAGTGCATTATGAAATTGGGGGCTGCCGGGTGAGGCCTGACCCAGAGTGGAAGGCTCATGGACGTCCCACAATGCAGTGGTCCTGGTGACCCTCACACATCAAGATGATGGCCGCTTTGCTGTTGTGGCCGGCGTCACCCTCAGTGTCACAGAGCCGTCTTGACCTCCAGGGCCTCGTGGTGGTCCCCTCATCAGAGACATCGCTAATTACATTTCAGAGACACTCCGACTGGAGAACATTTCAGTTACAGATAATCCGAGACGTTTATCGCGTTTGAATGAAGAACCTCAAACCTCTGGTAGTAGAAATGATAACTCTGAGGAGATTTCTGACGGGCCGCCGACTCCATCTTGTCCCGGACTTCTCGTGGTGTTCCTGTTCTCATAGCACTTCATTCGCGTGCGTCTTTTCTGGCGCCATTTTGATTTTTGATATTTTGTGGCGCGCTTGTCACCGTGTTTCTAGGTAAACAACCCGCGAGTGAGCAGAGGTGACACTGTGGCCTTGTGGGTATCTTCCTGACGCTCATCAACAATACGACCGGGAGATCAGCGGAGTGAAGACGAGCCGATCAGAAGGACGAAATTAAAAATCACAAACCAAAAATCAAAATAACACAAGGAAAGAATCTAAAAGCAAGGAAAGGGTTTGTTATTTTGTGTGCGTTTTAAGGTTTCATTTCCATGGACCTCAGATACGTAATGAACGTCCATGTCGACGACGTCACATTAGAGACTTCTGGGAGGCGGTCGCTATGGGAACACCTGGCGCCCACAACAAATGAAAGATGGCGTCACTTCAGCACCCGTAAAGCTACTTCAGAGAGACGCACATGTTGTTGTGTTCAAGGACAACCACAAAAAACAAAATGGTAACGGGCGTAAACACCGCGATGGCCGCCTTCCCGTTCATCCAGCTTCATGGAGTTTGGCGCCTTGAACTGCCGCTTGAGCTCTTGGCGCATGAATCTTCGTGAACTAAACTCCGACTGCCGGTTTCACTCCTTTGCCTGTTTCCTCATCCACCTCTCATCTTCTGCTCCCATTTCAAATGTTTTTTTGCTTCGCTCTTTCTGGCGGAACATCACGGGGTCCGAACTCGGCTCAGAATGGCTTCCTAGAAAATCTCTGGGGTTTTCAATGGGACTTCCTCTGTGTGTTTGAAGATTCACCTGAGGTGATGCTGGTGCGGGAGACTTGAAATGCACCTCAGAACAGACTGAGTGTGGCTGTGGAAATGGAAGGCGGACATCTTCATGTGGGACACCGATAGAGATCAGGATACAAGACGCGTCTCGGCTGTCGCTTCAGCAGGTCCGGCACTCAGAAATACGTGTGAAGATATCGGAATATCAGTTCCACAAGTTTCACCTGCCGACAGGCCAATGACGCTGTGCACAAAGTGCAGACACTGGGGCGAGGCGTCGAGGGGCACAATCCCAGTCGCAGTTATTAGTAGTGAGGAGCAGCTGAGGCTCCTTACTGGTTGAGCCAGAAAATGGCGACATCTGCTGGGCCACATAAAGCATCGAAGAGATGAGCTCAAGAGAGCCAGCAGGGGAAGCCCTTGTTGATTGCATTTAAACATCCGGCTCCACCCCCAGACAGCCAGGCCACACCCTCAAACACTCAGCTCCACCCCCAAGCAGCCAGCCTCACCCCCCAGACACTCAGCTCCACCCCCAGACAGACAGCTCCACCCTCAAACAGCTAGCTCCACCCCCCAGACAGCCAGCCAGCCTCACCCCCAGACAGCCAGCCAGCCTCACCCCAGACAGCCAGCTCCACCCTCAAAGACTCAGCTCCACCCCCAGACAGCCAGCTCCACCCTCAAACACTCAGCTCCACCCCCCAGACAGCCAGCTCCACCCTCAAACACTCAGCTCCACCCAGAGACAGCCAGCTCCACCCCCCAGACAGCCAGCTCCATCCCCAGACAGCCAGTCCCACCCCCAAACAGCTAGCTCCACCCCCCGTGCAGGCTGCAGTGAGGTTACTTGACGTGACTGTGTAGGCCGGGGGTCTGCTAAGCTTGTCCTGCATGGCTGTAGTGGTTGTGGGTTTTTATTCTAACCCGATTGGTTAATTAGAAGCCCATCTTTGCCAGTGCCGAGTCTTATTTAATGGTGTGGTTTGTTAGCATTTTCACTGTCATGTCATCCAAACGATTCGTAGTTTAATTCTCAGTCCTTCGCTTTTTCCTCTTCCAGTCATTTTACTAAACCAGACGTAAACGCGGACCCGCTGCTTTCTTCCGCATTTGCATCTCATTTCTCACAAGTTGTGTGACGGATGTCCAGGATGAGCTGGGGTGGACAGTAGCAGGTGGAGAATGTCAGTGGATGGGAGCACAGCTGGCCTGGTTGGTGTCCCCCTTTTCCCAGTAGGGACGATTTAATGGATGGACAGGCGGGGAGTCCCCCAGTCCTCATAGTGGCTCCTGTTTGGGCGCCAACAGGGGCTGCATGGGACTTGTAGTTCTGCAGGTCAGCGATAGAGGAGCCTCGCTTGCCAGATGGCGCCAGATGGCACTCCTGGGTCCGACTTAAAAGGAGCCCAGATGAGGAGAAGAACAGGAGCAGAGGTGCAGAGGAGGAAAGAAAAGATCTGCGCTTGTGGAGAACTGAAGACAAAACCTGTAAGCAGGCGTTTGGTGTAATAAAAAGTTTATTTGAACCTGGGGCCATCTTTGGTCTACTTGTGTCTGGGGTCCTGAGACGCCCCCTACAGGGAACAGCCGTTAAAAGCAGTGTGGTTTGTTGAGATGGGCCTAAGTGCAGCCTGCAATACCCATGGCGTTGGGTAAGTGTCAGATAAGCGTCATACAGCTGTAGTGTACCCGGGCATGTGGTGGGCATTTTGTGACTGACCTCATAGGTACTGTGGGCCCCCTATTGTCTTTGTTAGTGACGTTCTGGATTTACAGTAATGACACCCATTGGCCTTAAGGTTCAATAAATATGCCAATGACCCCTTTGTGCGTCACCATCAGGAGTAACTGGCCGTGTTTAGCCTGGGGAGTCAGTGGTCGCCCATCTGTTTTCTGTCGAATGCCAACTTAAGTGTGGGTTTATTGTATGTCGTATTAGAGAGGCTCAGGTGTCCTATTTAGAGTTGTAATGTCATGTGCTGTCAGAGCAGGGCTGGCATCTTTCATGTGGAGAAATTAGGGACACCATCAGCGGGATGCCACCATACATGCTGTATGGCTTTACTGAAAGACGATTGTGGTGTTTGGTATGGCATGGGGGGGGTCGGGGGTCCTTTAAAGATTTCATGTGTACAAAAACATGGAAGAAATCCCACTGCGCGTCAGCTGAGCACGTCGCCTACTTTACAATTACAGGCCGGTCTCGCGCTGGCAGCCGTCTTCATTTCTTTCTACTTTAATACTTAGACGTCGTTTTCGGGTTCAGTTTCGCCGTTTCCCAGTTGCAACATTAAACGAGTTAAGCAAACGCCTCCGGTGTGGTAAAAGCAGAATGTGCTGAAGCTGTCTGTCAGATTACACGGGGGGCATGAGGGGGACAGAAGATGGGGAATGCGGCCGTTTAAAACCAAGATGAGCAAACATGGGGGCCCAGATGGTGACAGTGACGCAGGAAATGTCACTTGAGCAATAAGTGCTTCCACGGCAAAAACAAAAAAAAAAACACTGCGCCCCCCCAGGACTGACTGTGCAGACCCCACCCCAGACGACAAAAGGAACACACATCTGCTCTTTGAATTGGAAAAACAGGAAAGAAGCTGAGGAGGCAGGAATGAACGTCAAAGCAGAGATGCAGGTGAAAAAATAAAAACAAAAAGCCAGTAAAATCCATGAAAATTTATTGAATATACAGAAACAAATAGAAAGAGTGGAAAGTCAGCAATCAGGGCGGGCACGGGGGGCTTCACCAGAAGTTGTGTTCAGGCCTCAATGCAAGAAACCAAGCAAATGCAATCAGACTGAGAGCCATGCACTGGGCGGCGGTGGCAGCGGTGGCCTGCTGCTCTCAGGGTCGATGGCAGGAGGACGGCGACAGGGACGACGGGGACGACGAGGCTCTGGGGTCACAAAGCAAACCAAAGCTGATTGATTAACAGAAAGGATCACAGGCTGACAGGACGTGTCCTCAAAAAGATAACAGCAGGTGCAAAAGGTCCTAGGCTAGACGTGGCGGCGGTGGCAGCGGCTGACAGGCACTACGACTAAGATAAGCAATGAGCGCGTCCATTCGGGCGCACGCCGAGATCAGCTGATCTATCTTTACAGGGCTGAGACCACCAGGGCTTCTCAGGGGGATGTTTGCCCTTGTTGGGTAAAAGAGGCAAGGAGGTTCCCTTTCTGAAAGACACAAAAAGAGAAAGAGAGGGGAGTCAGCAGCAGGCTAACCCAGGAGCCAAAAAGAAAAGAAATGAAATGAAAAGAAAAGAAAAGACTCTGCCGTGAACCGCTGAGAGTGCCTTGGCAGGGTCGACTCTACCTGCGTGATGGCACCATCACCACTGAGACAAAAGCATCCCCGATGGTGACTGGCAAGGGGGGCCTGAACTGGCCTGGGGTCTTAACTGAGCACTAAACACGTCTTCAACAATGAAAATAAAAATAAAGTCTGCTCGAGGTCCCAGTGAGCAACAGGCGTATGGAGGGAGTGCCAGAAATGAACAAAAAAAGGACCAAGCCACCTTAATAAAGGGACAGGAGTGTCTGTGTGTCCGCCAGGTTGCTATGTCTCTGTCATTCCAACAGATGGCACATTACAAACATTGACGCTGCTTCTATAAATCCTGTACCAAGTGGCATATAACACAGACAGCTGCATTTCATTTGTCATTTCAACAAATGGCACATTACATTCATTAATGCTGCTTTGATAAATCCCATACCAAGTGGCATATAACAGAGACTGATGTGTTGCATTTGTCATTCCAACAGATGGTGCATTACAAACATTAATGTTGCTTTTATAAATCCCATACCAAGTGGCATATAACAGAGACTGATGTGCTGCATTTGTCATTCCAACAGATGGTGCATCACAAATCTTTACACTAGCACTTTCTTTACTACAAATGTTTGTGATGTGCCATCTGTTGGAATGACAAATGCAACGCGTTTTATGACTACATGCATTACAAAATACATTCTAACAGGTGGTGCACTGCAAATGTCAGTGCTGATTATTTACATTTCAACTTGTCTTGGACGGGTGGCACGGCAGCCCAACAATAAATAAATAAATGGCACTTGGACACTACGGGTGTGAACAGAAAGAGGGATGTGAAAGGCACTACATATGGCAGACGGGTCCTAAAGGTGCAATATGATAAATACAATGGATTCAGAATGTACAGAGGCGCTCTCAACTGTGTTTCATTTTAAAATAATAATAGTTCTCATTTCAAGATTTCTTCTTAAATGGACACATTTCCCATCTTTACCCATAATCCATCAAAGTGAACACACGTCACTAGAAAGGTCTGCAAATGTATTGATTTGTGAGTCCCCTGTAGACGCCCAGTACTCCCTCGTTATTCAATTCTAATCTATAATTAAAAACTGGCTGGGAAAGAGAAAACATCAGGCCTCAAAAACCAGTTTGTCATTCTCTGAAGATGTCCCCAAATATCACTAAAAGACCCTCAGATACCAACATGGCCATCAACAGGAGGAGCGAAACGCAACATCAGGTGACAGCTGAACAAAAAAAAAAACACGCAACACAAATTAGTTTTACTTGGGGGGCATTAAGGGGGCACCGCTGGGGGGGTTGAGATACGCAAGTCTGGCGGAGTTGTTGGGGGGTAATAAGCACCGTGGAGAGACACCCTGGTCCGGTGTTTGAGTGACGATTTTTCTCCTTTTCCTTATGAATATTTTAAAGCCGCCCCGGAGTCGTTATTTGCGTTCTTTACCAATTTGTCTTTTTGCAGAGTGCGGTGTTTGAAGCCATCGCTGACCCTCACTACCCCACTGGTGCTCAGCCCCTCAATTACAAGATGCCCAGATCACGCAGAGGGTGAAGGCATCCCATGCACACTATGCCACATGAAGCGCCTGGCTCAGTGTGTTGGTGGGCACTAAAGACATAGTGGCCACATTCAGGAGGCCAATGGCGTCACCTCTTTCAAAAATCAAAGCCTTTGATTTGACAAACTGGAATGGCGTGTCAGCTGTACATTTCCGGTTTATTGGGGTGTAAGCCAATTCTTATTTGCGGGCTTGGCCAACACGTGGCACAGACCACCTTCCCTGCATGATCTCCAAAGCACTGTGTGCCAGTGGCCAGAAGCAGCCGTGATCCACGTCTATGGTACAAGCAGACTGAAAAGATGACAAACGTATCTGAACAATTACTCTGCTTAACTTAAGGCACGAGGGAGGAAGGAACAAAGGAGTCAACAACAAAGCGCAGATAAATAAAAGAACAAAGGCAGCGGCGGCAGCGGTGGGCTCAGTGGAGCGGACTTCACAGGATGCCCCCCGGCTTGTCCATACCAAGCGCCTTCCCCTCTCGGCCCCTCTTTCATTCTCACTCTTAATGTACGTGGCACCTCTCATGCAGTCGACTTTCACTCTTCACCAGTGCCCATCGTGGGGTCACTGCACCCCCAGCCCTCTCTTGAATTTAAAGGGGCTGAGCATTTTGAATTAAATATAAGTGGTGCTTTGTGAGGTTGACCCCATCAGACCACTGCCAGTCCACCACGACACACCTGTTAAATGCCCCCCAGGCATCTCTCTGGTTTTGTTTTTACCCTTTTAATTTACGTCCCTCCCAGGCACCTCAACACCAACATAAGCCCCTCAAGTGACCCTCACTTCACTAACCTGAGCTTTTCTTTGTAAAGAGACCCTCTTGGGTATTTCACGGCTTCCTTTACTTTGATGTCCCTCATAGCCATTCCTAGCCATCGAGTCTGGCAGTGTGCCGTGCTGGTTAAAGCTTTGGACTCCCAAGCTGCAAGTTAAGGATTCCGATCCCACTACTGACACCAAATGCTTTCCCACTATTCACACGAATCAGGCACTTTTTAGGACCCCAGGAACGTTTGTAGCATACCCAGTGCAGAAACGTGGGCCATTTGTCTCTCCTGTTGCGTCTTTTAGCTCCTCCTCCAGGACGTACACTTTCTGTTCCACTAGGAACTACAGTAACTATTGTGGGTGGGGCTTGGGTGAAGTATTGTGCTGATTGGTTGACCACAAGCACTGGCGCCATCTTATAAATCTGTGAGTAGTTTGGTCCGTGGTGAGATTTTAGTGAATATGGTGGCACACTTCACACCTCATCACTCTTCAGAGGCGCCTGCCTGGTGGCACCACGTCAAAGCAGTGATCCCCCGTGAAGTCGCGACGATCGCTCCCAAGCAGTACGGCGGATGTGTGTGTCTCTCCTGTGAATTTACGACCGTGCCTCGCTTCACACCTCATCACTCTTCAGAGGCGCCTGCCTGGGGCGTCCTGCCAGACACTGCATCAAAGCAATAACTTGGGGGTCCCCCCATTAACTCCCGATCGCACCTCACTTCGCACCTCATCACTCTTCAGAGCCGCCTGCCTGGTGTGCCGCGCCATTCACCGCATCAAAGCAAAAATCTCTTATTGGTCTCGTCCGTTTCAGGAGGCGGAAGTCCGTTATTTGAACTTTAATTAGTCATCCCGAGGTATCCTGTGTTTACTGCCAACAGATCTTCCTTCTTTAATCCTTCTACACCCGCTCTTGGGGGGCTTGTTTAGTTTTGGGTGTGCTTGGTCTCCAGGTATGTCAGAGGACTGGGACTTTGTGAAGTGGGATCTGACATCACGTGTCAGGGGGGCCGAGGGGGGGAGAGAGAGCGAGAGCGCAATTTCTGTTTCCTCCTAATTTATTTCTAATTTCTACTCCTTTTTACCCCCACAATTGTTAAGTACCATCACAACCACAGGCTTCTCAGCAGTAACTCCTGGCAAAATAGGAAATGAAGGTTAAAGCTACCTTAGGTGACAATGGACACCTTCATTTATGACTAGAACACGTCAGCAAAAGCTCCGAAGCAAAGTCTCTCCGACCAAACAGTGAACTTTGTCAGCTGGAATGTCAAAGGTCTCAATCATGAATTAAAGAGGTCTAAACACTGAGACCCACTTAATAAGCAAGGATCAGCTTCTGTTCTGTCTCCCCCGTGAAGTGGTGACCACTTCACACTTCAAAGCAATAAGGTGCGGGGGTCCCACAAACTCTCTGCACTTTGACCTGCATTACTCTCATAGCCGCACCATTCACCGCATTTAAGTGATGATCTCCCCCGTGAAGTCGCGACGATCGCTTCTGAACAATAAGGTGTGGGGGTCCCATGTGAACTCCTGATCTTCACACCGCGTCTCTCTTCTCTGCTTATCTCATAATTGGCATAAAGGTCACAGCTCCTGTTGTGCGTTGGGAACCCAACAGATAAAAGTGTCCAGGGACCCCCAAGTGGCCCAAGGCCTGCATCGTACAGGAGCTCAAAGATTCCTGCGGTGCGATAAAACCTGACGTCTTGTAGTGCCAGAGCTGAGAGGTGAAGACTGTGTGACCCTCAGCAAGTCGTGTCAGCGCCCCGGACGAACACGTGAAATAGAAGCAGTCGTGTCTCGACTCGGGTAGAGACGCCAGCCAGACATCAGAGTACACAGAAGTCCAAGGGGCCGCTCCACGTAACGCACGGACACGGCACCTCAATTCCGGATGGTCCCCGAGTTCGTTTGACTGTTTTCTGTGGCCGCTGTTGTGTGACTAGGATTTGGTGACACTCGGCTACACAGTAATGTCGCTCTCAGTAAACGGCTCCCGCCTGCTATCACGCCGTCTCATCAAGTCAGCGCCAGGCCTGGGAATGACAAGCCGTTCATAATTAATGGATTCTTCCCTTCATCAGTTTCAGCATCTCAGTAGGCTTCTTATCTCTGTTAACCACACTCTGGGAAATGAGCTGCGATGCGTGCATAATGCAGACAAGGGGCCCGTTACAGAGACAGCACACTGAATATAATGTTACCTCATAAATAATAATAATAAAAATAATTACTATTATCACCATTCATCAAAGAAAGTGGACAAATGTGCAGTGGATTTGGAAAATCTTTGGACCCTTCACCTTCTGCACACTTGACTGTGTTGCTCATTTCACTTGAAACAGATACATCTGCCATGTTTGGGACACTCGGGTGACAACACGTGACCAGAAAGGTCTGCAAATGTAATAAACATCAAAGACTGAAATCTCTCCTTCCTCAAAGTCTTCAGCCCCCAATATTGTGCTCAGGTGCCTCCCGCTTTCTTTAATTCTCCTTGAGATGTTTCTAGAATTTGACTGGAGACCCCCTGTGGCTAAGTGAAGTGACGGGTTGTGTCCCTGAGTATTGAGGACGACTCACACGGCATGTCAGGACAAAACCCAAGACGTGAAGTCCAAGGAACCCCGCTGTGGTCAGACTGTGGTGAGGCAGGGCAAGGGGATCAAACCACTCAGAAAGCTCTGAGTGGTCCCGGGAGCTCGAGGGCCTGAAGAATTGGGGAGTGGAAGAAGTTTGGAAGCACCAGGACTCTTCGTACAGTTGGCCAAACCGAGTGAGCAGGCAGGAAGCGCCTTGGTCAGGGGTGACTAAGAACCCAGTAGTCACTCAAACAGAACTTCAGAAGTCCTCGGCTGAGATGGGTGAACCTGTCGGAAGAAGCCAACCATCGGAGCAGCATTCCATTAATCATTAATTAAGTGGGCTGGAGTTTGCCATTATAGGACGCTGACAGCATGAGGGGTAAGGCCTCGGGAGACAAAAGGTGAATTTTCTGGACAAAACTCCAAGCACCGTGTCTGTTGAAGACCAGGCACGGCTCGTCACCATCCCTATTGTCAGGCATCATGCTGTGGGGGAGCAAATCCAGAACACACGCCACCTCAGACTGGGGCAATGGTTCAATAACCTGAAAAATGCGTGCAGGACATCGGCGGAGTGGCTTTGGGACACGTCTCTGAGTGTCCTCGAGTCCCCCGGCCAAAGCCCACACTTAAATCTCGTCTGAGGAGAGTCCTGAAGATGGCAACTTACACACGGGGGGATCTGCCAGGAGGAAAGGGCTAAACTGCCCTCCTAAATCCAGGAGTGCAAAGCTTGTCGAGACAAGGCCATGAGGCTGGAGCTGATGCCGAGTTTGGGTCTACAAACTGCACTGATGTTTTCACTCCTTCTTCCAGTTTTTCTGCACACTTTTTTAAGTGCCAGAGTCAGTGGGCAACCCCGAAGTGCCGTTCTGTGTACAGAATATTGATGGAATAATAAAGCTAATTAAAGACATGAAGACGTGCGGCCTCGCAATCAACAGCATTTCATTCTCCCTTTAAGATGGCAGCCGTTAAAATCAATTCCAATAAAAATGGTATCCCGACCAGCGGGTTTCTTTAATTAAATTTGTTTCACAGTCAGCAAAATCGTAACGCATTATGCCAGGTGTTGCATTTTTTGAGAGAAAACTGCGGCAGCAGCCATCCTCTCCAGTATTGATGAGTTCCCATATTTATATTGCAAGAAATAAACTGATAACCCAAAACACGGCAAAGAGTGAAACAAAGAGGCGGCTCAGGGTTCGTATTTCTGGTACATTTTCATGGCCACTCTGCTTGTTTATTTCTGTCAGATAAATCGTTCTTTGATGTTACTTTCTTTAATGGTGTCATTTATAAATTGTATGTTTGGAGGTCCTTGGTATTTTGTGGGTGGAGCCCTGGGAGGCGGGGCCACTTCTGGTATCACCACTCTTCAGCCTGCCCTCTGGCCGTTTAGGCCACACCTCAGCTGTGGTGCATTGTGGTTCATGGGGGTCCCAGGAGGTTTGGAGTTTCTTGATTGGATTTTCTGATCTTTTCTGTTCTGTTTTTCTGATTTCTCCCCCTGGTTTACATATTGAGATTTGTTCAAATCTTTTGGGCTACCCCTTCCTGCTTCTTTGTGAGCATTTGGGCAATTTCAAATAAATATGTCTTTATTTATAAAAACGTACGCTCTTCAACTTGATATATGGGATATTTCAAATGGTTTTTCCAAGTGAACCCCTTTCAGGCTTACATAGGCTGTAGCAGACCCCTAAATGTGGGGTTACGCCATCCTGGATGAGGCCAATTGTGGGTGGGAAAAGAAAGTCTGGACTGGTCTCACACCCTGTCCTGTTAGGGTCCCGACTCCATTTCAGAGCAATAAATACAGGGTGGGAGCAGTACCAGCTGGAACAGTGGCACACCACTGGCCAGACCCCGGGCACCAACAGCTAATTCTGTCCACATGTCCATATTCTCAGCATCTATCCCAGCACCACTGGGCACAGGGCAGGAATCAACCATAGGTGAGATGCCAGTCCATCAACCAATCACAGAGAACATTCACCTACACAATGTGAACTTGGAAACTAAAAAAAAACAAAACAAAATGGTGGACGCAGAGAAAGCGGGGAACTCTGAAGAGGGCAGCAGAGCGAAATTCACAGGAGACGTGATGTGTGTGCAGGGGGCTGATGGGGAGGCGGGTTTTAATAATGATTTGTCATCATAGTGTGAAAGGCACTATATAATAAAAAGATAGCGTAGTTGGCAGGATTAGATAGATAGATGCCCCAACTCTTTTATATATATATATATATATAGATAGATGTGAAAGGCACTATATAATAGATAGATAGATAGATAGATAGATAGATAGATAGATAGATAGATAGATAGATAAAAATGACTTTTTTTGTCCAAAGAAGGAAATTTGGCTTTTTACAGACGCTCAAGAAATAATGAAATATCCTCTGAAATAAGAGGCTCCCCCTCAGACACACCAAGAAATACAAAACAAAACACTTTGGACTTAACTAAAGACAGGGGGCAGTCCAGAGAGGCGCTCTAAAGGCGTCTTGCTGTAGATATGGAGGAGCCCCGGGCGCGGTGTTCTTGTGCAGCGTTGTTCATGGTGGCCCTCACGTTTGTCTCCACTTTCGATGTCCGGTCATCACTCAAGGAGCGAATGTGGAGGTGGTGCACTGTGGCAGGTACTTGGGGGTCCACATCAATGACATGCTGGACTGGTCTCGTAACACAGAGGAACTGGAGGAGAAAGGGCAGAGCTGACTTGTTGGTCTCAGCAGACTGCGCCCATTTAATGAGTGAGGTGACGTCCTTCACTTGTTCTACGACTCTGTGATGGCCAGTGTGGTGTGCTGGGCCCATAACATCACATCAAGAGAGGCCCACCGAATCAGCAAGCTAATTAAAAGGGCAGACCCTATGGACCCCCAGGAGGTAGATGAGAGAATTTAAATGAAACTGAGGGCCACTATGAACAAAGCTGCACATCCTCTGTGTGACACAGCAGCGCTGAGGAAACCCATTGAACAAATAGCGAGGGGCGACACCGGGCACTGGGGCTGGAGGTCCGGGGGTTGCGCACTCGGCTCTTTAGGTTTCTTTTTATTTTTCTGTTAATTATTTTAAAAACACAAACAGCTTAGGTGACATGCCATCGTTAAAGTGGCCCGTGTGTGCGTTTGTCTCTGTGTGTCTGTCTGTCCCCTTGGGTTGTTCCTGCCTTGTGCCCAATGCCAGCTGCTCTCGGCTCCACCCTCCTCCATTAAGATCTGGTATTCCTTTTTTTTTTTTCTAGTTGACCGCCATCTCGTTTTTATTTTTTTATATTTTTGACTTTTCAGTAAATCCCCTTTAATCCCCTTAAAGGACAGTTTTTTTTTTTTTTGGCGAGTTTTGTTATTTAATTAACTATTTTTTTTTTTACTTTATCTTTTTGTCACTCCTGATTATCAGCATCATTGGTTTCCTTTTCTGCGCGTGGCCGCCCTGGGAGGGAGGATTTGTCATCGACATGATGGCTGTTTCAATGCCAGTTTTGGCTCGCGTCTCGATGCTTGAAATCTGCCACTCCACATAAGATGAGTGTGAAATAAAAAGTGGATGATGGCGAGTCGAAATGGGCCCTTTGTGGTTACATGAGTGAGTGGGCACTGTGAGGGATTGGCGCTGTGCCCGGTGTTGGTGCCCAGCGCTGAGGAGATGAGCTGCTGCGCTCAATGGGTTTAAGGAGTGGTGTGTGTGTGTGTGTGTGTGTGCGCTCTCTTCTATATGCGTCTCTTATATAAATTTACTGCTAAGGTCGCGTACCGTATGTGCCACGCTGCTCAGCTGTTCTTTAAAGTTCATTTACAATTTTTCCGTTTTTGAGGATATAAACGGAGCTCCTGAGGCCGCCGCATTATCAAAAATCTTTCCTGATTTAAAAATCAAACGATAAAACAAAATGAGAGATCAGAATTTAAACCGGTGGTCTCTAATCCCAGTTCTGG
Source organism: Polypterus senegalus (assembly GCF_016835505.1). NCBI lineage: Eukaryota > Metazoa > Chordata > Cladistia > Polypteriformes > Polypteridae > Polypterus > Polypterus senegalus. Next base: position 4,012,119 of record NC_053165.1, on the reverse strand, counting down.
AGGCCCCCTGTGGCGGTGGGCTTTTGTTCAAAACCACTTCCCTATTAAAAAGCCATTTTCTTCTCATCATTTAATTTATTTGTCTTTTATTCTTGTCTTATTCTACATTTGGCAAAAGTGCAGAAGCATGAGATTGTCATTCACCTGAAATTTACAAATGTTCACACGTCTGCCATGGATTTGACTTCTCGACTCTCCTGTTTGCCTTTTGCTGTGCGGGTTTGGGGGTCCTAATAATGACGAGCGGAGCTGACAAATGACACCGAGGGATGAAAGGGCCCACTCGCCCCAGTCGGCCTGTTCGCTTGACACCGTGGGCAGTCAGTATGGACCATGCAGTAGGCTGCTGTGCCCACGTGTGATGCCCGTGAGTCAGGCCCACGCTTGAGTTTCTTAACCTGAGGATCTTGTTTGTCGTTTAGCTTTAGTTAGATAAGCGGACGTTGAATGCCATCTTGTTCATGTGACCCACGTTATAAAAACACAATTCGTTATCCTGCTGCCATTTCACGCTCCTCTTCATGCACGTCACTCTTTTCCAAGCCGCCATCGGCGTTTGCTTCGTTTTCTGGTTCCTGATGAGTGTTTTGCCTTCCACTTTTCCATTTTTATGTGCTGACCATCCGGCTTTGACTTCTCGCTTTTCCTGGTCTTTCTGGTTACTCACAACACGCCTCATCACATTGGGCTCTAACCCCCCAGAATGACGCACAATGGTGACAATGTGGAACTTCACAAATCCATTCCTTTACTGGACTAGCGGCCGCTTGTGGCAAGGCGTGCCAATCCACCACAGGGCACACTCACACTTACACCGCCAAACCAGACGACCTCAACGTTGGAGATGTAAGAGGAACTCTGGGATGTCTAGAGAAAGACACCTCAGGCAGATATGGGGGGGGTGCATCGGCAGAGACCACTGACATCGTCGTAAACTGGACTGCTGCTAACCCTGCCACCCCATAATGGACGGGACTGGGAGGTTGATTAGTTGGCACACTTGGGCCTCTTTGGTGTCACTTTAATCCTTATGTTGGTTCCCAGACTGGGGATGCTGGGTAATGCCCACCAGAGCTCCAGGACAAGCGGCCCCCGAGCAGACCCTGGTAATCCTCTCTTTCAAATCACAGATGCCCCTTTTCAGTCCTTTTCTTATGCCAGTCAGCAGGCACATTTATTTTACATTGAGGAATATTAAAGCCCCATTAATTCATAGGCCATCTTTTTAAATTTCTGGAAATCGCTGGCACTTGGAGCACTTTAAGTAATGCACTTCAGTGTAAATAACCGAGAGAGCGGCACTCAACGAAAATTGGGCTGAATCAAAATGAAAAATGCATTTACGTGGTGCCCGCCGTTTTGTCTCATTTTCTTTTCCGCGTTACAGAAGGCTTTTTCATCCAAATGTTTTCGAGCTTACACTAATGAAGTATTCTATTTATGTTTCCAAGACCTCGCCGTACACCAAAGCTGGCAGCTTACCAGGCCGTGGCGCAACTTTGTCATCTTTTGAGTGCACCCGATGAGCGCGACAAGCGGCAGGCATTTAAACAGCGTAAGTGGGGGCTGATTAAAAGACCCCTTTAAACGCAGCCTTCTAGCTGACTTAAGCACCGACTTGAACAAATGAGGGGCTCAGGGCACCCCTCGTTCTGCACCAGCTCACTGCTTTGTCAGTCTCTCTTTCTTTTGTCTTTTAAACTTTTATTTTACTAAACTGTGGCTGTAAGAAGCTATAATTCTCTCTTTATTTGTCACATACATAGTTCGCATACCCCTTGGGGTCAGAGCGCAGGGTCAGCCATTGTACAGCGAGCGCCCCTGGAGCAACTTAAGGTTAAGGGTCTCGCTCAAGGGCCCAGCAGAGTAGCATCTCTTTTTGGCAGTGATGGGGATTCGATACCAGCGCTGATCCTTAGCCTCAAAGCCACCACTCTGCCCTATTCTAAGCTAACGTCTGTGGCACAGAACTGGTGACAGCGGTCCTCGTGTGACCTACGGAGGGTCCAGAGCAGTGTGGGGGTACATGAGGCCAGCTGTGAAAACCTCCCTTCACTCACTTCCATAAACCGTACTGGCTGGTGAGCAGCGGGCAAAGCCCCCTTAATATCTGTGTGCCACTCAGCATTTTAGTGTGGGACTGCAGGGGTGTAGAAGGCCAGCTGTGCCAAAGTCACCCCGATACATCAGAAACTCTTCTTACGTCACCTCTGATGACATTAAACTGGATTAGGAGTGGCAGTGGGATACTCAGTGCCATCTGGTGGGTTAAACTAGAAATGCAGTGGGGGGATACATCAGGCCAGCTGTGAAGGACCACCTCATTTTACTGTAACACCTCTGATTTGTCCATAGGGGCCATTCATCGTTTGTATGTCACCTGGTGGATTAAACCGTCAATGAGAAACACAAAATAATTAAATAAGCAGCGCAATCATAACAGGAAATTGGGGTTGCTAGGTAACGGCAGGGGGTGGATCTTGAGTGTGGGACGGTGGGTTTGGTGGATCTCCACGTCAGGTCTTTAAAAGGCAACCTGCACTTACTCCGTGCTGTGAATGAGTGGCGTAGGGGGGAAGCGAGACCACCTGAGTAACACACCTGCCAAAAGAAAGAAAGAAGTGCGGACGAGGCTGTGGGGCGCAGACCCACTTCAAAAAAACGTACTGAAAGAATGTGTGGAAGAAAGGCATGGACGTCAACTTCCATCATCCAGGCTACTGCCATCCGGGGTGGAAGTGCAGCCCGCCACACGCCTGACGTCAGGCCCGGTCATTCCTGTCTTTCTTGACTCGCCTTTTCCCAAAGCCCGCTGGATCGATGCAGATACGTAATTACGGTTGAGGTTAGGGTGGCGGCCGAGTTATCCTGCTCTGTCGTGCTCTACGATTTTTCCTGAGTGGCTTACATTTTAGTTAGCATTCTTTTCAATGGCAAACGGGGTTTTTCATGCGAGTGTCCTTGAGATTTACTGACCTCGGCAGCGACATTCACAAGTCAGTAGACAGATTGGGGGTCAGGAGGTCGCAAGAAAGGGGTGGGTGGCAGAAGGTCCAAGTCGATGTTCACTGACCAACCCAAGGAGTGGAGGAGACACTCGAAACCAAAAGAGCGCAGACCCAGGAAGAGCCGGACATCTGAGGACCCTCTCTGGATTACACAGATGAACAGCGACCCTCTGATCTCCGGCTCGTTTCTTATTGTACGACGTGTAACGTGATGTAACTGTGCCGCGTGTGTGTGTGTTAAACACGCGGGCATAGGGAGCGTCTCACTGGCTCTGATCGGGTGCAAATGACGTTGACACAGCCGCCAACCGCCTCTCACGGTGGAGAAGGAAAACCCTGGCGAACCCTGACGCCACCTCCACCACCACCGTAAAGAACGGAGGACGGATCCTGCAGAGAGGGAGCAGCAATTGCCATCTTATTTCATGACACTGTGACGTGCCTCAGCCCCAGCTCTCTTACTGCATATGCCCGCTGATGGCCAGCACGAAGGTAACAAAGCAAAAGACACAGAAATACAGAGACGAGGCGATTCCCCGGATTCCCGCTTCCTTTTCACCTCATGTACTTACTCTTGTGGTCTTGATCTTGTTGCCAGAAGAGCACATCCATCCTGAATTATCGGGCAGCGTCTTGCACTCCTCTCCTTCCAAGCAGGGCTCCATCTCGCACCACCATTTCCCAATAACAATGGAAGCTGCAGGGGGAAGAAAGGACACAATGAGAGCAGACAATTGACGGCCCCCCACCAGTAATCCCTCAATTCAGCGGTACTTCTTATATTGCACAACACACACACCCTGACCAGCTCTTCATAACTCCACTCTCTGGAGAGTACTGGACACTGGAGGCCTTTGACGGGGGGGCGCAGAAGGGGTCTTTTCTATTACGTGCTGTCTGGTATGGCACTGCTGCTTGGAACGGTAGCCGCGTTTACTCCACAAGGTGTTGTTAGCCTGAGGTGGCATCTCCAAAGAGTTTTAGTGGGGACTAATGGGGGACGTCACCGGCGGAAACATCAATGTTAATACACAGCGTCGTGTAAAAGTCTTAGACACGTGAAGTCCGTAAAGCGAGGTAACGAAACGAGACCCACAATCCAACACCAAACCGACTCGGTATGTGGTGAGCCCACCCCGGTCCTCTCAGCCTCCTGGAGCCCCCTGAAATGGAGTCTTGTGGAAGACCACCAAACATGAGGCTATAAAGGAAAGGATTTGACTAACCTGCCCAGAAGAGGCTCACCTGAGCTCAGCCAGACCCTAAAAACTAAAAAAAATAAAATAAAAACGTGGAGCTGGCAAAACAACGTGAGATGGCCACAGAAACATCAAAACGCCCTTCAAGAGGGAGGATGACCACCAACCCCTGGATTGTGAGCAAAAGGAGCAAAAAAGGGATCTTTGTAAAGTGAAGACTTCTTTACCAATGTAATGGCTGGTGGAGGGAGCGGCCCACCTCCACTTGAAATCCGGAGCCCCTCAAGGTGTTTAAGGAGCATTTCGAGACCCTCTTGTTTGGTGAATTTCTGATCTTAAAGAGGTTCTGCAACTCGCTTGTGTGTTTTGTCTTGGACTCTTCACTTGTGATGACCAACTTTGTCACCTTGTCCTGTCACATTTGTTCCCAAGTAGTCCCCCAGTCTGACGTCTACTTGATTATGTTGACCTCCTTTTGTTTAAGGCAGTGTAACCCCAAATGGCTTCCTTTTTACTGTTATTTATGCTTATTTGTTTATATCGTTATCTATTTCCTGTCACTTTTGTTAGGTTTCTATGTGCAGATCAATATTCTGCTGGCGTTGAGGGCCTGCCCTAGCCCTGTAAAGGATCATGGGAGTTGCAGTCCTTCTGCGGTATGCGCCCGGTGGTTGGCGGGGTCTCCTTCTTGTTAGTGCTTACTCTTTGGATTTCCCGGCTGGATGATATCGTGATCTTCCGTTTCTGCCTCCCATACTGGGATTTTGTTTCCTTTTGGCCTCCTGTGCTGCGTGGAGCTTTTATTTTGTAAAATCCATCTTATATTTATAAAGATTCTTGGTTTGCCCTTTTTCATCTCCTAGGTTTGCAGTCGTCCTCTCACTTCTGGAACATTCAAGAATGTATTTTATAAACTGTGATTTGATTGTGAATTTTAGAAAGATGCGTTCATTTCTACTGACACACAAACGCAAAAAATACAAACCTAAGAAAAAACGGATATGAAAACAACTAAGGCTCTCGCACAGTCGTGCAGCCTGATGATCTCCGGGACTTTCTGTCCCACCGTCCTCCCTCGCGTCCTGCCTGTCTGTCTGTCATCAGCTGACCAAATGAGCCTCCTGAACGGAATGCTCTTCTCTCATTTGTCACATTCTGAGACTGCCATTCCTATTCATCAGTCTCGTCTTTTTAATGATAATTTAATTGCCCAGTGTCATTTTGAAAAGGGCAACACTTGATTAGAGGTATTTGTGCCCGACTAAGCGCCTCTCAGCCCAGTAAACGTCAGCAAAGCTCCACACATCAAGCTGGGATGGACGCGCCCCTCTGGTGGGACAGGAGTCCGAAACAATGGAGGACGAGCAGAAATGCCGCTGATTTGTACAACTCGGCATTATGTTACGAGAACTCGAGGCCCTAAGGAAATAAACATCAATGAAATGTTAGAGAAAAAAGGACCCACAAACCAGGCCAGGACCTTCGCTAGCCTGCCCAGAAATCATTGACACCAAAAAAATAAAATAAAAAATGTCAGTCAGGCCAGAAAAACACCCGAGTGAGGATGAGGAGAAGGAACCGAGTCAAAAACAAATGAAGATCAAAGCGAGAGTCGTCAAATCCACAGTCAAGGAGCGGAGCAAAACTAAAGAATGAGAACAATAAAAAACAGAAAGAATAGCAAGGAGTTCAGTTTATCCAATCTGAAACACATTAGGACTCCCCAGATGCCTTTAAACGGTCACGCTTATGACATCACCGCCGTGTGGTCTCGGTGCATCATGGGATATATCGTCATGGACGGGGGTGACACGAAACCCACAAAATGGAGGTCCCAAAGTCAAATCAAAAATGAGATCCCATTGCAAAACCAATGGTAGGAATCAATTGAATGGATAAGAAAACCCCAAGAAACTCATAAAAATGTATTAAAAGAGACAGGCCTCACGCCAGGCAGCCGGGCCCCAAAATGTCTCCTTATTGTCTTTAACTACCGACTTCTTCGCTTTGACGCTTTGACTTTTTTCTCTTTTGATTGCGTTTCTCACAAATATTCCCGTTAGTGTGCCGTCAGGAGACATTTTAAATTAAGAACCAGAACATGCCAACTATGCCCTCTTAAATTTAATTAGCTATCCCTGTGCTCAAACCCAGACTCGGACAGCAGCTGGAAAACTTGACTGTTTCGCTTTCTATTAAATAAAACGATGCGCTGCATTTGAATGAAGTCTCGTGTCTACTGATGCCAGCGTCAATCTTCAGACGCACTGAACTAACGGGGGCTTTGAAGGACGGCACACAACGTCCAAAAATATCTCCGGAATTACCAACTGGGAAGGGGGGGGATGAGGAAGACTGTCAAAAACCTGGAAAACACAGGACTTTAATAAAATAGAAAAAGTTATTTGACACAAAGGCTCTGTAATTATTATGGGGAACAAAACATCAAAAAGGAGCTCAAGGTTCAAAAATCCAGCAAAAAAATCACAGAGAACGCTCCCTGACGGCCAACAGCATTCACTGCGGGTTACCCTCCATCTTTATGGGGCTGATGGGCAGGTGGGCCCACCTCCTGGGGAACCTCCCACAACACAATACACACGGACACAGAGAAGCTAAGTGGCCGACACAAACATAAAAACACCCTGGGCAGCTGAGCTGGCGGGTGGCATCGGCCGAAACGTAACTGCAGACATTGCGATTATTACGATGGAGTGGTGCCCACTGAGGTGTGCCCAGAGTGACTCGAATCACCTGGCCTACTCGAAGGCATCTTTAGAGTGCCCGCAGGCTTTCATCTTGCATCTGGGCATTCTTTGTTTGTGCCCACGAGCCCCTGACTGCCAGGAGCCTTCTCACTGACTTGCGAATGATCAAGGGGTCCCCCCCGCTCGATGACACAATCACAAGACAAACACAATGGAGTGAAGGGGGGCAGTCAGGTCTCCTGTCGAAATCAAAGGTGAGAAATAAGGCACAGCATTCAATGAGCTGCTCTCTGTTATGTTATGGGGGCCTGTCACTGCCATTCTTCCTCGGGTGCCCTCTCACCAGGACCTCCGCCCACTCCGTGCCACATCGCCTTTTCGATCCTCCGTGTTTTCCACAGACGTGCCACATGGATGCCGTGCTTTCTCAGTTTCTTTCTTTGCACTTTGTGCTCATCTCACAGACGTCACACGGGTACGAGTGACATTTCCAGGGCCTGCCAATACCATCACTCAGGCGGGTTTTGTTCCTTTCTCTTCCTCTCAAGCGGCTGTCACACACATGCTGCACGTTACTCCACAACGGCACACAAGATGGAGAACGGCTATAAATAAAATTTAAATAGGGAGCCCATTTTTGATCCTGCCAGAGAAAAGACTTGTCAGCTTAATGAAAAGATATCAATTTTCTGCACTTTGTTCAATAAATTGTAGTTCATTTCTAAGTGGATTAGAATAAAAGAAAGGTCAAACTCCCAGCGAGAAGCCTTGGGCACCAGGGGAGTCTTCTGATGTGAGAAAGCAAGAGAAGGAAAGAAGAAGAAAAAAAACGAACGAAAGAAACCTTTCAAGTTTAAAAAAACAGCTGCAAATCTGGAGAGGCCAACGTGTAGCACCTTGGCGGGCTGACTGCGGACCTGAGCCTGGCGCACTCGATATCGGGATTAGCGGCGTGCCCATTAGTATGACGAGGCTGCAGTCACCGTCTTAAAAACGCCGCTTTTAGAAAGTCATCACCAGGGCTCTCCTTGTAAAACAACAGGAACGTGATGTGAAGGATTGGGCAGCCGTCGAGAACTGCGAGACCCCACTAGAGGGGGATGTCACTGCTAAACCCTGGCTGGCAACAAGGGCAAGCGCCACATCTTTAGAACACAAACTCTTCACAAAACGTGGAGCACCAATGCAAGATATCCATCCATCAGTCAAAATGAACTGTGGGAGACCCTCTGGATTTGTAGGGTGGAGGGCAGTTATTGGGACCACCCACAAAACGCAAGGAACATAACACAGACAGCTTCTTTACAAAATCCCAAACAACGAATAATACACATAAACAACAAAAGTAGCAACAACATCATCATCAACATTAATCAAACAAAGGAGACATAAAACATCAATTTGAGAGCCGACCCTGATTGCAGCACAAGGGGATGCAAACAGCAACCCCAGGCAGTCAGACCCCCAAACTCAAAATGACCTAAAATGGGGCATTGGGCTTTAAGGTGCAGAAACTCTTTTGAATGTTTCAAATACACACAAAGTGTCTCTCAAGGGAGAGGAAACCATAAAACCTCTGGCTGAACAGGACCTCTAAAATGCTCAGGGCGGTCTGCGTGTTGTGCTCATTGCTGCAGCACACTAATGGTAAAAAGGGGGGAGGCCCTCACAAAGACCCTATTTGACTTGCCCAAAAACAGGTCTCACCCCAGGGGAGCCTGACCTAGGAAACTGGGAGGCTTTAGGCCTGTCAAAATGGAGGACAAGATGCAAACAGCAGTCTTAAACATCTGTAGATATGTGAAACTCTGGCTTGATTGGCGACATGCCCCACCAGAATCTTTAAAAACAACAAAATACTCAAAACGTTATTAACATTTTGAATAATATTAGGCAAAGAGGTAATCGCCTCAAAGGAAATCCTAAGCAAGCAACTTTCAAAACAAGCAGCAGAAATCACAAGAGCCACTAAATACAAAGAAGCAAATCGTCAGAACGAGAGCTCAGCAAACCACCAAGCACGCTCAGTGAACGACGAGGGACTGCATTACCCATCAGGCTATGCAGGGCTGGGGGCGGTCTCTTGATGGTGATGGCTAGGTGGCTCCGCCTCAAGGAGAACCACCCACAAGATACAAGGAACACAAGACCGCACTTCTCAAACGTAGAAAAAAACTGCACAAAAATGAACAGACTTGACGTAATTAGACAAATCATAAATGAAACAGAAAATATTATACACAATAACGGAAAACAATGAACAATAAGGAAAAAAACACAAATAAAAAGAAGACAACAAAAAGCACCTCCAGCAGGGGCCACCGGAGGATCCCTGGCTTGACCAGATAATCCTGGGCACTCCTGGGGAGTGCAGCCCCATCTTGGACTTGAACGAAAGCTTAAGGCATTGGGGCAGTCCATCAAACCCGTGACATCTTCTAAGGGTGGGCGCGCCCCCTTGATGGCATGTTAGCTGAAGTCGCGAGCTGCTGTGTGGCCACCACAGAATCGTAGCAAAGTTGATGGGCAGTTGAGTTCATGGCCTTCCTATAGTGAGGCTCCGGTTTTGTTAGTCAGTGTCTCAATCGAAAAACGTCAAAGGAAAAGAAAAGAAAGTAAAGGACGCGACACTTTGGCTCTACAGGCTTCATTGTAATTAGTAACGCCATCTACCTGTGGACTTGTCACTGCGCTCTCTGCCTGCGCACAGTGAAAGGCGCAATACACAAATGCACAGAACTGAGTTGAGTTCAACTGCCCCACTTCAATGAGTCGCAGGAAGCAGTAAGGCAACAGATACAAAGTGGGACCGGGATGCAGCCCTGCACACAATGTCCTCCACCCGAATCATAAGGACATCAGCAGTCTGACCATTCACTCATAGCTAAGCTGCCCCCAACAGCTCATCCAGACCCTTCTTGAAATTCTCAAGCTTTCTGCGACTCGCCGCCACGCTCTTCATCAGCACTGAGGTGACACCTTACTCGGGTAACATCAGCAAGGGGCTCCACCCGTGTGTTTCTTATGAAAGTCCCCCCCACATCACCACATCCCCACAGCTCAAGGCTGGGCTCCTCTCAAGCTTTCTGCTCCACCTCCACGCACGTCATCAGTACTGGGCTCTGATTGGTCCGTTTCCTATGAAAGTCCCTCCCCACATTTGAAGGCTGTGCCCCTTTCGATTGCTGATAGGCTGATGCCACCCCAGCATTTAGTGCTGCCCGCCGTCTCTTTTCTTGCACACTCCAGAATGGGCAACAAGTGACTGATAACACCATAACATGTTTTTAAAATGTGTTTCCAGGAAGCACCCAAACACACAGCGGTTTTTAGGGGGTCCACAGTCTCCCAGAGACCCCATGTATGTCTCACCGTGAATAAAGGTTGCTTTACAGGACTAAAAGTTACGCAGCGCCCTCTGTCCCTAACCATACAGTAACATGAAAGCTACGCTGGGCAGTGCCAAGCATTACCTACTCTGGTAAAATCAAGCAATGAAGACATGAAGCGACTGCTGCCCACTCCGCAGGATGTCAGCTTCACTGCCCACATGCAGACAATCAGTGGTGACCACCCAGTGCCCTCTCACATCGACTGTTGTGCTCTGCCTGTAGGAGATCATTGAGCTGACTGCGCTGTGAGCACTCAATGGAACGCCAGGCCGCCATGCTGCTTTTTAAGAGGGGGTCTCAAAGAGCTGTCACAGATGAAGTCAATTCTAGGAGCTGGCGTTCAGTTTTAGCTTCTGTACGTCCGACACATTAAAAAACCTCAGCATGTGTACCTGCAGCATGGCCTCGTTTCTGAAAGTGTGCCATGACAGCTGGGAGGGCAGCCGCTCACGGATTCCATAGGCAGGCGCCTTCATTTACCTTTTATTTCAGCTCATAAACTGTCACATAAGCAAAAAGTCCCCTTCACCAGCTGAGGAAGCCACATGTTATCTCATGAATATGCAAATCACTTCATGGGTTTTAATGCCCACTTCTGTTTGGCTAAACAGTCCTGCAATTCTATGTGAGCACTTGGGAGCCAACAGGGTCTGCTGGAACATCCATAAAAATGGGAGCAGATGGGGTCCGGGGTGGGGCAGGAGAGAAGGCGCTGAGGAAGAGGGAGGTATGTAAAGCACCAGGGTGGAAGGCTGGTGCTACTCTGGCCCTTGATGGCGCCAGCGAGTCCCACCTGGACCTGAGGTAAGGACTGAGCCTTCAGCCAGGTGGTTTGGTTTTCAGCTAGGGATGCGCTTGGACTCATCATCACTGATCCTTCTGGGGGTCACTGGCTGTTTTCGGCTCTTCCAGCATCAGGTGACCCGGTGGTGTCAATCTGTGGGTCACTCATCCTCACCCGGAGCCTCTGGGGCAGATCTGCTCTGTCAGACCAAGCAGCATGTTAAGTGTTGCAGAACGAACGGCCCACGGACCTTCTGCCCCCGACCTCTATGGGGTCCTTTCTCATGGCACCCTTGCACCAGCCCCTCATTCCTGTGTCTGTTCCTTTCACTCCACCACGTCAAGCAGGTGTGAAGCCCTCTGACGGGAGGACCACATCTGGCCTTAGCATGAAGGTCACCATGGAGTCTGGGAACTCGAGTGGTCTCCACAGGTTGAAGCTGCAGTGCCAATCTGAAGCTGTCCTGAGTGAGCCCTCCAGTTTTCCATCCTGTGATTCCAGATCCTCTACTGCCATGGCCAAGGCAGTGGCGTAGCGTAGTGGGCGGCAGGGGCGGCCCGCCCCGGGCGGCACTTTTAGGGGGCGGCAAAGAATTACTGCATATTTTAGTCTTTAAAACAGAAATACCTAAATAAGGGGGCGGCGAAATTTAACTCCGTCCTGGGCGGCTGACACCCACGCTACGCCACTGGGCCAAGGTGACTACTAACTCACCTGAATGGCAGCCATGAAGATGGATTCTGCGGTCACCTTTGATACTCGTTCAGGCCAAATTTCTCTCTGGGGACAAAAAGTTCTCTCTAAGGTTCCATCTCATCATGCCACCCCTCTGCCCTGGCAGTACTTTTGGGCTGATGATGATGTGCTTCAGGGTTCCTTTTCCGGGGAAAAGACGACAAGATGGTGCACCACCCTTGGGCCCAGACAGAGAGGTTTGTTGGGCTTGGTAGAAGACCACAGACCGACGTGAGGGGTCTGGCCTGCCCCTTGTCTGCCCAGGAGTCCACCTGCTCCTGGCTCCTTGGTGCCCAGCTGGCTTGTGCCTCCTGCCTTTGGCCTGGTCATGTCAGGGAGAATGAAGGCCACTTAGCCCCGCCAGTCCAGATGCCACAGTCCCAACCAGCATCCTTGGATTTTAATATAGCCCTGCGACAGGAGGCCCTTTCCCAGTGAGCTACCACCCTACAAGTTCACCGAGTGTTTACTTTATGTACACTGGGGGCCGGTGGCACGTGAGGTGACTTTCTGAGTGTCACATCGGGAGTCATCATATTGCCATTCATATAACAGAGTATGGCACCTTATGTGGTCTCCACGGCCCCTCATGAAATTCCAGTGTCACGATACGTTTGTTTCCAGATCTCAGGTGACAGAGAAGTGACGAGGCAGAGATTTGCACAAAACTGAGTTCCCAGTGAAGTGATGGCACCTCATGACCAGCTCAATTCATGCCACTGGAAGGGGCAGCTTTTATAATGTCCCCCCCCCAAAACCATAGTTTCATGTCATCTGCAGCCTTTTAAATGTTCCTTCTGGTGCCTGTGCCCGCATTGCTAAAGCTCAGTGACCCCCACCCATATGCTTATTTTATGTGTATGGCAGGTTTGGGACCACCCTGTGCTGCATTTTTCGCATCACCTCACTGCATGCCTTACCCCCACATGAAACTGGCAAACAGTGGTGCCATATGACATTTCCAGCTGGACCCTTTTAGAGAGAGGGGTGCCAAGTGCTGCCAAGCCCATAGTGACGGGTACTCCTTGCTTTCCATTCCCAAAAAATCCACCGGAAAATTTTTTTTGTGTTGATTGTAAACGGCATGCAAAGCCCATTTTAGTGTCAATTTTGTGAAACTCAATTGTTTGATTCCACACCAGTGGGGCACTGTGGGCACTGCCCAGTGGAGTGAATTGTGGATAGTCGCAGAGTAGGTGGTCTATTGCCAAAGCCAAGATTTATTCATTTCTCAAACAGGTTCAAGGCAAAAGCCCACCTGGGCTGGCGAGACGTGTGTTTGGGGGACGTGCGGCCCACTGATCAGGCTAATTTCTGTATTAACACCGGGCACAGGGCCCTGTTTGTGACGAGGCCTCCACGTGTGTAGATCTCCAGCTTACACCACGTGGGCACTGATGCTGCGGGCGCACGTCGTTGAGATTAAACGTATTCCCCCAGAGACGGCGCTCCTGTGATAAATCCCAGGTAACGGTTTGGTGAATCACAATGCAAAAGTTATTGACCTTCTTCACTTTAAATACCACTGATCATGACAATTAGGTGTCAGCGCACATCAAGGACACGCCAGCGATGCGGTGACTGTGCCGAGGCTGCAATGTGAGCACAGAGAGAGAGCGAGAGACTCCAGCGCCAGTGAAGGGAACCTGCCTGTATGCCAGTCTTGGAGCCTCGCAATCCAAGTAGCTTTACTTACTGCACTTTCTGCTTTGTGTTCACAGATGTGCCAGTCACTCACACCGGGCTTGCTGCCTTCCATTGTTTCCCACACCCTTTTCATTGCCACCTCAGGAGGGTCTGTGGCATGTAAATGTCAACACAAACAGGGCATGTGCCAGCCAACCTAAATAATAAACGAGTCATTCACTGAGCACTTCAAGTGTGCCAGCTTACAACAAAAACTGTGCCACTCTGGCTGAAGAAGTCGCCCTGGATGGGAGGCCAGTCCTGAGTCACTTTAGCTGTCTGCTGTCCTTCATGGGGCTTCATCTTCATTTCCAGGTTTGGGTGTTAATGTTGTCAGCTGGGACTCCTTACCCGGGTACCCCTCACTGCACTGCCCTCTAGTGCTGGAACTGCGCTACTAACGCCATCGCTAGAGCCTGAACTCCTTTACTGAGCACAGCGCCCTCTAGTGTCTGAATTACGTTACTGATGGTATGTTACATTGGTATTTTGTATCTAATTTATTTATATCCGTCGTTGCTTGCAGTTACTTTTTTTTTTGCACCCTAACTGGGTTTTTCATTTTTGGAATTTGCCTAATATCTTCTTTTTTTGATTTTCACTTTCTATAATGTTTTATACATTTTTAAATTTCACCATTTTGTTTACTTCCAGACTCCCCATTAGTGTGACTGGTGACGTCACAGAAGTGACGGGGTAACTGTCTGTCAGTCAGGTCACATCTCTGTCACATTTGCCCCTTTTGATTCTCGTTTCTTGTCTTAGTGGTGTTTCTGCTTGAAATAACCGAATTCCTGCCCTCTGACGCTTTCTCCTCTCCTGATTCTTTTTCTCATCTTGGGACTCTTTTTTTTTTGTTTTTCCACCTTGGCACAGCACGGCACCCTTGCCAACCCTGCCCTCTAGTGTCTGAGCTCTGCCACTAATGCCCTCCCCAGGTATTCTGCCCTCTGTGTTCAGAGTCCAGTGAAGTTCTGACTTCCATGTGTTCAACGTGCCAGCCCGCCTGTCACCAACGCCATCATCAATGAGCTGAACAGCCTTAGCCTAAAACGTCGGCCTTCCTTTTGTGAAGTACGTCGCCCTCTAGTGTCTGAGCTCTGGTACAGGTCTACAGGTGGACTCCTTACTGGCACATACTGGTTAACATGCCACACAATGACACGATTAGTGACAGATATGAAAGGCGCTATATAATAAACACAGACAGAACAGGTTCATAAGGTCCCTATTGTCATATGTAGAGGGTCCAGCGAAATTGTTACTGTCACCTGGTAATCAACACGTCACACCTCACCACCCTCAGCCTCCCAGATGAGTGAACAGAACTCCTGACCTCAAAACTCTTAACTTCTCTTTCCCTTACCTGAAAATTACAGAAACTCGCGTTTCATGACTTAGCGGTGTTGCTGGGCTGAGTTGGGCTTAGGCTGCCTGGGGTGAGGCCAAACCAGTGGGCCCAGACCTAAACGAACTTACTGTGTGGTTTTATGATGGCCTCAGCCCCCCCGCCTCTTACTTTGAGCTTTGAACTGTGACAGTAAAGGACGATTTTGGTGGAGACTGCACTGGGGGGTCTTGAGGGTCCCACTGTTTTAATGATTGGCATCTCTAGATCGTATGTGGGCACTGAGATGTAACTTTGCTGATCTGATGTCCCACCCTGGTGGCATTGTGGTGCAATGGTTAGGTGCCAGTTTACAGATTCAGTGCCCCTTGCTGTTTGTGTGGATTTTCCACCTGCGTCCCAGTGGCACTCGGGTGACATTAACTGGTGCCTTGTGCTGGACTGGCACTCTGACTGCATTAAGGATTACGATTGGCTGGATTAAGAAGATCTGAGAAGCTCAGGGTGACCAGCCAGGCCGTCTTCATTCATTCATCTATCGATACACACAACATGTCGGCGTCTTTAGCAGAAGAAACAGCTCAGGCGCAGGGGAACGAAGAGATGAAGAGAACATCTGAGAAGGTGGACATGAAGACGAGCACGCGGGTGAGGAAACATCTGGCAAAAGGTCACCCTGGCAGGGCTGAAGGGGGCAAATCAACCCATGTGAACCCGACGGACCAAATACGGGCCTCAAAGTTCACTTGCAATTCTTCTTAGAGACAAAGCTGTGTGGGGCTGCCATGATGCTGCAGTTGTTAGAAAAACGGGCATGGCACATGTCAGGCGCTCTTGGTAACCGTCAACTGGCCCTCTGCCAGTGGTGTGGGCATGCCCTGCAGTGACCTGGCATCAAGCCTGGTGCCTACCGAGCTGGAGTGAATGAGCTCAGAGCGGCCGGGCACAGGGGACGCTCACACCACACGTTGGAGCGGAGCGGCTGGTTTAACGCGTAATAAGAAATCACCGACTAGTGGATTTTTCTCCTTTTCTCTTCCGTCTGGGGGGCACGATTTGTCTCACCGGTTTTCAAAGGTTCTGAGCAGCAAGCGGCTCGCCTCGCATTTAATTAGAAATCTTCCTCCAAATTCGTCTTCCTGCTGATGAATTTATTGGAACGCAGCCCTGCACGTTCACGCCAGTGACGTCTAACGTGATATAGCGCCTTTCACAGGCTGTAAAGTGCGTATGTAAAGCACGGACCATGTGGAGGGCACTGCGCATATTCTTCTAAAATGCATATCATTACCAGTATTTTTAAATATGACAAGAAATATCTCAATCTGTTATTTTGGAAAATATACTTCAGTATACAAACCAGGAACGACTTACGTTTTGTCCAACATGTTCCTGGTACTGCAACGCAATGTGAAAACCCTGAATGTATAGACGGGTATCATCTGAACACGCAAAGGCAGAGGGCATCGGGAAGGGGCCAATACTTTTTCACAGCCCCCCCGAGTTTGATTTCCAGGTCTGCCTGGCGCGTCCGCTGGTCGGTGGGACGTTCACTCGCAGGTGACGCCGCCGCAGCTCTCCGGTAATGGATGCTCCTTCCACGGATTTTACAGACAGAATGAGATTTGCACCCGCTGCTCATGTGAGAAGTGCAGCCAAGCAAATCCCAAGGGGGGCCACTTGATAAATGCGAATCCTTCAGAGTTTCACAGAGCAAAGCCCGCCTGATGAAGTGTTAGCCATTGTATGCAAATGTGAGAGAGCAGCTGCATTCAAAGCCAGGGGGACGCGGCGCTGCCACCGTATGAAGGTGACGAGGCGGGCGCGGTGGCAGACATTCACACAAGGACGATGGGAGAATTGAAGTCTCATCTTCAGAGGAGACCAGAACTTCAGTGCGACGGGGCCCCCGGGTCTCCCGCTAATGCTGCCAATGGGACCCTCACGGTGTAGTGTCGTGTTTCTGGGGTGGCCGACCGGAGCTTCTTTCAGAGGGACGCTTCGCTCTTCATCCAGAGCACCACTTTAGGACGCCGATGCCATCCTCGGTGCAATTTTCAAAGACATCAACGTTAAGCTTTAACACAACTTAAAAATACAAGTGATATGTCAGGCCGTCGCTTAGGGGTTGACAAAACAAAGCTGTTCTGAGATAAAGTGGATCTGCGACTGGATAACCTGAACACGCGGGCGGGTGGGAGGGCAGCCGCCGCTCTCCTAATCTAATTACATCCTTGCTACGAGGCTTTGACTTTGCTGCATTTGATGATTACATCGAAACTATCTGAAGTTGAAGATAATAACGTGACGGCCGCTCCGGCAGCAGACAGACTCAGAAAGGGAGAGATGGGGCAGATAAACAGTCGTGTGGCTCGGCGCTCGCTGAGGGTGGGTGGGCCGCTGGAGACAAACCTGGGGTACACAGCAGAACAGTACCCTTTATAGGCACATAATCGGGATCAGGTAAGAACTCGGACCCCTTTACTTTTAGACACTCAAGCATCTGGCCTGCCCAGCCCAGCCCAGCCCACTGCTACTCAATGACAAAACCCCGTCCAGCCCACTGCTATACAAGGATCAAGCCCCGCCCAGGCCACTGCCACTCAAGGACCAAGCCCTGCCCACTGCCACTCACGGACCAAGCCCTGCCCACTGGCATACAAGGACCAAGCCCTGCCCACTGGCATACAAGGACCAAGCCCCGCCCACTGGCATACAAGGATCAAGCCCCGCCCAGCCCCACTGCCATACAAAGATCAAGCCCCTCCCAGCCCACTGCCCCACTCAAGAATCAAACCCCGCCCAGCCCACTGCCTTTAAAGGATCAAGCCCCGCCCAGCGGCACTCAAGGACAAGCCCCACCCCGCCTGCTGCCACTCAAGCACCTCACCCCTGCCCAGTCTGCCATGAGCCCTCTGCCAGATGCTACAATATTTTCTTCCAAGCTCGGTTCTCTGCCCTGAGTGATTTCTAACACTCTAAACATTGTATTTAAAATGTATTTTTGGACCCCCAATTTTAATTTCTAGAGTTTCAAGGGGGACCCCATTTATTTTGCCCATTGCCCCAAACTCTGAATGACCACTAATGACTGGACTTGGCATGAGTTGGATTGAACACAAAGGCAGACAGACTGGCGTCTTTTCTCTGATGGTGCCCGCTAGGCTCTGGCTGCTCAGCCGCTAGGGGGCATCCTTGCACTTGAAATGAAGCGATTCTTGAGACCCGAGGCCCACCTCAGCAGGTCATGGCAGCACAATCAGCAGCAGCCTGAGCCCCCCTTGCCCGCCTCCGATGTGTGATTTTTCCAGCGTCTTTTTTTAATCCGCTGATGATCTGGCACAACATTCATCTTATTGAAGGAGCAGGGGGTTAATAATTAGCGGATGCTACAATTTACAGTGAAAAGTAATTTCCATCTACTTGTTGCAAAACATGCCACTGTCACTTTTTTTTTTCTAAGGCCAAGCCAGTCGTCCTGAAATTTAATGTCACAATATGTGTAACCTTTAGCCGATTGCAGATGCTAATTATTGTTCTGCTGCTACTCATTATCAGCTTTGGAGCAGGAGAATCTCTTGTAGCTTCATGGAGCTAATTAAACGGAGTGCTGCCTTGTAACGCTGCGTTGAGGAAAACTCGGCCGCGTGCGCGTTTGGCTGCATATTCATTTCGACATTCCTCCTCCCAGCGGCGAGTCTATGAAGAGGCTGGCACCTGTACTCGGGCACAGGCCCGGCTTCGGGTTCTGACTTTCACAGGGTGTTTGCCAAAAAACTGCATGAAGAAGGGAGGCGCTGGGGAACGTATCTTGAAAAATGTCACAATGTCATTAAAAATGTACTCGCCGTTTAAACGTGTTTTTTTAGACACTCAGTATGTGTTTTTGGATGTTCTTCTTAATACAAAGGGACAGTTTGATCTTATTATTTGGGTCAAATACATACAGTCGACTCCACTTAAGTGCACGTCCGTTAAACACGCGCTCCGCTTAGCTGCACGTGACTCGCACGGCCCCTCTTTGTATAGTCAAGTAAACGGCGGCCAATCCGCTTAAGCACACGTACGTCACTGATCCCGTTGTGATTCTCGCCAGCCAAGTTCACTCCGGTTAGCCGCACTAGTCAAACAGCGATACGCTCCAATGACGTCATCCGCATGCGCCGAGCACTTAGACGGAGTCGACTGTCTGTGTGTATATATATATATAGTGGCAGACGGCTGGGGGAGCACACAGAGGACCCGGAGAGGGACACGAGAGGGCAGCCACCCTGGTTTTCATCAGGGCCACAGGGTCATCTGCAGCTTGGATAAGGGAATCATCACCTGGCTGACCTTTAACTCGCTGCGTTTACTCAAAGGTCACAACCTCAGAGGACACGCCCCTAACAGCACAGGCAGCTGCCCTAGCAACGGCTAGCGACGATCGCAAAAATAAAAGTGGTAAACAGCAGTCAGAATCATAACCTACAAGACCAAAAACTCCCAAGCCGAGCATCAGATCTCTGAAATGTGTCCGGAGAAGACGGAAAAAGTGAGAAGAAAAGAGAAGCCAATTCATAACTGTAGTCGCTGTTAAATAATCAAAATGGCGGCTAAAAATGGTTCAAGAAAATCACAAAACAAAAATTAAGCCACAGGGTGAGAAACTAACATCACTCGTAAAAAGCCGTGAGGTGGGAAACCAGCGAAAAGAGAAAGGAAAGGCATAAGAATAAAATCCCAACATGTGATCTGAACAATGTGACGCTTTAAAGCTGACGATGCATCCGAGATTGTGGATCACATCCACGCTACGCTATTACAGAGAATTCGGGTCTTTATGATTCCTTGTGCTTTAACTTTGTCAGCCGTAATTTTGAATTCCTGCTTCTCGACTTGTTTCTGGCTTTCAAGTTTCAATTTATTTCAGTACTGCTGTCATGAAATGGAGTCTGCAAAAAGGAAACAAGGCCTTTGAAAGATAAGCTAAGACGCATGCAAGGGCCTTGGCTAACCTGCCCAGAAGAGGCGGACCTTAGCCCAGCCAGGCCCCAAAAACGGGGAGCTGACAAAACAATACGAATGTCCACAAATCTATTCAAAAGTAAAACAAGAGGGAGGATAACCATCAACACCCGGCTTGTGAGCAAAAGGGGCAACAAGGAAGGCCTAGAAATTAAATATTTATTTAAAAAAAATAGAAACCTTTGGGGAAAATTCTCAACAGAACAAAGAGGCAATCCACAGAAAACACGTCCCGAAAACAGAATTCTTAACCAAAAGCAAGAAAGTCACAAAAAAAACCCCAAAAAACAGTAAATGCCCAACGAAACAAACAGCAGCCCTCCACAGTGAACACAATGACCTCCTGCTCCTGAGCCTTCTCAGCTGACTCCAGTAGCCTGGGGGCGGGCTCAGCACATGGGAATGTCAGGGTGGCCCCACCCACAAGGAAAAGCAGTACACTTAACAGAGATTCCTTAATAATAGACAAATATGAAGCAGAACGGTTTAAAAACAACAAAAATAACAATAAAATACATAAACACATATCAGTTTCAGTAGCAGATTGGCCGGGTGGGGTCACATCTTAAGAACGCCTTTACACGACGTTTTTGAAAATCAACGACAGTGATGAACGAGACCACACAAGCCTACTTGGTCCAGGGCAGCGGGATTGCGGCTCCGGGTGCGAAACTGACAGTAATCTGAGTTTAACCCGTTGACTGACCAGTCGGCTTGACAGCCGAGGAAGGAAAAATGAAATTCTGAAGGAAATCTGAAAGAAGACGAGGATCACGAAGGTCAGCAATTGTCATTCATTTTTTGTGTGGAATTCTGGATGAATTTCCACAGCCTAAATTTCTATTCTGGGGACTAAAGGATTATGAATGCAATGTTTTTGACTTTAGAGTGTGTTCTAATATTTAATGGGCTGGCATTATGGGATTCTTGCGCTGATCACTGCCATAGTATTTTTCCCAGAATTCCCAGAGATCCGTGTCACTTCTGACATCATCGGCGTGATGGTTTCAAGGCTGTCCCGGAGATTTCTGGGGTATTGTTAACTTTGGGATCCATTGTTAATTTTTGTAGCTTTTGTGCATCGATCCTGATTCTGACTGCCACATCTCAGACGGGGGGCTCAAACGCTTCTTTTGTGTCCCTGTTGTACGTTTTGTTTTATTTCTCTGTGTTACCGTTTCTTTGGTTCATGGCCTGCAGTATTCTTTATGTTTTATGTATCAGCATCTAAGCCTCTGTTATGTCCCATGTGTTTTGTGGGTGGTCTCCCAAGAGGCGGGGCCACCTGCCAATCACCACAAGGAACTGCCTTATAAATCCAGAGGGCCTTCCACAGTCCCTGCCGGTCCGTTATGGATACGCTATGGAGCTGGCGAGTGCACTTGTACTCTGGACGATTGTTGTCAATTATTGGGGAGATGGAAGAGGAAAAAATCAAAGTCAAAAAAGTGACAGATTGAAGGTACTGAGAAATGTAAGCCAGGATGAAACCGAGAATCGAACGTCAAGAGCACACTGAAGACACCTAAACTCCTCAAACCTCTTTGTGTGTGACCCACACACCTGGACAGTTACTGAGAGTAAGGCGTCGGTTTAAATACTGTCGCCTGGCCGATGTCGTCCTGTGCAACTTCTGAGTGCTGCCCCCTAGCTGTTATACGGTATTTCCACCTCTGGCTGGAGTTCAGTTCCTAGTTTGGTGTCCTTGCTGTTCATTTTGGCGTCATGTATTTATGTTAATGTTACTTCTGTGTTATGTGCCATGCTCTTTGTGGGTGGTACTCCAAGGCAGCACTGCCAGGGCCTTCCCCCCCTCACCCTGTAACACCAGAGGGTCTCCCACAGTTCCTGGCGGTTCTTCCGAATGCGCGCGGGAGTCGCTCAGTTCTCTTGATTGCTGTCATTTTCGGTGTTTTCAGATTTCCTGGAGTTTTGAACCTTTGCTCTGTTTATTCTTTGACTTTGCCGTGGATTATTGTTTTGGGGTTTCGCTCACTTTATGGAGTGCCTTTGCCTTTTCAGGCGATTCCTTGTTGCCTTTTGTGCTCCACAGAGCTTCTTGTAATCACAGAGCATTTTTGTAATAATAAATCTTTTATTTACAAAGATTCTCCACGGGCCTCTGTGACCGGGTTTTCTTATGGTGTTTCTCCCTCTAGTGGTCATTTTTGAAACTCTTCAAGACTTACATGCTTTGGGACTCTGGAGCAACTAAGAACACAAAGGTACCCCAAAATGGTGACGATCAAAGCAAAAACAAAATGGCGTCGCGGTAGATGGTGTACTGAAAGTAAAATCGTAAGCCGTTTGGATGTCAGCTTGTTTGTGAATGACACAAGAATAGCTGAAGTGATTTTCACAACAGTCTGCATGTGCCTCGTAATCCGGCCGACTTAAGATGTAAGCCATATGTCATATCAGGAAGGTTATAACAGGAGGGGGGCAAACGAGAAACCAGCAGCGACGCGAGGACTACAGCTCCCATCAGGCAGCACCACGCCCGACAGAGGACGTCATCATCCACACGCACAGCCCACAGGTACGTGTTGATCTGAACTAATCGGGCTAACTGAGCCCTTTTGTCGCCGGAGTGATGCTTTTGTCTAAGCGTACGTCTTTTTGCCTCTTTATGGGCCGTGTTGAATTTCCAGAAAGAAACCTTTTCCCCGTTCATTTATTTAATTTACTCATTTGACATCGAGAGGTGACCACTGACTTGTCAAGCGAATCCCTAAGAGGGAAGTCCGCACTGCTCAAGACTGCCCTGGCCACAGGATGAGGCCGCCATTCTTCTGGCTTCAGGAGGCGTGCGTTAGCCTGAAATCCGATCAGCCAGAAGCTCCGTACTTCAAGTTATTATTAAAGATGGACTTTATACCTTCCTTCACTTCTGGGAAAAATATTATTTTAAATGTAAAGAGTCAGCTGTTCATCCCTCTAGTTCAGCCATGGCCTAGATAATCAGCGATCTTGAGGCCCTTCATTATTAATGTGCTGTCTCCATGAGTAACGAGGCAGCTGGGAGAATTATTCTGCACTCCCGAGGAAATCTGCGGGCCGAGCCTCTCGCTCGAGCGCTGCTGGGACACAACGGGAGCAGCACATTTGTCAATTTAGTGAGCCTCGCTCGGCGCTGGGAGTGCGACGCCTGCTTGGACAGCTCTCCTGTATCCTTGGGCTCATTTAGGGTGCACGTGTGCGTGCGCTGCCAGCAGAAGGTCCCCTCCGAGATAACGGTGGCAACACCTGACTGTGCAAGCCACAATATTGTGTTTTCAGTGAAATTTCACCTGAAAATGGAGTAATAAACAAAAAATCAAAAAGATTGCGAGGCCAGGGGGCGACATAAAGGTCCAGAGGCAGAGAGAAGACGGCTTGACCTCATCGGGAAGGACCTCAATTCACAGCCGGCTTCTCCGTGATATTTAGTTGCAGAATCCGCAGACCCCATCTGTATTCCTAAGAATCGGGTTAAAATTATCTGGGGAGCGTAAAACATCTGCGCGCATATCATCAGCCGGCATGGAGCAGTGGCACTTGAGAGGAAGCGACTCCAGTGACCTCCTGAAGGGCTCCTCCTGGCACCGCTGCTGCATGCAAACGACTAGGCTTTGTCTGACTCTCCTGTGCTTTACGACTCTTAACCTTGGAAATCCTGTCAGTCGCCGGCAAGTGAAGGCAACTCGTACTCCTTGGGCGTCTGATGGCAACCTCACTGCGCGCCAACGGGTAGTCGAGCTGAGTCGAACTCCTTGTCCTTGGACTGTCAAGGTTGGGATTCAGATGTACTTCCATTCTGGTGTTCTCGTCTGCTTAGACAAAATCGTCTGAGACGAGAGCCATGAGGGCACCTACTGCTGATGTCACATTACATGATGTGTATCAGATTAGCTGATCTCGTCACCAGACTGTGTCAATTTAAATGACTGGAAATCATTGATTACGTCACATCTAGCGATTGTGTGCCGATTGTCCAAAAAAAACAATTTAATTACCACAAAGTAAGGAGAAAGAACATCTAATGCACCTTGGAATTCAAGGCTACACATTTACACAGGAGGACGAATAAAATGGACACTCCGTGTGGCCAAACACAAGGAAACTGAGAAATGATTACGTAGAGAAAGGCTGTGGTTGAAAAAAATGAAGATCAGAAGTACCAGGACAGCCAACCAAAACCAAGGACCCAGAATCCAAAGGGAGAAAACGAAACTGGAAGTCAAATTCAGAAAAAATGGTCACAACAAAGACCCAAATCCTACCGTCAGGGCCTACTCGGCTAAAGGCAAACTGCTGCTAAGACGTTCACAGGGTTAAGGCAGAGTGCAGGGGTGGAGGACAAAATTAGGTAAATAAATCAATACGCGGATAAATAAACGTACCGTGAAATGTGACAATAAGCCAAGTAAATCGGAGTGGCACAGAATATTTATTTATCTGTGACATTCCTCCAGACATCACCTGAAATACGTCTTGAGTTTTGCGCTGTCACTGACGCGTCGCGTGGAGAGGGCCAGTGGGCTCTACCGAGTGCTGGGTTTAGATGGCAACTCGACGTGCTGGAGTTGAGATACCGTTAGGTAAAGGAAAGAGAAACACCAGCTACAGATTCACCAAAGGTACGCCGGCTCAGGATGGATGGACTCGACAAAACATTTATGAACGGGCAGAAAGCGGGGAGGACGATTGTAACAGCCAAAGCTCCTTCTGGCCGACCATCAACACGGCGCACACAAGCAAAGCCCACGTCCACACGGCAAACGCCTTCATCGCCCAGGCTGACGGATCACGTTGTCCGATGTCAGCTATGGCCCCACACCTGTCCTTGAGCCACAAAGTTTGTGTTAAGATGGCTACCCAGACAGCTCACTGACCTCACGAGCCAACATCGACTGGTGAATCTCGGCAGGAAATGTCACTATGGCGTGTTGTGTGATCCTATGGTGGAGCCTCGGCTCTAGCTAGACTAACGGCAGAGTGCTGTGCTGCGCGTGTTCAAATTACCCATAAGCCATCACAAACGGGTCGCGTTGAGTCAGCTTCTATCCGCTGTGGTTACAGCGTAATTTTCAAATGACTTCTCCTGTCAGCTTTAAAAGTGGAAGACACAGACACCCTTCTCTACCCCAACAATCCGAAGACCCTCCAGGATGAGCTGCTGGTGTGATGGTTTGGGTGACCCCTGAGAAGTGGGACGGAGCGGGACCGGTTCAGACCACTTACCATCGACACATGACGGCTTGTTCCTTGTGGTTCCGGCCACTTTGCCAGGCAGGCAGGAGCACTTCACCGTCTGCGACCGCTCCTCGATTCGGTTCTTGTTACAGCATCTGTGCGCTGCTATCACCTCACACGTGCCTCCTTCTGCCAAGAGAAACACAAGTGCATCAGCCATGAGGGAGGCTCAAGGGGCCCAGTCTGAGCAGGTCGGCCGTGACACAGGTCCAATCCCCAGGCGACCCCAAGCGGGACACGTCAAGTGCCAGCAGTCACAGCAGTGACAATGTGGCTCTGTGCCTGTGAACGTAAAGACTCTTTGAATAAAGCAGAAGCAAAACTAATAAAAGCAACACAAAGGAGATCTGCTGAGCTTCCCCTCCCAGTCGCCCAGCAGCCATCTTAACTTCCTCACAATATCTGATTCTCAAGTCTTCGAATCGCACAACTTCAGGTGGGCACCAGTATTGTTAACAGCGAGGCAAATCCACAGAAGCACACGAATGTACGGCTGCTACTGAACGGGGGGCACTGCAGGGGTTAACTTACCTTTAAATTGTTTATATAGCGCCTTTCAACAGTGAACACCAACCGCTTACATACTCTGCACATCTTTACAGTCTGACCACGGGCAGGTGACGTCACTTGCTCAGGGTCACACAGTGGGGACTGCTGTTGTTTCTGAGACCACATTAAGATCTTTGTATTTGTGTTTAATTTGTGTTGTAAAGTAGCCGTAGTCGTAGAAGTAGATGGATTGTCATGTATGATCATGGACTCTGTGCACAAAGGGACACGATTTGACCACCTGGGGGGGGGGTCCGAGAGCCAAGCCCCCCACTACATGTACTGTCATGGATGAGGCAGCATCCCCTCCATCCCCTTGCTTGGACAGGAGGCCAGTATAATGGAGGTCTCTGCCAGGAGACTGGCATTGAGGGCTTATGTTGAATGGGGTTGTTCCACTCTTTCTGAAATACACATTCACATCAGGGGACAACTGACAAAACATGAAAAGAAAGTGAATGACAAATGAAAAGCGTTAACATCCAATACTGAGACAACTTTCACATCATTCATATTGATTATCCATTTCTGTTCAATAGAATACATCAAAAGCCAAGTCACTAGGAAAAGCCGGAATTGATCTGCGGCAGGAATGTTTTAATCCTGGACAATCGTGGGTGGCAGGCTCAAGAGTGAGGCGCTCCGGTGACCACAGAATATTATCACTGGATCCAAGGTGACTTGCAGCGTTTGAGACACAAGTGGCTCCATCAGATTTTGGACCCCAGGCAGCTGAAGTGACTTGCTCAGGGTCCCATGGTGTCAGCAGTGGGATTTGAGCCACCAACCCCAAGACTCGCCCACTCCACCACACTGCCTACCCTAATGGATGGACGCAGGCACGCCTGGGCATTGCCAAGCAGGACTCCCCCCGCCTTCCATAGCGCTCCTCTTTCATATTTAGAATTTTTAAGACAGGGGGTGGCACTGTGGGCAGTCGTAGCTTACAGGAGAGCTGGTGCTCTTTCATTTGCAGTGGATGTGCATGCCGTCTCTTCTGTGGGTCCACACTGCCCAACTGTAAAGTTTTTTTATTATTATTATTATAATTATTATTATCCAAAGCAGTCTGCACCATTTCAGATACTATTGGTTACATTGTGGGATTTGAACTCACAGCCTTAGGGTTTGAAATCCAAAGCCTTAACCAATATGCCAAACTGCCAGCCAATAATATTAGCCCCTAGTTAAAAGACCCCACAAATATTGTACAAAGAAAAGCACTCGGGTAGTTCAGTGGCACCTCTGATGCGCGTCAAAAACAGGGGGCACTAGAAGTGATGTCCACTGTCATCCCGGGTGAAGTCGAGCAGCTCAGCGAGTCACAGCCTAAAGCCACACTGCAACACTGGCAGGAGGAGGAGGAGGAGGAGGACACTGAGGCCGCGGTGCAATAATTTCATAAAAGCCAAGCGAAGGAGGCGGAGCTCCAGGCCTGATGGGAACGCCATGATGTATGAAGGCTCACGGCCACATCTACGTGGAGAGCGGCAGAAGGATGCCACTGAAGATTCAATTTCAGGCAGGAAAGCGAAAGCCAGGCCTGGCCTGGGGTGCAGACGGGTAGCCGGCAGGACAGATGAAGGATGGATTATCAGAGCCGCAGGCGACGGCGAGATTGCTCGATTCATCAAGACCTGGGAAAAAAAAAAAACGGCAGATGTCTGCAGAAAGCGTCGCAGTGACGTTCTGAAGAAAAATGACAACGGCCAGAGTGGCCCTCTCACAAACTTGAGAAGTAATTTAGCAGACACAGAAAAGGACGTCTCTCCGTTTGATCGAGCACCGTGGTGGGACACCGAGGGGAGGGACGCTGTGACCTCAGAGAACCGCACCTGCCCTCCATGACGTCCCGGAGAGTAAAAACAGAAAGACAAACCAAAGTGTGGGAGGCGAGTATGAAAGTGGGCTTCATCTCCGATCAACTTTCTCCTGAAATAATTCACAAATGGTGCCATCTTTGTGCTCGTGGAGAACTCTTCAAAAACAGATGACACACGGGCGCCAGCCAAGGTTCTCATCGTTTTCAGGTTCTTCCCCATTGTGTCGGTTGGCCGCTGCCTCTGTCATTATGGTATAGCGCACTGGCAGCAAACAACAACAACCTTCTTTAAAGTAATTTGAACAAAAATGTAAACTGAGGGTCGGCCGCCCTAATTCAGAAGAACTCCCATGATGCACTTCATGAGGCAGAAGGACATAAGAAACAAGAAGAGCCGCGTCAGAGATCTGAAATATTAAAAGGCGTGCTTCACTTTAAATGGCGGTACCCTAAATATCCTCGAGTGTAACAGAAACGTGTCACCTGTCACTCTCTGACGGGGGTCCACAGAGGGCTACTAAAGGATCAAAAGTCAAAAAGAACCTCACAGTTGTAATTGGTGTCCTAGAAAAAGGACCTTCAGGGAGTGACACTTAGAGGGTGAGGACCACCGGTAAAGATCAGCAACCTCGCCACTCCACATGCCTGCATTTTGTGACCCCCATTAGAGGGTGAGCCCCTGGAGTCAACTGACAATCTCGAGTTCTGCTGAAGACCCCTATTGGTTTACTCTCCAACAAAGGCCTAAAAATGAGGAGTCTAGAAGGCTAAAGATTGGGGGCAACGTCTTGCATAACCAAACATCGAGAAAAGTCAAACGATGTATTATACTGGGGGGGTCAGAAAAAACGAGTGAAGTGACGTCCACAAGGAATTCTTAGGGACACTCGCTTTTACTTGATGTGACTTTCAGTGCCTTTGCTCTTTAAATATCCCACAGGGCCAAAGAGGTGGGAGGCGACACAGCAGTAACGTCGGTGGGCTTCGTCGTCCGGACTGCGGGTGAACAGGAAGAGGCCGTTAGCGACGCTCACCTCCTAATTCGTGTGCCGGGTCCACGTTTAGTCGACGCCTCGGCTCTGGGGTGTCCCGGCGTGACCACGAGCGAGCGGTCTCAATGTCTCCGACCCCAAGCGTGACGTGTGCCACATGCATGTGCGGCGCCAGCAGCGCGGTGTAAATGACTTGTCTGCCTGAAGCTAATTTAAAGTTTCAACATGTAAACCGACGTGCAGTAGCAGAAAAGTAAATCTACAGCAGGTGGTGGAGGCCTAATTTACTGCGCAGAGAAACGCGAGGATGGCACCGCCATTGTTAGTATGCGGCGGGCATCGGAAAACGAGAGGACAATCGGGCGCCACGCATGCACAAAAGCTGCCTGCCCACTCCGCTGTGCGCTGCCAGGGTGTAATCAGTAAGGCAACATTAAAAAGTCAAAAAGCCCGTCTGATTTGTGTTAGGCAGTGGAGAATTCATTAACTGTGACTCAGGTAGCAGAACTTATGACTCGAGCAATTGACGCTGATGACAGTTTAATCGCATTTGACCCCGTTGAGTTACACGGAGCGTCCTACGGCTCTGAGGCCGGCTGTTTATCAAAATGACAAATACCTTCTCGGCTTTGTGCCGGCTGCTTATATGTGCCGGAAAGTGGAAAGGCCGGCCGGGCGGGTGTGCGGACAAAGCGGCCATCTGCCCCTCTAGTGCTCGCCGCTTAATGGACCGTCCCACAGGCTGGCCACTCTTAATGAACACCATCTTCTTTGCCTGAATGCTTGGGAGCCGACTTGTGGTGCGCCCACCGCCGTGAAATCTGCCGCCTGTAATAGGCGGCCCTGCAGGGGGAGCCGTGTAGTTAAGTGGAGACGTCCGCACTTCATTGGCTTCGGCGTACAAATAGAGTGGCCCGGTGGATTCTGGGAGTAAATCTCTCAAAGCATCCCGCTCACTTTGACGGGTGCGTGCAGACGACGCCCAGATACGCCAAGTGACGTGTCGACGGCTTAACAGAGTGGATGGGTGATGATGGCCTGTCCTTGGATACGGAAAAAAAAAAACAAAACAACATTTGTTGTGCCTCAGCAGGGAAGTTTCATTCAAAGATCTGGAGATGCGACGCGATCAAAAAAGAATTACACGGGGCGGCTGAAACCAAAATGTCAATGCAAACCTTTCTACAAGTCAGGAACGCAGGACAAAAACGAATCGTTTATCTAAACACGGCGATGGCCATTTACAGGGTCGCTCTCGAGATGTCACGTGATAGACGCGTTCCCAGAGAATTCTGGGAGGTTACCTCGGCGACTTTCTCAATATGGCGCTGCCTGTTAACATTCAAAATGGCGTCACCAGAAATTGGTACAAAATGACAAGTTCTTCAGGAAATAAGACAGACGTCCAAATCGGATTCCTTCACTTCGGAAACACTCACTAGAAAATGAATGAAACCCACCAACCATGTCGGTTTATTGGGAGGAGTGATGCGGATGACAACAACACTGTGACACTTTGGTCGAATGATCGGTGATACTGAATCAGCACAACTGACCTCCGCTCATTACGACTCTCTCTCAAACTTAAACATTCGGGAGATTTAAGAGGATTTCTAAACATGAAGATACTCAGGATACTCAGTTCTGCTTCTAAGGATCCTAAGTTTTTGCTTTGATTCTAAACTAGCTGTCCCCCGTGGCTCCGCCCACATCGAAGTGACACAGGACAGCAAGGAGGTCCCTGCCCGGCTCCCCACTCCTGACGTTACGCTTTTCCCTCTCTCTCGTATTAGCGCCAATATCTTGCTCCTGCAAGTGAACTGTGGTCCTTAGCGAAAAATCTGCCGGAATGTTCAAACAAATTCTAGAAAAAAGCCCGACCTAAATCCGTGACGTAGTTCTCTTGTTCGCTAGCTAAGTGGAGGTAAGGTACGCCTCGAGGCTGGCAAGTGAGTGGCGAGAGCTCTGCCCGCTGCGTGTCTCTCGGATTTGCGCAAATAAACCGGAACCGCAAGTGAACTACGATTCACCACCCAATGAGAGAAGTCGCAAAATCAAAATGAATATTCAAGCAAAAAAAGAACGATCTAAATCTGTGAAGTAGTTCTTTCGTGAAAAGTGGACAGACACACAGACAGACAGACAGACACACAGACAGACAGACAGACACACAGACAGACAGACAGACAGACAGACAGACAGACAGACAGACAGAGAGACGTTGCAGTTTGTATAGAGAGAGATATGACGGCTGTATGCTGTGTTTCTTTCTGTCACTCACAGCTCCTGTCGGTTTGTCTTCTTTCTTCTTCTCCTTCCATTGTCGTTCGCTGAGATGTCTCTAAATCCCAATGTAAGAGGTGGCGTCACAGAGAAGGTCTTTCCTTCGTAACAGCTTACGCCGTGTGCTCTCGCGACGCACGTTCATACAGGACAGTGGGGGGCTTTTCAGCCACAGACCACTCCAGGTAATCCGAGGCTTGCTGTCTGTCAAAACGCTCTCTGGAGCTCAAAAACTCCGCCCCTAGCCTGAGCTCCGCCCTCATGAGGCCCCGGATTGTGGGATTGATTTTATTCATTTTAGTTAAAAGCAGATAACAATCCAATGCACCCAATCACATCAAACTTAACAAACCAAAATTCAACCTCCAACCAGAGAGGAAGCCCAAGCAACAAAGCAAACCTTTGAAGGAGCAGGAAGGAAGGAAGGAAGGAAGAGAATCCTTTTCCCCGATACAGAAGCCATATTTCAGAAACGTTTTACTGAGTGAGAAGTAGTACAGGACATCAGGTACCCCGGACTGAAGAGAGGTGGGCTGGGATTCTTCCAGCTGAGCAGGGTAAGCCTACGAGGTAGCAGTGAGGTGAAGGCCACTACAGTGTGCTTGACCTTCTCCACTTTGAGCCCACCCAACACAGCTGTTAAGGGGTTGGGGGTCACTGCGGCACCAAGGTGGTCTCATAAACATTCAAAGATTTTTGTCCAGAATGATGCTAATTTGGTGGGGGTCTTTATGGCCTGTAAATGTGCCGCCCAGTAATAAAACTGAACGTTAGGTAGTGCCATGCCACCTTCTGCTTTCGGATGTTGACGAGTCGCCCTTTGGGTGTGTGGATGTTTCGAATTCCAAACAAATGAGGTTAAAATTGAATCTAATTTCCTAACAAAAGATGTGTTAATGTATATGGATGGATTGGCTGAGAAATGTGACACTCAGGGAGCCGTCTAACGCATGGAGTCATTCCAACAGATGGTACACTGTAAACATTTGTAGTCACAAAATGGATGACTACAAATGTTTGTGATGCACCATCAGTTGGAATGACGGAGACAAAGCCACCACCACATATCTTTTTATTAAGGCGGATCAAACAAAAAGAACACAAGCGTTGATCTACTTTTGGACTCCTGTTCATTTATTCAGGGTACAGGGTTGGCTCCACAGCGCCCCTTACTGGCCGCAATATCCTTTTACAGTTTGAAAATAACTTCAAGCCCATTCAGATGCTAAAGTGGCACACTGTCTCTCCATTGACAGGCTGGCGTGAATTGCCCGCACGCTGACGCATCGCCTCATTTTTCACCGAGGAGGAGGAGGCCCTAAATGCCAGCTATGGGACAGCTGATAATTAAGCCTGCCATCTTGTCTTCCATCTTGGCCTGACTCAGCCACCTTCTCTGCGCCTCAGCTGTAACGTATGGCTGCCTAAGGGTTGTGCAGAATAAAATCTTCCCTTAGCTGTGATCTTTTAAGTACGAGGCAAATGATGAGTAAGATAAGGAATGGCAGCGGGGCTGGCACATGCCTGATTAAGAGTAATGGACTCCGGAAACACTCGGTGAAAGTTTCATATGTCACACGGAGGCCTGCGTCTACTTCAGAAAATAACAAGAAAATTAAAAAACAGGACGCAATTAGTGAAGAAAAAAACCATCTCAGTCGCAGTCCACGAGTGCCCTGCTGTGTTTGTATTGTCGCCCATCGCTTCAATTTAGGGTTTGCCTGTTTATTTTATAAGAATATTTCTGAAAATGAAATTCATTTTTCTCAATTCCACATGACTGTATAACTTGAGCAGTTAGAGACGTCATCGTCGCTGTCACGCTTAATGTGCTGTGAGGTCGTTTGGTAAAAATCTAAAGCAGCAGACGGGCGAGAATCAAAGTGGAGCTCAGCGTGAACGTGTGCAGCGCACCACCTATGGCTGCCAACTCCCACCATGGCACCGTGGGTCTCCCCAGGGTTTGTACTGTATCATCGGCACTCTTTTCATTTACTTTCACTCGATACAGTCATGGGATTGCATCACACAGCCCACCAGAACTTCTGACCATCGGCTCCCAGCGGTGGACGACATTCACGAGCGCCGCGGTCAAGCGAATCAGCTCAGCCGACAGGAAGGCATCGAGCTTGGAAACAAAGGAGGGGGCAGCGTGGCAGTATTCGGGCGAGGCTTCAGCAAACCAATGTCCGGTCGCCGGCGAACAAGCGAGACCAACGCCGACTCTGGCTCACCTCACACACACACGCATTACGGACTTCACAGAAACCTCATTAAATGACTGTAATGCCGCTATTGAGCTGGAGGGGGCACACAGCCTTCAGTACAGACCACCGGTGAGACAAGACGATGCTTGGCGTGCAGACTCCGCTGTAACAGAAAGTCATGGCTCTGCTGATCTGGAGTACCTGGTGATTCAGTGTAGACCTTTAACTAACCTCGCGAGTTCAGGTCTGCTGTGTGTGTGCCACCAGATGCCAACGCTAAGCTTGCAATGAAAGAACTGCACATCCAGGTGGGCTTTCCTAACTGCGGGCGAGTTACAACTGCACAGTCTTAGACCACGTGTATCCAAACATCACCGAAGCCTACAAGGCCTTTCTGCTCCGCCATCTTGGACAATCGTCTCACCTCTGCCTGCTCCTCCTCCCGAAACACACACACCGCTCATCGGACGTGAGGACCCTGGAAGTCTGGTCTGCTTTACACTGACAGGGGTCTGTTTGGCACCATGTGGACACTCAAAGGTACGCCTCACCTGTCCGTGGTGACATCAGAGCGGGCACTAATGGAGTCACGACGCACACACAGCATAACAGCCAGGATGGACTGAGAGGTTAGACTGCTGCTGTAAGCTCGCCACGCCGCCTTCAGATCTGGTGACGCTGACAGTTAGAGGACATCCAGTGCCAACAAACTGAGGATCACTTCGAGACCCCCGACCCCGGACGATCACAGAGCACAGGATGGTCAAGTAATGTCTGTGACCAGCTAAACAACTTCTGTGCTCGCTTTGATCAGGACAATAAAACACCTGCCACCACCCCAGACTGTACAATCTGCACTGCGCAAAGTGAGGGACGCGGGGCAGCTGGTCCGTACCCGGGCGTGGGCCTGCGCTGAGTAACTGTCTGAGGTCTTCAGTGACATCTTCAATGTGCCCCCCTGAATGATCGCCTCTTGCTGGACTCGCCCCCCTCAAAGCCAGTCTAGCAGATCGTCCTAATAGGTCAATGGAGGATGCCACATACTTGGCTCGTCACTCTGCCCTGACACACCTGGACAACAACAACTGCTATGTCAGGTTCAGCTCCACATTTAACACTCTCATCTGGTAAATAAACTCAGCGCCCTCGGCACCGCTCTTTGTGATTGGACACTGGACTAATGCACCCGACATCCTGAAGAGTGCCGCTCCACTGGGCCGTGTGCTCAGCCCACTCCTCCACTCCCGTTATTTGGCCCCAACTCCACCATAAATTTCGCAGACGTCACTACGATTGGGCTGTTCAGTGACAATGACGAGTCAGCCTACAGAGCGGAGGTCCAGCACCTGGCAACACGATGTGCGCTCAACACCACGAAGACCGAGGAGCTCACTGAGGATTAGCAGAAAACCGAAGGCAGCAGACGAATGGGGCTGAGGTGGCCTGTGTGTCCAGCTTCAAATTCCGAGGACCTTTCTGGGACAATAAACACTTCTGGTTTGGTTAAAAAGGAGCAGCAGCGACTTTACTGTCTGTGGAGGCTGAAGAAGGCCTGCCTGTGTCTTCAGAGCTCAGCGACAAACTACATTACGGTGTGGAATGGCAACTGCTCCGTATCTAACAAGAAGGCCCTGCGACGGGCGCTGAAAACTGCCCAGCACAGCATTGGTCTGTCCACCCCGGCCCTGGACTGTTCACCCTCCATCCAGCAGGCTCAGGGACAGTGAGGACACTCATAAGACCGCCGCCATTCGGCACAAACGTCAATAACCTCTCGCTGCACTCCATGTGTATTTTCTGTTGACTTGGCTAAAGATGAAAACAGCAGCCACAGACGGCGTGAGCCGTTACAGACGTGCACTGTCGTGGCAGTGACGGAGCCCCCGTAGCGTTTCTGGACACCCCCCTGCTGGCTAAAAGGAGGATGTGCAGCATTGTTCACAATGGCACGCAGTTTTGTCTCCCATAACTGAGCCGGATTTGTGATTCGGTGGGTCTCCTCAGCCGGGCACACCAAGCTGGAGATCATGTCAAGGATGTCACTCCCCACATTAGACGAGTGGCAGGAGAGCCCGCTCTGCCCACCCTTTTTTGTGAGCACCTCTACAGCCTCCTAGATGGGATGCTGGCCTTTTTCAACTCCAGTTTGGAGTCGTAACAGCGTGGAGGCCAGGAGTCCGGACAGGACATTCTGAGGCAGCGTTTCCACTGGCAGTTATCTGGGTGAGGTTTCCCTTTCCATATGTAGTAAGCTTGTTTTGTGGGCACATTTCTACCCTTCCTTGTACTCCTGGTGCTTCCTTTGGCACCAGAAGAACATTCAAATGCGACAGCGAAGATAAAAAGAGAGCGATGGAAGAGCAGAATCCTCTCCAGGTGCCTCACAGTGATGGCTGCGGGCTGAGAGTTTAATCACAGGCCATCCTGCAGATACAATGAGATCCTGCAACATGTGGTTCCACTCCACTGGTTTCCATCTGAGCTCTGATAATAGAGCATTATGCTGGGATTTAAGCCTGTGAAAAACCCAATTAGATTTGCTCTTATGAGGACGGGGAGGGCGACATGTGATGCCACGGCGACTTGTAGGATTCCCTCACTCACACAGCCACAGTCTTCCTCCGGCCCTGCATGTTTTCTGAAGCTGTGAACCTCGGGTTTGGGTCTGCTGGTCGTACCTCACCCGGCTGTCATGCCCCGTCAATCAGTTACCCACTGGTCTAATGCCAACACATGATTGTCTCCTGCTGCCAAGGGCTGCCCTCACAGCTTGGCATTCCCTTACCCTCCTTAGGCCTCTCGGCTTTTGCATTCCCACCTGAGTAAGCTGCAGCCTCATCCTCGGGTCCACATGTCCAGTCAACTAATCAATTGTTACAGAACTCCGAGGGTCAGCGCAGGACCCCCACACTTTCACTCACATAACCTTATCAATCCCATTTAATCCCATTCTGTGGACTCAGAAAGGAACAAAATGAGCAGGAGACGCACGTAGTCAAGAGGCGAGCCGAGGAGAGAACCGTAAAATCAACCCTATCTTTGAACAAAGCGAGAACGTTAAACAGAAACCAGGAATCTGAAACGAGTTACAAACAGAAGATGGGCAAGGCAAAGGTGCGACCTTTAAATTGGCATTGTGACATGTCCTGGGGAATTCTGGGAGAATCAAAAACTAACATAAGAGACTGCAACCCTTGAGTCTCAAAAACCCCAAAACTGACATACAGATGGAAGAAAGTTTGCTGATCTTGACCCCAATTTGGGTCGGTCACAGGGCTGGAGTCTTCCTTTGGTGTCACACAAAGGTTCAAATAAGGACACAGGCCACAAAACCCAAAAGCCGGACCTCCTCTTGACTCCACAGGTCTAACCCCAGGCAGGAAAATGAGGGCGAGGGAAAAAAATGAGGAGAGGAAAACTGTAAAAACCCCTGGCCAGCAGACAGCTTCTTTCATATTTTAAAGTGTATTAGAAAAGAATCAAAAAAGGAACCGGCAAGAACCGCTTTGGCAAAAGACTCACGTAAAAGCAAACAAACCCAAGGCAGAGGGTCAAAACCAGAAAGCACAACGGCCGTTGGCAGTTCATGCACTTTAGACGCGCTTGCTTTCTTAATTATTTTATGTTTCGTTTTAGGCTCTGAATCGATGATTTGAACTCATTTTAACAACGTTTCCTATTTTTTATTGTCCTGGGACGCTCCCAGTAGCAACGGCGAGTGGCTCCAAACCCTGGCCTGGTCTCACTTTGCACTTTTTGTGTCTGCATGGATTTATTTTCCAGTTTCCATCCTGCACCCCACAGATGTCCATTAAGTTGACTGGTGGCTCAGATTGGACCTGTGTGTGTGTGTGTGTGTGTGTGTGTGGCGTACGATGGACTGGCATCTCATTCTGGGTTGATGGGTTGGGGGCTCACATCCTGCATTACCCTGAATGGGACGGATTCTTGACAGAGGAGACCCCCAGCTGGGTGCCTGTTGTCGTCACTTCCTTTAGGAATTTGAATTCTAATTAGACAAAGCGCCGATGAGTTGAGCTTATGCCAAGGACCAGGGCTCTGCCCCTAAGAGGGTCCCGACTCCTCTGTCTTTATTGTGCTTCTCGTCACTGGAGGGCTGCCAGACTCTGCCACGCTGTTTATTGATGCAGCTCATAACTCTAAATTATGGGCTGTGTGTTCCTGTTTGTGGTCATTAATATGATTTGCGGCTTTCTGCCTTTTGAGTGTGCCGATCGCTAACAGAGTCTCATAAATTTCCAGGCTGTGCCTTTTTGGTTGGGGCCGTCGTGTTGTCAGAGGCCGCTCTACAGTTTTGGGGTCGGACCACCTGCGGTGAGACCCATTTCAGGGTGGACCAGCTGTTACCTCTGCCAGAGTCGCTCTTCTCCTGGCTGGAGTTCGAGGTCCTGTTTTGGGTTTGCTTTGTTCATGTTGGAGTCACTGAGGTCTGTTCGTGTCCCCCAAGAGGCAGGATCTGCCCAAAAAAATCAAAAAGTAAAATTATAAATAAGGGGATACGGGGTCCAAAAGCCCATATTCTGGGTCGGCGCCCCCTTTTAGATCCAGAACTGAAATTGAAGAAGAAGTTTCTGGATATTAAGCGACGTTTGACGTGCCAGGTCGGTGTCTGCTCAGCCTACGCCACTGATGGCCCTGCCCATATTTCATGTACAACTTGTATGGCACCTCGCCGTTCAACTGTGTCAGTTCAAGTCTTCATCAGGGTGGCGTGTGTGCGCAGACCAATCCAACGGAGGACTCGGCGAGTTCCACTCATCCCACGACAACAGGCGCCTCAAGTCTGATAATCGCGTGGTGAAGCAGACAGCTCGGGAAGATCGGTGCCACCGCTGCCCACTCCCATTCCTAGGTGGGACGCTATACTGGCTGGCGTCTGACAGCCCCTGAGACGCCAAGGCAGCCTCTGCGGTCACTCAAGACTCCACTTGACCCCTACAAATGAGTGGAAGTGGCATGAATTAGCAGCGCCAATGAGTCACTGATGACAGGCCTGTTGGCAGCGGATGTCGCGGAGACGGTTGAGGTGGCATCAGGGTTTCACTCGACTGGGCTTATGAATGAATGAATCGTGTTTTTTTTTTTCTTCTTCTTCTTTTTCTATTCAACCTTGGCAGACATTGCAAAGTGCAACTGGCAAACGTTAATAAATATGCATCAGCAGAGACAGCGGTCCAATAAATATTCAGGGAGATCACAAATTTGAAATAACAAATATGTAATAATACAAAAGCGCAGGGTAACAGATGTAAGTTCGGCACATTCAATCAGCGCCAGGCCTGCAGAGAAGCACAAGAAGGCAGAAGCCTCCAAAACGGAGCTGTCGAAGCATTCAGCGGAGCCGAAGCACGCCGTTCACAGACATCCTCATGCATTTATGCAGGACCGCGGCTGAATAGATTAGGGGGCAGCAGAACATCGCGCTCTCTTATTGCTGGAGCCTCGTCGTGGGGCTGAGGGGGCTATGCATTTATTCAAAAGATTTATTGTCATGGGGGCTGAACCCGTCCGGCGCCTTACACGCTGTACTTGAAGGGCAGAAACTAGCGAGCGCTGCAGGGTCTGCTGGCATCCTGAGATGGAAAAGGAGCTAAAAAAAAAAAATAAAACAAAGACGCTTGCCCCCAGGGTGCACGGAATCATCGGATTTCACAAGATGGCCTTCATGCAAGACCGTCCAGTGCTGATCAAGATGGCTTCTGACTACCTGACTAATAGGTGGGCACCAGCAGCCCAGGCTGGAACGGCTCTACCAGTCAGTTAATGTATGTGGTGGACAATAACGGCCCAGAAATGGACCAAAGCATCCAGAGTGTTACAGAGGAGCACACAGCAATACTGGGGGTACACAAGAAAATAACACGGGGGTCACATAGCCTCTCAATATTACAATGGCAAATAAAACCTGTGGGGCCAACAAACATTTCAATGACCCTTCTGTTAACACTCTGTCTGTCTGTCTGTCTGTCTATAAAGCAGTTATATAGTGCCTTTCATATCTATCTGTCAGATTTCATATGATCCACCCATCCATCTTCACCACCAGCTTGTCCACAGCACCGTCCATGTATCTACTACATCTGTCTGTTGTTGTAAAGTTCCCAGGGTGCACTAGGGAAGGCTATTGTGACCACCTGACTCACCCTACTCTCCGCCCACAGTCTGGCGGAAGCCCATCCTTGACCCCGCCCATTGTCCCATCCAGGCTGGCAGCAGACTTGTACCCTCACCACCAGGTCTCATAAAATGGCCAGGCGTGAGAATTCCTGACTTGGTGTGTCCACACTGTGTGTGTGTGCCGATGGGTGGCAGCTTGCCCTTTCTCAGAGCCTGGGCACTCATGGCTGTTAGACACTCTGCTGCACTCCTTCCTATGAAGTCATTTTCTAAAAGCAGACCTGATGTCATTGGTATTGATTTCTAGTAAAGCCTAAACCTCCAGCGTACCAATCAGTGCCACTCTAAATCTGCGCCCAGTGGAAATGCGAGATGCCAAGCTGTCACTCAGGCACTCCATCGAGATGGCAGTGCCTTAAGGCTAAAGTGAAGATGATGTTCTGTAAAGCAGAGGCACAAATGTCTCCTCCTTCATTCCATGAACCTCCCACCTACGCTTCTGCCCTCCGCCTCATTAAAGTGAATGGTAGGTGTGGTGAGGGAGTGGCGCAATAGCCAAATGGCAGGCTGTCACTCAGGTGGGAGTGCAGGGGCTCACATTTTAGAATTGAATTACTCTGGGCTGTCCCTGGAGGAGCCGACTGATTGGCTGTCATTATAGAGAAGGGCAGTGATAGGCTGATAGTGTGGTTCTGACAAGTCAGCTGGCCTTGTGTACTTCTTGTGGTGAACTGATTGAGACGGTAACATGGCAGAAAGGAAAAGAGGCTCAGAAACACTAACTGAGTGTGAAGCAAACTGCAAAACCAGTGACCTGATAGGAACAAGAAGAATGACAGCTGTGGCATCTGCTGAGCGTCAAGCACATATGGTGTGGTGACCTGCTGGTACTTGTGAATTACTGGGCCTGGAAGGCTGACCTTGGCTTTAATCAAAAGCTTGTGACCTGAAACCTTCACATTTGAGGAAAGGGCCACCTCAGGAAAGCAAAGTGAACGACAAAGTGACATGGAAGAAAGAAAAAGAGCAACCACCTGCTGAGCATCTCACTGGTGGGCAGAAAGGTTTAGTGTAATACAAGCCTGTCTATTGATAATCCCCCAGGACACGAAGCCCACATCTTCAGAATTCACTGTCAGGTGTTCAGTAAGTGCTGTGTTTATCAATCATCAACCGTGACTGAGAACCACGTGTGATGCCTGGGTTACCAGTGGCTGGCACAGTCCAATTGAACCTGGGACACTGACAGATGTAAGGAGAGGCTAGACCAGCATATGAGGACGGACACACAAACACACACACACAGAGCACGATCATCAATAAAAACTGTCATTTGTGGAGGTTAAGATCACCATTAATAATCCAAACCCACAGTTCCTGGTGGTTCACGTCCAATGTGCCAGCGGGGTGGCTGAGTGTGCTCTCTCTTTCTACTCTGCTTGCCTTGATTCGTTGGATTTTTGGCCATTGTCCTACTTTGGACTTCACCATTAGACTGTGTTTTGGAATTGTTCACCTTGGATTGCCCTTTGCTGGCAACTCCTTTGTGCCTTTTGTGCTCTACGGAGTGTCTTGTACTGACAGACTGATTTCTTATGCCAATAAATCTTTATTTTACGAAGATTCAAAATGGCCCTTTTTTATATCTGCCCAGGGTTTTTAATGGGATTTCCCCCTCTAGTGGGCATGTTTGGAATTGTTCTTGGAACTTTTTAGAGCTTTGGGACTTTCAGCTCATAACAACTGCAAATGCTGGAGACCACAAGAAAAAGAAAACCCACGAGAAGCCCCGCTGCCTGCTCACCGGTGACACCCGTCATGCCCATCGCTTGTCTGAATCGTGACATTTCAAGTAGTCAGCGCTGCTCCTCGCATTTGTTTGTGGAGCATCCAAACTTTTTAAAGTTCACAAAATTCTCACATGCAGAGCCGGGGTGCCAGTCGACCCGCTTAGGGCCTGCACAATTAACTGCGCCTGGCGAGGCTGTGGGGAGATGATCAGCGTTAATTTGGAGCGTCCTTTTATTTTCCCTGCATTTTGAAATTAATTTGTTGCTACAGTGTTTTATAAACCACATGTTGAATTAAATGGAAAATGAATTAATAATGAAGCATCTGTTGTATCCATGTAAATCCAGTTAGCATGGAGCCACAATCGAGAAGTGGTTCTGGCAGATGGTTCTGCAAATCCTGCAGACACCTAACACCCCCACCATTCTTAGAGTCTTCTGACGAGGAAAACATTTAGCGCCGCGTGTGTGTGTGTGTGTGTGTGTGTGTGTGTGTGCGTGTGTGTGTGTGTCTGCAAACACCTTATCTCCAGTCAGGACAAGCGGACACGCTGACAGAACTCGGCTCTTGTGACAGCCCGGCTCACCCCCACATCCTCACACGTTAGCCGTGACTTCTCCCTGGACACTCGCCACATCTCTCTCCACTATCTGAGCCTGCGTGGTCCATTACTGGCACACATTGTGCCCATTAGAGAAGTGCTGGCACTCTCA
The DNA here is from genome assembly GCF_016835505.1 of Polypterus senegalus. Classification (NCBI taxonomy): domain Eukaryota; kingdom Metazoa; phylum Chordata; class Cladistia; order Polypteriformes; family Polypteridae; genus Polypterus; species Polypterus senegalus. The sequence continues at coordinate 3,970,522 of NC_053165.1, read as the reverse complement.
CTCACTTCAAAATGAATCTGCAGGTCCGTCGGGTGTGCTGGCGATGTCCTGCTGTTTGACCCCCGCGATGGGTTGGTGCCCCTACCAGGGTTGTTCCTGCCTTACGCTTGATGTTTGCTGAGTCAGGCTCCAGCTGCCCCTCAGCGCTGCTCTAGATAAGCAGGTTTAGCAAATGGATGGATCCACAGACACCGTGTTAACATTTCCATTTAAGCCTGGAGTTTTACGGCTACCCTCGACCTTGCAGGGCATTTCTTGTTATCATTATTATCATCATTTCACTGATGCCTTTACCTAACGTTATGTGATTCAGTTGGTTACGTTTCTGAAAGGCCAGCATGTTGAAGAGTTTGGGGTCAGGCTACCTGAGGTGAGGCCTATTTGTAGGTGTTTCTGACGCCTGCCTCTGCTCGTATTTTTAAGGCCCTTTCACCATTCTGGGCTCTGCATACCATTACAACTGTCTTCCATTTACAATTCCCACCCATGGAGCGCTTTGTCCTTTTTTACGTTAAGCTTCATTTTCCATTTGTTCACCCAGCTCAGATGTTTTTGAGTTTTTTTTTCCACTGTCACTTCAGTATCTACTGACTGAAAATTTCACAAGCTTATTAACGATACCAAAACCGTGAGACTAAACGAGCAAATGCAAAGTCTGCCGAGAGGCACCTGAGGGCTTCCTGTAAGGACGTCACCTCTCATCTGCAGCCCAATAACTAACCAGAGGTCCAGTTTGGAAGGCCACCACTGATGCTAATGGCTTCAGAGCATGCTGGGCCATGTCAATACACTGCCTGGGCAGTATTTGTTCTTGGCTTCCAGACTCGCCCTGTCTAAGACTCAGATGCCCGCTTGTCTGTCTTCAGCTGGCATCCCCTGTTTTCAGGTTTCAGCTGTGCACCAGACGACTACCCATTAAGAGGTGGTCACTACTCAAAACAAGGTGCCCCACAGTGTTAGCCAACGATATCGAGAAGAGTCGAGTAAAGAGGGGTCAGAAGGGCAAGGACAAAAGGGGCACATTAATCTAAAATGTCACACAAGACAAAGTGGCAAGGCAGCACACCATTGATCACTGACTGGGTTTCCTCCCACTGTCCAAAGACACGGAGGTTAGGTGGATTGGCAATTCTAAATTGTCCCTAGTGTGTGTGTGTATGCCCAGGCAGTGGGTTGGCGCCCTGCCCAGCACTCTGTGTTCAGATTCAGCGGGTTGGAAAATGGATGGATGGATGTTAAAGTGGGCGTGGCCAGGAGTAAACTGCCTATGACAGGCGGGGCAGGGGGTGGAGCTCAACTTTCCATCGCAGAGTCACCACATGTGCTGCCCGTCAAGCTGTTCACCGTATGAGATGTCGCCAGCCTGCTCACCCTTTCAGACGAGTTTGTGCCCATCCTTCTTGGCAGCATCAGTGGGATTGTCTGCCAGTCATTTATTTATTTATTTATTTATCCTGTAAATAATTTGCCTTGACAGGATTCTGCCTTAGTGCCGAGCGTCTGAGCAAATCCCTCATGCCGATACGCTTGCCTTCCGCCAATTTATTCCCTAAGCAAGATGATTTAAATGAAGTGGGTGGCGAGGTTTTTGCGACGACACGAACTAAGTAATATACTTTGAATAAGGCCATTAGTAACAGAGTGCCCTGCGTATAAATCGCCAAATTATTGATACGTTTTAGCCGCCTTTCTAAAGATGTATACGCGCCCCAGGGCCATTGAAAAGCTTTAATTAAACTGCAGAGGCAGATAAGAGCTCCAGGAGACAATTAGGACTTCATTTGAAAGTGCTCGCCAACTAAAAGGCAATGGACATTTTCATTGACTTCTCCTTTTATGGCCTTTTAGAAAATGAGACTCTATTGGAGCGAAAACTGGCAATCACTTTTCAGGTTTTATTCCTCCTCACGCGTTGCACGAGGCTTCTGAATGACAGATGAGATGCTTCAGTCACACAGGAGCCCAGAGAAGAAAGAAAGAAAACAGGCCACCGGGTGAAAGTGCGCCGCTATTTCACAAGCACAAAATGTGACCCGTTACCACGGCAACTGCTATTTCCAGGGGTCTGACATGGCATTCCCCTTTTCCAGTTGTTAATGGAACAGCATTTATCAACTCTCTTATTATATAGTGCCACTCACATCCACAGTATCCATCGATGAAGTGTCAGACACATGTGAGTAGGGGACATCTTCAAGGCTCTGAAAGGACACCTCCGGACCAGGGGCTTCCCTTTTACCTTCCAAGTGGATGATGGACAGCCAGAAGAATTAAAGGCTTCACTTCCTCTGATGTCATGAAGCTCCCACCTTCTTCACCAAACTCTGTGAAGTTAGTTTACGAAGCCACTACTTTCACTTTAAGCTGATGAAGCTGCGGCCTAAATCCTGCTGACTACGCTACTGTAACATAATGAGAGCCAACAAGACAAAGAGTTGGGGAACCCGTCAGGTGAACCCAGTTTAATAGGCAGACCTACCGAAGAATAAGAAAACAAATCCAGAGCAAAATGGCAAAAGGGACTTTGTGACTGTCATCCTCTTTCATGGAGTGATTGCCACTGGAGAGAGTTGACTTCTTGCATTTGTGGCTCCATAATTGAATGCCCACATCTGTGTGATGTGTTCAAATCTGGAGGGCAGGGCACAAGGAAATGACGGCATGTATACATCATGTGCTGTGAATGCAAAAGTGAAGAAAGTGCAAGTGACAGTGCCATCTCCTGTTCTGGAGGAGAATTGCATGTCCTTTCAGAGGCTTGAAGACGCGTCCTACTCATGTGTGTCTGACCCTATCATATAGTGCCTTTCATATCTATCTATCTATCTTTTTCTGTCATGATTTAAGTTCTCTCAAATGGCAAAAGGGCGTGAGGCCTCTGAAATACCTACAAACCAGGGCAGGGCCTTCCCTAGCCTGCCTACAATAGGCCTCACCTTATGGAGCCTGACCCCAAACTCCACCAGCAGGCATTGGTCTATACAGGCCAAAAAACGGGATCTGGCTTCCAAAGTTTATCTTGAAATGTCCCAGAATATATACGAAAAATACAGGTAAAAGCCCCTCAAGGCAGAGGAACCATAAACACCACTGGCTTGAGGGAGAAGCCAAATATAAAATCTTTACAAATGACAATGTTCATTGGAACTAAACAAAAGATGAACACAAATACCACAAAGGTAACCCAGAGCAGCAAATCGTAATCAGCAATACAGTAATCAAAATCCAGGAAAAGAAGCAAAAGAATCCAAGGAGCCAGAAAAATGAAAAACTCACAAGGAACAGCAGCCTGCAACCATTAATGAACGTCTGAAGGACTCACTGCTCAGTCTCACAATATATAGAGTACACAGGGGGCGGTCCTTCAGTGATGACACTGGGTGGCCCCGCCTCTTGAGCCTCCACTCACAAAACACAAGAAACACGCAGGAGTAAGTAATCTGTCTGTCTGTCATATAGTGCCTTTCACCTCTGTATATCCTACTTGCTGTCCCCTGTGGCTCCGCCCACATAGTAGTGTAACAGGACAAACTTTAAAAGCCAATAAACAAATGGATATCGCTAGCTAAGCGGAGGTAAGGTGCACTCCAACACATGGCGAGAGGTAGAGTGATTTGAACAGAAGCTGGTGCGTGACTGAGGGGGGCACCACTCCTGATGTCCCCTCGGCCCACAGCCTCTGTCTCACTCCTGCAAGTGAACTCTGATTCTTAGCACTATGACACAAGTCACACAATCAACCGGAATGTTTAAGCAAATTCTAGAAACAAACCCGATCTAAATTCGTGAAGTAGTTCTCTCGTGAAAACTGGACAGACAGACAGACAGACAGACAGAGGGACGGGCGGACATTGGATTTTATAGATACAGAGACATAGGCACACCTTACCCTACCTATCGATGTAAGGCTGACGGGTGACACTGGTAGAGTTCACAAATCTGAACCCTGTGCGCAGATTTCAAAGCAGCGTTTGATTATAACATGCACTACAAAATGGCGCATCACAAACATGAGCCCCGGGTAGACGGCGGTCAGCTCATACTGCACAGATGTATTGATTTTTCGCTCTTTCATTTATTATTTTGTAATTTCGGTTTGTTGGTTGTTGCAATTACAGGGCATTTTGTAAAGGACCCTCAGCAGCTGTGCGCCCGCTGCTGGAATGATATCTCATGTGGATGACAAAACTCATTAAGGGGATGGCGCATCTCAAACGTTCCCACTCAGTGTGTGGAACAGAGCAGAACTGTCAGACAGACAGAAATTCGGCCTCCATGTAACATACAGCGTCTTTCTTCATTTCTCATCCTTTGTTTTACTCTTAATCCAATATTTCCGCTTGATCTACGTGGATGGCAGGGCGGTCTGTTATGGGCCAAACTCATCCCCATTGGGAGTTTGAACACTCGGTAAGAAGATAAACCGGTTTTCTAAGTAACTGAGGGTAACGTAGGACTCATAGGGAAAAAACAGGAAGGTGCCAGTACTGAGCACTGGGGCCAGCAGGGTGAGTTCAGATGTTAAAGTCACACACGCGTGACAAGGGGACATCTTCAGGGCTTATTGGCTACTGTAGTACCATTCTGAGCCACAGGTGGCACTGACGTTCACATCTTTTCCCTTTGCGCCCTCAGAACTGTGATGATGTCTCTGCCGTGTCCGCCAGCACACCCGCCTCTTCATGCCAGGGGCATATTTAAGAACGTCACCACCAGAGAGGGATCTATGACCACCGTTGAAGAAGATGACGTCAATTCTGAACGCCAATGTTTTGTGGATTTTGGTTTTTTGCCAAGTCACCTGCCAATAACACGGGGTTCGCCAGCCGGTGCCCCAACTCTTTATGTTTGTCTTGTTCTCGTACGTATCAACACTCTTTTAAAGAAAGTAGGCCATTGAGGGATAAAACCCAATGACTTTGCAGGAGTCACAGAAGATAACAAGGAGGTGCCAAAGACAGAGTGGAGTGAGCTGACTGAACCAAAGTGACAAACTGGAATAGAAAGGAGTGAAACTCCATCAGACAAAAAGGTGAAGGGGTGACTGGCAGAAGTGAACCTCCAGATCATCAACTCAGTGGGAGTACCCGGTGGTCATTCCGCAGTCAGAGAGGTCCCTGCCAAGCAGGCAGCCATCACAGGCAGGACTGAGGGCCGAAACTCAGCTGTCTGCCATGGAAATGAGAAACTCCTCAAAATGACACCCCTTCAAAGTCAGAACAGCCCACGTCCACCGCTCACCAGTCCAGACTGGTCATTTCCCACATCTTGTGATGGACTTGGGCTGAACTCATCAGGCCTCCAACCTGTGACCAAGCAGATTGTCTTGTCTGCAGATCCCCGTTCCTGATCCACGGCCATCTAGAGTCTCTCTCTGCAAAGGAGGAGCTCAACGACCTTAAGACAAGGCTGGTCAGAAGTGGTCTTCATGCCATGCCTGCACAAAAACAAAGCCATCAGATTACTAAATGATGTCAGCAAATGCTCAGGATGGACGAGTCCAAGTTTGAAGAGCACAGCATGGAGGGATAGGAACAGGACAGCTCAGCAGAGGTGACCAGGAGATCTGGGGCTAATGGAGTTGGTGATCCCAGCAGAATTAATGTTGAGAAGTCCAAGCAGATTGGCACCCATCAGGGACGTGAACTCACAGGGCCCACCATCAACGATCCTGAAGACACAGCCAAAGCCATCAGGAAGATCTTCGGCACAAGGAAGAACATGGCATGACCGCCACATGTCACAAACAGAAGCCAAAGTGTGCAGAAGACCTGGAGTGAGCGGAGTAAGAGGTCGGGGACGAGCAACACATGGTGCCGTTGGATTTTACTGCTTCGTTATTTTGCTTTGCTTCACCAAGGTTTTCTTCTGCACTGGATATCCTGTGACCACCACATCAATGTGCATAGCAACCTCAAACAACATGGCAGACACAAGTTGGTGGCAACCATTCTCACCACCGGAACATGAAATGGCGTCACCCAAATAACTGGAAAAAAGAGTAATCCAGAAAACGCGAGGCACCCAAAGGGGATCCCCATGATCCGTAACTCCAAGCCCCGTGAGAGTGCCCAGGGGTGGTGCCACCCGAGAGGTGAGGTGCCCGTCTTCTCGGTCAATGTGCAAAGCAGTAGCCGCCGCCCTGGGCTAATTGAATTCTCGGGAGCTCTTAAGCCTGCCAATTGGCACACGTTATGCTTTTTAATAAGTGCGTCGTGCCGTAAAGCCGCCTTTAAAGGGCAGTTAAAAGTAATTTCCAGGAATTAAATCTGAGGAGCCCTTAGTAGGCCTGAATTAATGCACAGTCAATTTTTCAAATGTTAATGTCCCCTTGCCGGGCCGCAATAGAGTGTCTAATACTGTGAACTGCTTAAGACCAATTTGCTTTAACATAAATCAGCAGCAGGAAGACTCTTAGATAATGCTGAAGGACTGTGTTGCTTCATTCCCGGCTAATAATGCCATATTTTACAGCGCTCTTCCAAGGAGGCAAATCTATGTATTCATTACGAAAGCCGCGCGCGGCGCCTTGGGGCACAAGCTGTAGGTAGAGACTACATTTGCCAGCTAATGAGCTGTGGAGACGACTTTTAAACTAAGATAAGAAGTGGCCGCCACCGCCACTGCAACCGTGCAGCATGGCACACGCCATTAACCCTCCTTGGCATCAGGCGTTGGGCAAGCCAGGACTACCAGGGTCTGGAGGGCCATGTTGGGACAGAAGCAGAGGGGAGACGGCCTTCCATGTCTGACGGCCTGTTGCCAGCTCTGCTTTAATATCCTGTTATCGATAATCTAAGCCCCCTGGGACTGGAAATGGGCACAAGGCAGCAGGCCACAACCACACACAGCGACACTCGCACAGCGGGTTAAGCGGGCCGGGCATCGGGCTGTGGCCAATGAACCAGACCCTCGCACAGGCTGGAGGACTGCCTTCTGCATTGAGGGGCTTTCAGGGATGGCTTTCTATTGTTCAGTTAGAGGGCTGCTTTTATTATATAGCGCCTTTAACAGACAACGCCATCTTAAAGACATCTAGTTCTCTATCATATGACACCCCTTAGCTGATTATATTATATAGTGCCTTTCACATATCTATATATACAATATATTATTTTTAGTTTCAGTATTTCTTTTATTACATAGCAACATTCAGGTTTTACATACAGTATATTTATTTTACTCTATATAGTGCCTTTCACATCTTTTTATACACCTATCCACTTAAAATCGATCTATCTATCATATAGTGCCTTTCACATATCTAAGTGAGTCGAGTCGAGTTCTGGGACGCAGCAGGAAGTGGAGGGGCAGGTCACTGGGGGGTTAGGGTTAAACTGTGGCGGCGCGCGGCCTTTTCTTGGGATTTTAGGAACATTTTGCTGGACTGCCAGATAGAGGTAAACAAATAACATGGATTACTGGAGGCAAAAGAAATGTTAGTGTGTCTAAATATAGAAATGTATGCACAGGACAGAGCAGAACCACACACACACACACACACACACACACACACACGTAACTTACATACAACATTCATTATAAGAAACCAAAGGCAGCGCGCTGTATGAGTGAGTGACGATCTCCACACTGGCACAGGCGCGGGCACAAGCAGCGGACTGACATATTTAGCACAAAATGGGTGGATTGGCTCGTGAGCTGCGGAGACAACAGCAGAAATGAGGAATGGCCACAGCGAGGGGATCTCACCCTCTTATCTCTCAGCATCTGCTCTCCCACCCACATGCTGTTTCATATGCATTTTGTTAAAAATATGTAAATGCAATTTTTCCAGGTAGGCGAGACAACAAAAACACGCAGACTCACACACACACACACACACACACACAGTACACTGGAACAAAGAAGACATCCCTTGAGGGAACCTGAGAAAGTTAAGAGACAGAAGCTCAGAAAGATGGAGGCAAAATGGATGTCTGCAGATCAGCCAGGAACACCTCAGGTTTTTAAATACTGCACCTTTAACAGGCAAAACCATCGTAGACATCTCTGTGTATCTATCATATAGTGCCTTTCACCTGTCAATGACAGTGCGCCTGTTACTTGACTCTGCCTTGCACATCTATCTGATATATTATTTATCAGTTTCTGCGTTTATTGTATTACATGGCTTCTTTCATGCTTCACATATCCTTCTGTCTATTATATAGTGAATATCACACATCTGCCTAGCTACCTGTCATATAGTGCCTTTCCTTTCTATCTAATTAATAGAATCACTTATTTTTTTATTATACAGCACCTTACCAACAATCTATTATATAGTGCGTTTCACATATATATATATATATATATCTGTTTATCTATCTATCTATTATATAGTGCCTTTCACACATCTATCCATCATATAGTGCCTTGCGCATATCTAACTATCTATATGTCTCTCTGCACTCCAGCTACCATTGCTCTGTGTGTATTTTATGCTTCTAAAACCATCAGCTGTTTCACCTTAAATACTGGGTGGGGTTTAAAGTAAGTGGCCCCGCCTCCTTTGGCGGCCACCACATGAGAAATCAAACAGAATACGGCCAAATTAAAAAAAAGAAAAAAAACTACACTCTTATACTAGTAGAAAATAAATAGAACAAACCCAAATAGAGAATTAATAACTAACAAAATGATGTTTAAATGACAAAAAGATTCAATAAAAGTCAGTATGGCGCCTCTCCTATCTACAACATGGTGCCCTTCAGACTGTACATTTTGTCTGTTATATAGCGTCCTTGACATGTGCGTCTATGACACAGTGCCCATCACATGGCATGTAGTGCCCTGTATATCCCTAGTTGCCCATCTTTTATATAGCGCCTTCACATCTCTCTCTCTCCAGGTCCCTCTTTGAGGGACGCTCCATATTGTTACACATTTGGCCCCTGCTTTGTTTCCTCCAGTCCGAGTGCTGCCCCCTATTGAGTCGTCTACCGTTAACATTAAACTGCTCCCCAGTGGTGCTCGCCACACAAAGGCTTTACATAAAGCAGAGGCTGTTCCCCATTTCAGGTGGCCCAGTCAGCAGCATGGGGTCCGTTTTTTAAAAATCACAAACTCACCCTGGCCCTGTAGAGAGTTCCAGTACGACTCAGGCTGATGTCCCCCTCAAGTGGATCATTCATGCAAGGTGCCATACTGGACAGAGCATCCATAAAAAGAGCTGGCACAGTGACAATGGAGGAGTTGTGTGCCCACTGCGGCCCCTCACGCCAGTGCTCTCCTGGCCATCAGTTCCTTATCAATATTAATGGCGTGTGCAGTTGGCTGTGCCGCCCAGCTACACACACTGAGGATTGTGAAGGGCGGCCGGCTGAAGGCCTTAACTTATTCATGAGACAGACAGAGGTGGCCGGCGCTCCTCCACGGTGGGGTTACTGGCCGCGAGGCGTGCGACACACCGGCCAATCGGCCGCCTTCCTGGAGCACCCCGAGCTCCTCATTATATTCAAGTCGGAGCTCCAAAGTTTGCAGGTAAGCACCGGGACGCAGCGAGGGAGGCTCTAACCCCACTTTTCTAGCCGAGTATTATAATTAATTAAAAAGCAAATGAGATATCCTTTCAAATAAAATGCGGCCATAACATTAGAGTATCTAAACGCTGGGCCGCATGCTAATTAAGGAGCTGTCAAAACGCGTTATGCTACCTCGTGGTGGAGTGTTAAGAGCCGTCTTAATATGCAGGTTAATTCACAGAAGGTTCAAAGGGGACAATTTAATTATTACACGGCAAAATCTTAATTTTCAATTATTGCAGTAGGCAAGGAAATGCCCTTCAGGAAGGGCAGCGTGAGAAAGGCTTTGACCTCGGCAGTGCCCTGGGACCACTGCATCTTCTAGAGCCGCTTTGTTGGACCTGTCTGAACCCGCGCCTAGCCCACCAACATGAGTGACGAGGCTCAGAATGAAGGCCTCTAGGTGGCACTCTTGTGCCCGGACACTTCTGTGTGTTGGTGCTCGTCCTCCTCGCTGCCTCGCCCACGTTTTCACACCTCTGGTGTCACTCGTCTCCAGCTCCTGGTGACCGCCAGGTCACCTCTGACCCCAATAACTAACTGTATAGCGCCTGACTTCACCCACCGGTACAGGAGTGCTTTAGGACGGTAAAGTGGTTGGCTCAGGGTCACATAGCGAGTCAGCAGTGGGACTGAACCGGAATCTCTTTCATTGGCTCACAGCTCAGCAGGTGAGGTGTGGGAGTCTGGACCCTTTGAATGCCATGACCCCCAGAAGACCCTTCAGTGTCAGTCACCTGAGGTTCAAGTGGGACCACCGCCTTTAAAACACTGGAACACCGGGGATGAGCCCAGAAAGTGTGTTCATCTTTTTAGCCTAATTTACCCAAAATAACACCAAGTTGAGTTCTGAAGGTTACTGAAGCCCTGCTGCCCACCACACTACTTGGTCGCGTACCCGTCTGCGGGTGAACCCTTCATGAGTTCCCATCTGTGCCCCTGTGTTCCTCTCGAAGAATGCATTTTAAAGTAGCGGCCGGCATCTACTGGGCTGATTCTTTTCATAACTTGAAACCATTGTGGGCAAGTAAGGGGACTCGAGGACAACTGTGAGCTGACACACAGGCCAGGAGATGACGGCCAAAAGAGGAGAGCAGGGGCCAAAGCCCCCAAACACTCCTAGCAGGACGACTCTCTGGTCTCCTTGGTCCCCTGCTTATTTGCAATTTTGAGAATTACTTGGCTTTGATGTGTTTGGTCTTGGAGGGTCCTGTGGGACCCCATTTTCCTCTTTTAAACTCCTTATTGTGTAGACCTTAATAAAATGTCTTAAATCCCTTCTATGTGGCACTCTGTGGTCAGGTCCTGCACTTCAGCACTTCCTCCCCCTTCACTTCTTTGGCGATTAGACACGAGTGGAACAACGGAAAACGCCAGTAAAATACAAAGAAAACGACCACAAAGTGCATACAATGTGCTGCTGAGGGACTGCAACTCCCATGAGCTCTTACAGGGAGAGGGACTGCAACTCCCATGAGCCTTTACAGGGAGAGTGAGAGCAACTCCCATGAGCCTTTACAGGGAGAGGGACAGCAACTCCCATGAGCCTTTACAGGGAGAGGGACTGCAACTCCCATGAGCCTTTACAGGGAGAGGGACAGCAACTCCCATGAGCCTTTACAAACAGAGGGACTGCAACTCCTATCAGCCTCCTCCAAGCACAGAGGGAATGCCTTTAACATAACGGTGAGTTTTGTCACCGTTTACAGCTGATTATCGCCCTCTACCCCAGGATGTCGACTTTTGTCAACACCTGCCCTAAAAGAGTGAAATGTCCGATCTTTGCTCTCGCTTGTTGACTCTGAGTTAGTCTTTCGTTTTTCCTGTCACTCGGCTTTTCCTAATCTCTCCGGTTTTTGAGTCCTTGTCTGTCTTTGTGTGTTTCTCTCAAATTCCCTGCCAACAACTGGCTCCGCCCATTTATGGAACCACCCACAAAACATAAGGGACAGGGCCAAACAAATATATGCATGTAGAAAGTACATAATAAATAAAAATAATAAAAAACATTTTCACAAACATAAATAACACCATTAACGTAAATAAGCAAAGGACCAAAAAGGACATTAAAAATGAATGTAAAAGTACCCCAGCCAGCACATAACACATTCTTTTACTTTTTCATAATAAACTCTTGATTTATAAAGATTCTTATTTTTGGACTTGTCTGTTCAAGCCAGAGGTTTGACGGTAATCCTCTCTCTTGAAGGACATTCTGTACATTTTGTTTTGAACTTTTATAGCCATTTGTGGGCCGATAGCCTGCTGGTAGTGGTCTGGACTGGCTGCCCGGGCTAAGGTCTTTTCTGGGCAGGTCAGCTGACACTTTTTGTAGTCCGCCTGCCACTTTTCACAACAAACATGAGCAGGGTGGCTGAGAGCTGAGCGCCCACTAGGCCTTTCTACAGGCCACACCACAGTAATCTGCTGCTGCGCCAGGAGGCCGTGACTCCTTGAGGTCGATCACAAAGTAGACAAATTAGGAGACAAAACTTACAAAATGATTGAAAAAGAGAAAAACAATGAAATACACAATACGAAGAGAATGACATGAACAAAATCAACGAAATAAACAAGAACAAAAGAAATGAAAGCCAAGGATGAGCCGCAGCGAGACCAAAACACAAAGGAAGGGCCTTTTTTTTATTTGAGTTGGTTTAAGGAGAAGAAGGAAGATTTTCACGAGGGCCCCCTGCTGGCCACCACAGAAACGCGGGCTCCAGCGAGGCCACACTGGCAGGCTTCTGGGCTGGGGTGACGGCTCTGGTGTGACTGGCACTTCAGTGGTGGGTGACGTTGACATTTTACATTCAGGTGGGATGAATGGCAAACACCTCTGCCACAATGCAGGCAGCACATTTGAGAAAGTGACAGCCATTAGGCGCCTAATGGCCCAGCAGTGGCGTAACAAACTGTAAATGTGTTACAATGGCCACGCACTAATTCATGGCCAAAAGTGATGGGTTTAGGTTGGCGTCAGTCTAATTAACAGCCAAGAGGGGATTCTGATTCATGGCAGTCAAGAAGTGCCCCCCTCCCCTCAGTCCAAGCCCCCTAACTCAGCGTGAATCGGTTCTGGGATTTGAGGTCGCCCATCCATTTACTTGCTGAATTCAGTGGCGTGTGGTTTAGAGGTGTCATAATGTCACAACATGAGGATGAATGGACCAACTAGCCTTACTGCATATAGCGCCTTTCGGCAAATGAGATCTGCGGAACGACCTCGAGTACGACATCCTCAAAGGCAGGTGGCCTGACAGACAGTGCAGCCGCCCAAATGAATGAACACAAATGGAGACACACCGGGAGTCCAGTGCTTTGGAGTCTCCATTTCAGATCTCGGCTTGTGGAGCGGACAGTCCATGGATGAGATGTGCCTTATGGAGGACTCATCTTCAGACTGACACTGATTACGTCCACAGCCTTCTCCTGTCAGGGTCACTTTTAAAGGGACACAAGTAATTGATGGCATCGCCACGTATGGGACACAATGCGTCACTGCTGGGCTGTGACACATGTAGCCTGGGATTGCCATGTCAGTGAGCCGACAGATCATTTCTGAGAGTACTGGGAGGACAGACGTGGGAAAGAAAAAGCACAAAACCAGGAAATGTGCGGACGTGCTGGTCAAGCCGAGACAAAAATCAGACGTAAAAACGTCACTGAAGTGGTCCGAGCCGAGAAAAGCTTAACGCAAAGGAGGTCAGCCAAACGGGATTGGATCCACAACACTATCAGCCGACCTTTGAACTCACTGCGTCAATCACTTGCGGGTCATGACCTCTGAGGACACGCCCCTACAATGCAAGGCACTTTCCACAACAGCGGCAAACATTCAAATACAAGATGGCGGCCAAAACATTAAACAACTAAGAAAGGAAATGATTAAATGAAAAATTAACATTAGAAATGAAATGTACAACTCCAGTAGCCCAAAAACAACATAAACACGTGAAAACTACAAACAGAAACCCAGTCATGACAGTACAGGAGGAAGGTACGTTTAAAAAGAGAGCACTTCAGACGTGTGACACTAAGGACCTTGTCTATCTATACAACATGACAAAACGTCCCGGGCGTCCACAAGAGGGCTGCAATGTCCGATGATCAAAGATAACAAGATGCATAAAGAAGGGCGGGCATATCCACTGAACAGAGGGTCCTAAATGCACAATGTGATCGAAACTGATGGACCCACACTTGTACCACTGTGTCTGCTAGCAAACCTCTAAAAGACACTAAAAGACACTCGACGCTCATGCAGTCCGGGATTTGAACAACAGGGGAGTTCAGACACTAGATGGCGATGTAGGCGGGTAGACCATCAGTCACTAGAGGGCAGTGTAGTCAGGGACTCAGACACAAGATGGCGAAGTAATCAAGGATGGCATCAGGACTGGAGGGTTTTTAGTCCGAGATATCATCAATACCAGAATTCAGACCCTTGAGGACACCACAGCGGTCAGACACTAGAGGGCAGTGTAGTCAGGGATTCCTTCAATGAGTTGTCCTGCCAGGGAGAGGGCAAGTAAACTGGGAGATATCCGTGTAAACACTAAACAAACCAATAACAATCAACTGCAAACAAGACGAGACGAGACGAGAATCAAAGTCAAATCAAACTAAACGCGATTAGAATTTCTATTAGAGGTTTGTGTTATTTTTTTGGATAAGGAAAGAAACCTCCACCTGACCTTTTATCCAATCATGCCGATTACCGGCAGGTCAGACCTAGGAGGCCACGCCCCTGGAAATGCGGGAAGTGGCACTAACGATGGTAGCACAAAATGGCGGGCAAGACGTAAAACAAAAAAAAAACATAATCAGTAACAAATGTGATGATGACAACATAAGCGAGATCAGACCCTAGAGGGCGATGTCCTCAGGGCTTCCTGTTGTCATTTCAAGGTACGGAAGACAGAAGTTCTGTGGTCATGTGGCTCTTGTCCGTCATCATGGCGACGTGTGGCATGTTGATTAGCTCATGTGAGTCAGAACTCCACTGGACTCTGTACACATGACAAACACTAGAGGGCGATGGAGTCAGGAATTCAAGGTAAGGTAAGAGCAAGTGTGGAGGTCGGGTAGTTCTGGTGCTGGAGGATGACGACATGTGGCATCCAAGTCAGACTTTCACTGGACTCTGGACAAGGAACAGAACGGACCCTGTAATCAAGCTGCCCTCCATGTCTATGGAATATGAGAGGAAAAAACAGAAAACATGCCACCCTGACAGCATGCAAAGTGCACCCAGAATGTGGTCATTTAAATGAGTGCACTTCATCATTGAAGAACTGAGAAAGGAGAAACAAGACGATTCAAAAGGTGGTGGCACAGTGGTTAGTGCTTTTGCCCCTCAAGCCCCGAGGTCACACGTTCTCTGTGTGACATTTCTTGGGGCACACTTATGTTGGTGTCCATGTGAATGGGCTTTGGCATGGACTGGCAATTAATCTAAAGTTGCACTGCCAATTTACTTGCCCGCTTATAATGGAGAAAGTGCGATCAGCACTGCCATCTGACGGTCAAAATGCTTCTGAAAGGTCTCAGGTCTGCCAGCGGCCAGAACTGGGGACAAGATGAATGCCTGCCAACATCACCCGTGGGCGTGAATTGATAAATTCATCATCATTTTGTAGTGTAAAGGGCACAGCAGGTAGCAGGAACTCAGCCAGCGGCTATCAAATCCTCCCAATCACACCGGCATCCTGGACGTGCTCCAGATGGCATGACATATAGTTGGCATGTGATCAGATGAATGGGAGCACTTCAGCCTTTAATAAGAAACCTGCTGCCTGGCATTTCACAAGGTACTACGTCCTGGCTATTGATTGATTTTTTTGTTTAGAATTGATTTGCCAGTAATTTCAAGTGAACTGCCCTCTGTCAGCCATGCCAACATGGCACCTCCTGTTTTGCCTGCCATCTCTATGTCTCAGACAGCAGGGTCCATCTTGGTCCAAGTGACAAATCTCCACTGCCAACTCTCACAAATGTGTGTGCCCTCTAGGCCACCACTCACAGTTATGGAGTATTGTGCCCCCTGACTACTTCTGCCAACTCATGGGTTTCTGGCAGGACTTACCCTACGCCTGTCCAGTGTCACCCAGACACCATCTCTTTGTATGTTTCCATGGGTGTGGAAATCTGGTTATCTAGAGACATAGATGGACTGACAGGTTAACGTGGTATGCTTGCCAGGAGCCCCCACCCCATCACCCAGTCATTGAAGACTTGTGTGCCATTTTGTGCCATCTACAATGCCAGACCATGTTGCACTTATTGTGAGCCAGACCCAAAGTAGCCATTAAAACACAGCCACCAAAATCATAAAGGTGAAGAACTGGAAAAGAACAGATGCCAACTACCTTTTGGGCATAGTTGCCATTCTGCTTGGGCCTGTGGGCAAAAAAACACATAAAACAAAGTCATTTAACGTAAAAATAAAAACAATGGACGTCCCCTTTGGTTCAGAGGGGCTGAAAAAGCACAAAAAGAAAGGAAAGAATTTCATAGCCATTTGTGACAAAAAGATTAATGAGATATGAGAGCTCAGGATAGGAAACAAAGGATTAGGAGTCCGGCGGGCAGCTTAGGTGCCGATGCCAGCCAAAACGCCAGCGGCCACTAGAAGCAGGGTGATCCCCGCAGTTACTTCACATTCCAGGAAGATACGGCACAGAGCCCGGGGCTGGGTAGGCACTGCCAGCAAGCGGGCCTTCATCTTGACTTTCTGTGACTCTGCTGTTTGGGGGAGTGGGTGGGCATGATGTCTTCAGGGGGTTGTGAGGACCCTGGGGATGGGAAGTGGGGGGGCTCAGCTGATCTGATGCTCTATACTTTTATATCCCCCCTACTCCATCCATCATAGGGGCCTTCCATGAGGTGACCTTATGAGGTGCCCACCATACTCAAGCACCCTGCTTATTCAAATCCCCAGGTGGTGGCCCAGGTGTCAGCCGATCCTGGAGGGACCTTCTGATGTGCCACACAATTCTGAAGCACCCACCCTCTTAACTGTTTACCCCTAAACACTGACAGGTGGTCGTGCTGAGAAGACGGGATAGAGGGGGCCTCAGAGAGGAAGATTTGCTGGAGGACACCATGTCTGCCCATAGAGGTGGGCTGTAGAGGGTTTGCTGCCCAATCCTTCTGTAAGACATTCCATCCCCTGGGCATCAAGGGGGCTTCAAGATGGCTGTGGGTGAAGAGAAGTGAGCCACGGACCAAAGTTACCCAGACACAGGTGGGGTGAGTGGGGGCCGGCTGATCGGTCTCTGCTGGACCACCCAGACCAGGATGTATGAGGCTCAAAGACACTCAGTGAGCCCGGGCTACAGGACTGATGCTACGTCTGAGAAAGAAGCACTCTGCTCACTCCATCCCTCACCGGCTCTCAGCATTTACAAGTGCTTAGCCAAGCATAGGACAAGATGGACGGAGACAGCTTGTGGAATGCGTAGTCCGCCTAAAGACAGGTCTATGGTATTTTGTCCTCTGTTGGAAGTGATCACGGGATCTTCTTTCCTTGTTTGGAAATGGACAATTTGCTGACATGGGGGCCTGCACAGAGGAACCAGTATAAAAGGCTTGGACAGCAGCCAAACACTTAGAAGCTGGCAGACGGATGGGTGATATCGTCATCTACCCTGAAAATGCTTTCAGCACAGCGACGAAAATGACAAACTATACACACAGTGTTGTCACGGCTTCCTGGTCTGTAATGCTGCGTAAACCGTCATTAAAGAAAGCTAAGTTATCTTCTCTTATGTGATTTTTACCGCCGTATCACTACGGGAGGGATAGCGCCTTTTTTTACATTATATCAATATACTGTAGTTTTGGGTTACTTAAAACTCTGCGATTGTAAAAGAACTTACTCCAACTAGGGAGCTATATTACCCTAAAAGGAAACAAGACCGTAATGACTTTGGAGATTACCCTCGACACGGACACACTCCCTCCATCCCTCCATTTTCCAAACCCGCTCAATCCACTCGTCGATTATCTTTGACAGGGTGGTTGTAAAGCCTTACGGGTGCCACTGCACAGTGTAGCACTCTGCTCACTCCAAACGCCATTTCAATCAGGGTGATCGTATAGCCTTAGGGGGTTCACTCCATCCTTTGCTTGTCCTCTGTAGCAGTGATCTGCTGTTACTTCTAAAAGGGTGATGTTATGCTCACCTGAGACACCCCGCTCACTCCAGCCCTCACTCTTCTTCCTACGGCCTTATGAGATATCCACTAACACACAAGCACACAGCTCACTCCTAGCCTTGCTTACCTTCTGTTTGTTCATTTTATGGCCTCCATATTGACACACCCTGCTACCTCCATCCCTCACTTTTCTTAACAGGGGTGATTTCATGAGACACCTCGCACACTTCATTCCTGTCTTAACATCCACAGGGTGACCCTTTGGTCTTATGAGAGTCACTCCACACCACCACACCCTGCTCACTCCAGTTCTCTGCAGTTTTCTATCACACAGCCGTTGGAGTCGCCACTCAACACACCGAGACATTCGCCTCACTCCATCCCTCAATTATTATCTTCTAAGGGGTGATTTTAGGGCCTGGTGAGGTATCCATTGACATCGACACACTCTGCTCACTCCATCACTTGCTTATGTTCATTTTTTAGCCTTATGGGTTCCAGTCCAGAGCGACACACTCTGCTCACTCCACAACTCACTTATCCTCTACAGACAGCACTAATCGCTTATTAATCAGATCACTAGGACCCCTTATAACGCTGAAAGATGCTGAAAAGTGAGTTCACACTTTTGGTTTTAGTCGACTAGACTACTGCAACGCACTCCTCTCAGGACAACCCAAAAAAAAGACATCAGTTGATTACGACGAGTGCAGAATGGAGCGGCCAGAATCTGAACTCAGAAACAACAACAACAACATGTATTTCTATATCACATTTTCATACAAAAAGTAACTCAAAGTGCTTACAAAATGAAGAATAGAAAAATAAAAGACACAATAAGAAATTAAAATAAGTCAGCATTAATTAACATCGAATAAGAGTAAGGTCCAATGGCCAGGGTGGACAGAAAAACAAAAAAAAAAACTCCAGACTACTGGAGAAAAAATAAAATCTGTGGGGGTTCCAGACCAAGAGACCACCTGACCAGTCCCCTCTGGACATTCTACCTAACATAAGTCAAACAGTCCTCTTTGTATTTAGGGTTTTCATGGAAGGACCTGATGATGATGGTCACGTAGACTTCTGGCTTTCAGTCCATCAATGTTGGTGCATCAGGATGCTTTGAGTTGGTGGTGGTGGCGCAGACAAAAGAAACAGAAGAGAGAGTTGGGGTCAGTATGGATTTTAGAGCCACCATGAATAGTTATTATGATGAATTGAACATACAGAGTATCAGGATTAAGTTAAAGTGAAGTTATGAGAAGGCCATGTTAAAGTAATGTGTTTTCAGCAGTGTTTTAAAGTGCTCTACTGTATCAGCCTGGTGAATTCCTATTGGCAGGCTATTCCAGATTTTAGGTGCATAACAGCAGAAGGCAGCCCGCCTCACCACTTCTTTTAAGTTTTGTTCTTGGAATTCTAAGGAGACACTCATTTGAAGATCTGAGGTTACGATTTGGAATATAAGGTGTCAGACATTCTGATATATAAGATGGGGCAGATTATTTAAGGCTTTATAAACCATAAGCAGAATTTTAAAGTCAATCCTGAATGACACAGGTAACCAGTGTAGTGACATCAAAACTGGAGAAATGTGTTCGGATTTTCTTTTCCTAGTTAGGATTCTAGCAGCTGCATTCTGCACTCATTGCAAGTGATTTATGTCTTTTTTTGGTAGTCCTGAGAGGAGTGCGTTACAGTAATCTAGTCGACTGAAAACAAACGCGTGAATTAATTTCTCCGCATCTTTCAATGATATAAGAGGTCTAACTTTGGTTATGTTTCTTAAGTGAAAAAATGCTGTCCTAATGATCTGATTAATATGTGATTTAAAATTCAGCTTTTTACCTCCGTCTTGACTTTTAATCCTAATGTATCCAGTTTATTTCTAATAGCCTCATTGTATCCATTATTGCCAATCACTAAGATTTCAGTTTTCTCTTTATTTAACTTGAGAAAATTACTATTCATCCATTCTGAGATACAAGTCAGACATTGTGTTAGTGAATCGAGAGAGTCGGGTCATCAGGTGCTATTGATAAGTACAGCTGTGTGTCATCAGCATAGCTGTGGTAGCTCACGTTGTAACCTGAGATAATCTGACCTAACGGAAGCATGTAGATTGAGAAGAGCAGCGGACCAGGATAGAGCCTTGTGGAACACCATATCGGATATCATGTGTCTTTGAGATTTGATTACCACAACTCACAAAGATTTTCTCCTGCCAGGTAGGATTCAAACCAATTTAAGACCTGCCAGAGAGGCCCACCCATTGACTAAGGCGATTTCTAAGAATGTTGTGATCAATGGTGTCAAATGCAGCACTCAGATCTAAGAGGATGAGAACAGATAAATGGCCTCTGTCTGCATTCACCCGCAAGTCATTTACTACTTTAACGAGTGCAGTTTCTGTGCTGTGATTTGTTCTAAAACCGACTGAAATTTATCAAGAATAGCAGGTTTATTGAGGTGGTCATTTAACTGCATAATGGCTGCCTTCTCCAGAACTTTACTTAAGAAAGGCAGGTTAGAGATGGGTCTAAAATTTTCAAGAGCCGAGGGGTCAAGATTATGTTTCTTAAGTAGGGGGTTTAACTACAGCAGTCTTAAGACAGTCTAGGAAGACCCCCGTATCTAATGATGAATTTACTATGTCAAGAATATTATCAATTAGCACGCCCAATACTTCTTTGAAATAATTTGTTGGTATCGGGTCAAGAACGCAGGCGGAGGGTTTTAATTGAGAGATTATTTTTTGTAAATCTAGTAAATCTATCCTGGTGAAAGAGTTTAATTTGTTTCTTACGGAATGCTGGGGTTTAGGAGGATCCTTAGTGTTGGAGAGATATACTATGTTATTTCTAATATCATTCATTGTTTGATTGAAAAATACAGCGATAGCCTCACAGGTTTCACTGGAAGAACTTAGGAGGCATTCCTTTGAGTTACCTGGTTTAGCAGACGATCAATCGTAGAGAATGAGACTCTGGGATTACTAGCATTGTTAATTATAATCTTAGAGAAATAGCAGCGTCTCTCAAGATGGACTGTGTTATTGTATTCTGTTATTTTAACTTTTAATATTTCATAGTGGATAGTTAGTTTAGTCTAGTAGTTTAGGAAAAGAGAATCTGAGCACATCACGCCAGTCTGAGCGTCGCTACACTGGTTACCTGTGCCATTTAGAGTTGACTTTAAAATCCTGCTGTTGGTTTACAAAGCCTTCAATCATCTCTGTCACCTTACACTCCAAATCGTAACCTTAGATCTTCAAATGAGGGTCTGCTTAGAATTCCGAGAGCTAAACTTAACAGAAGCGGTTCGCCTTCTGCTAAAATCTGAAATACGGGTTTACCGATAGAAATTCACCAGGCTGATGCAGTAGAGCGCTTTATAAAATGGCTAACAACCCGTTACTGTGACATGGCTCGCTCACAGCTTCATTGTACTGTAACCCTGATATTCTGGATATGCACTGAATTATCATCATCATCATCATCATGGCTCCACACTCCATACTAATCCTGACTTTCTCTGCTGTTCTTTTTCCGGTTTTCTGTTCAGGGCACCATGAAGTCCCTCCATTGATGGACTGAAGGCCAGAGGTCCATATGACCTCATCATCTAATTCTTCAACATGAAGCCTGAAAGACAGGAGGCCTGATGGAGATCACTGATGTCAGGTACATTGCCCAGTGGGGGGATGACCAGGTGGTCTCGTATCCCCTCACTCAGCGGCTCTACAGGTCTGATCCTGACCGTCGTGAAGAGAGCAGCCCCCCCAGGTGCCATCACCAGAGCCAACCTGAAAGGCCCAGCGGAGTCGGCCACTCGTGGTCATCGAGGGGCCGCACATGGCGGCAGGACGCCTTCTCATTTGCATCTTCTCCAAGTTCATTTTCTGGCCCTGTCACTCCACAATGGCTACAAGGAATGCGGGAAATGGATATCATGCGGAATCACAGACTGCGATAACCTACATCGCTGGAGCTGAACTCCGCTCTGTGCACGCAGATGCCTTGGGGAGGAAATTATAAAGCTGAAAATGAATTCAAACGTGGAGGAGCAGCTGGGGGAGTCTTTCTCTTTCTCAATTATTTGCATTAAGAAACATGGAATTTACATGAAAGAGCAGAGACGACAGGTATGAATTTTAAACAGAAATGCATTCCGAAGTCTCGAGTGTTCCACTCTCTGATTTCGCTTGACCTTCTGAAGCCACTTCCCAGCGCGGCTGCCATGCTGAAGGGGCGGGTGGGAGGTTTGATAGGAAGGGACGGCGTGACGGGCGACAGCGTTGTATTCACTTTATGGGGACAACTGAAGAAAGGACCAGGAGGGGAGCCGAGTCCAGTTCTGTGCTAATCAAGCCAGGAGGTGACACCACAGGACACAGCGGAGGAGCTGAAAAGGCAAATAAAGAAGCACAAGACGACGATTGGAGTCAATTAACAAAAAACAGACTGAAGCACTCCTTAGAATGGGGGTCTTCAATTTCTCACATCCACAAACTTGGACAAACCAGGAGGATGTAATGTCAGGGAACTGACGAGGATCTGCCAGGAGACCGAGAGATCAAAGCCGAAAACGAGACAAAAGTCGCAGTTGAAAACCACAGGAGCAAACGCAGGAGGACATTATAAATCCATTAAAGGTCACAGCGAGTGCGACCTCTGAGGACACGCCCCTCTAACAACGGGAGTCCCAAATCAAAAAAAACAAAATGGTGGCAGACACTCATCAAGTAATAAGTAAAATTACAAGTAAACGCAGAAATCAGCTGGAACCTAAGGCTAAACTTCAGACGCTCACCTCTGTTTGAGTTTCAGGTGTCTGACAGAGAGAAGTCTGGGGTCTTCATACCTGAGGCCATCAAAAACACCTGAGAAACCCCTGAATGAAGGGAACACATCAGCCGAGGTGCAGGGCCACCAGGATCATCCCGGACACAAGAAAACCTAAAGGACCCCCAGCAGCTCAGCTCTGGCCAACGTTCTGGAGGTTTCTGGAGAGCAGCTGCCACCTATAGGACTGGCATGGAGGCCTGGAAGAGACTGATGATGCAGGGTGATTGGTGAATATTGGGACTGGAAAAGAAATGGGATCAGGATGGGGGTCTTAAGATTCGCCCAACTCACAAAACCCCAAAACAAGCTTTAAACAAAATGTGAGGTCCAGAGACCAAACCAGCCTGACCCCAAACATAAGAAGCAGGCTTCATGTCCTACACAGGCTAAAGTGAAACAAAGGCTGAAAAAGGGAGAGGGGAAACCATAAAACTTCTGGCACAAGTCCCTTTAACTTTAAAGATTTATTTACTAAATATTCAAAAGTGAGAAGAAAAGGTAAGAGAAAGAGATGCGGCAACCACCAGAATTGGGGGGGTTGAGCAACAGTGGCCATGACTAAGCCTGGCAGTGACTGGCACATCCTCCCGGAGCTGTGCTGGTGCTGGACCTTTGCGTATTCTCCGCCATCCTTGTCTTTTTATGCTTTTGCCATTTCCCAAATGCCAGGGTGAAACTTCACAGTGAACATCTTTTAACACAGATGAGACGGGCTCATATTT
Source organism: Polypterus senegalus (assembly GCF_016835505.1). Taxonomy (NCBI): domain Eukaryota; kingdom Metazoa; phylum Chordata; class Cladistia; order Polypteriformes; family Polypteridae; genus Polypterus; species Polypterus senegalus. Next base: position 3,947,270 of record NC_053165.1, on the reverse strand, counting down.
CTAAAGACGGAGGATAATGTCACTTGAAGGAGGAGAGCGAGGCAGGCCTGCTGACTCAGCTCTTTGCTAGAAACTCCTCATTTAATCAGGGCACACTGGATATCCACTCGCTTGGCTCCCTCAGGCAGATCGTGTTGCCACCGCCGAGGAGGGCTTCATCATCGAGCAGGCCTGTCTCTTCAAGCGGCACACTGACCATGGCGGCTGGCAGAGGTCACAGTGTATGACACGGAGACGCCTCACTCCGTAACTTCACTTTCTGCACCTCACTGTCCACTTCAGGACGGTGCCCGAGGCCCGAGGCCTGTCCTGGCAGAAGCATGGTCAAAGTCAGCAGGCGCTTCACAAAGCTGAACATGGGGAAACAAGGCCAGCTCCAAAACAGGGGAGCTTCTAGGATTTGGTGCTTTCAGGGTCTTAGCCCCCTTTAAGGAGCCTCCTTCTCCTCCGCACTCGCATTACACCTTTAAATGGATCTCAATCAGAGCTTGAAGTGGAACTAAATTACTGGCGGCGTCTTCTTCCTCCTCGTGATGCATTTTACATCGTACAGCTGAAAGTCTGCCCCCCGCAGTGTTCATATATGTATGGGGGGAGGTCCCCGCTGAGATTTTATTTATTTATTTTGTTGGCACAATACTTCACGAGCTTAAGTTTCTGAAGCACCTCATCACAATGCCCCCTAGTCCAAAAGAAGACACCCCGACCCAGCAATTCAATAAAAACTCATTCAAAGAAGGTGGTCCAATGATGGCACAAACTGAAACAAAAGGCAGGCTGCCAGTTCTGTAATCCAAATGTGAAGAGTTAGGCACAGAACTAACAATGTGGTCGTCATCGAGGTCCGCCTCTGCCCCTTACTTATTGGTCAGGGATCTTGTCTTCCATTAAGCTCACAGAATTGTGGCAATGACGTCTTTCCAGTTGATCTTCAATGTTTAAATTTATACGAGACCCTAAGCCTGCAGCTGCCTCCATCTTATTACAGAATCTCCCACCAGAGACAGCCAAAGGATGGGACAAATTCCAGGGTGCAGCAGGGAAAGAAATCTGGGGTGAAACCCCAGCGTGGCCAAGTTGTTTTTATCCTCAGAGAGCTGCAGACCCCTGAAGGTCTGAGATTCAGGAGGTCCGCTGAATGGCCAGTTGAATTGCATGTTTATACCTTATGATTTATAAAGCAAAAACTCATTGAAGGGTCATAGCTCTGGCCTGCAGCGCTAAGGGACACTCCCACTACAAGACACACCCACTGCAGGGCACTCCTCCTACTAGACACTCCCACTGCAAGACATTCCACCTACTAGACACTCCCACTGCAAGACATTCCGCCTATTAGACACTCCCACTACAGGACACTCCTACTGCAAGACATGCCCACCACACAACATGCCTACAAGACACGCCCACTGTATGGCACCGCCCACTCGATAGTCCTCACTACTCTCCCCACAACCTCAACCTTATTCACCGTGTAAGGATGTTTTGTAAGAATGACACCCTGACATGGTCTTATTGTGAAGGCAAATGCAAATGACTGGATACGTCCAATCTGATTGGCTCATCAACAGAGTGGAGCCTCAGAGTTGAAACGCCCCCCCGGGCCGCCCTTCCTGCTCCCAAAGCCTTACAACTCCTCTTAAACGGGAAGCGGCTTCATTTGTTCGGCCGCCGTCAAAGAGAGCCAATCTCCCCATAAATCGGTCGAGGCTTACTTGAGCCCATTGAGGCTGAAAAGCTTCCTCGAAGTCCCCAAATCTTTGACGTCTCTTTTGATTCTTTGTGATAGGGTCGAAGGGCTGCCGGCTCACAGGTGTTCATGCCAGGCTGGTGACCCACTTCAAGTGGCATTCATGCGTATCACAGTCCAGAAGGTGGCCATCCTGTAATCAGCAGGCTGCCATTGTCTGTGGGCACACAGGTGATTTATGCGTCTGACGATGCCAGCTCTCACTTTGAGAAAAGCAGGAGGAAACGGGAATTTGTTAAGTGACTTGTAATTGATGTGTAAAGTGGCTGCTAAGGCCTTTCGAATCAAGGAGGATGGAGACAGCAGGATCTGCAGAGGGGCGACGTTCTCAGCTTGAAGGAAGTGCTTTGATGTCTGAATTATAATCCGTTTAATGGAAATGAGGTGACACATGGAGTACGTGCACTGTGTGTTTGTGCCCAATGGCAGGTCATAAAGAGGCTGGCACGGGGCACAGACTGCACTTACACATCACAATTGGTCCAAATATACCAAAAAGGTGTTGTTTTTCAAAGGATCATTCCTGCTGCTAGACTGCCGGACTGAGTCCTCTCCTTTCCCGCCATCCCTGAGATCACAACGCCAATCCCAAATTCACAGAAGCCAGCGAAGGTGGGTGGCAGCAGGAACAGCAGGGGTGGCACAGGGCGCTCTGAATGTGGGCAGGTGGGGCGGAAAGCACAAGAAGAAGACAGCCAGCGGTCGTGTGGCAATCGTGAGAGTTGTTTGAAAATCAAAGCGTTCTTAGACGCACCTGAACAGAAGGCTGCTGGAATGGCAGCTCAATAATGACGTGAAAAGCAGCTCATCCAATGGCGGAGCGGGCAGGACCGCGACTGAACAGCAAGGAAAGTTTACTGGCAGCTTGACAGAAGTGGCCACTGAACCTACTGAGGGGCTTTAATTTGCATTGCATGTCGTTTGGCAGCGCGTGGTGTAAACGCCACACGTCTCTGTGTCTGACGACATTGTCACTGTGTGCTTCACCAACAGGAACAGCCCCAAGAAACGCTGAGAGGACCACTTGATGGGTAGCAGACCCCTCATCGAAGGAGCCCACCACTTTGGACCCGTTACCAAGAGGAGAAGAGAGAATCAAGACATCTCTGTGGATGCCAGCCTATTTTGCCTGGCGAGTGGGAGTGTCAGAGATGGACAAATGGATGGACGGTGGCACCTTCAGAACAGCGGGCAGCTATGGGTGACGGACCCTCAGACACACAAACCCAGCGCGCGCTCTTCTTGGCGGCGCGCCTCTCGTCTTTGGGCACCCCAGGTGTTGAGCTGTGAAGCCCCCAGATATGAATTGCTCAATAACTCTTCACATTTTGTATTATATTCAGCAAGAAAATTAATTACAAGTGAAAAGCGCATTGGTGCCTATTGATTAGTTTAAGCCACAAACGCGTAAAGACGCCGGCGCCAAGAAAACAGCCCAATGTTTTAAATTGAATTTTGAGTAAGAATTTCTTTGTGCTTCGAAACCAGCAGAAAGGCGCAATCACTCGGATAATAACTTTGTCACACTTGTTTGACAGTTGGTTTCATTTATATATTAAAAATATACGCCCTAACATTGATTAGAGCCGTATTGCACGTCTAGCAGAATTTGAGCAGATCATCTCGGGAGGCGATCGATAATCCCGTGACGCGTCTCTAGAAACATGTCAGCCGTCTTATTAGATCGCAGCCATTTTCCAATAAGCAGATTGTGAACTGCTTATGAATTGTTTCAAAAAAATGGATCTCTGCAGACAATTATCATTTATTACTTATGCAGCTTTTACGTTGATTCGGGGTTTAAACTCGGGACCCTCCACCCAGTCACCGACAGAGGCGTCTGATGGACTGAAGAGATAAAGAAAGATGGAGGAGAGGGGGTGCCACCTGGACACGGGTTCAAGGCCTGTGGGGGGAGGTGCAGACGTCTCCTTTTTGTTACCCCACTCACTGCACTTTGCTTATAAAATACTGACCACAAATACAAACTGGATAGAAAAGGCACTATATGTGAGAAAGAGAGAGAGACAGAAAAGACACAATTCAATAAATACAGATATAGGCAGATGGATAAATAGGAAAGGCACTATAAAACGGTGTGACGGAAACCCAAACCCCACGACGAACACACAAGCACAGTCCCAGGTTCAAATAAAGGTCCTCTCAGATAAATCACAATAAACTCCTAACAAGTCTTTTCACCACCGCGCTGCCCTCCTCCTCTCAAGTGTTGCCTCTCTACCTCCCAGCTCTAACCCGCCTAAGTAAGGGAGTGCGGCCCCTTTAATTACAGGCGCGGGAGTACTTCCAGTGCCAGGGCCAATGCCCTATCACACGCAAGTTCATCACTCTACAGTGCCCACTTGTGGTCCCCCGTGACCCCAGCAAGGCTGCTCTGCCAGACTGCATTTCCCAGCATGCCCTGCTGACTTCTCACTGGGCCCCGATAACCAGGGCTGCTGCCTTCTAGTGTGCTGGAGGAATAAAAAACCCCCAACGATATTTTTCCTTTTTAACGGGCTGCCCGTCCACCCTTCCTGGTCATTCCATCCAGGTCTGCTCCCTCTCCTGGCCAGGATGCCCATCCAGCCCATGTGGCATCTACAATAGTGAGATGGTGAAATGAAGGGATACATAGACGGAAAAGGCAATATATAATAAAATAAAAATATAACTTGATACGAAATGCACTACATAATACCAAGGTATTGAAAGGCACTATATCCAGAAAGCATTTGATAAGGTGCCACATGAGAGGTTGGGCATCAAGTTAAAAGAAGTGGCAGTTCAGGGTGATGTTTTTAGACGGGTGCAGAATTGGCTCAGACACAGGAAGCAGAGGGTGATGGTGCGAGGAACCTCATCAGAACTGGCCGATGTTAAGAGTGGTGACCAGCAGGGGGCAGTGCAGGGGCCGCTGCTATTTTTAATATCAATAAATGATTTGGATAGGAATATAAGGAACAAGCTGGTGAAGTTTGTAGATGATACCAAGATTGGTGGATTAGCAGATAATTTGGAATCTGTTATATCATCACAGAAGGACTTGGACAGCAGACAGGCTTGGGCAGATGAAATTTAATGTCAGTAAATGTAAAGTATTACACATAGGAAGTAAAAATGTTAGGTTTGAATACACAATGGGCTGTCGGAAAATCGAGAGTCCACCTTATGAGTAGGACTTAGGAGTCATAGTGGACTCTAAGCTATTGACTTCCCATCAGTGTGCAGAAGCCGTTAAGAAGGCTAACAGAATGTCAGGTTATATAGCGCCTTGATGTGTGGAGTACAAGTCACAGGAGGTTCTGCTCAACCTTTATAACACACTGGTGAGGCCTCATCTGGAGTCCTGTGTGCAGTTTGGGTCTCCAGGCTACAAAAAGGACATAACAGCACAAGAAAAAGTCCAGAGAAGAGCGACTAGGATGATTCCAGGTCTACAGGGGTTGAATTTTGAGGAAAGATTAAAAGAGCTGAGCCTTTACAGTTTAAACAAAAGAGGATTAAGAGGTGACATGACTGAAGTGTTTAAAATTATGAGGGGAATTAGTCCAGTGGATCGAGACTTGTATTTTAAAATGAGCTCATCAAGAACACGGGGACACAGTTGGAAACTTGTTAAGGGGAAATTTCACACAAACATTAGGAAGTTTTTCTTTACACAAAGAACGATAGACACTTGGAATGAGTGACCAAGCAGTGTGGTGGACAGTAAGACGCTAGGGACTTTGAAACTCGACTTGATGTTTTCTTGGAGGAAACAAGTGGATAGGACTGGTGAGCTTTGTTGGGCTGAATGGCCTGTTCTCGTCTAGAGTGTTCTAATTCTAATTCTAATATAAAATATAGAGAAAATGCACTAATATAGGAAATAACTACAGATGGAAATATAGGGAAGGCACTATATAATCAATATCTAGAAACTGAGAAGAATTATAAAAATGAAAAAAAAAAACCCACACAAACAGAACAGTCACTAACAGAAATAAAGAGAGATGGATAGCTGCGAAAGACACTATATAATAAATAGCCAAATACTGAAAGGCACTATATAAAATGAAGATAGCGCACAGACAGACAGACAGACAGACCGAAAGGCGCTATATGACAGCTTGGCCAGACAGAGCAGACACTGCTAGATCCTAAAGGTGCTATGTAATGGCAGGCGGCACTGCACTCCCCACATCAAGCACACTCGGGATCAGCTCTGCTACGGCAGACGCTACATAAGGCTGTGACTGCGGCCCTCGCCCACTAAGCCCATAAAGCACAAACGCTGACAGCTGATTGGATGCCACGTGTCCAGTCGATGGAGGGCAGCTTCGACGGGATGCGTTTCTTTCTTTCTTTCTTTCTTTCACTAAACGAGCCTGAAGGCTCCTCGACGCTGCAGCAGCTGACAGTCAGATGCCCGTGCGCTCGCGGTGAGCTGCTCCTCGGCTCGAAGGCACCAGCCAGCTTAGTATGCAGATAGGGCTGTGAGGCAAGGAGCTGCTCTCCCGTGGAGGTGTAATCTGAGAGTAATTCAGAGTCGCAGACTTGAGTGCCATATTAAAAAAGCGGCGCCCATTTGATAATCGCCATGACCAAACTGCTTTCTTCTCTTTCGAGGACGCGATTGCTGTGACTTGAGGCCGGTGATTCACTAAAATGACTTGGGCTGTAAATGAGAGGCATATCTTAAGGAAATGTGCCATTAGAATGGCTTATGCTAAATACGAGTCTGGCAGTAATAAAAGCGTCTGAGCTGTTAAATTGGCTTCAGCTCGTTAAAAGGCTGGCACCTCGAGTGAATGGCACTCAGGTTTGACATTAGCTTGCCTATCGACAGCCCCAAACACAAAGGGCCAGCCAGACAGCGATGAATTTTTAATGGCACTGGCACTGGTGTACAGTATGAGAAAAAGAAAGAAAAAGGAAAGACTAATGAGGGCATAGATGGACTACCCGACTGGCAAGAGGTGACATGGGCAGCACACGGCACACCTGCATGAGAAAGAAATGGCCACTGGGGACCCTGCTGTGTTTGCTGACCCCAAAATGAAACAACCAGGGACAGCACAGAAAAGAGCTCTGCACCCTGGAACGGTGATACCCAGGTTGAGACCCCCAGCCCCCCTACCACAGGTTATCTTTGGACACAATTTAATGGGGAAACCAGGGTTCAGCTGTCCCAGTATCCTCATCTTAAAGGCTGACTGACATCCACCTAGTGGCCAGGGGCAAACCCACCTTTCAGGTGTCCATGGATGGCATGTCTGTATGTGTCCATCTATTATATAGTGCCTTTCACATTTACCTGATATTCCTTTATTTATCTGAACGTTGTTCTATTTCTATCATATAGCGCCTTTCCCCATCTATCATATCCATCTACCTACCTACCTACCTACCTACCTACCTACCTATGTATTTATTATATAGTGCCCCCTATCTATCTGCCTGGTGATATTCCCTTATTTCTCCAAGCGTTGTTCTATAGGTGACTCAGGTGTCTATCATGGAGTGTCTTTCCCATCTCTTACAGGTGCACTTCCCTGTTCTCCGTGGAGTCTTTCCTCACCTATCCTCAGTATTTACAGGCACTATACTATGTGTGTGCCTTTGCCCATTTCTTTTCCTACTGTATAGCGCCTTTCCCCACTTATCATTTTGTGTAGTGCCTCCCCTGTTGATATCTATCTATCCCGTTCATTATGCGGCGCCGATGTCCATTAGTCAGACCTTTCTGTAGGTATTCCTTTACCTGTCTGTAGGCTGTTCTGTATAGCGACTTTATACCTGTCCGTTCTGTAGTGCCGTTTATGTCTCAGATCTACTAACCTGTGGATCTGCGCAGCCCCTGGGGGCTCACACTGGGCCTGAATCGCTGCAGTTGCCCCGCTGACCTTTCAGTAAGAAGTCACTCCACCTGCTGACCTTCTGATCGTAGCACAATGAATGTCAATGACGCGCTGGCGTGGACTGCTGTGTGTTTGTTTGCAGCACCTGAGTAACCAAACCTTTGAAATGCCCTTTTCATTTGTGGTTTTGTTTTCCTGGATGAAAACTCCACAACGTCTCTGCCTCCTTGGCCTTTCAGGCATTCCAGAGGTTCATGTCAAGTTCCGCGATTTCCAGGACGTGCCCTTGTCCCAGATGCGCGTCCACTTTGTCACAATGCCAACATAAAAGATCCACCTTTTAGATGACACGTGTGACAACACTTCTGATGCTCCACTTTATTCTTCTCCAGACGTCTAACATTAAAGGTGCCCTGCCAAGTCAAGTGACACTCCGCCATCTTATTGTTAATATTAAGCTTTAAAGGGTGGTCCCGGCCTTGTCGGACTGGCAGTAGAGGGGTGCGTCTCCACTGCTGTCTTTGTCCAGGATCAGTTGGAGCAGGATGGCAAAGTGATGCAGTTGTTATGATAATGTCTTTGCTATCTTCATGTATCTGTCATATAGCGCCTTTCCTATCTATCAATCTATCTATTGTAGATGCCACATGGGCTGGATGGGCATCCCAGCCAGAAGAGGGGATGGTTCCTTACCCGGACGGGAGGCTCCCAACAGGCATATAGACATCTCGAGCAGGGAGGAAGAAGGGATCAGACCTGGAAGGAAGAACCAAAAGGGATGGACAGACACCCCATTGGAAAAGAAAGACGTCGCTGCAGGTTTTTTATTCCTTCAGCATGCTAGATGGCAGCAGCCTCAGATGTCGATGCAGAGTAGGGCACTGGCAGGGCATGCTGGGAGATGCATTTCAGCAGAGCAGCCCTGCTGGGGTCACTGGGTGCCATGAGAGGGCGCTACAGGGAGACAAGCTCCCTACTGTAATGGACTTCCATGCGACCCAGAAGTGCTTTCCTTGACTCCTGGGAGTCGGAGCTGGGAGGTAGTGGAGCAGCACTTGACTGGAGGAGGGCAGTGCGGTAGGAAGGAAGAAAGGATTGTGGAGAAGGAGACCGGTGTTTGTGTCACACTTGGAGGTATGCATAATAAAACCTTCTATTATTTGAACCCGGGGCTGTGCAAGTGTGTTAGTGTTGGGGTTTGGGGCTCGCCAGACACTATCTATCTACCTGCCTAGTTCACTTCTGGACACTTCAGAGTGTAAGTTTGAACTCTGAGAGTATTGTAGGCCTGTGAAGGATAAAGCCAGCCACTCAAGTGGACGTCAGGCTGTCACCCGGTGCACCTCCTCTGGGCAGCCCAGTGGGACGAGCGACTTAAGACACAAATTACAAATGGAGGTGTCACATAACATGACAGACTTGTAATGCAAAGGCAGCCACACATTATCAGATGGGTGTAATTTGATCACCAACTGGCGGATTGGGGGGGTCTGCAGCTCAGCTCGGTTAGGTTTTAAGCACTTCGGGGGTCCCTTCTAGCTCCTGCTGGACTACGGGTGAGAGCTCCCTTAAGGGACACCCGCTGTCACCAGAGGCCCGCAATATGCAGAGGGGTCTTGAGACTCCTGGCTGCCCCCAACAGGAATGACCTGCACAACACAACACACCAGTGTCCTTCAATAAAAAGCTGGAGGTGAAAACACCGCATGGCCTCCTCACAATTTTAACAAAGGAGAGCACAGGAACAAACACAAGTTTGTTTGTTTGTTTGTTAGAGGGGCCTGTTGTCTCTGTTGTCACCGCTCACTCAGTGTGTGAACATTTAGTGGTCAAACCCTGAGGCTGTGGTTTCAAATCCCACCTCTGACCCCACTGTGTGACCCTGAGCAATTGGAAAACAAAAGAAATGGAACCAGTTGTGTCTCGAATGTTGTAAGTCACTTTGATAAATCGTCACAAATTTACAAGTTGGGTAATGTAGACCCACAGAAAAGGCCCCAACGTCCGCTGCAAAACAAAGAGTGCAACCTGAGCGCGTCCTCCAGTGAGCCAGAAAGGCCCTCCTTGCCACCCACAGTGAACCCATTTCAGTCTTAAAAGTTATAAAGTTGAACGATGGAGAGCTATGAAAGACGCTATATAAAGAGATGGGGCATGTGCGCCTGCTTCACTGGACCCCATTAAATGGGTTTACCCATCCATTGGGTGTGGTGTAGTGGTTAAGACTTAGTGGTTATGGGTTCAAATCCCACCTCTGACCCCACTGTGTGACCCAAATCCCACCTCTGACCCCACTGTGTGACCCTCAGCGGGTCACTTCACCTGCCTGTGAGCTCCAATAGGAAGAAAACAAAGAAACGGAGCCAGCTGTACCTCAGTGTTAAGTCGCCTTGGACGAAGGTAAATTGTGCAAGAAGAAGCCAAACAGGCCACCGTTGAGGTGCCAATGGGACTCGCATGACATGCAGTCAGAGACGTTCTCCATATTTAAATTGTTTTCTTTCTCATTTTGAAATCTCATCGATGACCTCGCATATTAATACAAATGAAACGCACCGTTTTGCATTTCTTCCGATCTCGCCGTCTCGGCTTTAATAATTTTTCCATTTCAGGTTTTATTTGTATCTGCCAGTCAGGACACGGCGGTGTGCACTCATCTGTGCTGACATCCGTCTGCGTTCCCAGAGTGAGCGGCCAGCGCACAATAGAGATGACACGTTCAAGCAGATGGCGCACAAACACCAAGCTGCACAGCTGGCCTGTTCGCCAGTTTTATCGGACCGGGCGAGTGGGGGGGACGTCTGTGCTGCCCATCCCTAGCAGGCATCGGTCTGGATGGGCAAACGTGCTTCACTGGCATTTCCGATCTGGTGGTGCGCAGTGCGCCGCTTATAGATGAGCTCATTAGCCCCTGGTGCTCCTCCACTGGCTCAGGCCTTCATTTTTTTTCTCTGCCTGTAATGAGTTTATAAGTGACGGTGCAGGGCAGGCAGGCGTCACTAACTGGGCCTTCATCAGTCCGCCTCGTTCAGACCCTTGAGGTGTGATGACGCACTGGTGGTGGCTTGAACTCCAGCTGTCACCGGTCACTCAGGTGCTGCCTCCAGCTTGGAGTTTGCAAACAGGAACTCAAGGGGCTCTCAGACTGTGAGAAACGGGAGTCGGTGGGCCGTCTGGTCTCAGCTCTGTGTGTCACGTCCAGTGGAAGCCAGACACTGCTCACCACCCAAGCAATGCCATTCCACTGGTGAAACATTAGGGTCTGGGAGACGAGACGGGGACAAAGCACGGAGATGAAACCCTTCATGACCTCAGACTGGGCCAAAGGTCCACCACCAGCTGAACAAAGCAAAGGCTTAGGGACAACTTGGGGAATGTCCTTGAACTGGCCAGCTCTAGCCCAGACATCACTGGGAGGACCACCGAGGGTCTCCTTCCTTCCTTTCTTCCGGACAGAACTCGAGAGGATCTGCACAGAAGAGTGGCTGAAGCTTGATGGCCGTCAGAGGGTCTGAATGCTCGTGTCCTCCTGAGATTTCGCTTTTTTATTTTGTTCCTTGACTCCTCGGTTCACTTTGTCCTCCCTGGGTGTCGAGTGCAGCGTCACGGGGGACTTTGGCTCTGGAGACCTTCTGCCCACTCTTAAAGGGGTGGTGGTGGTGGTCTTGTCCCGCACCCCCTTAGTTGGCTCTCTTGCGGGGTCTGCAGATTGCGCCACTTCACTTGTGCCCGCCCGGCCGGCCGCCTTTCTGTTTTATTTGCATCCTCCTCTGCTGTAATTTAATTATTCTGCTCAGTGCCCAGTGTCATATTTGTATATTTTATTCCGCAGTCGCTGTGCGCGGCGCGGCTCGCCTAATTTATATTACTCCAGGCACACGCCGGCCGCTTACTCTATGGTTTGTAGAGGGGAAAAAAATGTGAAATTTGCTCTGCATGCATTAAAGGTTTTAGGGAAATAATTCATGTCATAAGGAGCTCTTTTTCTTATTTATTTATTACACGCTGGACTCAATTGTGTGGCTCCTCAGGGAAATAACAGATACTAGAGAAGTGCTGCCTTTGTTTGCACACAAATGGACTTCTCTGACGGTCCTAAATCTACCAGGATTCATCTGCGTCCCAATAAAACTTTCCTGTTGGTCGTCGTGCTGTAACCAAAATGGCTGTCGCCCCGTCCGCCGCTCCACTTGCGGTTTATCGACTGACAATCCTTACAAGCAACTCATACATTTTCAATGCTTTTATTGTGGAATTCTCCAGAAGCTGGAGACCTCGTGAAGGCCTTGGCGCTGTTGAGCCGCCCCCAAACCCCAAAATGATATACAAGGAGGGCAGTTTTAGTATCCAAAAAAATCAATAAATAAGTAAGGATTAGGACGTAATCAAGGAATTGCAACTCGCGTGTACTTTGGCTGAGCTCTTTACTTGTCCCCAAACTGTCCCTCACACTGACGTTCACTCCATCTTGTTGACCTCTCTTTGTAAGTCGCTTTAAATTAAAGCGTCTGCTAAACAAATAAGCGGAAATGTGACTTAACACAAGTTAACACAAATGAAAGGGGAAAAAATCTTGGGCTCTTTGTCCTGAAAAGAATCGGCTGAGCAGTGCCTCTGAGTGGGCACGCTGGCACTGCCAGTCCAGCTAGGGTTTGTCCCTGCTTTCATTCCAGTTCTGCCAAGATGGACACCAGCTGCTGGAAGGATCTGCACAGAGAACCGAAGAGTGACTCACTTGATTGGCAGGGGGTCCCCAGTTTAGTCCGGGAGTCCCACTCTGACTGCTTTCAGTCCCATCAGCTCCACAGATGAATGGCTCAGTCTCAGGTATCTCCTGGCATATTTACATGTAACAAATTCAGACATTTGCATTTTTTGCCCACTGTAATTCTCCTCTTCCTGTAGAGTTTGTACCCAAATACCGTCGACTAGCGACGAGCCGTGCAGACGGCCGTGTGAAGAAGTGCACATACCTTTAGTCTCCACTAGGTGTCCTCAACTATCAGATTCACTGTTAAACTAATACACCCACTCCGTTTTATTCACAGACCCCCAAACAAGACTAGTGAGGTTTATCTCTCAAGGTGGTCCTCGCTATGGGGCCTGGGATTGGGTGGAATCAGATGTGGGCGGGGCTGGATGCCTGACTTTGACTGTTTAGTATTCACATTGACCCCAACCCTAACTTCCATTCTGGTTTCATGGTATGGCAAACACTGTTGCTGCACTGCTGTGAAGGGGGAGATGTCACTTAACTTGTATGGTGACAAATAAATTAGCAGATAATATCACTAATAGGGACAATAAGAATAAAGAAATAAAGAATATTGTTATTAGCAAATTGATGAGATAAATACACACCTAACCTCGTACCTTTCTTACGTGTTAACACTCAGCTATCCCACAGCGGGGCAAGGTTTACTGAATAATGACATCCGGCCCCGCCCACATCAGTCCCCACCCCAACCTGCGTCCAGCAGTGAGTGGTACTTGTACCTCCCTGAGCTGGCTGGATTAGGCCACACCCCTTGTCCCAGGATTTCTGCCGTGTGTTGATCAGATCTGCTTTCTCACTAGCGCCACCTGCAGCCTGAGCAGAAAGGCCCCTGATTCACACACAACACTCTGTACCACATAACCTAACATTTTCTTGTCCAGACGGTGAGGATGTCGCACCTCGTGCTAATTGCGGTCTGGGACCCCGAATGGAGTGAAGCAGGCGCATCAAGCACATAGCTGGCTGAGTAACCGGCCCCCCGCCTCGGACTTCTAGTGCCCAGTAGTAAGGAACTGAATTAGCGGACAGCATTTTGGATAAACGTTCACTTCTTTCTCAACGTCTTTAATTATTTTTAAGTTATGGATGTTTATTCCTCCCCCTCTGACTTGGATAAGCAGGGTCAAAAAATTTCACGGATGAATCCTTGGTTGTTTGAGTGCAGCCGAGGACTAATAGCTTTAGGAAGGCCGATTGCGGCTCATCTTTAGCTTGTGGGGTTTTAACTCAAAGAACGGCAGGGAAAGGCAAAGCCGCGCCTCGCAATTTGTAACGCGGACTTTCATTAACTGATAGCTTCAGTGGATATAATTAACTTCTCTTGATAATCTCGAGCGCCCGTTTACAGAGCAGGATATCAAAAGCGCAGGCAGCACTCAGTCGGCCGACAGCGTGCCCCTCTGGGCGGGCCCTGGCTCTGTAGGCCCCCTATACACGAGATACACTAGAATGGAAACACAAGCGTGAGAGCAATTAAAAGCAAATGGAGCCAAATAGATTCATCAGTGAGACATTCGGGGTCCACTGAGGGGGCATTCAAATGGGCCTGGCGCTTTGATTTTGCCTAATGAGATGTGCCCCCCACTTCCATTTTGGATTGCAGTGCCTCATTGCAATCTAAACGAGGGCCATCAAAATTCAACAGGGACGAGAATTCATTTCTCTGCTTTTACAGTTCACTGCAGCCCCGGTGCATACAAAGCCATTAAAATAAAAGAACGCAAAACCACAGAAGACGACGAATGGAATCCAAAAATGGCGTTGGAGGGACTCGTTCAACCGCACGACAGCTCGCCGCTTTCCGATACGATTTATTTACATCCCAAAGTGAAAGAACAAACTCAAAACCCCCAAAACCATCCATCCATCCACTTTCCAACCTAAAACCCACACCATTTTTAAGGTGGGTCTCAAACTGCGGATAAGGCACGTCGTCAGCTCTCTTGATTTATGCCAGGCTTGTCTCGGATGAACGCTGTGACTAATCTTCACTGGGCTGCCCTTTCACACGAGGGTCTCCGTGCAGCCCCCTGTGTGTGCACCACGCTGTTTTGCATCCCATTTATATTCCGACTCCTTGGTGTCCCCTTTGGCCTCGCGAAGCTGAAGAAACCGAAATGGATTTGAGCGAATCCCACTGAGGTCGGGCATGATGATGTCGCCTGGCGGGCACGCGGCCACAAGTATGAGGTCAGATCTGTAAGAGAGAATAAATGGCCCCAGCAGGCTTCAGGCCACTTAGGCTGGACGCCTCAGCGCCTTTCCCAATGGCCAGCTTCTTCACTACTCTTCAGCAGCGCATTATTCTGGGGATTTGACTGCAGCCACCACATCTTTATTTTATTTTTTTTTACAATGCTCTTCCCGTTATTACACGGCTCAATGCTCCGAATCTTAAAACAAAAATCCACCAACGAGCAAACACAACAAAAGAAGCCAAAAGGCTGAGTGGCCAGCGCTGCAGTCTCACAGCTACAAGGACGCGGGTTCAAATCCCTGGGGTCTGCACATTCTCCCCGTGTTCAGTGGCCATTTAATCCCAGAAGCTCAGCTTCATCCCAAAGATGTGCTGGTCAACAGGAGACTCTAAACTGGGATTGATGGGCACAGCTGGACCAGCATCACCTTAGGCAGCTGTGGCCTGAAGGGAACTTTGAGAAAGTCCAGCAAGATGTGGGCCCCCGAGAAAAACCCACTTGGTATCCACACTCGTCTATTTGAAATAATAAACAGAGGTGAAGGGCACTATATAACAGACAGGAAAAGGACAATGAGAGAGAGATATACAGAGATGACAAGCACCATGTAAGAGGTAGATATGAAGGGCGCCATACAGTATAATAGACTAGAGTTATAAGAGGCACTATATAACATTAATATGGAAAAGGCACTACATAACAGACAGATATGAAAGGCACTATATAACAAAGGTAACTAGGAAGACAGAAAATGGTCAGCTGTTTGAGGGAGAAAGCACCTTTTTGATAGCTGCTTGATAGCCTTAAGACTTAAATATATTTAACAGCAATTTAGAAATGGTGTTGTATGCTTCTTCTGGTTCTCTTTATCGAAAATTACTTTTTGTCTAAAGATCTAAAGCCATTCACTGTGACAGATATACCAAAATCGAGGATACCTGGGCAGGGGGCAAATACTTTTTCACAGCTCTGTGTGTCCAAACGAGTCTCGTCACTAGTGCTGTGCTGTTAGTGAAGGCTCGTTCCCTGTTCTGCCCCTTGTACGTACTTCTCTTAAGATGCCCTGCTTGCTCAATTACTTCTTTAGGCCAGAGCTTTTCATGGCTCCCCTCTCTCTTGGTGAAGTCTTAGTGATTTTTATTTTCATTTTTCCCTTCGGCCTCAGCGTTATTTCCGTTTGCGCAGTCCGTCAAGCCTGTTTCTCAAGTTTTGGTCCAGGCTGTTCTCGATTCGAGTCCTTACTGGAGCCTTGAAGTCTAGTTTGGTGGCCCTGCTGCCATTGTAACACTACTGTCCATGGTGACAGTGCCAGGGTAACGATGATGTAACATGGGTAGGATGGTCGAAGACATCAGGTGTTGAATAGTGAACGCGTACCTCAACGTTTTGGTTACTCCTTTGGTTTGGGATTCCCTGGGGTCTGCAGACTGGTCCTCGTCCACCTGTTGCTGGTTGCTCATGGACAGCATTGACCCGCCTTTAGGTTTGCCATTTGGTTCACCATTTTCACCCCTTCTTGCCCCTGTTGTTGTTTTTGAATTTTTGCCTAATAAATCTTTCAATATCAGAGAACGTTGTTTTCTTTATTGAAGCCTGGGGTTTTTCAGAGTTCCCTTCTCCATTGGCCTGCGTCTCATGTCTGGGACCAGGCGGATTCTTCATGCATTGAGCTCCAGTTCTGAAGGCCTCTCCTCAATTAAAGTTTCAGCAGCAAGACGCAATCACAACTCTATTTCCCATGGTGGCCATGCCAACATATAGGTGAAGACCACCCAAATATCAGGTGATGGACAGCCATGGTGTACCTCGACAAACTGGTTACTGATTTATTGTATTGCGTGGTATACCAGTACTAAAAAAAAAAGTGTAGAACTTCCCAATTTATAAAACGGTACTACACTGTACTGTACACCAGCACTGTGTGAAATGTGATACCACCAGGGCTTGATGTGCCCCTACGCCCAATGCTCGCTGAAGCATTCATTGTATTTTAGTGGGCTCAAAACTCCACAGGGGCACACAGCTAACATTGCGTACATCAGTGTGCTTGAAACACCAAATGGGACCCCCATATCAGCACAGCCACAGCTCTGAGGGGACCTGTGAGGGTCTCCCTATTGGCCTGTAAGCAGGTTTTAGGCAGACCGTGGCAGATCTGGGGACCAGTGTGGCCATCGGGTTGCCTCTGAGCCCAGCCTGGCAGCTGTGTGTGTGTGTATGTGCGGCAGAAGGAGGTGCGAATTAAGGGCCGTTACCCGTTATGTGCTTTGGTATTGGTTTGGTACTGAGGTGCCATAGCTGGTATTGGTGCCAAAGTCAAAATCTGACTCAGTAATGACTCATTCCAGATAAAACTGCCCTGGGGTGTGCAGACTGACTCTTGTTGAAGCTAATGGTCAGTTGAAGGTCCCAGCCCACCACTCCACAGCCGTCTTCAACACTCCTGACCATTGGCCCTCTAGTCCGTCACTTTCTGTGAGGACAAGCCGATCCTGCCGACCACGCTATTTCTGAATTCTCTTTCACATTACTTTCCTGATGTATTGTTTGCTGCTTGACAAACCTACTGATTGTGAGACGCAGCTCTCATCTTCTCCGCGTAAAACCAAATTTGTGGTGAGTGACAAGCAATTCATTACGATGTATTTTTCATCTTTCCCTCGCCAGACGGGCTGCTCCTCGCTCAAGTGTGCCGAGCCTCCCCGCCCGGCTCATGTATTTATTTTGTTCACTTTGTGACACGGCCGAGGCTGGTGTTGGGCTGGCCTAGCCGGCCTCCAGCTCCATTAATTTGACATTTCTCTGATCAATCACGCTGTCTCATTACAAGCTCCTGCCTGCCTTGTCATAGCGCCGAGGAGCGTCGGCGAAGGTCACCTTCAGAAAGTCGGAGTCTTAATTGCAGCAGACTGGCGGCTAAGCCCAAGGGTTATCCACACTTCTCCCCGGTGTCTCTTTTGCAGTTTTCGGGTGGATCCGTAACGAGGACTTCATGAGCTGTGCAAGCTAATGTGATTTAATGGACTTGGGGGTGGGGGGGAGTGGTGGGCTTTCATTTCCAGAGCAATTACAACACAAAACATGCCTACCTCACAGTCGGTCTTAACGCTCACCACAAAAACTTTAACAAGTGAAAGTGCAGCCCACACCCGACGTGGGGGGGGGCAGAAGAAACCGGAAAGCCGTGCCCCCTCGGGTGTTGACCCGCCCTTCATTGATTATGCATGCGTCTCACAATGCGGGCCGTCACCTTGTTGGCCGCTATTTGCATGCCTGTCTCCGAGAAGCACGGCTACGGCGTGCCGAGACGCGGGGGCCACGGTGCATCATTACCGACTCGCTCTCGCTTTGGCCTCCTATTATCCCACAGATGCTCTATTAATAGCTTTGCTTTTCTACTGAGTGCTTTTTACACGGTCATTAAAAAACTCATTACTCGTTTATTTCCGTGTGTTCTGTTATTTGCTTTAAGTCTTTTCCAGAGCCAGAGGCCTTTGTCTTTGCGCTGCGAACGGGGTCAGGAGGAGCAGGAGACACCTGAGGAGCAGACCCCCAACCCTGTCCCGTCCAGCGAAAACGGGTGGGTGGGTCTTTAATGGCGGACGGAAAACGCAAACTTCCTTAAACAAGTGTGACATGACATATACTTTATTTATTTGTTTTCAAAAGTGCACACAAACATCACTGACATTTGCATTTAAATTAAAAAAGGAGATTGTAAAATAATTAACGGGGGGATTTCTTTAATAATATGGATTAGCCAAATCCTGTGGGACTGGAGAATTTAGGATATTTGCACAGAAGCTCTTGGGGCTGTCGTCTGGTAATGTGGATGGCGGTGGAGTGTATGAAGAGAAGACCACACTGGCACAGCAACCCCTTGACGCAGCACTCCGAACATCCTTAATAACAAAGTAATAGCCAGTGTGTTATCAAGGTGCCCCTCAAGGCATCACTCGCTATCCGAAATAATGAAGTTTCAGCCAATACGCCATTACAGCACCCCCTAGAGGCACCACACAGTATCTTACATAGTGAAATATGAACGGGTACACTCTTACAGTGCCCCTAGAAGCAGCACATTAAGTAATGGTCTCTACAATGTCAAAGTGTCCCCTTGAAGCCCCAGCTTGTCCACCGTATTGTCACCATACCATCCAGTACCCTGAACAACAAAGTGCTGGCCACTACAGTCTATGAATAGTGAAGTACCCTTGAGCACAGGAAAGGCACTATATAAATAAAACGTATTATTATCATTAACCGTACTGCCACTGCGCCCCCTAGAGGCACCAACCAGTAACCTGAGTAATGAAGCACCAGCTGCTCCAGAGGCATTGCTCACTATCCTAAATAATAATAATAATAATAATATTGGCCACTTCTGAATTTCTGCTTGTGCCAGTGTAGATGTCGTTTTTGATGCCCTTCAGAAGCCCGTGCTTTCATCCCCCCGAATGGCTCATCGGTCTCCTCGGACGCTCCTCCAGAGCCACTGGTTTGATTTTGCTGGAGTTGACGAGCACCTGATGGTGAGATGGTGTAATGGCATTGCTGCTCTTGCCCACTTACACTCTCAGGTGGCACAGGGGTTTGCACCACTGCCTGACAATCATGCGGATCGGAGTTCAGTTCCCTTTCTCTGTTTTGGGGTCCTTCTGTTGGGTTAAGTGTGTGTGTGTGTGGGGGCAGGGTGGTGGGACCCTACATTGTGTCTAAGGTGCCAGGTTGGCTCTGAAGCCCCACACTCTTATAGCCTCAAATCATCAGGGATTGAAAAGCTTAGGAAAATAAATTATGAGACATAAATCAGGGGACCAGTTCTAGTTTCAAGTGACCGACTTCAGTTGGCTACCAGTGCCCACAGGTTAAGAAGCTGAACACGGGCCTCCTCTGCCAATCTTAGCTCACCATTAATATTTTGTTATCAAAAGCCACGTGCTGTAGTCCATCGTTTAAATGAGCCACAGTTGGCAGTCATTGGCACTCATATAAGTGCTAGTCAGAAGTTCTAACCAGGTTTTCTTGGTCATCTCCCCGATTAAGGCCCTTCTTGCCCAGTGTGTCCTGCACTTAAATGGAGGTCCGCTCATAACGGGTCCTCGAGCCAGCATGGCCTTTGACAGCAGTGATGTTAGCCCCTGTATACGCGAGTGCCCGCTGAGTCTGGCACAGACAGGACGCACACACTGCGCCTCTGGGTAGCTCTCAATTCACAGCCGATCACCTCGCTGGCACCATACAGTGCCATTCAAGGGTGGAGAACAAAGTCACTCACAGATCACCTCCCTGCCTGTGCTCAACACCCCATGGAGACTGAGGCACAAGTGTCTTGTGGAACAGACGAGCAGATGGTGGTGACGATGGCAGGCAGGGCTCATGGCAGGCCTCGGGCAGCAGCCTCAACAATATAATGAGACATAAACAGCACAGTGGGCACAAGCGAGGAAGACAAAAGTCATCAATGTGACTTCCATGTCACTGGGCACAAATCTGTAGGGCATTTCCATGGTGGCCACCTTCTGACCCCATCCACTGTGAAGGATGTCTCTTCACTGTCATTTGGTTTTGTGTGTGCCACTTTGGTATGGTAACTCATTGGTTTGGGTTCTAGCTTCACGGTGTCAAGAACATGAGTTCAAATTCTTGAACACTTTGCACAGATTTTCCATTTCTTTCTCATGTATTATAGACAGATAGATATGAGAGGCACTACATAATAGACAGATAGACAGGCGTGAAAGGCACTATACTAGAGATTGATAGACACTGTCGATAGGAAACACATTATATAATAACAGCCATCATTTGCCACCCTGCTCTAATTGTGCCAGATAAACAGTACACAAACACTGGGCACGTACCCCGATCTTATAAGCCATCTTGGATAAAGACAGTAATGGACACACACCTCTCCATTGTCAAACCATCATTGGACTTCGTAGTTCAATTCAGGGTCACAGAGATCAGAGCCTGAGCAATCCTGGAATGGATGCCAGTTCACCAAAGCACACAGTTAAATTTGGCTAGTCAGGGCTTGGCACAATCTGGGCCGCCTTATGGACGTCTGGTTACGGCATTGTGGATCAGTTGGTGTCATATGCAGCCATCTTGACTAGGCAGGGAGGTTCTTATGCTGGAGTCTGGAGTATCAGGTAGTCACCAAAGCTGGAAGCCAAGGTCTTAGCAGGATGTGCCAGTGAACTTCCATCACCATCACTAAGGAAATGTTATGCCACTCGATGAGAAGGCGACGATCCACAAAGCAATAAGTGAAAAAGGGCAGGGAGGTGAAAAGACACACTTCGTTAAAATTCAGAATGTCAGAAAGTCACTAACCAAAAAATCTGAATCTACAAAGAAAGTAAAAAATCCAGATCTATCCAGAATAAATGAGTTTTCAAAATAATTAACAAACAAAATACGTCGTATTTTAATATACGTATAAAAATATACTCAGTAACAAAAATATATTTAAAGGACAACAAGCAAAGTACATAAAAAAAAAAAAAGACGTGAGCGCAGGGTGTAACTTTGGCAAGTCCATAACAGATGAAGAAAAAATAAAAATCAGAAAGCAAAATCAAATCTGCACACAGACAAACGCAAGTGGACCCTCGAGGTGTCAGTCAGCCGGCCTGACGGAGACACCGGGCGAAGAAGAATCAGAAATGCCCATTTGGAATGAGAGTCCGGAGAGACAGCCAATCGGGAAGCCTGTCACGAAAGGGGTGTGGCCAAGAGTTAAAGCGTGAACCCCCCAAACAGGATGGCGTGTGGCCGAAAACCGAGCAGTGTGAAGAGAGTAGAGAGGCCAGCGTGGAAAGTTAGCGACGGCCTCCCAACCTGCTAGTGTTGCTGAAGCAATTAGCAGAAAACATTGTCAAAACAGATATATAATTATATGCATGATTAAGCTAAGCAGCATGTTTGGAATATTGAGCGCTAATGAGGCGGAAATGAGGATGAAGAGAGAGGAGCACACGGCAGTAATGCGGCCTGACACGCGGCCTTTTGTAATCCAGACGCCACTGAATACAAGCCGTTTAATGACAGGATGGGCGCGCGAGCCAGGCCTTTGAAAACGCTTCCATACTCGGGCCGCTTTAATAGGCTCCTTATTCTTTTAAACAGGAGAGAAATGATAAATTCATTACGCAGATGTCACTGTCTATAAAGATCCAAATCTCAAGATGTTCTCGTTAAATTAACAATGAGCGCGAGCGTGTCAAGCACTGCGGCTCCTTTTGTGGCTCAGAAAGCGAACACGTCGCTCCCCGGCAAGTTCATCAGCGCCGGCCGAGTGGGGATTTTCTGCCAGCGCTCACCACTCTGGTGGGCTTTGCCAAAGTATACAAACTTTACGTTTTCACATTTTGTTGAACCCTTGATGCCAGCTGTTACTACTGTAAAAAAAAAAAAAAAAAAAAAAAGGCAAAGTAATTTAAAGGAGTCCTGTGGCTTCTCGACACACTTCTTAAATCAGCCCACAAACAAACTGCCAGCTGTCTTACCCCCCAGAAGGCACACTTTCACCTTCCCTCTAGTCAGCTTGCACTCCTGTTTCAAAAGACGTAGTTTGGATAAACAGGTAGTGCGGCCGCAGACTGCCTTCCACTTCCAGCCTTCTTCCTCTCAGAGAATGTAAAGTGTGCCCACTCTGGTCATCTGTCCCCCTCCCTGTCACAGATGGCCACCGCGCTAAACAAAAGTTCTTATCGGATCTTCAAAGTCGGAAATGTCTCAAAGCAACAACGGGCTTATCCAGCTTCGATGCGTTTTAAAATGAGATATTCTCAGACGTCACCTCCACGCCTGTTTAAACATTAAGACTCGACTCTCCATGCAAAATATTACTCTCGGTTATAACGATCCTTTTTGTGTTCATAAAAATGACTTCTGAATGCTTTGAATTGGCTTCAGTTTTCTTACCACCTGCTGCCTCCTGACTCGCTGGTACAAGAAGTCCGGATTTTTGATTATGAAAGACGTCGAGCATTCAGTTTGATCCTCTAGACTAGAAAACCCTCCTTTAAGACCAAACTGTGGCTAATTTTGTGCAGGAAATGACACCCTTATGATATAATAGGCGCCTTCAGCAAGTATGACCAGAAGAACTTGAAGTTGGGGGGTCAACTGACCCCAGAGGTTCAAACCCTAACAGGATACGAGGGCTGACAAAACTTTGAAAGAAAACCGGCGAACTGTCAATGCAGACATGAGGCGTGTGGTTTTATACCATTTGGAGGTCGCTGATCATGAATATGCGCGTTGTTTTGGCATTTGATTCTTTACGGGTGGTCCTAAGAGTGACACCCAAAGGGTTAAAAATGCCAAATCTCAAACCTAAGGGTGTGGGGTATCATTTAAGACGATTTCAAGGTCAGTGATTATGAATGTGCCAGATGTGTGCGTCAGACTTATAAAGGGTGGCCCACTAAACAAAGAATGATTACATAACGATAGAGAGGGAAGGCACTATATAATAGATAAACGCAATGGCAGACGAAGATCTGGCTCATCTGGCCCGCTTGGTGTTCAGACGTCTTCTTGGAGCGTTGAGGCCTCGTTTTTGAAGTCCCATGAAGCCCTGCAGCGATGTGTGGTGCTGACCAAGTGGACTGAAGCTCATTGGACTGCTTTCTCCTTAGAAGAAGAGCTCACTTTAGTCAGACTAGCGAGAGACTGTGACTGTGCCAAGCTCACCTCCTTTAATAACCTGGCACTGCAGCTGCCCACACTGACGTCATCTCCAGCACTGGTGTTTTCATTCGTCGCTCTCCTTGGGTATTTCATTATTTTTTGTTTACTGTTCTTCCATCTTTTTTACTTTTATTTACTGCCTGCTGAAAGTTGAGCCCAAGGGGCCCGGGGCCTCCTGACGTGTTAAAAGCCAGTGCTGAGGCAGCAGCCATCTTCTCCCCTTTTCACTCGTCCCCTTGAAGGATTTGTTTGGGCCTTTCTGTTTGGATTCTCTGGCTTTGGGATTTTTTGGGAGGATCTCTTTCTAAATTTTTGTTGCCCACCCTCACGTCTATCAAGACCCTCAGAGTACTTTCATGGGGTTCAGTACCAACGCAGCTCCTTCCTGCCTTTCTCTTCTCTGTAGTTTTCCTGCTCTCTCTCTCTCTTTTTTTTTTTTACACAGATAGACGCTAACACTTTTCAGACTAAACATCACCATTTAGGCCCCTCGTCACCTTTTAGAATAAACACAACACAAAACAAGCAAGACAAGTATGGCCTCAGACGCTCTGAACTATTATTCATTTATTTTGATTTCTCACTTGTGACGAGGGTCCCTCTGCTCATTTCCGTCAAACTGCTTACCATTCAAATGCAAATGGCGCTGTAATTGGTTCAACTCATGCAGTACGGCCGACCTCGGCGAGTGCTGTAGGCTTCGCAGGATGAATGCGGTGACCGTCCCACGACTCTGATGGCCTCCCAGGCTCCTTCCATTGCCCTTTAATGACCCTCCAGCCCATCACAGGGCAGACTATAATCCTCCATAATTGGAGTCTGAGAAGAAAGTCCTGGGCCAAGATGGAGTAGCAGGGTGTTGTACCGTGTTAGCCATTACGAATTCAATGAGGAGTCGAGCAAAACGACCCCTTTTACTGGTTAACTGAACCGATTTCAATATTCAAGCCTTTGAGGCAACTCAGGACCCAAGTCGTCAAGTCGGGAGTCAAGTCGTTTAGCTTGACTTCTCACTGGTCCAAGATGGAAATTCACCACTGAAAGAACATTAGAAAATACAGCACTGGGATTCAAACTGGGGGTCCCAAAATAACTCCATCAAGGGGACAACACTGCCCTCAAGTAGCTGCTAACAGTCATGTTAATAGGAATTAGGAACAGGAAAAAAAACACAACCAGACGTGTGGCACAGCGGGTAAAGAGCTGGACTCAAAAAACACGAGGCTGTGGGTTCAGCTCAGCTACTGGTGCTCCATGTGTAGAAAATGGCGTGAAGAGGTTTGTGGACGAGCTACGTGTCTTTATACACCGCTGACACAAAGACAGTCTCTGCGCTTTCACATCTTACCTCATTAGCTTTACGCTATTAGAGGCTGGCACACCAGTGTGCCGATTAGCCTTCTGGCCTGGCAGCTCCAGAGTCCTGGGTTCAAATTGAGTGCCTGCTGATTTGTTGCCTATGGCAGTTGCTTCTTGTATTGCACCTTTACCCTGGTAGAACAAACACAAATTGCCATGATGGTGTCGCTTCACACAGAAGCCATGAAACACATTGTATTTTATCAAAATGCACGGGTAGGTGATGTGAACGGAGCGGAGAGACGTGCTGCGGGTTAGCGACGTTACACAGCCGAGAGAGTAAAGGAGGCAAACGTTCAGCACTGAAGAAGACATGCCAACCATTCTGTGTCTCGAAAAGATTAATATGCTGTACAGTATACTGTATACAGTATATATATATATAGATAAAATGATAATTACTGTTTAATCCATCAAAAGATTATTAATTACGTAATACAATAACAATAAGCCTTTTATTAAAAAAAGCAGATTCCATTTTGTTGTCTGGCAGCTTCGCCTTGTTTTTTACCATAACGTGTGCTGCTGATTATTACCTACTACTTGGCCTGCGTTGACTCCGAGCCTGTGAGATTTGATTGCTTGCATTTCTTTTGCTTTTCCAATCAGAGCACAGGCAGGTGAAGTGATCTGCTCCTAGCTACATGGTGTCAGAAGTGGGATTTGAACCCACAACCTCAGTGTTTGGGGTCCACAGCCTTAACCACTCCATCACGCTGCCTGCTGCTGTTGATTCAGGCCCAGTACTATGTTTAAAGTGAAATGTGACAATATTATAATTAATATGAACGAAATCATTCACTTTGTATAATTTAATTAGCCCCCTAATTATTACTGAAGGAACTGCACGCTGCACTTTCAACAGTTTTACACTCTGATGAAAAACAGATATTAATATTAGACAGGAAAAGCATAAATACTTGATAATGTTAAGATCTCAGTGATTACAGTTAAACAATTATAAACCACCTGCCTCTCACAAATTGGAGCCCTTCTGATGGCCCTGTGCCCAATGTTGCCACAGCAGGCTCCACGCCACCACTGACCCAGACCTGGACTAAGCAGGTTCAACAGTGGACAGATGGTGCAGAAGCCAAACTTCCAACACAAAGCCTCCAGGAGGAAATGAGAGCCACGCGGGCAGCGGTAGACGTCCTGTGGATGCCAGTGTGCGAATGCTGAGGGCAAGCAGTGTGGCCAGTATGTGCTGGAGTGCCATGGCCGCTAAAAGGCAGAAAGGAAGTAAAGGATTATAGGATCCTTACTGTCACGTGTACAGAGTCCCTTGAAATGCTTAGGGACGAGTCCTGGCCAACATGCCACACGTCACCGCTCTCCAGTGCTGTGATCAGTGATGCCATAGATATGAGAGGTGCCATATACTAGATAAAGAGATGGCACAGTGGTAGCTCTGCTGCCTCACCACAAGGAGACAAGGGTTCAAGTCTCAGGAGTTCCCTGCTTTGTGTTTGCATGTTCTCTGCGTGGGTTTCCTCCCACAGTCCAAACACACACAGGTTAGGTAAACCGGCGATGCTAATTTGGCCCTTGACTTATGTGTGTGTGTATTCTGTTTGTGATGGGCTGGCACCCCGCTCAGGGTAGCCTTGTGCCCAGTGCTTGCCTATTCTGTGCAAGTGGGTCCGGATTCTTACTTGCAAGTGCTGATCATCATGCAGCACATCACCATTCTAGCGCCATCTTTGGTGACCTTAAAACCTCTGTTCATCTTACCTTGAAATGATGGCATCCCCGATTATATTGCCCTCTAGTGTCTGGACTCTGTCACTGATGGTATCCATGATTATATCGCCCTCTAGTGTCTGGACTCTATTCAATCAATCAATCAACATTTATTTCTATAGCACATATTCATACAAACAAATGTAGCTCAAAGTGCTTTACAAAATGAATAGAAAAATAGAAGACACAATAAAAAATAAACATAAGTCAACATTAATTAACATAGAATAAGTAAGGTCCGATGGCCAGGGTGGACAGAAAAAACAAAAAAAAACTCCAAAGGCTGGAGAAAAAAAATCTGTAGGGGTTCCAGACCACGAGACCACCTGACCAGTCCCCTCTGGGCAATCTACCTAACATTAGTCAAACAGTCCTCTTTGTATTTATTTATTTATTTATTTATTTGTATTTATTGTTGATGGCATCCCCAATTATATCGCCCTCTAGTGTCTGGACTCTGTCACTGATGGTATCCATGATTATATCGCCCTCTAGTGTCTGGACTCTGTTCCAGGTTTACAGGGTCATTGCTTTCCCATTACAGTAATCCCTCACTATATCGCGCTTTGACTTTCGCGGTTTCGCTCTATCGCGGATTTTATATGAAAGCATAACTAAATATATAACGCAGATTTTTCGCTGCTTGGGCTCTGCAGACAATGTGTCTTTTTACTTCCTGTACATGCTTCCTCAGTTGGTTTGCCCAGTTGATTTCATACAAGGGATGCTATTGGCGGATGACTGAGAAGCTAACCAATCAGAGCACGCAGTTAAGTTCCTGCCTGCTGAATGCAGTGTTAACCAGGAAGTCTCGTCTCGCTCATTCAGCATCAACGTGTTTCGCTGTGTAAAGAGTTGTGCTCTTTTGTGTTTATCTTTGTGTTTAGTCAAGCCCTTCATTAAGGCTCCAAAACGATCTGCTCCTGCTTCAGGGGCCGTGCCCAAGCGCAAACGGAAGATGTTAATGATTGCCAAAAAGGTAAACGTTTTGGATTTGTTGAAGGCTACGATTCTTTTTATTTAAAAAGTAGGAAAGGAATATAAGATCTACAGCCACAGTGTCCTTTTAACCAGGGTGCAAAACGAGTTGTAAGTGGATGTAATAAGGCAGTAGTCTGGATGGAATCTGCTTTAGGGATTTGGATTGAAGAAGAACAACGGCAGTGCTACACAATCGCCTGAAGTGGCTCCTTTAAGGGCTGTAACGCTCTCCTTTGTTGTGCAGTAAAATAAAACTCATTGTTATCGGACAAGTCATCGTGTCATTGTTGGTGAGTAACCATAATTCATTTTCTACTTACAGTACTTAGTACACGTACGTACGTTTAGTGTCACTGTACACACATTTACTGTATACTATTTTTGTTGTATTGTACGTATTTATTGCTGGTGGCCTGTCTATCGTAATGGCTGTAACGTGTGATATCGGAGACACTCAATATCTTTAAAATAATATTTAGGTTTTACTGTATATAAACAGTGTGTTTATATACATAATTTCAGTGAATCTTACCTAATATCTAAGAGAATACAACGGGATTATGCTGTATAACTCTGCGGGGAATATTTATAAACAGTGTGGGGGAGTTTATAAGGGCTTAAAATATATAAAAATAACCATAGAAACATATGGTTTCTACTTCGCGGATTTTCACCTATCGCGGGGGGGTCTGGAACGCAACCCCCGCGGTCGAGGAGGGATTACTGTACTGTCCCATGTCCA
The DNA here is from genome assembly GCF_016835505.1 of Polypterus senegalus. NCBI lineage: Eukaryota > Metazoa > Chordata > Cladistia > Polypteriformes > Polypteridae > Polypterus > Polypterus senegalus. Next base: position 3,919,174 of record NC_053165.1, on the reverse strand, counting down.
GAGTTCAGTGAAGTTCTTACTGTCATGTGCTCGTCAACATGCAACATGTTGGCTCCATAATCAAGGAGCAGAACCTCCTGGCCATGAAACTCCCGGAAATCTTGACTTTTGGTTCGATCAAGGGTTACCTTGTCGAAGGCAAAGCCCACATGACCCAGGTGAAGCAGACCACCTCTAGGTGTTTTTTTGCTTGTATTTTTCTGGGGTACTCCCATTTGTGCAGTACCTCATGGTGGGTGCACCAGCACCTGATGATTTTCAGAAGTTTATCTCCTAGAGTCTGGACCATGAGCATTAATTGGGGGTCTTTATCTTTGGTTTGATCCTTGCCCCCTCTGATCATCTCATCTACTGGTCTCCCATACTGCTTGTTCCAGGATGTGCAGGGACCTCAGATGATCTGCCATGTGCCTAAAGTCGCTTCAGCACTGCACAGACTGGCAGGAGGTGAGGTCTACGGGGCACAGAGTAGCCCAGAGTGGGGCCGAGACAAAGGCAGCCCGACCTGGCAGAGTGAAGGGGTGTCCGAGATGGATGCACGGTCTTTGTAACCCCTAAGACCCCCAGGTTTACGACTGGCAGGCTGCAAATAAAGCAAATTCCAGGACTGAGACGGGGCAGTCGCCCCAAGGCCTGACAGAAGGCAGATGGATTGCACCTGCGCGCCTGCCATCTCGGGGCCCCTGCCTCCTAATGACATCTGGAATGGTCCCCTGCCTCTTCACAGACACGTGCCTTGAAATTGAACCGGGTGTCTTATTTCGCTTGCTTACAAATCCATTCAGATTTTCATTTATATTCATCTCCGTGTTCAGTCGCAGTTCACTGGGCGAGCAAGCTGTGGGATGGAAAATGTCATTTGCTGCAGTTTAGGGCCTTCAGAGATTGGAGGCAGAATCATTTGGATGGCGGTGTCATTACACATCATAACATATACATTGACACAATATGTAATCGAGCGTCTGCATCTACGCCGCCCTCATCGCTCACACTTAGGCCTGGCATTAGTCACAGCGGGACAGGCATGCCAAGCCCTGCGCAGCGAGACCTCCAGTGTCACGGCACATGTGGACTGACTGACCTCACAAATGGAGGGCGTGAAGGAGAGCAGAAGTCGATGAGCAGGGGGCACTATGTACCGACAGCAAGTGTAAGTCAGGGGCACACCACGCAGCACAGGGCACAAGGCAGGACATGCAAGGTGCCAGGGCCACACACTCACACCCTCAAGTCACCCCTTAGCATGACAGTCATGTCCTTAGTTGGCATGACAGAGGAAAATCCACCCAGAGAACATACAGTGAAAGGATGCTACCCGGACAAGGTGACACTGCCAAGTGGGCATTAATTTGGATCAAAATGGCCTCTCCTCAGCTCCATACATGACATGTTAGAAGACTGGGGACAGCATAAATAATTGTGCACAAACTGTCCACACCGGCTCACGGTGCCCAATTCTGTTTGTTCCTCACCCAGGCTGATGATTGGCACGGCACTCAGCTCTGCCACCCAATGCCTGGATTCAGACTTCACCCCGGGCTTTACATGTGTCTCCATGGATCTCTGTCTGGTCTTCTGACTCTTCTCCCACAACCTTAGTGGGATGCAGGTTAGGTTATCTGCGGATCATGAATTGGCCCGTCAGGGTTTGTGATTGAGCCCTGTGAAGGATTGCCCCCTCCCATGCTGGGCAGCTTCATGCCTTACTGGAACAGACCTACAATAGAGAAAGGGGCTTCAGAAAATGGAAGGAAGGGTACATCTAAAAATATGTAATGATTTACCATCCATGAAAGTGTACATCCTGACCACACTGTCCTCATGTGGCTCCCCATGCATGACATCGGTGGCATGCTGGCACCGTGATTACCAGATCCAAAGGCCTGAATTCAATCCTCATTGACCGTTGTGCAGCTTGCTTGTTCTCCCTGTGTGCCAGTCTACCCAGATGGCACACTCTGTGATTTGATCTCCTTGTAAACGCATACACTGACCACACTGTCCACATGGGGCTCGGCATGCCTGAATATTTTTAGTTGTTTGTTGGTGGCTCTGCAGTTGGCATTGCTGCCTCATAGATGCAGTGCCCTGTGTGCCTGTGTGTGTGTTTATGTGCCCTCATGGATGGCACACTCTCGATTCGACTCCTTCCAAATCTACACTATTTACTGAGTGTACTGTCCACCTCTGGCTCTCATACTTCCTACCATGGGTTGCTTGGTGGCACAGTGGGTAGTGCTGCTGCATCATGGCTTCAAGTTGACCAAGTGCAGAGTTGCCACAGATGTGTATGGCTTTTCTAAGGGGGTGTTGGCTGGCCCCCTTACCTAATAAGGAGTTCTCTGACTGGCAGCAGAGCCCCTGAAGGTGGGACTTTCCGTTACTGGATCCTTTTTTGATCCTAAGATGGGTTGCTGGGTGGCAATAGTGGTGCCATGTTTATTGCTACAGCATCATGGATCCTGTGTCCGAGGTTGACGAGTTAAATGTGTGTGTTTTCTGGCCCGCATATGGAGGTTTGGGGGCGACCTGTACATGTCTCTTACCTAACAAGAAGGCTTTGATTGGCAGCGGCACCTCTGAGGGAAGGACTTCAGGTTTGTCATTTGCAAGGTAGTGCTCCGTGTCAGGATCCTATTCTGCTGGGTGGCATGGTGGCCATGTGCAGTTTGCTGTGCCCCCATTTTCCATGACAGCCGCCCAGACTGACACACTCATACAGTTTCACCAGCAGATTTACCCGTCTGCCCGCTCGTTAGTCCACCTTGGGGTCACCGGGAGGAGGACGTGGCACCCGCTCAAGTGCACACACACACTTGGAGGATGTGGGACTAGAAGCCACCTGGCCACAGGGAGAACATGCAGAATCCACAGAGAAGGGCACCAGGCTGGAATTTGAACCCGGCGCTCCCAGGCCTGCCCGGACTGGGTGTTTTTCGCTCGGACACTCAATTCCTTGGAGATGCTCCATTTTAACGGACACGGAATCTGTGGCGGGGTGCCGGCGCTGTCGCTCACCTGACAAATTAATTAGCGTCAGTTACTCGCGATTCTGTTTCATGTGAGCGGCTGGCGGAGCCGCAACTCTGTCAGGACTTGACTAATAAAGTTCTCCTCCTAATTCAGGCCCGTCACTCAGCCCCTCGTACGGTAATTTCATTTTCTTTCTTAATTAGCTTCTGCTTTGATTCCTTTGTACTTCTCACGTCTGAATAGAAACGCAGCTCCATCTTAGCAGATAGAAAAGAACAAATGCACATAAAAAGTCTCGCTGCTGCTTTCTCTCTGTTTCTGGCGCCTCTACTCAGCTCAGGCTCGCCCCTCGGTGGGCACCGCCGCTCGGCTGGCTGTGCGGTCAGACGAAGACGCTTTGTTTCATCTCGTGTGAGAAGACGGCCATCATTAGCACTCCCGCACACTCCTCAAATCATCAGCGGCTCAGCGGTCACTCTGGAACGCTGCAGAAAATACAAACACACGGGCGTGTGGCAAGGACCTCCATTACCAGTCATTATGGGTCAATTTGGCCATAATCAGCCACTCGCCCTGAGGCCATTTACCGCTGCCTGTCCCTGGTAATGGGCCTGGATGTCAACTGAGCTGATGACCAATCGGTGTGAGCGGCACCTGCATGAAGGAGCGCAAACTGGGGAGACGTCGGGACCTGCTGGGTGGGCGGCCGCTCTGGGCGCTGTCTGTCTCGGCCAGCTGCTGGCTGTCTGCACGGCACTCGCCGAAAACAAACAAACAGATGTGCCAGTCTGGGGCTGCACTGCTCTTTTACATTCAGCTGCCAGGTAGTTTGATGCCAATGTCTCCTGGCATTCACTGCCATGGTGTCTAACCGTAAAGCTGATATCACCATTAAAATTTCATGGCTGCTGGCTGGCCCCCCTTTGGGTTTGGGATGGCATCAGGCCAGCTGAGCTCTGGAAAGGCACTATACTCAGTTACCGTCACTGGTTCACTCACCCGTTGGTGTGGTGTGCAGACCAAGAACTACAGCGAGGGGCTTTACAGACCCCTGGAAGTCTGAGGGACCCCAAGTGGTCACTTTACCTTCCACATGTAATGGGCGCTAGATTAAAAAAAAAACCTCCTGCAGCTTCTATTATATGGCGCCTTCCTCCCTCATCTCAAAGACACGCAGATGAGCTTGACTAGCAACCCTAAACTGGACCTGTGAGCGTCTCCATTGGTGGACAACCACCAGTCTGGGGGTCCCTGCAGGCCCTGCTAGTGGGATGGGCTGTCAACTGGAATAACTGGCAGGAGAGGACCAGAAGTCTAGTGAGCGCACACGGTATGCCTGACAGAAAGTGCTGTCCTACTGCACTGTGCGTGTGTGCTGTGTATATACTGTATACAGGTATATAAATACATAAGCAGAGCTGATGATAAGTTGGCATGAGTGGCACCAAACACAATTCTGTATCTATCCTGGAGATAGGAAGGCATATTGTTCTAGATATCGTACACACAATATACCTCCCTACTGTATCTGCCTATCATGTTGTTATATGCGTAGCGTCGTACTGTACATATTACATTCTGCCTTTCACATACATATATCAGACTAATTATATAGTGCCTTTTACATAGCTCACCGTTGGTACAGTTATGATGTCAAGTCTAGTGCCTTTCATCTGTCTGTCTATTCAGAGCCCCTTTCTTGTCCCTCTACTTCTTATTGTTGGACTCCATTACAAACTGTGCTGTATTTCTATGTTCTCCCCCCTACTGTACATCTGCCTCTCTGCTACACAGCCCCTTTGCCATCTATTAAATGGTGCCAGTGTATCGGTCAACTTACCTACCTACCTACCGTATGGAGTCGTATCTCCCAATCTGTTCAATGTAAAGTGCCTCTCTTATCTCTTTATCTGCTGGCTATATAGTGCCTTTCCCATCTATTTATTATATACTATAGTGCCTTTTCTGTTACCTGTCCATCTGCTTTATAAAGATTTTGATCCCAGGTCCCTGAGGCTGCACGGCATCAGTGCTGACCAACAGGCTACTGTGCCACGGTATAGAATCTAATATTCAGTGACTCCATACACACAAACACAAAAACTCAAACTCACTTCATCTAAGTCGGGGTCCCTAAGGATGGAGCCCCTCACAGCAGCACTGACTACAAAGGACACAATGCCCCTGAACGGGATGCCAGTCCATCTCATGGCACACACGTGGTGCCAGTGTAGAGTGTCATATCCACACAGACACACATAGAACATACAAATGACACCCGGAAAATGGCCGAGCGCTGGACTCGAAGGCAGGGCGCCATCCTGATGTCTACACCCCAACACAGAATAGCCTGACATTGTCAAATCTGCGTAATTCAATTCACAATATAATAAAGCGTAACAGAATACAGAAGGCGTAGTGCCCCCCGCCTCATAGATCTCCAGTCCTGGGTCTCAGCTCCACTCGATGGACTTGGCACCTTCTCTGGTTTTGCCAGTTTGGCTGGTTATCCCAAACTTGCCCAGTGCTGGACTCGGTCCAGGGTTGGCGGTTGCCTGAGGCCCGCTGCTGCTGGCATAGGCTCAGACCCCCTGCTCCCTTGAATTAAATTGAATGCTACAAGATGTTTTCATATAAAACAAAATCGAACGCAATTTTGACACCCCAGTGACACTCGGGTGGAGGCAGCAGACAAAGACTGATGATGGCAGGCTGCATGAGATGCAAAACTGAAAGAGGAGAATAAGAAACAAGTTTGAAAACTTTAGTGAAGGGAACCTGCCACAGGGCAGAGAACCTGGAAGGCGTATTGATCAGATATGAATAAATGTAAGATCTGCGGGGAGGACGTGATTGGAAAGTTTTAATGAAACGTGAGCATTTTGTGAAATCTGCTGCACCGAGGAGTGAACCACAGACCCCGTTTCTGACCGCACATTACTGGTACAGGATCTCGGGAAGTTGCAGCCTCTCCTGCCAGTAATGGAGGAGCCAGTCTCCCTTCCCAGAATGGGCCACTTCAAAGCTGCCAACCATCCTGATGGCCTGGGAGAAATGAAACAAGAACAAGGAGGGACCTGCACATGATGGACGCCACTGTGGGAGTCAAGGTGGCTACTGGAGGGCACATCTTAAAGTTGCTTGGTCCAGGTAAGGGGCACTGGAGCACACAGAGCTGAAATGCCAATCCACTACCAGGCTCACTCCACGTAGCCTAACACGCGTGTCACTGTGCTCTTCAAGGGACACATTTTAATGACGGGGCATCTCTCTGAGCACATAGCTCAGTAAATCAAAAGATGGAGAAAGCAACGACATTTAGAAGAGTGACGGAGACCAGTCGACCAGGGAAGAGCGCCCTGCAGGCTTGAACTGGAGTCCTGGCCTCGGCCGAGCCTCCTTTAGTCTCACTGGGTTCAAACTCAGCCATGAAGAAGCCTAAAGGAGACCTAATAAAGCGAGGCCCACGTCACCATCACCTCCTCCTTGAAGCTGGATGCCCACACTGGTCCCTAGAGCCACTCTGCTGCCCTTTGTTTCTGTTTAAATGGCCGACACAGGAGGATGGACCTCGCTACAGAAGAACGTAAGAAGTTTAATGAATGACAGGACGCCATTCCATCTGTTATGCTCTTTGACAATCTAATAACTCGGCTCCTTTTTAAAAAGTAGGAAGGTTCCCACTTAAGCGCCATGACTTGTTAGTTTACTCCCGATTTGCACAAATCTTTTCCTTCCTTGATTCATATTCCACATTGGGACAGTTTTTAAGACAGCAGGCCATTCTGTCCAGCATGCTCACCAATCCTGGTCAGCTCACTTCTACATCTGAAAGTCTCAAACTACTTGGCCACGTATCCCACGTGCCTGTGGTTCTGTGTGAACTCAGCCTTTAACAAGCACCCACCATTCATCTGAAAGGAATCCCTGGAATCCACTGGCCCAGTTCCCTTCAGAATTTTAAACACTGCAGTCCTGTCACCCCTTCATCTGTTAGAAATGTGAAGGATTTGTACACTGAATGCACTCGGTAACCTCCTCCAGGCGAAGTGTGAGGTGGTCCTGGCGGCTTCGTCGATTTCAGCCTACTTAATCTAAGCGGCACTTCTCCTTCTGCAATTTTCAAATCACACAGATCCTCCTTGGCAGTCCCTGTTACTATTGCGAGGTTATCGACTTCTTCATGTGTGAAACTTGAGGAAAATAAAAATGCACTCCCCGTGGTTTCCACCAGATTTTTCAACGGACCTCGACTTTATCTCCTTCACTACTCAAACCCATCGATGTGCCTGTTAATCAGAAGGGCTGGAATTCATCGTAGAGGGTCACTGGATTGGCTCTTGTGTTCCCGTGTCAGCCAGTGAGCACTCGTCTGGAAATGCAAAATATATGAGACCAGAAAGAATGAGCAACTGGGAGAAATGGAAGGCAAGACTCATCCAAGCAGGTGGCCAGCACAGCATGGAGGTCTGCCTGACGCTTCACGTTTGTCAAACCACAATGGAGTGTAAAGTGAAGAAGAGAGTCGTCGGCGAGCACCACGGTGATCAACTGCCAAACTGAGGTGACCTCACAGCACTTTAACGGTGCAGTACGAGACCTGGAGTCGTGTAGTCCGCCGGCCCTGCTCTTCCTGGGTGTTATCATTTGACGCCCTCAGAGATAACGAGATTCACAAAGTGCAGGTGCTAAATGGGACGTCCCAGACGTTTATCGGGTCTTGTAGTTTGACACAACCTAACTGTATATTCTCAGACCTGCTCTGGAGATTACAAAGATACTGGAAATGCACTATTTAAAAATGAACTGGCATGGACCGAGTCGAGGGTGTCTGTGTCTCTTTGGTTGTAACAGGCTCTCACTTTTACTTGTAGGATCTCATTACAACTTTAACTTCAGCCAAGTAAAAACAGAAGGAATTACAATACACAGCAGAGCAAAATCAGATTACTCAATTCAAAAAGTCACCATGAGATCCAGGGGATTCCCACCCCAGTTAAAAAGGCTGCCCTGGCATTTGATGTGAAGTAGTGCCCACTCCCATGGCATGTAAAATCCTAATTTTAGGAATCTGTGAGGAGGATTCTACTTACAGCCTGACAGTGAGCGCTAACACCGCAGGCGACCACCACATGCCAACGTCCATGTCAGCTTGTAACGCTCATAGCTCGACTTTGTCTTCTTCACCACCCATAACCACTGAGGTTGTGGAGACAGAAAAGGTGGCCTTGCTGGGCCAGACGGGGAGACAGGAATGGAGGAATTTAGATTAAATGTGGCTGGCAACAAAGAGACGGTTCACAGAGTGGGACATCAAAGTGCCTTTCCTCTGTTATACAGTGCCTATCTAGTGTATAGCGCCTTTCCTATACATCAATCAATCGTTATATAATATCAAGCGCTATACGATAAATAAATAAATAAAAGAATGGCATGATGGGCGACACGGTGGCGCAGTGATAGCGCTGCTGCCTCGTAGTTAGGAGACCTAGGTTTGCTTCCCGGGTCCTCCCTGCGTGGAGTTTGTTCTCCCAGTATCTGCGTGGGTTTCCTCCCACAGTCCAAAGGTTAGGTGCATTGGTGTTCCTAAATTGTGCTTGGTGTGTGTGCCCTGCCCGGGGTTTGTTTCCTGCCTTGTGCCCAGTGTTGGCTGGGATTGGCTCCAGCGGACCCCCGTGACCCTGTAGATAGGATATAGCGGGTTGGATAATGGATGGATGGAGAATGGCATGATATCCCAAAAGACAGATCAGAAAATGCCATACAGAAGATAGTCTACCGATCATATCCTGCCTTTCACATGCTTGTCTTTTCTATAGCCCCTTCAATATTATGTAGTGCCTTTCATATCAATCTTTTATACTGACATGCTAAAAAACATTATTAACATTGAATGTTTTTGTGTTTGTCTTTTTTTTTTGCAAGTATGTAAGAGAAATAAATAGCAACCCTGCAAATCCTTTAAAAGTTCATCAAGTAGCTGAATCTAAACTTCAACATTTAAATCGATGGAACTGTTTTATTATAAAACAAGAGAAGGCCTGTCCCCAACATGGGCCGCTAAACCTCAGTGACATCACGCTGGCCAATTCTCAGCATACAATCGGGTGAAAATGTCACCTGCGAACCCGTAAATTCACCAAGCTCAATCATCTCCAGTGACCTCCAAACCGGACTACAGCTGAACCCACTTCGTCTCACAGCAGAGATCCTCTCAGGAATTTAGTGCCCCATTTAGGAATTTAGTGAACCGCAGCATGAAACTCAAGAGGCGCCTCACTTCTGTTCACTGTGGCCACACTCTGAAGTGAAAGTCGGGAAACGTTGAAAATAAAACCCCGACATCTGCTCGGCCAACGCCAAACCTGGTAAGAATCAGACGTGTCGCCGGCTGCGCGATCCAAACTGACTAAAAGTCCTGGAGAGATGAGCTCTCATTAATATGCACCGCTCGAGACGACATTAATGACATCAAAAATCAGGCTGGGCCGCGGCGCATGACTACGCACACCTTCCACTTTATTATGTGCACATTTTATGACACTGCGCCTCAGCACTTGGCCCTCATTACAGGCTCAAGATGCTCCATTACTACTTAATGGAGTCCAATTAATAATTATTAACCTTTGGCCTGCCTTGTATATTCTGCAGACGAGGTGGGGACGTCAGGAGCTCTGATTCGTCTCAATCTCGCGTGAACTCGCGTTTGTTTGTTTGTTTGTTTGGGCGGCCGGCTCGTTAATTAGCGCGGGACAGTCTGCCGGGAGCGCGCGCTGCCTTTCGTCTTCTTTACGGAGCGGCTGGTGCCTTAATGGCCTTTCGTGAAGATTTCCCGACCTCCACTCAGACTCTTTTCACGGGGAGTGATGAACGGCCAGACAGCCAACCAACCAACCGTGCGCTCCTCGATCTCAAGTCTGTCCGCTGATCAAAGGCAGGTGGTGCTGCCGCTCCGAGTTACAGGGGCTCAACGACACCGATCTCTCACGACCGCGCCCGTTCACTTCGGCTCTCCAAAAAAGCCACCTGGACGTCCGTGGCTTCGGAACACGCGTGACGTGAAGTGGACACAACACACTGCAGAAAAGAAAGAATGGACACAACTGACAGCGCCGTGAAGTTAAAAATAAAGCGTTAAAACGAGACGATCGGACACCAGGACGGCAGATCGATAGATATGAAAGGAGCTATATGATAGACAGCAAGAAAAATATGAACACTGCATAACTTATGGACAGAGCTCTCTGTAAATGATTGATAGATAGCGACTTAGGCAGACAGATGTAAAAGGCACTACAGTATATAATAGATGGACAGCTAGATCAACAGATAGGAGTGGAATTATGAAAGGCACTATACAATAGGCTGACAGACAGATCAATATATGAGAAAGGCTTAGGAAAGACTCTCTGAGAGACAGAAAATATAGAGACCCTGATGGACAGATATGACTGGCACCATGCAATAGACAGGTCAAAAGAAGAGACAGAAAAAGTACTACAGGAAAACTAGTGATAAAGCCACTATATCATAGATTGGTAGATATGATTGGTTGACAATACCTATACATAGCTGTGAAAGGCAGAATATAATACATTTTTATAAGAAAGGTGCAGTATAAAAGACTGAAATGCTAGGCACTATATAGTAGATAGATAGATAAGAAAGAGACTGGCTATATGACAGGACGTACGGACAATATATAATTGGTAGATAAGATATATAGGAATGGTCCTATACTGTACAGACAGTAGTTTAGATTACACTGTGTGAAAGAAGGCTAGAATAAAAGCATTATATAATAAATAGAGAAAACAAAGATATAATATAAAAGACAACAATACCGCAAAACACTATATTAAACAAAAACAGAAAAGACAGTATAACAAAGAAGAACTGATAGAAAGAAGAAAGGCACTATATAATAGATAAAGAGAATCTCAGGTAGAAGTTGCTGACCCCTGTAGTGGCTGGTGGCACATGAAGGCCACCTAACTGGTGACACCTGGCAGAGCTACCTGGATGTTGCAGCAGACGTCTTGGCTTTCATTCCAACTGAAGCCTCCCGTGTTGATCTTTAAAACGCTTTTGTAAAATATCCTGCCCCTTGTCGTGTTTGTTTCATTCTAATACGCATGCTTAGTGCGGTGAATGCCAAGCCCTGTGTTTCTGGTGTGTGACATGGGGGTCTCCTGTACATATTGCAGGGTCCCTCAGATCGTTTTCTGTCTCCCCTTTTATATTTCCTCAGTACCCCTCAATGGCAGGACGGTGGGCAACTGTAATTTCAAGCTGGTCGTGGCGCAGCCCAGCTGCTTCTATAAATAACCCGGCGTGCCTATCATGGCCCGCTTTTCTCTTAATTTGACAAACTGCCTACTTGGATGGTTTTACACACAGCATATGATGTGTGGGTTATTATGATATTAAGCAGAGAAATGAAGTATTTTGTGAAAAGAAAAAAAAAACAACTTTGTGCTTCCTAATTAACCCCCCCACACACCCGCCCACCACCCTTCAATGCTATTTTTTGCCTAAACTGGTTTTCATTCCACAGCTCACTGCCAGCCATTGTTACCGAGGAGGTGAATTTTAATTTCAAGTGCCATTTAACCCGCTGAGTGTGTGTGTGTTTTTGAATTTGAGTGTGTGGTCACTACAAGCGACAGAAGTCGGCCACTCTGCCAGTCGTCACCTGAACAAATAGCCGCTGGCCCAGGAGGGACAGAAAATCAGTGACTGGCACAAAAATCAAATCTTTCCAAAGTGGGTGAAATTCGTCAAAGTCAAACCATAAGACGCCGATGTGCGACTACAGAGTGGAGGGGCACGACGGAGATGGAGGGGCGGACTGAGGCTTTAAAGCACTGAAAATCAGGAAGGCTTTACCAGTAGAAATCTGCTGCAGAAGCTGCCGCCGTTTACATCATATGGCTCCTTCATAATTTATTCGAAGTGCATCTGCAACAGCAGATAAGCGCAGATTCTGAGCTCTGCATCTGTCCACAGCAGTGTCTTCACAGAGGTCATCTCCAATTCTGACTGAAATTTTCCAGTTGCTCATCAATTCTCATGTCTTACTTTTCAACTGCCATCCGGTCAGAGCGCTCCACCGCCATTTCTGGGAGTGTGACAGTGTGAGCTTTAAATGTAAAAGGACCGGAGGACAAGACAGCATGAAAAACGTCGTGCCAACCTGAAAGTCCATCACAATGCCCTAAACACTCACTGAGAGTCTGAGCCACCAAACACAAAACAAAGATCTAAAAGCAGAGTTCTGACACGAGCATTGGCACAGCGGCACACTCGCCTACCGAGTCCCCTCTGTTCTCCTCCCATTTGGTTACGTTGCTGCCATGTCTCAGCCAGGGTTCCTCCGCTGGCAAGGGTTCACATTCATGTGTTGCGTCTCATTGGTTCATTTCTGATTCTTTCATTTATATTAATTATGTACAATCACTCTTTACTTTTGTGTATATATATATATATATCAGTTGCCTGTTATGTGCCTTCTATGTGTTTTGTGGGGGGGTGCCCTCCTCCCTATAAATCTAGAGGGTCTTCCACAGTCTCTGCTGGTTCATTTTGAATGTGCGAGGGAGTTGCTGAGTTTACTTGTGTTTCCTTGAATTATTGGATTCCTACATTTTTTGAACTGGATTGTTATTGTTTGACTACGTTTCTGGATGCCGTTTTACAACTTTGTTTGCTTTGCAGTGCCTTTGTGGTTTTGGACAGTCCCTTTGTTTCTTGTGCTGCACGGGCCCATCATTGTTATTGAAGAGCATTTTATTATAAAAAGCTTTGTTATTAGCTGGGTTTTGATGGTGATATCCCCCTCTAGTGGGCATTTCTGGAAGTGCTTTTGTGTTCATGACAGTCATTTTTTCCTTCATCAAGCAAACCTCAATACTCCAGGAAGACAAAGCAAATACAGGATTGTAGACAGACATTGTTGTAAATCTATTAAAAATAAAAATAAAAACTCTATAGGCCTCTCCCCTGGCAGCCTAGCCCCAAATTTAAATGGCAGGGTTCTGGTTTGGATAAGACCAAAAATGAGGCTAAGGTTTTCAAAACGTCTAAGTGTCCAAATGGCTACAATGAAGGATACAGAAACTTCAAATCCCAGGCCCAAGACAAACAAGCAAATTCGATGATTTATTAGAAAAGGTCAAAAGAGCTGCAGCAAACAAGGCAGACATCATAACCAAGAGCAAAAATAAATGTCAACAAAACCAGAATGAGTGCCATTAGCAAGAGTAGGAGAACAAACAGAACTCCAAAATCGGAATTATAACATCACAAAATCAGGATGCCGAAGCGTCTCCATTTATATGGTTGGTGGCCACAGCCACTCTGGCTCTACATAAAGAGGGCAAGTCAAACTGATACGACTGAGACAAACGTAATGGAAACCTGACAGAATAACAAATAGGCAACACAATACACAAAATAATTAAGAGAACAATGACATTAAGGCCATACCAGCCAAAGGCCATTTGGAGCCTAGGCAGGGTGGACAGATGTTACCCCCTCATTATCCATAATGGTTAGTCAGTATTATTAGTGTTTGTCCCCCTTGTCCCTTTGTGTATATCCCGCAGTCTTTATGGCGCTCGCACCCCCTTGGTGTATGGAGCCAGCCTACACACTTTTACTTTTTTAAATGACACCCAGCGGGTAACAGTGCCCACTCAGTATCATCAGAGTCTGTAGACTTTTCCTCTTGGTATTTCTGAAGCATGTGCCCCCTGACTTTCATTAATGGCCCCCCTCAGATGACAGAGCCATAGGCAGTCATCTTGGTCACCTAATGGATTGACCAACTCTAAGAAAACATAATGGCGTCAGGGACAAAACATAACGTAAGATTTATAGGGTCCTCACTGTCACATGTACAGAGTCCAGTGAAACTGTCACTTAGATGGGCTAATCAACATGCCACACGTCGCCACTTCCCAGCTCAAGACGCCTTCCTTCCTTACCCAGAGTAACCAGCTTATCCTGAACCAAAGGTGTACGCCCCCTAGTGTCTGATCTTTGTCACAGGCTTATGGCGTTCAGTGAAGTTCTTACTTGTGGGTGCTCTCTGGCGCCATGATGTGAAAATGAAGGCTTGACTGACCTGCGCTGACCCAGTGATGGCCGCTCTGCTCTCTGCTGGCATAACTTTCTTATTCTTTGACGTATGACATTTCTTGTATTTCTCTTTTCCTGCATTGCTTGCTTTTCTTTCACCATTATGTTGTATCCATCCATTCTTGGGCACTGCCAGGGGAAACACTCGGAAAGTTCTTTGCTTCCTGAGGTTTCTAGTAAGTTTGGGGTGAAGTTCCAAGTCAGACATGGATTGGTTTGCATCAAACAGTTTTACCTTAAAGTGCCAGCACTGCCTGGCATTGAGACCCCACAAGTGTTGGACCCTCGGACACAATGGGGCACCACGGCTGCTGACCTGCTCAGCTCTGGGACTCATAAGCTTCCACCCTGACAGCTGGAGCACCAAGGGTACCTCAGCTCACTGCTGCGTGGTCCTCCACTGGGGGGTCTACCGGCAGAGCCTGACTGTGGATGTTTAACTGTTTAATTAGTATTTGTGTCTTGATTGTTTTTTGCTGTGGTTGTGGCTTTGAGGCGGTGCTGTAAGCGATTCCCAGCACTGATGAGAACGCCCCCTGCTGGACACAGGATCAAAAGCCTATGCCGAGATGCTGAGTCCACCCTCACGGCACTAAGCCCACCTGATTTCAGGGATTCTTCACCTATAGCTTCCTTGTTAGGCGACGGTCTGTGTAACCTGAAGAGAGAATAAGGGGGAGACATGGAACGATGAGGGACGCCACACCATACGACATCCTCACTATATTTGGATCACTATATTCATTTTTATTTGTGCGACTTACTTCAGTTCATTTAGTTTTTTTTTGTTATGGTTATTCAACTGAAGTTAAAAATAAAATCACATCCCTTTAGTTAAAAATGCATCCATCTATCACATCTGATAAGAAGACCCCTTGACTCAATTCATCCCACTTAAATCTTTTTTTAATTGTGAAACTGAATTTTAAGTATGTGTGTCGTCGCCGCCATGTGAGTGGGAATACTGAAGTAGGGTACACGAGACGCACTTCACTACATCGCTGAGCGAATCTCATTAAACTCGTCCTTGCGGGATGAGCCCCTGTGTTTGCAGTAGGACTGTCAACTCTGATTGCAATGTGTCATATTTAAAAGATACCGACGGACTCCATTAGCATACGTCGTTAAAATTCATACTTCTACATTCGCATTAACGTGCTGCTCTCACGAGCTGCTATTTATTCAGCTTTCATACATCAGAGAATTGTGCAGACGCTGCCCAGGTGGTCAGAGGTGGCATCACATGGCATGATAAGAATGGGTCTTAGCCAAAGGATGCCCAGGAGAGTGGAGGAGAAAGAGTTGGGGGAGCAACAAGCAAACCTGGTCAACACAAAAAAATGGCTGTTATGTGAAATTCTTTGTTGCAACACACAAGATGTCACCAGTCACGAGTGAGGAGGAGAACAGTCTGACCTCAGAATGCCCGTCTCATTGCTCAGTGAGTCAGTAGTTTAGAGTTGAGCTCCTTAGCCACTAGGGGGCCACACTGCCAAATAAGCAAACATGTTCAGGGTTCTTCTTCAACTCAGCAGTTTCAAGTCCAATGCTTTAGCCACTAGGGGGCCACACTTTCAAGTGAGGAGACACCTTTAACTGCTACTGATAGTCCAGGGGTGGGCAGTGTCAGTCCTGGTGGGCTGCAGGTCTTTGTTCTAACCCAGTTTCTTAATGAGAAGCCAATCACTGCTGATGCAGCACTTACTGCAGATGTGGCATTTTGATTCTTCACTTTAGTGGTCTCCTTGTTAAGATTCCCCCACCCTTAACTGCTTATTTCGCTCTTAAACAGCTCCGTTCCCTGCTTTTAAATGGCTCCTTATTAGCAATAAGATGCAAATGACAAAGGAGCCAGCAGCTCTCCATCTGACTTATTTCCATTTACACCTCTGTGTGTGGATTCATCCTGCACTCTTGGGTTTAATAAAACACTTAAGAGAAAAATGTGACAGACGGAAAATGATCAGTTTTAGGCTTCAAATCATTTGGATGATATCATTGGAAAGGAAAAAATAAAATATGATACAAGAACCTAACACTGCAGACTAGCAATCCATAAATTGAAAGGCGGCCTGAGATTGGCAATCATCGGCTTCTAATTAAGCAACTGGGTTGGAACAGAAGCCTGCAGCCCCCCATAACCAACACTGCCCACCCCGAGACAGTCACTGGTTTATAATTTAATGCTGTAGTCACTAGGAGGCCACACTGCCAAATGAGAAGAGATGTTCAGTGTTACCATTTAGCCAACAGACGATAACTTAGCCACTAGGGGGCCACACTTACAGGTTCTTAGGGTCCAGCTGAATCTTTACTCGCATGTGCTAATCAACATACAACATGTCACCAATCTGTGGCACCATCATAAGTGACAGATGTACTGTATGTCAAATGTGTTCTATAATAGACAGAAGTGAAAGGTGCTATATAATACAGAGTTGTTCTAGCATGCGGGCACACAAGCATGAACAGACGGGCGAATGACAGCTAGCATGCCACCCAGAGTGTGAGTAGCAAGACTGGCATATGTGGCTTCATCTGTGCATCCTCCGGCCTGTCATTCTGTGGTAGCGGCTTCCTCAAGGGTGCCGTCCTTTCAGCAGTGGCCTCTGACACATACGCTAGTTCAGCCATTTTTTAAGATGATGAATAGTCACTCACGTCGAGTCCAACTCAGCTGACACAGGTCCACAATAGCAGGTGTCAAAATTTCCTAGAGAGACAAATTTCCGGTCAACATGCACAAAAGTTCACATGAAGACTTCACGTCAGATCATGATGATAACTTTTAGATTCTTTAAATATTAATAATAATACCTTAGAAAAAAGTCAATAGCAAGCACTGCATACTTCACAAAAGCGTAATTGGCTTTTAAGCCGTGCCGTGGCTTTGATTCGAAAGAAAAAGAGTAAAAAACCAGCAGGGTTTGTTAAGTGCATTTGATATAACGGGCTGAGATTTGCAAATGGCGGGGCTTCTTTCAAACAGCCTGGCTACTCTGAAAGCCTGCTGGGGTGTTCTGGGGCTCAAGTCTGCTGCTTAAAAGCTTTAGGGTTGCTTGTGCCCAGTGGGACAAATGTGGATTAAATCGAAGATCAGTGGTCGCTTTATGAGTGACGCCCCCCTGATGCCCTGCCATGGGTAAAATAGGCTGCTGTGGCGCGAAGTTGAAGAGTGACAGCCTCCAATTACACGTGATAGGCAAAACACTCTGATATGCAACAGTGTCGCCCCCCGATGGTCAAGGCACTGGATAACACATCATAGGCAGAACCCTCTTAGACGTCATGTTAGAAGTTTGTCTTTGGCTTATTCGCTACGGGGAACACCACTTTGAGTTGGAGGTTAGCCTTACCATTCACATTTTTGCCCACAAAGTAGAGGACTGAAGGCACGAGGATCTGTGATGTCACTTTTGCTTCTGCCAACACACAGGCCTCTTCCTCCAGGAATCGCAAAAAGCAACATCACCCCCAGAAATCTGCTGTTTGAGAAGATGTCACTTTGCTGCCCTGGCTGCTGAACTTTCATTGTTGTTTTGTTCATTTTCTTTTGGCCAATCACCTATCAATTACATGGAGTTCACTATCCGGTGCGCCAACTCTTTATTGTTTTGGTTTTTCTTGCGGGTTAAAGAGTGTGCCCCCCCCTTCCCCAAGACACTGGATGACACTGTTCTGGCAGAATTAGAAATAATATTACAGGCAGGAAAAGCAAAGAGCAGAAGACCGATGAACTGGAGTCCAAAGGACAAGCAAGAGGCCCAAACCCAAACTGATCTGAAATGTCGTCTAGATTTGTAATTTGGTAAAAGCCTCGGACCAAAGACATCTCCTCTGTTAAAAGCCTGAAACACGACACAAATCTTGTAGTCTTGGGTCAAAACATGAGGCAAAGGGGCAAATTAAGCCAAAATCCTTAAATGGCAGTTCTCCACAATCTTGGACAACCTTAAAGTGCACAGCACTGGGATTTACACCGTCACAATGATGCCATCACGCCATAGGGACAACCATAGCAACTGTAAATACATAGCTGTGTCTGTGAGAAACAAAATGGCAGCACAAAATGATCTGAAAAATTTTAACCTTTACAAAAGAATTTAGAAGATAAAAAATAAAAACAAAACTAATTCTCCATGGGGTAAAAAATGAGATAAATTGAAACAATGAATACAATAATGAAAGCAGGCCTGAAGTAAAATAAAAGCACCGTGAACCAGAAAAGACACGTCAGATGTAAAATACTCTGATATGCCATAATGTGAAAGTGTCACCCCTAAGCACTCAGTAACACGTCACAGGATGGGGTTTCACAGTTTTTTTGTCGAGGTAGGGTCCTATGGCGCCTCCATTTCTCCCCTTTAGACTCTTTGTCCCGTAGACAATAACAGAATGGCTCACATCCCGTACTCTTACCACACTGAAGTTCAACATGTCCCCCCCTTTACATCTGTAGCCTGAGACTATTAGACCGAGCACCAGAACAGGCCGGAGAGGAAGTTACACGTTATTTATTCAAGCTTTATAGACAATATGGCCAAAATATAAGCAGAGTCCAAATGTGAGAGCTGGCAAAACAACATTAATACAACCTCCATAACAGGCTATCAGGTGGCTCTCTGTCTTAGCATGTTGATTGGTCTCTGGTCGGACGGCATCCAGCATGGCCTGCCACGTGAATGGACCAGATGACGGAGGTGATTTGCCTCCTTTTCGGGCCTTCATTTAATTCCAGTCCTGTCGTCCCTGACGTGCCCTTGAAGTGGTGGGGGTCTGTTCATGATTCATCCCCTCAGCCTGACTCGGCCCCCATTCCAGCCCAGCCCTGCTGTCTTTCATCACATCCAGCTGTATTCCTTCGGGCCAGCTGGCCTGTCTGTTCCTCTAGGGGCTACCTGATCTGTCCTAGTAGGGCTGTGAATGCGCCCGTGCTGGCTTCCCTGCATTCTGTAGTTAGATGTTGTTAGGCATTAACTTCCCTGCCAGATTAAACATTTTAAAAGTAGATATTATTGGGCATTGATAATAATAAAACATTTTTCATCAACTTCTATGCTAGATATTACTTTCCATTACACTTCCCCTGATGTCCATGGCACTGGACTGCACACCACCAGGCTGTCCGGTCAGTCCCTAGTGTGTGCTCATTAGACCTTTCACACATGGTGGCCATTTCCGTAATTTAACAGCAAATATCAAGTGAAAGGCACTTCTGAGTCAGGAAAAGTCCAAGAAAATCAATTCCGCAACATCCCATATGACTCCGGGGATCTACCACCTCAGGTAATTGTTGGGAATTTTCATTTGAAGATCAATTCTCGCTGTCTATTTGTTTCCTACTATGAATAATTCCATTCCTTTCATGAGTGGTGCAACCCTGGCAATCATGTCGAGATTTGTCTCGTTGTTTTATTGTCACATGATCGGCAGTGACACTGCATGTGACATCACAACTTAAGACGGCATTGTTGTAGTAGTAGTATCCAGGTATCTACATAAAATCACTTGAACTTCAGAATTGTTTAAGTCATAGTTGTTCCTTCGCCATCTTGTTAGGTATTAATCAGCACATGTATGCCTCAAATACGTGGACTGTGCGTTTTCCTAACTTTTGCTTCAAGTTTTAAGGCCTTTGTTTTCATGTTGCATCCCGGGGTTTGACTGGTACTGAAATTTTGACTTTGGTGTTAATACCAGACTAAGGAACTCCCCTTAGCCCCGTCTCACAGGTGCTTCGTTTCTCTGGTCTACAAACACGCTCGACTCCCAGCTACGCCACGCTACGCAAATCATGAAGAGCAGCAGCGGAGGATCTCCCCTGGAGTCTCCAGCACTTTTATATAAATGGTGTTGGGGGGATCCTGCCTTGAAAACTACCATTTACTTCTGGTACCGAAACAGAGGAAATTTTTACAAATTGGGGATTTTCTGTACTTTATCAGTACTGGTACACCATGCAACCCAGTTAGTTAGACAGGACTGTCATGGCTTTGAATTCTCAATTATGAACTTTGTTCTCTCATTTTGTGAAGGTAAAGCACGCAGTAGCTTTGATTTAGTGGTTCTGGAGACCACAAAGCACTTTGATTTATCCACAGTCTTGGGTGCTAATAAATCTGTGGTGTTGGCATGTGAAGTGCCACGCTGGTGCTCCTTAGCAAAGGAGAGTTTTGTGCTTGTTGAGGACCCTTAACATGGCCTGCGCAAAAAAATCAAATAAGTGATCATAAACGACGATTCAAACATAATAAGAGTATAGTTAGTTCTAGTGACTGGAGTTGGACACGCGGTGTTCTCTGATATTCCAGACATCTAACAATGCCTAGAGAAGGTCAGAGAAAGTACATTAAAGGGAATGGCGACCCCATCAGGACAAGAGTCAAGACCCTTAACCAAGTTGTGGCAGACCTCCCGCGTCACTCCCCATTGAGATTCAAATTTTCTGTCGTAATCGCGTTTCCTTTTTGAACAGAACAGCATATTTAATGTTTTTTTTTTTTATTTTTGTTTATTTGATCTGGATGACGTCACGTGACTCCATTCTGTGCGGGTATTTCACCTCGCAGGCACCGCCATGTTGCGTTTTATTATAGTAACGGCAGCACTGCCATCTCAAGAATGGCGGCATCACTGCATGTAAAATCTTTCATTACACAATGTGATGATGTCACTGTTGTGATCAAGAACATTTTTTAATTAAACATACTTTCTATTTGCTTTTAAATTCAATAAAATGTAAAAAATAATAATAATAATCACACATACTGTCTTGTTTATTCTTAATAGAGGTTTCTGAAGATGAGAAATTCAATTATTTCTTGTACAATTCATATAAAATGATTGCATGTCTTGTAGAGACGACATTGTGGGCACCACCATTTTTGGCCGTTTTCTTACGGCTGCCATTCCCATTGCTACCTGACGGAGTGTGACGTCACTGTCACAGCGGTATACAGGCACATGTTGTGCACTTCCTACTTGTCCGAGGTAAAGGAAATGGCAGCCTCGCGTTGCTACCCTGTGACAGCCAAATCATCTCGAGAGCGCTGAACTAACGAAACACAAATCGCAAACCGCTGCACGAGCTCCCCTAGAGCTGCTATGCTGTGGCTTCTGATTTCATTTTTTTCAGACCCTGTGAGGTTCACTCACCCAGTGTGAGGGCTTTGGCAGTGGACATTGTTTTTCACTCTTTTTTAAGTTCAATTTTGGCAGTTATTACACTTTCTTAGTGCCCTTCAGTGCCATTTGTTGATTTGTTGCGTTGGCTACGACTGGCAGGTGATGTCAGAGAGGCACCAGAATACAAGGTCGCCTCCGTTGACCTTTCCCTCATGTGAATTTGCTGATATCATAAACCTCTTTGTGCTTCCTGAGAGAATCTTTGATTTTGTTTCGATCGCCCAGTTCTAAGACGTTTCGCACGTCCTTTTCTCTTTGATTTTCGGCTCTTGTTTAATCGATTTCCTCATTTCGATTTTTCACGGTGTCTTTCCTCCTGGTCCCCCATCTCTCCCTGATAGTTTTTTTCTTTTGCTTTCTCCTAGCAGCACAGCCACAGATTTTCACTCCTCAGACCAATCTTTGGAGGATTCATAGTGATGAGCCACTGAGGTCGGCTCACCTGATGATTTGTGAATTACGACCTACTGTACACTGCTGGAGGGTTTAATTGTCTTAAAAATGGGCCGCCGCTGCTCCTGGTAGGTCTGTCTTCAGTGTGGACACAGCATGTTCTCCAAGGGTCCCAAGCAGGACTCCTCTCAAGACTAAAGCCATGCTGTTGGGGTGACAGGTGACTCTAAAATGGACACAAAATGGAAGGATGGCATTACTTGCTGCACGCACGCCTCTTGTTGTACTAACGATCAGTGAGGCGTTAAACGTCTGAAAATGGAACTCACTGAAGCTGCTAATTTCAGCAAAGCATAATATTAAATACAGGAAAGAGTGCTGGCAGTGTTAGCGGTAATTTCAGGGGGTTTCTTTTCATTTCAGGAAAAAGAAGAAGAAGTTAATGCTAGTTTTCATTACAGTAGCGCCTTTGTCTTGGAATAACAGCCTCCATAAAAACAGTAATTTGCCCATTAGAGCGTTTCAGTGGCACCAGGTTCACTCTGGCGTGCGAGCAGGAATATCACACGGCATACGTGTGCGCAGGTTTGGGTCGTGTGAGTGAATGGGCCACCCAGGGGAAGCGCTGTCCTTGTGCCCGGTGCTGCCTGGGTGGACTCCAGCCTCCCACCGCCCTGACCTGGATTAAGAGACTCCCTCATCATGTTCTTTAGAAGATGGCGTGAACAACAACTGCCTCAAGATCTACAAGGGGCCACAGACACGGAGCTCAAAGAGACGTTCAAGAAGAAAACGCTGAATTACAAAGGATAAATAAATAATATAAAATCAATCAATGCAAACATACTTCACAGTCATAAACAATACAAATGGTAGTCTTAAGTTTGGATCAAGTTGCTAAACTCGTTTTTAAATCTCAAAATGATTTTAACAAGAAGTCTCACGTTGTGGTCAGATGAAGAATAAAAACAGCAGCCAGCAACGTGTTGGAGAAATGAAACCTGCAGGGGCTCAAAGTCCCCCCCGAGCTCAATTTAAAACATCGACGGGCTCAAGTCGCCCTAGAAGATCAGATGACACAGGCGGCTGTGGAGGACTTGCAGCCACAATGACCGGGCCGACAGAGCAAGTGGAGATACTGCTCCATGCTGGAGTTTAAATTCTCCAATGTCAGCACCACAGTGGACATGAAACCTCAAGGGTCCAATTTGGCTTTCCAAGCAGACCTTTTTTTTCTGCTGCTCACCGGTTCTGTGCCCACTCGGGGTCTCACTGGTAACGTCAGCATCTGACAGGAACTTCGCTATTGCTGGCCATTTGAGATAAGGTCCAGTAAGTGGTGCATTCTGGGAAGACGTTCTGCATGCTGATGTTGAATTTGGACGTGATCTGCCTGGTTGTGGCCCGCCTGTTTCCCTCCACTGCCCTTTGACCCCTCTGATCCACAAACTGTTTCTGTCCACAGGATCGCCGCTCCCTGGTAATTTTTTTCTTTGTCCTCAACCCTGATATGATTGTGCATTAAAAGTTAAAAGCGCCAACAAACATGCCACGTTCAAAGCCACTAATGTCACTTGCTTTGCCCATTCCAGCACTCAGCTGAACACAAACTAATACTAGAAACGCTGGTCTGCCTGATACAAGCCACACTTGTGTTGTAATGGTGAACGTGGAGGGGCGGCCCAGTGGAGTGTACCTAATAAACTGGCCACTCAGTATATATACTGCACCATGACAAGGCCGCCCATTCACTATCCACCAGTAAACCCTTTTGAGACCCTCAGGGTACTGAAATATGGGGGCAATATAAAGACTTCCAGGCTGCTGTTGATAAAGCAAGGTGCTATATAAAATGACAAGGTCACTTCCTCAGTTGGCACTACTGAACCCCTTTGAGACCCCTCACAGCAACTTGATCTGTCAGCATTCACATTTCTAGAATCAAGAGGGAAATTCTGCAGATCTTTAAGGTGAGGCCAAAACTACATAAAATAACAAGTATGTCCACCACAGACTCTAAGAGAAACTCCGAGTCACTTTACCTGCCGGTGCTTATGATGCTAAAATATGGCAGCAACAGATCTGAGGACAATGACAAGGTCTCTGATTCAATTGCTACCCTCAAAGTCACCAGACCTGCCAGCATTCACATTTTTGAAATATTGGAGAAGATTTAAAGACTTATTCAGGGTGATGTTCACGATGAAAGGCGCTATATAAAATGACATGGTAGCTCATCAGTGTGCTTTTGGGACCCTCAGGATGCGCCCCGGAGCCACGATGTTCTTTGCTTTTGATGGCGACCTCGCTGAGTCCCCATTAGTCACTCACTGTCCTTCGTTTATGAGTCTTCTACAGAGGCCAGTGAAGCCGCCATTACTGTCTCCTGCCAAGTGGCTCACGTTGAGCTATGGGGAAAGCATTCTGTCATAATAAAGACCCTCGGAACACTTGTGGGCCTCCAATAAAGCAGGCACTGAGAAGCAAGTGGGTACCCTGTTGGTCACTGTACCGGTGGCACTCTGAGGTGGGCTTTATGGCATAAATAAAAGCAAACTAACAGTGAAAAGTGGACACAGTGTGGCGGTAAAGACAAACAGGAGATGACAATTCACAAAGACGACAGTCACCTCAGACCTCTAGCTGCGCAGCATACGGCTGATGAGTGTGCCGAGGACAACGGATACATTGTGTCACTACAAGGAAGATGCCACTCAACGGGGCGCCAGCTGGACCGAGCTCAACTTGAAATGGACTTTGATCTCCAGCACACCTGCGGCCGTGAGAGGCTGACTGGACGAAGCTTTGACAAATCACGAGTGGCAACTTGAGGTAGGCAGCGACTTCTGTTTTCAGACGGTGCCTTTATCACCAGGCTGATCACAACTCCTTCATCAAGTGATCGAGTGTGACCCCACAAATAATTCTGACATCCATTAAACCAAACAGTAAGGGGGAGGTGGGGGTCCCCCCTTTGGAGCCTTGTGTGTGTTTGTTGAAATGACCAGCGGGATGCATTACAGGCGATACATGGGAGGCAATAAGTAAAAAGTCTGAATTAGTGTAAGCCCCCCTAATTTGGGAGGGGGGGGGCTCATAAGAATTGCCATCATTTACTTCATGAGGTAGAAGTACAAGAAACAAGAAGAGCTGAAACATTCAAATGTCCGCTTCAAGTGAAATGTTCAAAGTTCAAATATTCTCAGTTATAAAAGAAATTTGTCACTTGTCACCGTCTGACGGTGGGCCATAGAGGGTTATTAAAGGATCAAACAATTTCCACCACTGACCCCGTGTTTAGAGCCACCTGACCTGCCAGCCTTCACATTTCAGTAATACGGTGAAATTAAAAGGCTTTCGGGGTGCTGTAATTTAGGGCGCTATATCAAGAAATGTCTGCCAGTATTTCATAATATGAATGCAGCTCTGCACATGTAGAGGGTGCCTTGTGCATTTCTATGCCCTTTAATCCATGGACGGAAATTTTATTCTTCCGTCATCTGGTATCATACAACGTGGCGCTTTTAAGCCTTGAAACTCATGAAAATTCAGCAGTCAAATAAAAAAGAAAGAAAGAAAACAAAAAAAAGATCAGAAGACTCTGCGGACACTTTTTTGATGGATGTGAACCTGAAAGGGAGGCCTGGCATTTAAAGTGGCTGGCAGTGCCCATTGGGCTCCGACTGGTGGGGCTGCCCGGTTGGTGGAGCTTGTAAAGCCTTGAAGCTGCCAGCAGTGAGCAGCGAGGCCATGGAGGGCGGCTGAGACGAGGGGCCCGCTGTGGATTGCGAGTTCAGGGTCGACATTTGGCTCTTTTGAACATCGATTTTCACAAAGCGGCTTCCTCCGCTGTAATCCACATCTTCTAACGGCTCCCTTTCTGTTTTAATCTTTGCCTCCGAGGCTTTTATTTTATTTTTGTTTTGCCTTTTTATCTCCTTTGCTATCATCTTGTCATCTTCTGGCATGAATTGTGCTCCAAAAAAAAAAACACTGGCAGCACCACGGAGAAGAGCAGCCGAGGGGCATGTGTGGCACAGCAGAAGTCAAGATGGTGCGGGACCTAAGACGGGCATATTCACACCCTCTCTGCTCCTACCGAACCATCACTTTGATGGCCTTGTTGGAAGAAAGGGCTCCCCATCGCTGGGCGTTTACGTCAAGTGGGCACAGTGCTCAATCCTGGCAAAGTACATGAGGTGAATGCTTTGGCCGTTTGCCAGACTGGCAGCTTCTCACTTGACTATTTCATTTTTCATTTTAGATCTTGTGTGTGAGGATTTCATTTTCCATATATATGCTGGATTGAATCTGAATATTATAATACTAGGTGGCATACATTCTGCTCCCCCGGGTAGAATAAAGTCAAGGTGTCACCACTAAATGCCCTGTAAGCGGAATAAATGATCGTTAGGCAGAAAAAGTGTCAGGGTACCAGTGGGTAATCCTCATTTAATGCAGGTGAATGAAGAAAAAAGACAAAGGCACCTGTGGGAGCAAAAAGGTTGGCATCAGCTATTAACAGTCACTCCATGCCAAGTCCAGTCCTTTTGGTGTCTTCGGGATTTTTATAGCGACATCCTGGAAGGGGCGGGGCTTCTCAGTGGAAGCAGGGACAGATGTCACTCGTCGTCCAGTCAATGAGCTTCTGAACTGCGGACGGAAAAGGAGATGGTGTGGATGGCAGCGCCTCCTCTCTGCTCAGGGTGGTACTGCCTACCTTTACAGAGCCTTGAAGATGTCCCCAAAGCGCACACATTTGACACCACCTGCAGGCACCTCCCTGGTGGAGATGAAAGGGCCAACACTGGAGGTTCACAGCAGGTTCAAAGACAGACAATACAATATTTGATATCTCTTGCCTTACGTGTGCCTTCAGCATTTTCTTTGGTATCTGCACAAGTCTCAACCTCTGTTGCTTGGCACTTCCTAGCGTTGGATCGACTCTAACATTGTGACTTTGGTATCAATACCAGCTTTTGGATTTCAGCAAAGCTACCAAAATGGTTCAGAAGTAAATAAGGGATAACTCCAAAACCCCCCGTCTAACTCCAGGCACTCTGAGTACGCCGCACCACCACACCACACTATGTACCACTTTCCTCTGGGTAGCCGTGAAGCATTAAGGGGGGAACCCCCAGTGGCGAAGAAATAACGGTCTTGTGTAAAGTTCTGATTGCATCGAAGGAACCTCCCAAGAATCTCCAGATCACGTCCCGATCTCGTTGCAGCAGGTGGGTATGTGTTGCCAAGTCTATGAAATGGATATTTTTAAACAACTGCAATATCAAGGATTGGCTTATGGAAGCGGGAGATGGAGCGTGAAGCTGACGTTTGCTTCAGGTACTGAAAATCCCGAAATGCAGGCACCGTACTGTCTTAAAATTTGGGTCTTTCTGTACCTTTTCCAGTACTGGTATACCACACATCCCTAGTGCTTCCTCTCTCGGTCGCGTTCCCATAAGGCCTGCTTCTCAGACTCTGACATCTCAAGGCGCCATGTTCACCTCCTGCCTACTTTTTGGTTTGGGGTGTGAGACGCCCCCGTCCAGTACTATAATAGAATAAATCTTAAAATATTTCATATTTGACAGCATCTTCCCTAATATGTAACTCAGAGTTCCTCCTAAGGCTTTCTTCGGGATCGTTGTGTGTCTCAGCCTATCCCGCCCGCCACTTCTCTCAATCGCATTCCTATTTTCCTTCTTCTCAGACTCTGCCATTTTGAGGCGCACTGCTCGCCTCCTGTCTGCATCTTGACTACAAACATTGGTAGATGGACCCCCATTACCTGCTGTGAAAGCATTATTCATATTCTCCCTTGTTGCGGATGACCAGGGCCCTTGACCGGCCGGGTCGCCCCTTTAATGGAAGGTCTGGGGGAGAGAGCCTATGCAGAACATTACCTCCTCCCGAGTGCAAGAGGACAGACCCCCTGGACCATGGAAGCTCAACCCTGCTGAGCCCCTAATTGCAGCACTTCTGCCCCACCCAGAGCACTTCATAAAAGGAGCCGGCAGCCACTACTCAAGGAGCCAGAGTCAGGTGGGAGAAGACAAAGCTTGCTAGGAGGAGTGGAGGAAGAGAGAAAGAAGAAGAGTTTTCTGCTGTGCTTTTGAACTGTGCTGTACTTGTGGGAAAAAGGGGAAGGCGTTTCCCATGAGGGTAAAGAAAAATGAAAACGAGAGAGCTTGCATTTGTGCCTGTGTCTGTCTGTGTCGGGTTTGGGCAGCAGAAGCGTCCTCTGTGAAGGCGACTCTTCAGGGTTCTTCCTACAATTTTCCTTGGAATCCTCATGGGTGTCCACTTTCCTTTGCCCAGCACTTCCTCTCTCAATGGTGTTGACTGAGCAACCAAAGAGAAATTGACCAATCAGAAGAAAGCGAAACGAACTGATCATACTGCTGAGAGGCCCCCACACACAGAGTAGCGTCTTATCACATCGTAATTTTCAAATAAAGAGTCAGGCTACTTTCAAGTCACACAGCCTCCAGTGCGAGTCCCCATCACGTGCCGCCGTGGGCTCCCTCCACTGCTTCATTTCGCCCCTCTTTTAATTCCTGGCCTTGTGGTTCGACTCTGCCAGGCCCTCAAGTTTCCCCATCTTAAAATCCTTTAATCCGTGCGATCTGCTCCAGCTTGATGTCAAATCCCCGCCACTCGACTCAGGCAGCTCAAGGCCTGCTTCTTGTACAAGCGAGTAAAGCCGGCAACATCCGTCTTGTATGCTGACAGCTGTGATTTGCTCCTCTGTGTTGGGTGGCACCAACAAGGTTCAAGTGACAGACTTTATCAGGCGGCACGTCTCGTCGTCGGCTACCGTTTGAGCGGCGCATACTGTAGGTTAACCGCCAGTTAACGTTAATGCATATATTCTTATTCGTTTTAGTAAAATAGGTTTTGGAATCGATCGCCTAGCATTGTTAGCATTAATCAGCTGCCAGTGGCAGGTTTCCGTTGAGTCAGGCCCGCTGAAACGTGTTATTAGAGATACAATATGACAGACGCCAAGGGAATTGCTTTATAAGGACAGAATGCGTGCCGTTCTTTGTAAATTTCAGACACTGCTTATGATCATTTAAGGGAGGTTGAACATGAAATGGCTTCTTCAAGAAGGACCCGGGAAACCAGTTAAGAGCACAATCTGCACAGATGATGAGAGCACAACAATCGGGAAATAAACGGTGCAATCTGAATGCCGGCTAACGTCTGGCCCACCCCACTCTTACGGCGAGGTAGACTGCCACTGTGCGGGGCACATGAAGGGGCACGTTCTCCATTACATTTCAGTAACAAAAGATTTAGCTTCTTACAGCGTATTGGAAAAGAAACAGCAAGGGACAAACCAGGATTTGCATAAAAGTGTAGACGGCCATCAGAAATGGGGACAATGATGCTCTTTCATGGAACCAGAATGAGACATCAGTATGGCAAAGAATCACAAAGGTTAGGGTGGCAAGCATGTTGTGCTCAGGCCCGCCACTCTAGGGTTAGGGGCTGAATGAGGCTCTGACAGGGTGGGATTCCTCAAGACCCCTGGAGAAGAAGAATAAAAATACATTTATATCGTGCACTTCCAATCAAGACCAAGAAGGCCTCAACACAGCGTGTCTTTAGAACATTAGAGCCATTTTGATGAGCCGGGGCCATTCAGGCCGACAAAGAAACTCCTTCAGAATAACAGGAATGATGTTTGGAGTGGACATCACTGCACTGAAGCAATCGGGGGCTAACGCTCTGCAATAGAAGGGGGACAGAGTGAATGCTCTGAGCCGATTATGTGGAGGACCCCTTAGGATAAGAGAGCACTACGTAAACACATACAAATGTGAATCCTGTGCCTCCAGACTTATAGCCAACACCACAAAGACCCTCAGGGGGCTGGAGTCTTCTTGTGAAAGACCACTTGGACCCTCTGCAGTTGGCCTGCCTGCTCCACAAGGCCTGACAAAGCTGGCAGCGCTCCGAGGACGACGTCACGTGCAGACGATCTGGGGTGTGTAGACGAGGGGAGAGGAGCCAGATGGAGAACTCTGAGAAATGTCTGCAACTCAACATCAGCAAAGCTAAGGAACTGCTGCACCAAAGGGCCTCTCTGCTGGAGTCGGCAGGGGAGGAGAAAGAAAAGAAAGTATTGAGGATCAACGATTAAGATGAAAAGTTACTTGAACCTGGGACTTGTGGGAGATGTAGCTGTGTCTAATGTGTGGGGGTCCAAGAAGCCCCCTACAGGACACACCATGGTGAGCTGGCGCTTCCTGCCTGATATGAGAGGCAATGAGAAGCTGGGCAGTAAGAGGAGCTCCTCTCCATCTTCGTTTCCCCCAAAATGTGGCCGCCTGCTCTCCCCTCAAATGGAGCTGAAGTAATCTCTCAGAGGGCCGCGCTGCGCCTAACGTAGGCCATTTGCCTGATGAGCGGGTTCAATTGACTGTGAGCCCAATTTTAAAGATGACATTTTTGCATCTTTTTTTCTTTTTTTTAACTGTAAAGTGAACACATTTCTGTTGGTTTATGTCTGCCACACATTACCACCGTAATCACGACGGGAAGAAGGCCATGCTGCTCCCTTAAGTGCCGCGCATAAACTGAAATAAACTCAATGGAGCAAAAGATGTCGGAAATGTACGATTTTCAACGCCTTTCACTGTTCATCTGTGAATGCGCTCTTCGTTTGAAATGCTGTGAGTGGGGGGGCCGGTAAGACCCTGATGATGGAGACTCGGAGACAAACTCAGACAAGAGGCAGGGGGAGGGCTGAGAGGGGGCCATACAAACCCTGGCACCACTGATCTGCGTTCATTTCACTTCAGGGGCCAAATGTAATTCAACATATTGACTAAAATGACAAATGTGACCACGTCCCAGGGGTCACCTGCAATGTCAACATCTATCTATCCATCCATCCAACTCGGGGGCCTGATATCAATCATCAACCAATCAATTGCAGCCCGATCTTTATAGCACCTTTCACTTGACAATTACATATTAATACTCGTTAACAATAATTACAGCCAAAAAACATTTATACATCTTTATAGTGCCTTTTCATTTAGCAATTACAGGGCCTCAAATTACTCATCAAACAAAATTACAGCCAAAAAAATGTATTAATCTTTATAGTGCCTTTCACTGACCAACTGCAGCACATCAGATTAATATCTCATTGGTTGTAATTACAGTCAGAAAACACTTTGTGATGCTTACAGTGCCTTTCAATTAGCCATTACAAATGAATACTAGCTGCCAATAATTCAAGCCAAAAGAACTTTTACTAATCTTTACAGTGCCTTTTCCTCAGCAATGACGTGGGCCTCAAATGAATCCCCATTGGCCATAATAAACTTGTTTCACGTTTATAGTGCCTTTCACTTAACTAGTCACCCAACCTCTCGGAGAGCATCACAGAATACTAATATGAAGGCAAACAATTGAAATTCACACAAACAAGAGGAATGCATGTGGGCAGTCAGCTAAAGCAACAGCAAACAAAACACTAAGAAGAAAAGGCAAAAACAGATTTGCATGAAAATAAAACAAAAGCATGAGGCTCTGCATCAACGTCTAAAGACGAGAATAGACGCCATGCCTGGGTCGCCATCTGAATTCACTGAGCGGCTCAAAATAAATTCCAGTGGAAATGAAGAATTTCTCAAAACTCACAGGATTCGAGTGTCTGATAGCCACAGAAATAAAGTGCATTCAAAGCTTTGTGCAAAATTTGAGAAACACTTGTTGTGACATAGAGAAAATCATGGCGTCTGCCAAGCTGCCGCGTTGTAAGACTACCCACCCTTTCATTTAGGTCGACAGCAAGTGGCTTCTTGGCGTACAGAGTGTTCACGCACCCTTACAGACTGATATTTTTTAATAGTTCATTGTAGTCCAGCGTTTCCAAATCATTCCGCCTTTCCCGATCTCAGCCTGAATGCCATCTTCTGCCAACTCCTGGGATGTTAGGACATCTCCTGAGTTTAGCAGTGATGTTTACTCCGACCCCCAAGTGAAGGGCCGAATTTGCGTCACTGAGATTCTGGGGGCAGTTTGGACTGTTTTCATATTCAGAGACACTTGATAAATGCGGGTAGGCACAGACCATACATATAGCACCTTCCAAAGCAGTTAAATGTTTCCACTCACCATTTATCAAAATGGTGAAGAGCACGGAAAGGTGCAAGAGAAAGCCGCAAACGCAGGCAGGAGACATGGAGACAACGTGGATCTTCATTTTCGATTTCAGTGTTAATACTGAACCCCATAAACATATGGGGCATGAGAGCAGATGGCTTCAACATTGAGGTTACCAGTAGGCAGGCAGCAGTCCATCGCTTAAACAGCAAGTGAGTGTGATTGGGGACAAAGAATGAAGCTCAGGCCTCCACTGGTTTGAGTGCCCCAGACCACCCCACGGTCCCACCAAGTGAACTCCTGAGCACAGACACACCATCTCCAGTTGGCCTTCCTCTTAGTCCTCAGCTGGCTGCCATAATCATAACTGCTGGTAACTGAAGAATTCCACCCCTTAGTCCTGATTGAAAGACTAAAATCAACTTAGAGAGAGGAAAACCAAAAATGGACAAAATGGGCGGAGCACCAACCTCATCATGACAGCCCTTGACGCAGAAAGGACCTCCCAGTGCTAATGGCCTGTCCGACAGGTCGCTAATTATGGAGCACCTTAAGCTTGGTAGCACTCATGGTGGAAAGGCGCTATATAAACTTCAATTTGCTTTTGCAACTAAGGACACTTTATTAAATTTTGTCGTGTCGTCCAATGCCATTACACAGGGGGGACCACGAGGAATACAGAGTGTGATTCCTTCTGCCAGAATGAAAAGGTGCAAAGATGAATTTCTCTGCCATCCTCGTAGTCTGAATTGAAATGGAATCAGTGTTTTAATGAATCTCGAGTGTAGTCGGCAGAATGTGCGGCTATTTGAACCTGAAAATTGCACTTGGCTGCGACGAGCCATTGCTCTAAAATTACATTTTGCTGCTGATGTTGGACCGCTTTGCCATTAGACAAATGTGGATCCCTGGGTGCTGGCGTTCCAGCTTTCCTACAGGCCATCTGTTTCATAACCCATTTGTGCCGACATCTTCATAACAAGCTGCGCTGTTAAGGACATTGCTGTCGTGATCTTGTATTTTATTAAAACTGACCACATTTACTCCTTTTGTTTTCATGGATAGTCAATGGACCGCCGCTGCACTGCTTTTTGAGGCTCTCTGTTAAGAGCGCCCACCGTAAATCAAGCCAGGGCTGTACAGAAGGTATCGTATGCAGGGACTGTGAACATGGTATGTAATTATTGTAATGGATGGCTTGTTCTTGTCAAAATGATCCATTGTTCTAATGCAGTATACAGTATACAGTCATAAAGGGGCATGAATGGTACCTTCCTTGGTTGGGAACAATAATGGAAGGACAGCAGGAGACATATATTCCTCCAGCACACATTGCGCTGCCCCACAGGGCACCATGGGATATGTACAGTAGTCTGAATGAGCGGCCCTGTTGAAGCCCCTGCTATCTCTGAACTCCATCTGTCCTAGAAGTGCTCTGACTTACCTCAAGACTTTAAAAGCAGCCAGGTGAGTCCCGAGTCAGAAGTGGAGTAGGGCACAACTTACCTGGAGAAGAGCGGAAGATAAAAAGGAACAAGAAGAAGAATGCGGTGTTGTGCTTGGAAAATACCCCCATTGTCCACTGCTGTACTTGTACTGTATATCTGTCAACGACTGGTAATAAGAGTACATGTTCAGATATTTGATATGTCTCAACTTACGTGCACCCTCAGCATTCCTCCGACACATTTCTTTGGTGCCCTTGCGTCTCTCAGCCTTTCTTGCCTGCCGCTTCCCCTCTCGTTGGCATTCCCATAAAGCCTACTACTCAGATTCCGTCATTTTGAGGTGTCTTTCTCGCCTCCTGCCTACTTTTTGACTACCACCCGTGGTAGATGGGCCCCCACTGTGAAAGCATCACTCGTATTGTTATGAACACTTTGAAGGCGACTGGGGTTACCCCTTGTTCGGATTTTGTGACCCGTCATCGCCCGGTATGTGATTCACTATCTTGTTGTTCAAATGCTCTGCTTTAATACCTTTGACAAACTGATCAATCAGCTTAGTCAGATTGACCAAATGAATGAATAATTTGTGCATATATATATATATAAAGGGTATACTAGCTGTCCCCTGTGGCTCCGCCCACATAGTAGTGCAACAGGACAGTGAGGAGGGTCCCACCCGGCTCTCCACTCCTGACGTTACACTTTTCCCTCCCCTCGGCCCACAGCCTCTGTCTCGGATTAGCATGAATAAATCAGTCCTGCAAGCGAACTCTTGAGTCTTAGTGCGATGACAGAAGTCGCAAAATCAACCGGAATGTTCAAGCAAATTCTAGAAAAAACCTGCTCTGTCCGTTAAGTAGTTCTTTCGTTCGCTAGCTAAGCAGAGGTAAGGTAGACACCCCGAGGTTGGAGCGCGAATGAGGAGAGCCCAATACCCCATCCCGTCGGCCCACAGCCACTGCCTCAGATTCGTACAAATAAACTGCTACCGCAAGTAAACTATGATACATGGCGCAATGAGAGAAGTCACAACATCATCTGGAATGTTCAAGCACATTCTAGAACAAAAATCTGATCTAAATCCGTTAAGTAGTTCTCTTGTGAAATGCGGCAGACATACAGGCATACGCAGGCTTATATATGTATATAGAGATATGTATAGTATATGTACCATGGATGTTCAAAAAGGTTCTGTACTATTTATTAACTCTATTTATTAAGAATTTCAGAAACAAATTGTACATCACTTTTCTACATAGTCACCTTCCATTGCAATGCAATTTTCCCAGCGTTGTACCATCTTTTTAATGCCCAATTACTACTTCTCCCACCTTCACCATCTCCAACAAAAATACGAAAGTGCGGAAACTTTTTGAACATTTCTCGTACGTATAAAGCATGTATGTGAAATGATCAAATATTTGACCATCTGGTGTCCGTGCCCGGGCATCATGTTGTCAGATGTCCAATGAACAAAGACACATGGCCAGCATAAGGCAGTTAAACATGTGCCCTCCATCCATATGTCTTGTCGACTGCTGTCCAGATCAGGACTGGAATGTCCAACAATGAAATGTAAGAAGAGAGAGGGAGATGTAAGGCATATCTAGTGAACAGGAGTTCGTAAATACATACAGATATCAAGATATCCCAAGTTTAGACACTTCTAAACACCAATGATGGTGCCAGAGAGTGTCAAGATTCGGCATGTTGATTAACACACATGCACTGCACTAAATACACAAGCCAATGAGGATGATGTCAGGTAAGGAAGGCAGAAGCCTCAATGTCAGGTAGCTCTACTGCCTCATCACGGCTCCAGAGAGGGATCTTCTGATTAGCAAATGCAAGTAATGATTTCACCGGACCCTGTACACATGACAAGGAGGACCCTATGAACCTATAAACCTACAGCAGTGTCCAGGGTTCCCATTGTTTCAAGGTAAGGTTACTATTTCAGATAAGGATGACAGCAGTTTCCAGTTAAGCTACTTCTACTCACTAATCATGGCACTGGAGATTGTAAGGTATGGAACGCTGATTAGCACGTGCAAGTCAGAATTTCACCGGACTATGAACACATGACAATAAGGAGCCTGCAAGCCAATAAGAGTTTAGGCACTAGAGGGCAACGTAGTCTGGATAGCGCTCAGTGACAGAAGTGAGATCCCAGAGGACGACATATCTGCTAGTCAGAGAGTCGAGACACTAGAGGGGATGTGCTCAGCGTTTCAAGGTAAGAAAGGCAGGAGTTTTGAGGTCAGGGACTTGCACTCACTAGTCATAGTGTCACGGAGTGTCAAGGTTGGGTAAGTTAATTTACACATGACAAGGCTCTGCACATGTGCCAATAAGGGCCTTGCCACCCTATAAGCTGCACGTGAAGTGGACTATCTGAAGAAAAGCACCCAAGCGCACAGCGAGTCCTACTGACAGAAACTCTACAGGTGCCAAAAGTCCTCGTCCATCTCTTGAACCTGTTTAACCCATTTGGACACAGTGGGGTGCACATCATCGTTAACACAGCTCCATTCTCAAAGTTCAAATTCACAGAGCAATCCCCTGTGTTTCAGAAGTGGCAAGAAACTTCCATCCATCTCTTGTCATGGTTAGCCAGCTTCAAGTGCAGGACAAGTGACCACCCTGGGGTTGGCATCAGCTTGACATACCACTTGACTATCCATGCACTGCATGTGTGTTTGTAGTGACACATCATAACATTCTCAAACCTGTTGAGCCAGTTTAGGGTTGCTGGTGTTGTCAAGTGCCTCCCAGTAATGTCAAGAACCAAGCCTGGATGGGATGCCACTCCATCCTAAAACCCATTCACTTTCTCTCAAGCTTTACTTTGGGATGTGGGGGCACAGGGAGAACATGCGGGCACCACACGCAGGGTGACTGAGCTGCCAATTGAACCGGCATCTGTGCAAAGAACCACACAACAAAAAAGAAAAAATCACAATCAAGATGGATGTAGCATTCGTACTTCTAAGATCAAGCATGTGAGATCTAATTAAGCCGACTTTACTTAAGGAGTAAATGGAACTGAACTTCTGGCTGCTCCATTTTGAAAAAAAAAAACAAAAAAAGAGAAAAAAGAAAGGTCCTTGGGGCTTGCAATGGAGTCGTGCTTCTCCTCTGGCAGGCAGCATGGAAAGTCGATAAAAGGAGGCTAATAGAACACTGAGCTCCATCTCCAGAACTCCAGAGAACCATCAATCAGTGCGAGTGATGCCAAGGCTGCTTAATGCACTGGTGACGTCCCACTGGGGGGACTCTAGGGTCAGTCCTGGTCACCGCATTAGAAAAAGGAAATGGGAAGAGTAAAATGTCTGAGTGGTTGGCCTTGAGGGTCTGCGTTAAACGACTGGAGGAAACGGATCTGTGCAGGCAGGAGCGACTTACAGAAGATAAAGCATTTGCAATTTGTCGAGAGCACGAGGAGCGGCCGCTCACAAGTCGTTGGGGGCTCCTGACATGGGTGTCTGTGGCCAGCAGGGAGTGGGCAGACTGGGCAGGATGGGTCAGGTGTCAAAGAGCCATTTATCTGTCATGAGTTGATGTATTGTGTTCTGATCACACTCAGACTTGACTATTTTGTTTGCATCACTTCTTTGGGTTGGTTGTAGAAAATTAGCATTTTCATGTTCAAAGATTCCATTTATGGTGTTGATGTCTTAGTGTTTTGTTATTTTATTTTGTAGCCCTTCTAATGCCATTTTGTTTTAGTGTTGTTTTGAGTACTTGTGTTATAATACATTTTTCTGTGCTTGCTAAGTTTGGCACACAGGGGCTCAGCATTTAGAATTGCCAACCAAGCATAGAGTAGATAGCCAAAGACAACTGGAGGATTGTATAGTCAGCTTAAACACAGAACAGCCAAACCCTTCGAAGCAAGTGTCGGACCTTCGTCCGAAAACCCTCTCAGCGTGGAGATGAAAAATGGCAGACTGCGTAGATTCAGACTCCCACCTGGATAAAAGTCTTTGTCATATGCTTCCCGTCTGTAACCGCGTCAACCGTCAGTAAATGTAAGCTAAAGTATATTTTTCTCATGTGATTCTTATACCGCCGTAATCACGATGGGAGGGATATCACCTTTTCTGTCATATTACTATATTGTTTAGTTACTTAATGTGCCGCAATTTCAAAAGAACACATTTCCGGAGAGCTAATGCCTCCAAAGGAAACAACTTGTCATTAGGAAGCCACGCCCAGTTTATAGGGGCTTGTCCTCTGAAGGTCATGACCTTGTATGTTATGATCTGACACGCCCCCTGGTGCCCAAAATGGCGGCGATTCTTCAGAATACAAAATGACAAATCACAACGGCCCAAAATATACAACAATTAAAATAGATGGGGAATTCCAAAATAAATGTCAAAAGCAGATTCTGCGATCCCAAAACCCCCCCAAAAGGAGTGCCGATTGAGATAAACAACAAAAAATACAACATAAAATAACATAAACCAAAATTTGTATCCTGTAATGTGCAAGTTTATTAAAATACACCACACACAGAACGTAACGGAAACTTAACATGAGAAAGCAAAAATTGTGACAACACACAAAAGAATCCCTTTTTACTTTCTCATATACGAAGTACAGTACAGGGAAACTATTATAATCGTCCAGAAATTTGATTTCCAGATCTTGAAGAATCTCAAAGTTTTAGACCTCCCTGAGCCTGAAAATACCATTTTTGGAACGATGTCTGTGTGCGAGTGAACACGATACCTTGAGTGCGCTTTCACTTAGCCAAGTATTAGGTACAAAATGCAGATTTCTATCAACTTATGGGCTATTTCCACTAACCAGAAGTGGTACTTGATTCAACATTACTTATAATAATTGTTCAATATATTATTAATTTGATTTGTGGTTGATGGTTCTTTAATGTACACAATATAAAAACATAATCCTACTCCATATCCGAGTATACGAGAGAGTCGAGGGGAGAGCACTCCTGATTTTTTATTTTGTGACAAACACAAATGATTCACACTAAATTGAATTTGTAGTAAAATTCGGTGTTTCACGTGACACAAAAAAATGAGTAAAAAAATGCTTCAGTAAAGTTGATGCCACTGACACAACAAGAAAGGCACTGGGCTCCAGAAGATGATTGGTTTTGGGAACCTAGGAAGGACGCAGTCTCACCCTGGCTTCTTCATAGAGCTCTGGTAAGTGCCAGGCTTCACTATGGTGTCAGAACGTGACGCCCGCCTTGTGTCCAAGCCCTCTTGGTTGGTTCCTAGGCTGGATGAAATGGGTTTGATATTGGTTGGAACAGAATTATCCCCTGGCCAACACCAAGGAGGACACCAGAGCCCAGAGACCTCCCATAAATGTCAGCTCTTGTCCTTCCTGAAACGAGGCTCTTCATTGCAGCTGGTGCGCTGAGGTGCTTGGTGAATATTCATTACCTAAACTCGAAGCACAGATGCCTTCTTTTGTCTTTTTCTCCAAAACAGCTGCTAATTGGCTGTGTGGGCTGATCTCCTTAGGCACAGTAACTCACAGGGACCAGCACAACCACAGTCACACGGCACTCGCCTGCCTGAGCTACATAAGAACATAAAGCTAGAGGAGGGCACTGACTCGGCGTGCCACTCGCTGGGTTATGTAACTGCTGGGTTGTCCCTATAACTCATATGGAACACTTTTTTAAAACTTGAGGATTTGACATGAAAAATCATTTGTGATATTCACATGATGACTCAGCCCTAACCATAAGCCTGTGATGATTATAAACCTCTGTCCCATTCTGTTTGCACCTACTGCTGCCAGGATAGCCTCCTGAATTGAAACAAGCAGACTTCAGAATGGCCAATTACAAAACATATCAACGGAGATGGCAGAGAAGGCATGAAACTCTACATATAGCCTACAGCAGCAGCACAAAACATAAAGCCACAGGGCCAGGACATGAAATTCTTTATGTAATGGAAGGACTGGCATCCCAGTAATGGACAATGAGCATGCCTGCTGGAAGGATGGGCGGTCCATTTACTGGTCTGGAGGTACTAATGGATGGACAGTGCAGATGGGTGGGTATCTCAGCCAAGGTGGTTGCTGTTCCCTTTCGGGGTTGATACACTGGAAGGACAAGGGGGACTGGCTGTTAGGGGCAGGTGTTCCGCCAGAGCACTGGATGGTAGAGCCCACATTTGGACACTCAAAGGCAGTGAAAAGAGCTGGTGTTGTGGCTGATAAATACCAGCTATCTCAGGCAATGAATGATGTGTTTTGGGGGAGTCCCATCGGACAGCCAAATGTCAGCTGATATAAAGAAGCTGTAGTCTGGAGCGCTTGGGGGGATTTGAAGATTCCAGGTTTGTCCCCCTTGGGGTATTCATAAGGGCACAAAGGGAAAGTGGATGCCCACCTCCAGTACTGCCCACAGGGTGGCAGGAGAATTGTAGTTCTGTAAGGTAGCTTTGAAAAGGAACCCATCACTTCACCCAGAAGAGTCCGAGCTGGGAGCACAAGAGGAGGAAAGGAACAAAAGAAAGACAGACATGTTAGCATCTTGTGCCCAGGAGCCTGTGAGAAGAAATAAAATGGAGTCTGTTTGAACCCCCAAGTGGCCACATCTCCCATGTCCCTCATCTCAATTCAGCATGGTAACCTCAGACAGGGGTCCTGTATTTGTTTGTGATTGGTGTATAAGGGTGGCAGAGATGGGGGGTTGTCTGGTAGTACAGAGGCCTCATGCCCTGCTGTTAAACTTCTTAAGGGTGCCCATGACTTGTATCACTGCTTCTAGGTCCTGGCTAGAGATGGGTGATGGCCAGGGGTTCACCTCAGGGCTTCTTGGTCTCCTGTCCCTTTCTCAGTAGCCCCTATGTCCTGTCATGTCCTTGTCATCAGCCTGTCCCTCTTCACCTTCTCCTTGTTACCACTGCTGGCAGGCTATAGGATTTCACCAAGCACGCCATGTTGTTTAGTACCCTCAAACTTCATAGGTCCTCAATCACACGTCCTCACTCCCAGATCTCCACACCTGACCCCTCATTATCTGACCATCTTTCTTTCTTTAAAATCTCAACTCTCGAGCTCCTCCGTCACCACAGGAAAAAGCACAAAGTCACTGCTTCCTGATTTGGGTGTCCCAATTCAAGACAATGCCACGGAAGGAGCAGGCAGACGCCCACAATCAAGGTGAGTTTTGAAATGCGAGACTTCGACACTTGTTGAACAGACTTGATATTTCGGCTTCACTCAAATGAACAAACAATGAATCCCAAACAGGTCAGTAGTGGACAGGATGAATAATTTAGTGTGTGGCGATGTCAGGCGCCCAGTTGACACGTGAATAATGAGCCCACCTCGGTGTCTGCCAGTCGAGGGTCAGCGCCATTCCACTCTAATTGGGGTTATGGGCAGAAAGATGAGGAACTGGACGGGGCTTCATGACCCAAACGGCCGGCTTTCTCACTCAATACTTAATGATGTTTAAAAAAAAAAACAAAACGGCAGAGCAGTTCTTGTTTTCTTCAGACAAATACCCTGAAGCCATCTA
This sequence comes from Polypterus senegalus, assembly GCF_016835505.1. NCBI lineage: Eukaryota > Metazoa > Chordata > Cladistia > Polypteriformes > Polypteridae > Polypterus > Polypterus senegalus. Next base: position 3,878,380 of record NC_053165.1, on the reverse strand, counting down.
AAGTCTGATTTATAACACAACCAAACCAAACTTCAGGAGGTCTGCTTAACTGGGAAACTCCTAGAGAAGGAAGGAACCAACCCTGGACGAGATGCCAACCCCTTGGTTTGAACTCTTCATGTTTCACTGCTCAGTATCCCACTGCAGTCTGTCAGGTGGCATCATTGGTTGCTTAATAACTCTTCACGTGGCACACCCAGATTTTGTCGGCTTTGACTGCGAGTGTCACTGCCCACCGGTGCTCGTCCAGAGGGTCCACTCAGCTCACAGTCCACTCCGTCCTCTGGAGCTCCTCCAGCTCCCTGCAATTGCAACTTTTGTGCTTTGAGACTCCAGCTTCTACATCTCCTGATCCTGGTCACCTTCCAGAGTCTCCGTTCACTGTCCACCAAAGAGCGAGGGTCTTGCACGGCCATCATTTCAACTCAGTTTATGCTTATATAGCGCTCTTCACGGAGTGCCTTCATAACCTCAGACTTAGCGTGTCCTAAGATGGAATGCCAGCCCACCCAGGACCCAGGAGGCAGTTGGACACCCACAACCCTGGTCCACTAGTTTTGATAATGTTATGTCATTTTAGGAATATGGCTGAGATATGAGTGAGGGGCATCCCACAAGGGAGAGGGGGCTTGAAACTTGAGTGTGCAGTATATAGTGCCTTTCAGAGTATACATGACCCCCAGGTCCCATTTCAGATCAGGTACAACTGGTCCATGTGAATACCTTAAGGTCACACAGATTGTGAGTGGTGGAAACAGAACTGTGTGGTTTTAATATTGTGCCTTAAATAACGCAATCCAGGGTAACAGATCAGATGAAGTACAAATGTGTCCGCATTTTAACAATTTGATTAAAGTCTGGTAGAGTGATTGCCTCAGGGTCACTCATGGGATGAACATCTGGACCTTGTGTTTGTATATAGTGCCTTTCATAGCACACGTTATCCTGAGTTGCCTTACAGATAAAGTGTCCTTATTTTTAGAATAACAGTTAAGGTGGGTGAAGTGACTCTCAGATTCATGTGGTGGGCCTGAAATGGAAACCGGGACCTTGTGACTTCATATAGTGCCTTTCATTGTAAAAATGACAGATAAAGCACAACTGCATCTCAGTTGGTACAGTGTCAGTCAAGACTGGTGAAGTGACGGAGACTGAATCGTGGGATGGTATATAGTGCCTTTCACAGTAGACATCATCCAGGTTTGCATTTCTGATTAAAGGCCAGTGAAGTGATTACCTTGGGGTCACATGCCTTGTGATTCTATATAGTGCCTTTCATTGTATGCATTACCCCATTAGTTAGATTACAGATAAAGTACAAAAGCATCTCTGATTATATAATATGACTAAAGGCTGCTGAAGGGATTACCTGAAGGCCACGTAGTGAGCAAGTGATGGAAGCCTGGACCTCCTGGTTTTATATAGTGCCTTTCACACTGGACATCTCCACCAGCTACATCAGACTTTGTATGTTGTGGGGCGAGGAGGCCCTCTGATGAACTCTTAGTTAACAGACTGCTTATTGTGGGGGTGTTTAAACAGGCAAGATGATGAGGATGATGATGACGATGATGTTGTCTGTAACCTTAATGCCAAACCCAATGAAGCCAGGGCTCACATGACACGGAGTCAGAAGTAAATGCTTACATGGGCACCAGAGCCCATTAGTGACGTCAAAGGCGCTTTATATCATCAACTGTCTAGCCAGCCCTCTCTAATGGCCTGGCTGAAGATGCCATATAAAGCCCACTGCACTCTACATCCCTACACACAAAGCAGGAGGAGTGAGTGACCTTAGAGTTCCCTCTCGCCTGTGCCCAGGTTATCGTCCCCGGACCCCTTTGTGTGTGCGCCATCCTCTCAGATGTGCTGCTGACCTTCAGGCCGATTACAGACGCCTTTTCTTCATTAAGACTCGGCTCTCCCCGCACTAATTAACAGCTGATACATGATGCTTGTTTTTTTCTCATGCCAGTGTAATCATAATAAATGACTGTAGATAGCAGCTTTCCATTTAATATTTTTCTGTGTTAATTAATATAATCTGATCAATAAAATAAGCAGGATAATTAATAACTCTGTGCTCCCAGCTGATGTTCCGTTTTGAGACACAACATCCAATGCAGTTTCCTGACAACTCGATTCTTCTGATGCGGCCACTGCTTTGAGGTGTGGGGCAGACAGGACTTTGGGGAACTGCTGTCATTGGCCACCAGGAGAGACAGCGGCACATCAACGGGCTGGAGCTGCTCGGACATGCCTGTCGCGAACGATTAGGAGACGGGCATCTGAGGTGTGAAAGATGCTATACTGTGCCAAAGAGATTAGAAACGCGCTTCATAAGACAAGTGGAGCGACTCCAAGGGGCTACATATGGAAGAGAGAGGGGGCCAGAGCGAATGCAGCCTGCGATGGAGGGTGCTCAGGGTAGTCCTGATGCCACCTGAAATTGGCAAGAACAGTCTTCTCAAGAAGACCTCTAAAAGCCTTTGATGATTGTAACACATATAATAATAATAATAACCACCATAAAAATATTTACTTATTTGGCTGTCACCTTTATCTCAGATGACTTACATTATTTATTTTTGTTTTTCCCAACTGGAGCACAGGCAGATGAAGTGACAGGCTCAGGGTCACACAGTGTCAGTGGCACATCTGAACCCACAACTGCAGAGTTTGAAGTCCAAACCCTCAATGACTGTGCCACACTGCACAAGACACACTGAAGATGGAGGCTCACCAAGCAATGGTCATCAATGGTATCATCTCTTCCTGTCCCCACAGCACTGAGAAGATGCCCAGCTGACTCTGCCCCTTCCTGTCGGTGGGCTATATATTTGAGACGCACACAGAATGTGGCATGCCATTGTGGACTGGTGCTTGACAAAGACGGACCTCCAGTCCAAGTTTGAAAGATGTTGCGAGACTGGCGAAACGACTATTTATTTGGTTTATATGTACCATCGAGTGCTGTTTAAGTTGGTTTGTGTTTGCTTGATTAAACAGGATGATCCTGCTGATGCCCCAGCATTTATCAGAATCCAACGTTAATACCTCGCATGATAGACAGATATGAAAGGCACTATATAATAGATAGATAGAAAGGACCGACTTTATCCATTAGAAACCCAAAGTATTGGGTGCAGGTCAGAATCCAACCCTGGGCATCATGCCAGTCCACCACAGGGCACAATCATGAAGCAGGTAACAGACAACAAGCAAACGCGTCTCTAACAGGCCCTTCAGGTCAGACGTTGATCCTTTATGTCTGCCCCTTTTAAGAAGAGCTCGAGATATTCACACAGCATGCTTCAGTTACAATGGAACCTGTAAACCTTCCTGCCTTCTGTAAAGGCTCACCACCAAGAAAGACGAGAGAGAAGTCTGAAGACCCGTAGAAATAAAGATGAACAAAGCGATGAGACACATCTGAAAGGAGAATCACGAGGGGGCTGGGAATGTCCAGTGGCAATGGAGCCATGACAGCACCACTGAGGATGGCACTTCCTATTAATTTCATCCAAGCTCACTTGAACCAGGCGGGGGTCACTGTGGTGCAGGAGCCCACCCTTACAACACTGGGCTCAGAACAGGAGCCAACCTTGGACGGGGCACACTCACCAGCAGCAGTCTAATTAGCTAACCTTCACATCTTCAGGATGAGACTCAGAATTACTGGAGCAGAGCCATGCAGACAATCCAGAGATAGGCGATACCCGGCCCGAGATTTGAACCCGTTTCTCAGGAGGCAGTAAACACTGCACCACCGTGCTGCCCTGCACATTTTACACATTTCTTTTTAAAGAGTTGACAAAGAACGAAAACAAAAGGCCTCAGAACCAGAGTCACCCCAACCCTCACTTCACACCTCATTAAACCACCTTTTGAGTTGGTGCTGCTATCACTTCCTTCTTATTTTAGGCCTGGCGAGGATACTTGAAGAGAAAATTGCCTCAATAGAGGACCGGAGTGGCCATCTTAAAGTGTAACAAGAGGGGAAGATTACGACATAACAAATAGCCAACTGGGCCCCACTGGCAAAGCACCCCCAGGGCGGACTTAATGCCATTTCATCCAGGAGAAAATAAGCCCATGCAAATATGTTAGCTGTGATATTAGCAGAAAATGAATGCGATCTGCTTTGGGTTTGCATCTGCCAAGGCGGCGACGGCACTGAAAGAGGAAGCTGACGCCGTGGCATTGACACAGATTTTAAATGAGGTTTTCTCATTCATCCCGAGTGTTACATTAATCAGTGTCACTCCGCTCATTCATAATAGAGGATTTATTTAAAATACTCCTCAGCGGGCGTGGAGTCTACTGGTGACAATGCCTGTCGTCAAGTGTACTGCCACTGCACGCTCGCATTTGTGTGCAGTATTAACAGCGTTCTAAACTTGTACATTTTTTCGATAACAGTCACTGTGAGACGTGGCCGTTTAAGAAGCGTCAAACGTGCATCTGGACAGAAATGGCGGCTGACAGCAGCACACGTCGCTAACAAGCCTAGAGGCGCCCACTGCACACCATTGTGTGCCAACGCATTGCTAAAAATGGATTTCTGGTATTTGTTACCTTGAATTGTGCAAGACATGAGGGTGGCACAGAAGAGTTGCTTTACTGTCTGAACCACCTCCCTGTCCATTTTTAAAAACGTGTGTCACCCCCATCAGGGTCAGAGAGGCTGGAATCAGTCCGGGAACCATGAGGCCGTCATGGAAGACATGGTGCTCATTCACTGAGCAGAAGGGTAGCATAGACATTCTGGGGCCCACATGGGTGAGCAGAGCCATTCTTCACAAAAATCAAAAGGGGCAAGCATAGCAAGTTGGTCCTTTCCACAAAGCAGTCTCTCTCTCTCTCTCTCTCAACGTTGGTCTGCCCACCAATGTTTCATTAGACTGTGTAACCCAAAAAGTGCAGACTGCTATTATATCTGCAACAAAAAACAATCATTGAGGAATAAACAAAAAAGATCCCGTTGGTCTGCCAATTATTAACAGGCCTCACCCCAAGCAGCCTGGCCCCAAAGTCAAAGAGCAAATTTCAAGGTCGACACACTCCCAAGATGGGGCAAAATACTCTAAATACTCAAAATTGCCCTTCAAGGATCCATCACTATAACAATGCCAGCCTGCCCACCAATGCTAATACTCAAATATTAGATTCTGCATCCCAAAAGGAGGTGAAACAAAAACCTGACCAAGACTTCATTGACCCTCCTCTTGAAACAGGTCTCCACATACCTTACCAGATCCTTTACGTTGTCCCCAAAGTGTGTGTGAGTGACAACTGACTAGAGCAGAGAGTGTAAGACTCTGACCTTATAGCACTGCAATAATGACGTCATGGGTTGTAATGACATAGCAACTGTCAACAAAAATGGTGGGACCGCCTAAAAAAAAAAACAAAACAGCACTGCAAGAGAACACAATTAGTTTTCAAGAACTTTATCATGCATTGAGATTACAAAATTAATTTAACCAAAAGATTTCTTGGTCGTCAAAATTCTGGAAATGATGTTCAAAAAATGTGAGAGACCAAGAAACCGTCAGAATAAATGAAAATTGCAGGGCACATCATGGCAATGGAATCCAACACACAGGTGCCATCACCATGTTACACGGAATACGCACTGACAGTGAAGTTGATTCATGGGGCTGGCAACGGACATGGTTAGAATAAGCAAAATGGCAACCAGCATGCACAACAAGCACTAGATGGCACTTTCCGCTAAAGAACAAACAACCAGTTCATGCTGAGGTGACGGCCATAAACTCATCGAAAAGTGCAAAAATAGGCCTATGAAAACCTGATGGTTAAAATGACACATTATTCTGATTTAAGGGACAGGAGAAGAAAACGTAACTGGAAATTATGTTAATTGTTGAAGCTATTAAGGTTAGAACATTTAATCACAAAAACCTAACATTTAACCAAAGACTGAAATCCTAACAAAGGTGACAATCAAAACACGAGAGAGAAATGCTAATGTGCATGCCAAGTCTAGTTTGGACATACTGTATATGAAGTCTTGGATAAGGAGGCAGTGGATGGTGCTGACCTTTATGCCATCACATTAGTGGCGTCACGTGCTGCACGCTTCCCTTTATCCTTGCATGCCAATGACATGTCAGCCATGCCAAAAAAAAGGGTTCCTAACTGGTGCAATGGGCCTCAAAGAGCCCAGACCTGCCCGCTTGCCTGAGCTGGCCTCACCCAAGGCAGTCTAACCCCAACTCAAATTGCAGGTTTACTGCCTTCACATGCCCAAAAATGGGGCTAGGTCTTCTAAATATCAAATGGCCTCAAAAGATGTATGGGTAAATCGTGAAACCATTGGTCCCAAGGACAGCAAATTCCTTAACTACTAACTTATTAATTACATAATTCAAAAGAACTCAAGGACAGGTTTTGGCCAAAGAGTAAAGCCAAAAGAAAACTAATCCTGTCCAAAATCCCAGAGAAACAGAGGCTGTAGACGAAGCAGCAGATCCAAAGCCAGAAAATCCACAGAGAAAGCACAAAATGAACAGAAGCAGAAAAACTAAAGAGAATAAAATACTGAGGCAGGCTTCAGACTGACTGGGCTGTCAGTTGAAATACTCTCTGCCTAATCAAGTGGCTCCGCCTTCTTGGGTTTGACATAGGGGAGGCAGGGCAGATAACAGAGAAACATCCGGAAACCTAAATGAAAAATGTGACATACACTAACTGAGAATCACGACAGCACATAAATACAACAAAGGCAAAACAAACCCAAAATAGAATCCATACCATAATATGGAGAATCACAGGGCTGTGAAAAGTATTTGTCCCCTTTCTGATGTCCTAGGTTTTGGATTATACAGAACACTGAATTGTTTCTTATCTCCTAATAAATGTGATATAATTCAAAAGAAAACCTGAGTAACTCAATATGAAGTCTGTAGATGATCATTTTAAGGAAACACCCATATTATCCTTGTGAAAATGTAACTGCCCCTTATTTAAAAAACAATAAAAACAGGATTAAACAAACAAACAGACAATAAACCCCCATGAACTGGCTCCCTACCTACTTAGGCTCCTGGGTTAATTGGCTTTGGAAGATGGAGGATTGATGAGTTACGCTGGGAGGACTGGGCAAGTGAGGTTTAAATGGCTCAGAGGATGGGGATTCCTTCGACAGGGTCTCACAGTTCTGCTTTTGATGCATTTAGTGATAGGATGTCTACCACTTCACACCTTGCGATTCTCTGTGTCAACGTCGGGGTCCACACAGACACAGTGGGGATATGTGATGAGGTGGCACAGTGAAACTTGAAAAACAACTTCATTGGCATCACTGCACATTTATGTTGCCAAACCATCAATAACTCGATAAAGTGGAGTTGTGGCGCTCAGTTAGTAGGCAGTACTGCCAGGAAGCCCCCCGCTTGGCCCGCATCCCACTCCGCGCCTGCATTAATTCTGTCCAAGTGCAGAAGTGATAACGATGTAGCGATCAGCCAGGAGGCAGAGGAGGCAGAAGCGCAATGGACTTTCCTGAGTTTGCACGGGCGTTTCTGAGAGGGAGATGCGTTTGTTTCTCGTTCACACCTTTCTATTTCCAACACAGGACTTCACAGTTACATCATGTCTTTATACTGAAAGAAGCCGTCGCCACTTTACACCAAAGGAGACGCTTAATCCACGCTCTGCAGGTCCTACTGGATGAGTTTCATTTTTTTTGATCATTTCTTGGTGGATGACTGACAGGACATGGGGTCAAGGTAAAGAAAAGGGAGCAGTTGCTTTGTGGGTCTTTAACGCACCAAACGAGGCTGCTGTATCAGAGGACGTCTCCGTCTAAAGGGTTTTCTTAATTTCATCAATACCATCGATCAAAAAATAAAAGTGATAAAGTGGGAATTAAAACTGGCTCTAAAGACACCTAAGTGCGCATTCTACAGGATTTATTGGGATGTTACAGAGTCACTTTAGTTCAATTGAATTGTTCATTCCCATAAGCCACAGTCGTAGAGGTTCAGACCCCTGTTTGTGTGGCTGCCCCCTCACAATCCTGAGACGTGCTGTTACACTACATGACTCTTCCGCTGATTTTCAGTCGCAGCCTCCACCATCATAGTGAGTGACGGCGCCCTGCGACTCACCCTGACGTCTTAGGTCATGCAGGCCAGGGCCTTCTGTGTGAGACAGCCGACAACAAATGAAGTGTTCTGCATACAGTGAGACTTAAAGGGAAGAAAGAAAGCGGGAGTAGTGGACCACAAACACAGAAGACCGGCAGTTCTCTCTGAAGTCTCATGTTTCTCGTGTCAAGACATAATGGGAAAAGGTGAAAAACGAGCTGAGACAGCAAATCAGCACACCACACCTAGAGGCCACTCGTAGAACCCCTGGCAGCATCAGGCTGCACGCTAATCAGCTGCCACAATAAGGAAAGTTGGTGGTACGCTGGAAACTAGAAACTGAGAAGTCGTGAGGCGGGTGGGTAATTCACCATGACTTCTGGTCGTGTAACCCGACATCCTCAATGTGACAAAATCAGCCCACTGCTGTCATCAGGTGTGACATGCTCTCCGACTCAAAGTCATGTAGTATGCCAGGGGCTTTAGGTGGACCGGTCACTTTAAAGCCGCCCATGTGTCCCGTGGTGGCTCAGTTGTATGACAAGTCAGCACACAACTCTGGCGAAGTATGTATGACAAGAACACAAGCTCAGGGTTCAACAGTTGAGACGAATGACAGATGACATTCTCTGTTCTCTTTCTCAGGCATCTGCCCTATTTTAAGGTGTAGAACAACAACAGTGTGTACCACTTGTGTTGGAAGTCATGGAGCTCAACGATAAGCAAACACAAGAAAGGTGGCACACCTGACTTCTCAAAGACAGCAAGAAGTCACACGCGGTGGGCAGAAGTGCCGTGTGTGGCACTCGATGTTTTATCCTTCCAAATAAATGACTAATTTTTTTTTTCCCCCTAATTCCCATTGGAGCCGAGAGCAGAAGTGTGTAACTAAAGAAATGAACGCACATTATTATTGCCATATGCCATACATCATTTTAAATCACTGTGAAGCACAGCAATATTGATACCACCTCCAGAATATTCCCAGAACACGTTAACATCATCATCATTCAACAAAGAAAAAGCGCTAATACAGAGCAGCACAACAGGTCGATTTTCAGACTGCCGCAGCATGGCTGCTAGGGTATTACGTGGGAACTGCAATTTGAGAATCGTGAAATTCTTGTTAAGATTTAATGAAATGAGGAGCCATTAGCGGTGCGATGCCCACCTTGGTTAAGTTGGGCTGTGCTATCACTCGGTGTTTAGGCGTTGGGCTGCAGGGATCTCGGTTCAATCTCCACATGTGCTCTCTCCGCGTCAGTGTGCTGCTGGTTTGCAGGCTTCCTGCTTTTCTCACATCAACTGTCTGATGTGCGCGTGTATGTGACATCCGTCCAGGGCTGCTTCAGCCACATAGCACTTTGGCCCCGAGTTTATCCACATGTTCTCCCCGTGTCCCCGTCTACTCCCCGCTGTCACATTAATGAGACAGATTGGATCACCACAGTAGATTTGAAATTTCATTGCTGCTGAGAGCGTTGCATCTCTTACCTTTGCTCATTTTCAACCTTTGACTTTCGCCCTTTGCAGATGCACGCTGACACAGCTCTTTGCTATTCCCCATAGCTTTCTGGTTTCCTCCCTCTGATTATTTCCACTCCCGTGTCTCAGCCCTCCATCCATTTTCCAGGACCACCTTCTCCTGGTCTGTTATGCTGTGTCCCTGACACAAACGTATTTTATTCTCCTCAACATCTAATAAAAGAAGGAATCCAAAACAGAACAATGGACTCTGCAGTCAGAGTGCCAGAAATGGGTCAAATGCAATGGCCAAAATCAAAACCAACGCTAGGGATTTCTAAAATAAATGTGCAAAGCTCTCTGTGTTTATTTATTCATCATGGATGCCACTAATCATATGTAGAATTAACATAATACAGAATTGAAGCACAATTAGTAAACATGACAAGTGTGAATGAGTCCTTAGGGAGCAGGATTCACAGCGGGTGCCAGCAGCAGAGGTTGACGTGTTGCCCGTCGCTCAGAGGTGTCAGTAAGAGCCTTAGTGTAGCCTGTACATGTGCTGGTGCTGCTGGGCCGCGATGTGTAAATGGAGAGCCGACGTTCCTGCCTTAGGTGTAGTCCACACTAACATGGACACATTTAAATACACAAGCATTTCAGATGATTACTAAAACCGCACAAATGCAAAAATCTTTTTATTGGGCAGGTGAAGCTTGTGTGACGTCAGTGAAATGCTAAAAGTCTGAGATAAACGAAGAAAACTCCCAAGCAGACTCCCCAGTCTGGACAGAGTCAAAGGTGACATGGGATAGTTGGCATCTGGGCAGAGATGAATGGTTCCTTACCTGGTCAGGATGCCCATATAATGGAAAGATGCAGATGGCTGGGTTGTTCAGTGATATCTTTCCTGGTCTAGAGGTTGTCATAATAGAAGGACAGAGGCAGACTACCTCCCCTCCAATACGCTGGGAGGCAGCTACCCTCTGGTAGGGCACCCATTTGGACACCCCCAGGGTTGCATGAGAGCTGTAGTTGTGGTGGGCAGCCCGGCCCCAGGGGAGAGGAAGTCCGGATTGAAAAAGAGCTGCTCCACCTTCCCGGGGAGAGTCAGAGTCGGGCTGTTGAAGTCATAGATTGTCGAAAGAAGAAGCCTGCAAAGTACATAAACTGTGCTGGTGCGGCTGGATGTGCCAGGGGTTTGGGGCTCACTGACACCCCCTACAGGTCACAGCAGATAATGCAGAAGCCGAGTAGAAAGTAACCCAGGGGTTCTCAAACCTGGTCCTGGGGACCCCCGTTGGCTGACAACACCTGATCACACTCATCTCATTTATTTAGCTGGGATTGGTTTTCTCTTATTCTACAATCAGAAAAGCACAGCAGCGTGATTTTTACATTTTTAAGACATTTACAAATATTTCTGCTTTTGCTATCGATATACTTGCTTAACTCTCTTTTGTTGATTTCATTCTGTTGTGCCCTTTCGCTGTGCAGTTTTTCCCTATCGTTGTATCTTATTAATGACACCCAGGCAAGCAACACTGAATAATCAAAGGCTCCAACTACTTTAGTGTCAGACCCACTAATTAGCAAATAGCGGATTAATTAAACAATTAGAACACCTAGTAAAGTACATTAAAAATCAAGATGAAAATATTAAAAATAATAAAATACATTATTCCCATATAACTGCTTGGATCATTTTATTTATTTATTTTTTTACCAAACTTAGTTTTCTAATTTCTATATTGTTCCTAAAACACAGAATCTGTGAAATAGCAGTTCACTTAATTAGCCCAGGAGTCCAACTGAAAACAGAAGCTGGTTGGAACAAAAACCTGCAGCCACAGCGGGTCCCCAGGACTGACTTTAGGAAGCAATGAGGTAACCAAAGCCATGGAAAATACAAGCTGGGAGCCCTGCCAAAGTAAATAAGGTGGATGTTGGAAAGGACAGGGTAATGGATGGCATGCAGAGACTGGCAACCCGGCTGGGAGGACTGGGGGAGATGAGCACTGGTAAATATTTTCTCCCCCAACACACTAGGTGGCATCCTCCCTGGATTAGAATTCCAGCACAGACTCCCGAAGGGCATGCTGGGATCTGTAGTCCCATGGGGCTGCCCAGTTGGGTTCTGTGGGGTCTGCCAGGGGGTGCTGACGATATTCACAATTTGGGACTTTTGATTGACCTGAAAGAACTTCCATTGTGCTATGCCCTTGCACAAGAAGCAATATTGGGTCCAAGATAAAAGAGACCACTCGACCGTGTCCAGGTGAGCTGGGAGTCCGGTGGTTTATGTCGCTTTTGAAGCCTTTGTATGAGGTGCTTGGTGTAAATAAACCTTTTACTTATACCGGAACTGACTGGTGTCTGTGAGGTTTGTCTGAGGATTGGGGTGCTGCAACACCTCCTAGTGGTCACAACAGTAAAAGTGAGATCATAAAGGGCATTAATACGACAAAACTGAAGCTGGTCCCTGATGATGTGCCATTCAGCTTCAGTAGTTAAAAAGTTTTACATTTTTAAAACGATTAAACACATTTTATTTGTGTTAGTGCAGCCTGATGCTGAAACTGAAACAGACTGACGTCAGATTTAGAATGACACTGACAGCTTTGCGCACTGTGCTGTCTGATAGGGCCTGAAGTGTCATGAACGAATCAGGACAGCTATGGTGGACTGCAAGTCTCCCAGCACGAGAGCACCAGTGGACTTCAGTAACCTCACATACCTTAGAATTATTTCGAAAACGCAGGGGTGCCAAAGACATGGAGTCTCACTTAATAAGTCCTTTCAAAGGCTTCCTACAGAAGCTTCAGGTCCTGCGCAATTCCACAATGCATTAAAATTTGATCAAAGCCGCAAACTGCACGGAAGTCTTGTATAAAAATCACCTTCTTCGGGGAATCGGTTTGAAGCTGCGCTCAGCTCTTATAAAGACGTAGCCAACACAGCAGCATCATTCACAAAGCATCAGAAAGGACCAAGTGTGAAGCTCCTCTCGAGGCTGATTAATGCTTCCCTGAAATCCTCTGAATTCCCTTGCTGATGGATGAGAAACACCCGGTCTATTTCGTATAATTAGACAGGACACCAACCTCTGAAAAGCAGCTGGAGCAGCAGAGTGCGCCGCAGAAAGGCTGAGAAGAGCTGCATCGGTAATAAAGGGGGGAGAAGACGAGCAAGAAGAGCTCAACGTCTTACTGGGAAAATGCTGAGCGGAGACAAAGACGGCAGATTGGGCTGTCACACTCACACGAGACAAGCCACCTAATGACAAGCCTCTGCGACTCTCTCTATATCCTCACACCTCAGGTCGACACCTTCCTGCACCGTCAAAAAAGAGAGCCTGAGCTTTCTGGGCCAACGCCTCAGCCATCAAAGCATCAAGCAGAGTGCTTATACACCACACCGAACGTCCTAAAGACGAGTCCCAGAATAGGGCAGCAGAAAAGGCAGAGGCGGCCACCGTGTAAAACAGCACAAAGCCCATCTAACCTGGGCAAACAGAATCAGCACTGTGGGTCTTTACTTTGGCATTATGTTCAAAACAGTTTTGGTTGTCATGATTTTCATTTTTTTCCCCAACACTTCTTAGATCTTTAAAAATTGTCCTCCTTAATTAAGGGTACGTGTCTGAGTGTCTATCTGTGTGTCAGTCCATTCCCTACAGATGGAGCATCACAAACACTTTTGGTAATAAAATTTATTGAAAATGCCACTCCAACAGATGGCACATCATTTTTAGTAATAAAATGCATGGCATTTGTCATTCCAACAGGTGGTGTATCACAGATATTAACATTTATCCCAAATGGTATACTGTAACAGAGACACGTTCGTTGCATGATGTTAACGCTAAAGGTCTATGTTAATTATTGACATTTCATCCCATTTTAGATGGGCAGCACAGCGAGTTTAACTATAAAGTAACAAGCAGCTGGAGCAGCAGAATGTGCCGCAGAAAGGCTGAGAAGAGCTGCATTGGTAATAAAGGGGGTTGACGATAAAAAACTCTGCATTTTAAGCTGGACTAATGGCATCGTACATGCAGAATTTCATAGAAAATCAATTCAACCATTTTTGAGTAATTGGAACACAAACAGATAAAAAAAACATGATTTTAGATTTTTGCTGAAAAATAAGTTTTTATTGCAGTGTAGAGGAGGGACACATATGACCAAAGGATGTGAGGCTTGCTGAAAGTTCTGCGCTTTCTCTTTCCTGCCAAGATAAAGGCTTAACACAAGCAGCCAGCCCTAAACCACCACAAGCAGGCTGTGGCCCAAAGGGGGGCCTTGTCTTTTAAATTTTAAAAATATCTTTCAGTAGTCCCAAACTGTAGAAAATGTCCACTCTACAGAGAGGAACCATAAAATATCTGATTAATCATAAAAGGTGAAAACAAGAATCTACATAAAAAGAGAATTAATTGAAGAAAAGGGAATCACAAAATTAGAAAAGCCAGACAAAAATGATTTGCCTAAAAAGGAAATCCAACACAAACAAATCCCAATGCGAGATCCAAAATCAGAAGTTCAAGAACAGAAGTACTAATCATAAAACCAAAAATCAAAGGGAAAACAAAACTGACAATAAACTTGAAAAAGTCAGGAGATCCACTGCTGGGACCCTCAATGTAAAGGCAGAGGGAGGACCCTGCAACAGTGACCAAGCAATGGTGGACTATTTAAAACAAACAATAATGAAATGTAAAAATATGAACTTAAAAATATGAAAAATACTTAAAAAAACAACACAAACCCTGACTGTGACACATTTATCTTTTGTTATTAATTCTCTTTTAAGTTTTGTGCCATCACTGTGTTATAGTTTTCTTCATGTTGCATTGTTCATGTGTCTATTTTGCTTTTTTATTTTCTTGGGTCTTTGTCTTCTGTGGGCGGAGTCCTAAGAGGCGGGACCACCCTGACGTTGTCCACATTATTGCAGTGTTGTTGTGAAAATGACTCTTCTGTATCCTTATTAATGTCCCCAAAGTGCCATGCAGTGATGCTGGCAGCTCTTTAAAGCCTAAGAGAAGCCTCAAAAGACTAAAAGAATAAACGTAAATGTATTTAAACTCTGTGTGTGCGTGTACGAGATACTCCTCACTGCTCTGTCGCCACTTAAGAGTTAAGCTGTCGGAATTGTGTTCACTCGAGAGAGACCGGTATGATAATAGACGATGTATTTTATTATTGTTTAATGACTTTTTGTTTGCGATTTATCAATTAAACTTTATCACAGGTACGAGGAACGTTCACAAGATTTCTGCATTTTCATATGTTTGTTGTTAACGGTGAAGGCGGGAGGAGTAGTAAAAAGGGCATTAAAAAGTGGGTAAGCTAGGAAAACTGCATCACAAATGAAGGTGACCATGTAGAAAAGCAATGTTATTTGCTTTTGAAATTCTTAATAAATCAAGTTCAAAAAAGTGCAGAAACTTTCTGAACGTTCCTTGTATTTATGTAAATGAAAAACGCTTAGGGTTGGCTACAATCTGCAGTTTTGGGCATCTGCAGTAGGCCTTAGAACATACAACCCCTGGATTTGGGGGTTCGACTGAATCTTGTTTAACAAAACCAAAACATTGCAAAACAATGTAGGGCTTAACTTGCAGTGTAATTTGTGCTCTTGACACGTATGAATTTCGCAGTATTCCGTGTGTGCGACGACTTGACTGCAACTGCTATATGACTTATGAATCTGATGAGAGGAGAGATTTTCAGTCATATAAAGTCGACGGACTCTAAAAAGCTGCCTTGTGTTACACTTATTGGTAAATCATTAGCACAAACTTATTAACAAAGCAAGCTAATCTAAAATCGATGTGTCCTTGTAGAGACGTATATTCCAGCGATGTATTCTGATCCACGCCGTGTGTCGTCTGAGTCCTGCAAGCGGCCCACCTAATTAATATCCTGCCGATACTCCGCTATAGCAGCGGTTCTGCTAATGACAAATCATCTGCCATCAAATGGATACAAAAAGAGAACCATGAGGCACATCTGTCTCCTTTCAGTGGAGGCCTCTAATCAGCTCAAGCCTACGACTCTCATTTTCCAGGGGGCAACACTGACTTGAAGCCCCCATGAGTACCCCCTAGTACCTATCCGATTCAGCCAAGTCAACTCTTTTACCCTAACAGTCAAGCTGGGGTAGGTGAGCAGCAGTTTTGCAATTACTTCTGCCCACAAATGCCATCCCCTTTTGGTTTTCTGCACATTCATTACGAAAGAAAGCTTCTCTAAACAATCCTGATGGTGTAATAAATCACCGCACATTATCCTCGGAGGACCTGCTGTTCCAGTTCTGCAAACCAAAAAAAATGTGTGTCATCCACCTAGCAGATGATCTCCTTTCCAATATCTGCAGCGCATGAAGTAATCGTTATTAAAACAAATAGAAGCAGAGCCCCGTTTCGTGAACGGACAGGTATCTTCTGTGAAGTGACTCCTGTTTCATTCTGCAGCTTCTCTATGGAAAGGCGTCCAACCTGTGAAGAATTTAAAGGAACAACGCCAGCCAAAGCATTTTTCTATCTGTTGTGATGGCTGAGATACGTTTTTAGCCTCCTAGTGAATGGAGACCACAAAACCCCTGATACAGTGGGCTTCAAAGGAGAGCCAGCTTATTGCAAAAGCCCTGATGCAGGGGTCCTGAATAGAGACGCTGTTACGAGTGACACCTTTTATTTGTTTTTGCTGTGTCTCTTGCCCAAGACAAGATTAAATTAGATTGGGGGTTTTCAGACAAAAGAAATTCAACGGTACACCTTTGGCTTCTCTAAAAAGTTCATAATTGTTTGCTGCAGTTTTATCCTATATTGGGATCTTTAGAAAGATTTTACACAGAACAGGCCATTCAACCCAACAAAGCTCACCAGTCTGATGATGAACTTAAAGCCCCCAAAATAACATCAAGGAAAACTGTGACAGTCCCTAAAGTTCTACTGTCCACTACCCTACTTGGTCACTTATTCCACGTGTCTGTGGTTCTTGGTATGAAGGAAGACCCTGTAAACGCCATATCCCCGTGTTCTTGATGAATTCATTTTAAAGTCACTGCCTCGGCCCACTAGACTCATAATTGTAAACATGATGAGATGATGAGATGTCATACTTACAATGCTGACATCACGTGAAGTGCCAACGTAGCCAACAAATGAGCTGCTAATGATTAAGTATCTGGCCAATGAATGTGGAGGGTGGCAGGTCTTTAATTCAAACCTTGATCCTGCTTGAATCAGTCGCTTTGTTGTTCACAAGAGCACTCTTATTTGATTACGTTTCAGCTAAAATACACATTTGGGACATTAGTGAGCATTCAACTGCACACATGGCATATGGGTTATGTAACATGAGCCATCGGAGATATTTTTATTCATGGTCACCACCGAAGCCCACTGTATCAGGAACTCCATTCATGGTGACAATGTGAGGCTAGAAGTGTTGATCACCATCACTACCAACAGTGGGCGGTGAGTAACAGATCCACAAATGACTGCTTTTGGGTGGAGGACCCCTTAAAACAAGGAGGAGCCCAGCACCACTGAGGGCTCCAATGCCCTGCAGTTCCCTGCCAAGTGCTCTTTAAGTCTTGCCAGCTCTGTCTCTATTATTGCAATAAATATAAATACAACTATTTTGATATGAATATTTCATTCCTCCCAATTCATTCTGCTAATTGGAATAACGATATGCAATTATTGTATTCATTATAATACGGCACACAAGGTAAAAAGAAGCAAGCAGACCCTCCAGAGAGATTCAACTGGCGCTAAAAGAGATGAGACGAACGCTGGAACTGCACAGGCTGCACGTCTGTCTGTCTACCCAGCATTCACACCAGGGGGCGCCGTCCAGTGACCCAGAGTTTTCATTTCTCTCCATGTTGACCCCAAAGCCTTCAGAATAAACTTTACATGTTTGTCGCTTTGTCTTTCTGCAGCTTCAGTGATTCATGGTTTTCTTTTTGTGGTCTGCTCAATGTTTTAAACCATAATGTGGACAGGACAGCCCATCCATCTGCCACTCATTGCTAGTGTAGACAAACATTACTCACTACTTACAAAAAAGTACGTAAATATGTTACAAAGTTACTTGTTGTTAACTGCTATGCATTACAAACTGGGACGCTGTGCTACATTCTTCTTTTGTATGAAAAAATGCACATTTCATTGACCATCATTTGTTATCCAATCCTACACCAACATTTGCCAATGGGCCGTGGCCACCCCTGAACAAACACCCGTCAACCACTTCAATGATCGCCCTCGACTCACAGCGGCAGCATCGCAGGTAGAACACAAACAATCCTGGAGGGCCTCCTTAACCTCCACTCTGATTCACCAAGGAGAAGTAGTACCGACATCCGCGCTTGATTCACTGAGGGGAAACGCTCAGACAACTGCACCATAGAGGGGGACCCAACGCTCCCTCCAGTGGGTCTCACAGAGGAGGAAAGAGGGTCAACAGACACTGGCATGTGAAAACCTGGGTCACGATACCACAAATGTGAAACCTATGAACCTTCATGAAACTGACCAGAAACACGGCCAAAGTTGATCATTTTCTTGTGTTTTATAAAAACTGTCGCACCCTTGGGTTTGGACCTGAGAGTGACACGCTACCCAGCTGCAGTGGGGAGTGCAGACACAGCGTTTAGTGGGCAACTCCTGGGTACTAAAGCCTTCTTGCCTTACCCCCAACGCGGCTGCCTAAATGGACCCATCAGCACACGTAAGATTAAACTCTAACTTCTGTTCCGTTTCTTTTACTTGGCTGCTTAACTTCTTCCTCAGTGCCACCCGATGGCCACAGCTGGTCCATACACAAGGGTACTCAAACAGCAGCAGGCAACATCTTCTCAAAAAGACAACACTTTCACAAGATAATGCTGTAGTCATTTTTTTTTGGAGTGGCAGGAATAATCTTCGAGTAACGCAGAGCACGTACCCGTAAGAAATGCGGGTATTTTTATTTCAAGGAAATAATCATTGCATCACATTACTTGTTGCTTTAAAAAGTTGTCATGTTACTTTTAACCCATTACCCCCCTTCAGTAAAACATACAGAAGACACACCATGAAGAGGGGCACCACGTGGTCTCACACTGGTGAGCAGAGTTAGGGGGGCTCGGCTAGAGACGCAGGGTGTGGTGAGACCCTTTAGTCTCACAAAGAACACCTCTGACTTGTCGTTTAGGTCTCCACTGGCACACTATCCAGTGGCAGGAGAGTGGGCCATAAGACTGGTATCATTCAGAGGTCTGGTACTTTTGGGAGATACTTTATTTCTGTATAGTTTTTAGACTGAATTGTTATTTTTATTTAACAAGCGCATCACTTGTCTGGATGTATCAGCATAACACATCAATGAATAATTGTGCACTCGGTCGCACCTCTTGATTTGTTGAAAGTCTTGTTATGGTTCTCACTCTCTTAACAGCAGGTACTGACTTCTTCAGCTTCGTTCTTTTTCACTCACATCATGGCCAGTCAAGGACTAGTGTTGGATCGGTACTTACATTTTTTCCCCCACTGTCAATACCAGTTTGGTACCGAGGTCACTGATGTGTAACTTCCTCCGCCTAAATACAAGTAGCACTTCCTTTGTTGGAGTCTCTGGCGCCTTGGAGAGGTTTGGGATCCTGGAGTGTCTTGAGCGTGCAGAAGAGTGTGGTGTCCCTCGTGAACCAAACAAGCAAAGATTCATTTTTAGCAGACCATAACAAAAATAACTAAATATCTGGACTCTTTCTGCTCTGAAATGTGTAAGACAGCCCAGAAAATCAAAACAGGAAAAAATGTATAAAGTCAGGAATTTACAACAAACTCGTATTTGAAATTCTGAGCATTTAATTGAAGGATGTTTATGTGCTAAATATGTGAGCCACTCAACACGTCTCAAAAACAGCACGTAGATGGATACATTCCTCAGAATGACGGGCTATTCAGCGAGCTAACAGCAGCAAGTACGTTTCTTTCTACATCACATTTCCATACAAACAATGCAGTTCAAAGTGTTTTTACAAGAGGTCACAGAGATAGTTACATGCAACATGTAGTTACACCAGATGTGACATCAAGAGACCTCCTCTGCTCTGGGAACAGGAAAGGTAATTTCTTTTATAAAAGGTGCAAACCACTCTCCAGGCCCATTAAACCTGTCCCCTTAGGGCAACCACATAGCCCGTGGGCATGACAAGACGTATGCGGAGTTGGTGACTCCATCCACCCTTTGGCAGGGCGTATTAGTGTCCATCATGCCTGCTGTTAGACTGACCCTGTATTTTGAAGTAGGAAGAATCTAAGAGGAGTGTGACCTCTGGAGAGACAAATCCTGTCACATACAAGAGCGAGTATGTCTTGCCAGAAGGTGATCACTTCTCTCTGCTCCCAGAACGGATGTAAACATGTCCCCTTCCCTCAGCACATTACCGCCAGATTAGTGTAAGTGAAACTTAAAACCTGAAGGAGCCTGCAGTATCAGTGGCAGCGGTGAAGTGCTGGCTCGTGACACCGTTGTATCGCGTCTGCTGAAGTCTTGGAGCTCCTGTCAAGATCATCAGATACAAAGGAGAAGCACTTGGGCTCATAACAGTCATAGCACTGATGACTAGCTCAAATCGATTGCTTCTGCTCTGTTGAACCCCCACATTTGACAGAGTGCCTTGCCTGTTGCCAATGCTGAAGTATCCTTCGGGTTTAAAGTTCATTTATTTTAACACTTCTTTACATAGTAAAGACCTTTTCTTTCTACCCGTATGAATTTTTTTAAGTTTACCAGGATAGAAAATGGAGGAATGAAGAACCCCTCATTTGTCTCAACCTTAAATCAGAGAACCTTTCAGTTTGATCACCAGCCTCTCTTATCAAAAGCCTTCTGAAAATTCAGGTAAATAATCTGGTGTGCACTCTCTGATTGTTTGCTTGTTGCCTCCTCATCTTAGTGAAACCCGACTTCTCCATGCTGTCTGTCTGCCAGCCCACCTCTCTGTTCATTGCCTGGTTTTGTTTCTCCTGTTTTTTTATTTAATTCTTACTTCTTCTGTTTTTCTCCTCCCCGTTAGGTTTGTTTGTTATTTTATTTTTAAGGCCTGCCTTTGCTTGTGTTTTATGGGTGGAGCCTCAGGGGGCGGGGCCACTCTGTTCACAGCTGCTTTTAAACTGAGCTCAGAGTGAGAGATGCAGCAGTGCATCATCACAGTTTTGTTCTTCTCTTGATTATTTTGGCCTATTAGATTCTTTTGTTTCTGTTTTTGGATTTCATTATCTAGATTGTGTTTTGGGATTTGTTCACCTAGGATTGCTTTTTAGGAAAATCCTTTTTTTGCCCTTTTTGTGTCTTATTTATTTGCACTTGATGTTTTCATTAATAAAGACAACTGGCAGATAAACTTTTTGAGCAAACCTGTGAGATGCGCCTAAAAAAAAAAAACAAAACAAAAGGTAGAAAACGAAATAAAAACGAAGCACAATAAGTGATAGAAGAGAGACAAAAGCGCAAGTACACACAAGTAAAGAGCACAATGATAAACTTTGAGTTCTTCTGAGTTTTGACATCTGCAAATTGGATAGGGATTTGAACTCCTAGCTGTCCATTGTGTCGATTATGCATGGGTCACCACCTCAGAGGCCACACCCTTAGCAATGTGGGAAGTGGACATAACAACAGAATTAAACAATGGCGGGGTTTGAGGACCCAGAATCACACCAGATCATGACATAAATTTGCTATTTATGAAGATTCCTTTTTGAGTTGTCTTTATAGGCCAGGGTGCCCCTTGTAAGGTAGCAGTTGAAGGCAGGCTGCCTAGGGGTGAGATTATATCTGGACGCTCACTGGCCTGCTTTTTGAGACTATAAGGAGGCGTCATACAGTGCATCTGGAAAGTATTCACAGCACATCACTTTCTCCACATTTTGTTACGTTACAGCCTTTTTCCAAAATGGATTAAATTCATTTTTTTCCTCAGAATTCTACACACAACACCCCATAATGACAACGTGAAAAATGTTTACTTGAGATTTTTGCAAATTTATTAGAAATAAAAAACACTGAGAAAGCACATGTACATAAGTATTCACAGCTTTTGCTCAATACTTTGTCGATGCACCTTTGGCAGCAATTCCAGCCTCAAGTCTTTTTGAATCTGATGCCACAAGCTTGGCACATCTATCCTTGGCCAGTTTCGCCCATTCCTCTTTGCAGCACCTCTCAAGCTCCATCAGGTTGGATGGGAAGCGTCGGTGCTCAGCCATTTTAAGATCTCTCCAGAGATGTTCAGTCGGATTCAAGTCTGGGCTCTGCTCTGTCTGGGCCACTCAGGGACATTCACAGAGTTGTCCTGAAGCCACTCCTTTGATATCTTGGCTGTGTGCTTAGGGTCGTTGTCCTGCTGAAAGATGAACTGTCGCCCCAGTCTGAGGTCAAGAGCGCTCTGGAGCAGGTTTTCATCCAGGATGTCTCTGTACATTGCTGCAGTCATCTTTCCCTTTATCCTGACTAGTCTCCCAGTTCCTGATGCTGCCACCACCATGTTTCACTCCCAACGTGACGCCTGGCATTCACACCAAAGAGTTCAATCTTTGTCACATCAGACCAGAGAAGTTTGTTTCTCATGGTCTGAGAGTCCTTCAGGTGCCTTTTGGCAAACTCCAGGTGGGCTGCCATGTGCCTTTTACTAAGGAGTGGCTTCCGTCTGGCCACTCTACCATACAGGCCTGATTGGTGGATTGCTGCAGAGATGGTTATCCTTCTGGAAGGTTCTCCTCTCTCCACAGAGGACCTCTGGAGTTCTGACAGAGTGACCATCGGGTTCTTGGTCACCTCCCTGACTAAGGCCCTTCTCCCCTGATCGCTCAGTTTAGATGGCCGGCCAGCTCTAGGAAGAGTCCTGGTGGTTTAGAACTTCTTCCACTTACGGATGATGGAGGCCACTGTGCTCATTGGGACCTTCAAAGCAGCAGACATTTTTCTGTAACCTTCCCCAGATTTGTGCCTCGAGACAATCCTGCCTCGGAGGTCTACAGACAATTCCTTTGACTTCATACTTGGTTTGTGCTCTGACATGAACTGTCAACTGTGGGACCTTCTATAGACAGGTGTGTGCCTTTCCAAATCATGTCACATCAACTGAGTTGACCACAGGTGGACTCCAATTAAACATCTCAAGGATGATCGGGGAAACAGGAGGCACCTGAGCTCAATTTTAAGCTTCATGGCAAAGGCTGTGAATACTTATGTACATGTGCTTTCTCAATTTTTTTATTTTTAATAAATTTGCAAAAACCTCAAGTAAACTTTTTTCATGTTGTTATTATGGGGTGTTGTGTGTAGAATTCTGAGGAAAAAAATGAATTTAATCCATTTTGGAATAAGGCTGTAACATAACAAAATGTGGAAAAAGTGATGAAGCGCTGGGAATACTTTCCAGATGCACTGTAGGTCGATTTGTCATGTTTGTCCATTCTGTTCTTGCCATATGATGCTTGATCTTTAATTCCCTAAACCAGCCTACCCATGATGCTGTTACACCAGCAATAACAGGAGAAAAGATGTAGTCAGAAGGAAAAAAGGGGTCAAAACCAAGAGATCAAGAAATCAAACGTCAGAACAGTAATGAAAGGTGAAAAATAACAAGGGTCATCAAAATAACAAGTTCAGTTGTTTTGAGAATACATTTGCCTGATAAAAAGGGTTTTGTATCTGCAAACCTGGATGAGGAAGAGCTGAAACGGTGAACCTTATAAGCCAACCTTCCAGGACACACCTCCACCAACACGGGCTGCTGACCTAAATATGGCGTCATCTGTACAAAACAAAATGGTGGCAAAGATAGCACAAAATAATTCAACACAAAACACAAAAAAATAAGCCATGATGCAATTAACAGACCTCATGTTAGATTCCTCACCTTGAAAAATCCCCAAGCGGATTACAAGATCATGCCATCAGGACACAAACACCTATGAAAAAATCGAAAACAGCCCGGTCCATGACAGGTGCATATTAAGCTGACTGAGCTGTGGCTACTTGGATCAGCCCTGTCCGCCTTTATATTGCTTTCAGTCCTCAGGGATTTCCCAGTTTGATGTCAGAACAGGCACTGGCTCTTCCGGTGCCACCTGAACTAAACAGGAGATGGGTGTCAAATATGGCGTTTACATTCTACCTGCTGTAGATTTTCCAGTGTAGTCTGCCCAGGTGTTTCTGATTACCATGTCGGTGTCACGTTCATGTCATATTCTTTATTCCTTGTTACATTTTCCTACTTGTGTTGCTTGTGTGTGTCCCCATTGTGACCTGTTCTGGATGGTCTCAGGCCTACCCTGACTGGGATGGGTAGATCTGCTAAATAAAAGCCCACGTGGACAGCAGCCCCTCAGGGTCTCACCGTCTCCACAACTAACTGCACGGAAGTACAAGCTGCAGCGCTGATTTGTCACTTTTACTGAATTTACCTACTATAAGCCTCATTTGTGCCAGTACTGCTAAATAATTGAATCTACAGAACTAATTTAATATGTAAATGTATCGCCTTGTGGTTTCTTCATTATAGACATGTGTTGTCTGTTTAACAGAAAAAGTAAATGTTTGAAAGATAATTAACTTTTGCTATTAGCAGCTGATATAGCGGACGGCCTTCATCAAAACAGCGCCTCTCTGAATGCGTTAATTATGCACGATGTCACCAGAATTACTGATGGGAGTTTTACCTTAGGAGACCAACATTAAGATTAACGCCCCATAACACATTAACATTTTTATTTTATGAGATACACTTCATCACCTGCCTTTTCAGATCAAGCCAGAAGTAAAGAACTTGGGCGTTCTCATGGATTCGCATGTTATCAGGGCAGATAGGACTGTGCTTATTCATTTAAGAGGTTAGACCTCATACTTTTGTTTAGAGCCAACTTGACCACTGGAATGCCTGAAACAGGACTAGACGTGGAGGACTACACTTATAAAGGAGAAGGGAAGGATGTGTCGTGTCCCACAGTTGCTGGTAGTTCATTTTGAACGTGCCAGGGAGTTGGCGAGTTCACTCGTGTTTCTTCAAGTTATTGGATTTCTAGATTTTCCACTCTCTGCTCCAAAGATTGACGATTTCTTACATTTCCTGGACTTGCTTGCTTTAGATTGCCTTTGGTGTTTCAGGTATTGTGACTCCTTTTTGCCCTTTGTGCTTCTATGGAGCTTCATTCTTGTTGAATGCAACTTTGTGAAGATTATTTAGAAGGACTCTGTGTTGGCCCTATTACTAGCCAGGGTTTGACGGTGATATCCCCCTTTAATGGACACTTTTGGAAGTTTTTTTGAGACTCCTTGTTTATGACATGTAGGAGTGATGCCATGTAAAACCTTGTCAGTAATCAGTGCCAGTTGATTTTTGATACACAAGAAAATGGGCAGCCAGTACAAATGGTGAAGGAACTCATTCAGAACTAATACACTTTAATAAAGGCTATGGAACTGGTGTGGATTCACAAACTTGGACAGTGCAGATATCCAAGATATTCACCTTTATCTGTGGCAGGGATAACGTCACACGCTCCAACCATGTTGCCTCGCAAAGGCCCAGCAGCAACCCATAGCAAAATGAACATGGAGTCACGCAAAGATGTCTTTAATATTTAAATTTGTGACAAACAACTTCAGTGGAATTTAAACATGCCCATTGAACTCTCTGATCTCTAACCACCCCCAAAATGCTATCTGAACGTAATCAGAAATTTCAAAGAGAATTCAAGTCATGACAGTTGAAGTGCAAGTCTTTAAGCCTTCACCTCCCAGGCCGCTATCTTCTTAATCTGTCTGAGGACGGCCAGAGGACATCTGGGGCAGAACTGTCAGATTTACCACTGACTCTGAATGGTCTCTGTGGGGATAAGTGTGCTCTGTGTTAGCCTGGCACCCTACCATTCCTGCCAGTACACGTCATGACTTCCACAGTACTAGCATGGACTAGAAGCCGGTCATGGGTGAAGGAATGTTCAATTCACAGACAGAAATTTGTTTTCCGTTAAAAAGCCTTCAGTCCAGTTTTCCTGCCGCAGCTCAGATATGGTGGGAACTTGAAAGGCGAACGAAACCAAATCATTAGCCACCATATTCTGCAGTTCACAAGGCAACCAACGGTTAAAAACACAGCACAGAAGCTCTTTGGCTCCTCATCTTCATCCATCATAGATGCAAATGAAAGCGCAACAATTGCAGTTTGACAGGAAAAAGGTAAACAAGCCTTTACCTCCGGTGCGTCAAACGCGAGACAGAAATGTTTACTTGCCAGTTTAACCCACTTATCCTATTGTTACACAAATGGAAGAGAGATCTGACATCTCCTCAAACTGTCAGCTGTCAAGAACGGGCAAGTAAAAAACAGAAGCATAAGACGCTGCAGGCAACAGAGGTGTATCTGTGGGCGTGGAGGGTATGGGGACTGTGGGCACAAAGCTGGCGCGACTAGGCGGAAAGTGAGGAAGATATCCTGAAGTGTCTTTGGAGAGCAGTAGTCATTCATCTTCCCTTTATATAGTGCCTGTTAGTGCCTCACTAGGTAAACAGTACACAGTAGGAAACGCTATCGAGTCACAACAAAGGGCAGCCATCATCCTGGCATCACGTCAGAACACAAAAGACAGAAGTGAACTAACTGGTGGCACAGAACGACCTCCTTGATGAGCTTAATTTCCCATCCTGGTTTGGATTTACCAGACTGCAACAAGAGCAGAGGTTGGGAGCATACACTCCCACACAACAACGAACCACCTGGATTGGGACCCGAGTGTAGCGGGTGACATCTAGGCACCACACTGGAACAGTGTGAGGTTTTACATGGTGGCAGGAGTGCCAAGTGCTTTTCCCTGTAAGTGGAAGGCCTGCTTGCAGGGCTGGATGCAGATTAACGTCATACCCAGGACAAAGTAACTGCATGTTAAGGGCCTTGCTCAAGGGCTCAACAGATTAGAGCCACTAGTGGCATTGTACGGGACTCGAACCTGTAACCTTACGACTGGCAGTGCAGAAGCCTAGCCTCACAGCCACCACTCCGCTCCAGTAAGACTCCAATAAGGAAAGCTGCAAAGTCAGAGGTTGGCCATCTTGAGACAATAGGAGGAACACAACATTCGCTGACCCACTTTATACAATAATAACATTTATTTCAATAGCACACTGCGGTATAAAATAAAGTCATAGTAGCTGCTGGGGGTTCCTGGCTGGCTCCCCAACATTTACTGTGGGCTCCATGACTTTTCTTGGCTGTGATACTGCAGGTTTACTAAAATGTCACAGCTACAGATACAGTACGCTGCAAGAAGCTTCGGTTTAAAATTTTAAAGGAAAAACACACAACACAAAATGAACAGAAAAATCTCACATCACCCAAAAAAAAAGGCCTTCTTACTGACTGTCGATGTTACAGTTCCAGCTTTTTATATCTATATGACGTTTCTTTAAGTTTAACACATCACTGACAGAGCTGTAAGTCACCACATAGGGCCAGAAAACAGCAAACCCCTGAGCCTGTGGCCCTCTCTGCCACCTGGACATCATCGACTGGTACATCAGAACTGCAACAAGTGCCCGGTGTGCCCCTGACCTGACAACATGTAGGCAGAACCTGACATCGTCTGCTTGTGTACCCCATGGACAATGTCAAAGCAAAGCCAAACACTTCTGTAAATCGAATGTCAGTGGGCTCCGCGATACGTGACAAGGGGGCCACCAAATAACTGGTAAAATGTGGTAATGAAATGAGCAGCACAGCAGGACACAATGTCATCCACATGTGGGCTGAATGACCGTGGCTACTCTTTTATATCACATTTACTTTGTGTACTAAGGGTCTGGTTATTATCTCCTCCTTTATTCTCCATTTCACTGATTTTAAACAATCACCATGAGGCATCGGTTTAGAAAATCAAAAATAAAAAAAACAAAGAAGCGTTCAATAAAGTGAAAACTTTCCACACAGCATGGCCATGCACGCAGTGTCAGTGCCCAATTGACCAAACGGAAAGACTTTGGTGTGAAGACCAGTGGAGTAAACCCCCAAAAATACAGCAGACAGGCACAGGGAGAAGGTGTAAACTCCACGGGAATCAAACGCAGGACGCTGAGGCACTGGCACGGTATGTTATGTCAGCGGTTGGGGTCACGGCCTCATGTAGCAAGTGACATTCAAACGGGACACAAAGACCCCTGTAGGTTCCTACTGTATTTTTTAAAAGTGACATTTTCGATGCACAACACTTCAT
Source organism: Polypterus senegalus (assembly GCF_016835505.1). NCBI lineage: Eukaryota > Metazoa > Chordata > Cladistia > Polypteriformes > Polypteridae > Polypterus > Polypterus senegalus. The sequence goes on along the minus strand of NC_053165.1, from coordinate 3,850,522 downwards.
TTTCATCTTCCACACTTGCCCCTTTGTCGTTTGGCACTCTGCTGCTGGCACCTGCTATGCATTCTTAATGGAGCATTGCAATATTGTAATTGGCCTAGGAATAGTATTCCCCATGAAAGGTGCTATATAAAATGAAGATTTATTGAGAGGAAACCAGCAGAGAGAGATATTTGTGCCAAGTGACAGTAAGGGTAATTGAATAATGCCAAGGGAATAAAGGAGTCCATTTGTAGCGGAGGAAACAGAAAGTGTCTCGGCGGTTATATAAATCTGTCCTCTTCGAGTCAACAAGAAGGGACCTGATTTACACCTCCATGGTGGTTTGTCGAGGATAAAAAAGATTTACAGTCTCAACACGTTGTGTCATGAGCGCCATGTAATTTATGCCAGGATTCCAATATTGCTGCCTTATGTTAGGCTCAGCGCAGTATAACTCCGAAATCTGTCAAAGGACGTCATGATAATCTGTCTCAGAATAAGGATGTTAGTAACAACTGCCATGATAAACCTCAAAATCAGCACCTCTTATTCTGATAACAGCCCACAACTCGTTACATATCTCACGCTGTTATGATGTGATCAGTAGAGTCTGATGGGACCCTCTCACGTCTCGTTATCATCTACACCTAAACGTTATGACACAATTAAGACTGCGCCCAATGTCATATATGTGTGCCTCGGGACCACCTGCCTGGCTCTGATGAGGTACACGATACCACTCCTGGACGAGACGGGGTGCCAGCACTAACTGTTTCTTCAGAAGTCAGACTGTTAGGTGAAGTCTAAATCATTAAATGTTACCCTCATTTCCCATGACTTCCATTTTCTTGAGCACAATGCTGTCCCTACAAAAGTGTCGCTGCCTTTCACCGTCGTAATCAGTTTGAAAGGGTTGCATATGGTTTGCAATTGGCGGGCAGTTTAAGCAATTGACGCTACTCCACTATGACTGTCAGCGGCGGTACCCCTCTATCTGACGGTCATCACAGACTGGGTCTCCAAGACCCTAAGAAGGGTAAGATGGGGTTGCAGTAAAGACTTTTTTAGTCTAAGAGCCCCTGACCTACACGTGTGTTCCCAAGTCTACTGGGGTGCGTCCACTTTCAAGTTATCACGTCCACAGACGCACATCCTGACACACATACAGCATGTCATTCTAGAAACAGTCCACTTGAGTTCATGTAAATCCAATGCAGCAGCCATTTGAGCCCCATCACAATTCTTTCCCTGCACATTTGGTCCATATGGTGGTCTCCATTGAGCCAAGTCTCCTGGAGTGATTCTGCTCACGCTAAACAGGCTTCCATGATTTTCCACTGCTAACAACTGTGCTAAGTTTCACGTGGATGGCGCTCCTTGCTTTTTCAGCTGTCACCTTCATGGTCTCGCATCTGGACATTCCAGACATCACTCCAGAAGTGGTCTGTCTCAGTCCAAGAACTTGGAGCACAAACCACCAACCTTGGGCCACGCAGAAGCTTCACATCAAGCTGGTAAATTGGAGAAATGGGCAGCAAGCAGACCCTTTTGTGCGTGTGTGACGTCTGGCCTGCCATCTTCTGGCCTCCCTAGTCCTTTGCACACTGCTGAGATGGTCAGCAATTCAGAGGGCTGTCTAAAACATATAAAAATAAAATGTTGGCCCTGTCACAATGCCCGCCACTATATGTGCAGAAGGTGATGATCGATTGATGAATCACATTTTTTGATGTCACCTTGTAATCCCAATAGCCCTCGGTGGCACTTCTGTTCAGCGGTAAACAGCTTTCCTTGGTGCCTTCACAGCAGTTGAAGTTCACTGCAGAGGTGCTGCTTGGAGATTTTCCTGCAACTTTTATTTTTTCGCCATAAATAGGCCAGGCTCACACAGATCAATCCCACATGAGTGAAGCTGAGATAATACGGGAACTCGGCATATGGGCAAAACAGCAGGCACGCTGGACAACCTATTTGTCTTACTTTAAGCAACCTTTCATCTCACACACATGGCTGATTGATTGTTACACATGATGAAGAAAAGAGGAGTGTGGAGACCAACAGAGTCTCATGCCTTTGAGGGCAGCCCCACTTGACCACTTGGGCAAGCAGATTCAACAACTGGATGTGCCATGTTGGGTGGCACTGGCACAGCTGGCAGAGGCAAGCCATCTTCTAAGTTAAGCTTGGGGATGTCTGCTGAAAGAGGTTTGGTACCCCAGGTGCAGGAGTCAGAAAGCAGGGAAGAATAAGCCTAAATGGAGCAGGGGAAACAAGCTGTCCTGTATACTAGTAGGTGGCGCTACATGCATGCAGGACGTGATATTCTGTTTGTGAATCAAAACACTTAGAAACAGGAGAGTTGGAAAAGGAAAAAAAATATAAAACTCTTAGGGTGCACAGTGCCACCACCTCATGCCACTCTAATCCTAAAGGGAGTCCAGCAGCCACCGCCAAAGCCAACGGGGTCAACAGACGAATAAATGAGAAAGAAAAGTATCGAGCACACTGCCCAGTAAACCCTAATGTACTACACAATGGTGATGGTGAAGTTGGTGGGCTCTAAGAACAGAGCGAGACTGAGGTGGACCACTTCACTGAGAACGTTCCATTAATTTGAGATGTGAACATTTTAAGGGAATTAAAATAAAACATTATTTAATGTGAGCTAACAGCAGGATCAAATTATTTGTGTCCTGACTGACTTTTGGTGTTTTTGTGGTAATCTTGCTGCTGTTGTTCCTTTAAGGAAAGTGGGATTGTTATGATATCGTTCTGATTTTCATTTTTTCTGTGTTTTATAATCTTCTGTTTAGAATGTCAAGGAATTTCTATTTCTATGAGTAATCGTTTTGTTTTATTTTGAAGCCCCATTGCTATGACACAAACAGGAGTTGCTGGGGGCGAGTCGACCAGAAGTCAAGCCTTTTGACGCCATCAGCACGTCGGTTTAAAGGCTGCCATCGCAGGGACTCACTTGTCCAAGTTTGCGGATATCGTGGCTACTCTTCACGACTGTGCTGACTGTAATAGTGCAGGCAGTAAAAATGTATGAGTGAGGAACAGGAGAAAATCAAAAAAATGCAAGCAAAGGTCAAAACCATAAGACAACAAGAGAGTGGACAAAACCAGAATGCTAACCAAAAATCAAAGTCAAACATACAGAGATAAACTGTCAACTCCAGGAATCACAAGAAGCACTGAATTTATCCAAATTCAACTGAAATTGAACTGGGGCTTTCAGAGATGTCGCTTATATGCATTGATGATGATGATGGTGCATCATGAAGAGCATTACTGAGGCGATGAGCAACACAACGTTTTGTACTCGAGAGATTCAAAGTTCTGAACAGTTTCAAAAATGTCCACTGGAGGTGGGAAACCCCATCAAAAAACCCAGGATAGTAACACTGAGGGCCACATAGAACCTTTATAAATAAAAAGGTTTATTAATACAAAAATGCTCCGTAACAAAAGAAAGCTCCAAAGAGCACAAAAGGAGTTGCCTGTAACCATGGCAATCCAATAGGAAACAAATTCCCAATACTGTAATCCAATGGCAAAGTCAAAAAGCAGAAATTTAAAAATCCAGAAATTCACAATCAGCACAAGCAAAACTCACCATAAACACACACTGACTCCCACGTGCATTCAAAATGAACTGCAAGGAACTGCGGGATGCGCGCGCATTTACAGGGCTCAGAGCAGTTAATTGTGGTGATGGGTGAGTGGCCCTGCCTCCAATGGAAACACAAGCACAAGGAATAAAACAAATAATAAACAACACAAACACAAATGAAAAACGTAGAGCAAGAATTGAACTCCAGCCCAGGGAGGAACTCTGGCTGAAAGACAACACACAAGCCGCAGAACACGGTGGTGCTCATCACCAAACCAAACAATGTCTAAAAAGACGTAAACAACACTAAACAAAAAAGGAAAGAATTCTATGACAGAGAAAAAAAAATGGAATGGGGGGCAAGATGTTTTTTTCGACTAGAGGGAAACCCAGAAAAACTTCAATAAAATGTCACTCATTACAGCAATTGATCTCTTGCTTTTTTTTGGCTAATGACTTTCAGTTCAGTTCTTTGCGTTTCATTTGTGAATCCCCTTTCTGATACGACAAAAGGGCGGCTGGATTTATTTGGATGTGACTCGTGCTTTGTTTTCACTTTCCAGTTCTTACCCTTCTGCACACCTATATGGTGTCACGAACAGGAGTAACCTTCCCACAGTACACGGAGTCTGGCCTATACACCCAGACAAAGAGATGGCACATGTAAAAGGATGAGATAGGAAGATGGAAAAAAGACTGAGTATATGACAATCCATTGTGGGACACCAGCAAGAAACAGTCCTGCCAGGATGCCAACCCATCACAAGGCCCGCTCAGGCACTCCTTCACCCATCTAGCTAGCTTGGCACTGGCAAGATCCAAGTCACCCAGTGAAAAGCACAACCCGTCCATCAACAAATGGTTATCTAGCAGATCCCAGGAGGAGGACCACATAAAGTGTGAAGACAGAACGCAATTTGTGAAAGCACTGAACAGAAAGCATTGCAAATGGAAGACAACAACAGAACTGACTGGCGAAATAAAAGTCAACTCCTCAGCAACATTTAAGGGGCCGAATGGCAGCCTCCTTGAGCCTGAGATGTGACGTGACTTTCTGAAACGTTCCATTAGTTAGGCTGGCGCGTTATTTGCAGGTGTTTTAATGTGGAAGCCATTATTCACCAAGATGACGAGTGTGCCAGCGAGCCTGCATTCGAGCTCATTAACATACATCAGGACGGCACAGAGCAGCTTCCTGTGTGACCCCCGAGAACCGAGTGAGGAAAGCAGCAAATATACAGCCAAATTAAAATGAGCTTTCCAGACCCGTCAGGAATGATTTATTATTGCTAAAGAATAAAGACAAATAAAGACAGTCGAAGGTCTCATTTTAACAGGTTAGCACACAAAAACCAAACATTGTAATGTGAATGGCGGGTGAGGAAGCCATGGTTATGGCGCTCTTCATTATCCTACTTGCCACTGCAGCGTTCATTCAGCTATTATGTGAAGCCATCTTTTTCACCACATAGTTGTAAGGAGCATCAGGGGCAATGCAGGAAGTCAGGACAGCAGACGGACAGTCATGCCAAGCTCGTTTAGAGTCTCTGTTTCACGTCAGAATGGCGTTGTTGCGCTACATGACTCAAATGTGATTCTCCTTCATGTACACAATGAAGGAAATCACGGAGAGTCCAAGAGAGTCGCCATGTGTGCCCACCAAGGCCTGTTGTGTAGTGTGACACTCCCACCGACTCACGCACAGCACTCTTAACACCCTCTATAACTCTGGGGTCCATTAAGACAACATGAATCGACTCGTCGAGTCACACTTTCTGGTTAGTGTTTAGGACGGCTGAAAGGCCTGTTTGACTTTCTGGTTTTCAACCCTGCTGCGTATTTTTTGACCACGTCTCAATCTCCCGGTCTTTTTACATAACATTTTCTGTTTCTCGTGGAGAGCAGAGCACACACCAGCCAGTCGTGTCGAGTCACATACTTTGATGGCCTCCCTACACCCACATTTTTGTGAAGTGTGAGAAAACAGGAGTGTTAAGGGTACTTGAAGGCACCTGAGGATTATTTTAACTGACGGGAGTAATATTTTACATTTACTTCTATTCAATTTCACCCACCACAAATCTGCACAAGCCTGGATGTTCTCCAGGTCCCTCTGTAATGATTTTGCTGACTCTCCGTTATCTGCTCTTCCTTCTACTTTAGTATCATCTTCAGACTAGACCAGTTTGTTCCTTACAGTCTTATCCAAACTATTTATGCAAATTAAAAACAGCAGAGGCCTCATCACTGACCCCAGATTGGCCACCGCCTCTAACATCTCCCAATTCAGAAAAAGCCCCTCCTGCCATAACCCTTTGATCTTCATCCTGACCTGCTGAAGATGTTGATATATGGATGTTGTTGGCCACAGCATCTTTTACCTCATTTTCTGGATCTCCTGTCCCTTGACTGCATCTTTAAAAGTGCCAAGGAACCAATCTCTACAAATTCTTGTGGCATTTCAGTCCGGTCGTATCCCTGGGTGAAACTGGACACTGACAGAGAGACCAAGGAACTAGTAAAGCCAGGCTGAATTCTGGGAGAAAGTCAAAAATGGGCTGATCTGTACATCCCGCACACCCTCCAAGAGCAGGATGATGAGGGAGGCGAGCTATAGCAGGTCAGGTTGGATTTGAAACGGCGTTGACGCATTAGCCAGCCCTCTTTGAAATGATGGCACACAAGGAAACTTCAGCAGACAGAATGACAAATGTGCCTCAAGTTTTGTTCCTGAGTTGCGCATTGCTGTAAAATGATGACCTGTTAATCTGCCTAATCAGATAAAGCTTCAGCTCTGACGGCTCGGACATGTGATAAATTGCAGCTTTCATCTCCCCAGTCGCGGCAGTCCAGACGAGCCTTATTAAAGTAAACCACTGTTGGGATATCAGAGCACTTTGCCCCATGTCTAAGCTGTGGTCGGGGCAAGAATGAAAAATGATTACATCTAAACATGTCTGAAAAGATGCCACCGAGAGTCGTCCGAAGATTTTTTCACAGCGACTCGAGCGGGAAATCAATGAAGGCGATAAAGAAGGTGTCTTGAGGAGCAGCAGCCAAGCTGCCACAATTAATACTGACTCTTAATTGCGTGTTTCAAAGAGTCTGTCAGCCGGGAAGAAACCCCGTCCAGCTGTGCTCCGGCTCAGACGCCGTGATGAAGAGATTCTTAACTATTCGAGGGCCGCGCTGATGGTAATTGTTTCTTTCTTCCTTCAGGAAATTCAGCAGAATGAGATTTGACTTGATGGCGCCTCCGGACTAAGGCATCATGGCATTCAGCATTGGGGGGTGAAAGTGGGCACAAAATTCTGGCTAAACAGCCATAGGCTCTACTTTAAAACAACCCCTGAATAGCAGAAACAGTGCAGCTGTTGACATGCCGAGTGGGATAAATTCTAAACAAATGAAGTAACTGAACCTGCACGTTTCTTCTTTTTATTAGAAACCAAACATTGCTGTTATAACAGAGCACAACTCAATCAAGCAAGTGAAAACGACACAGCAAGTGCAGGAGTCTGCTAGGAAGACAACCCGTGACACTCAGCATTCATCCAGCACCCGGACAAGAGACGACTAGAGAGCCCCGTCTAAAATGGCTCTTTGAATAAGACAAAAACAGCAAGTAGAAAAAAAAAAAAAGGTCACGCACAGGCCTGGCATGGTTACTTTAGAACTTTAGAACAGTAATGAGTGGGTTTTCTGCCAAGCACTGCTGCCCCCACCTGAGTCACATGACGGTTTCCGAGAATCGCTTTGATTCCAAATGAAAGTCATTTTCAAATGGCCTCACCGAATTCCTCCCTCTTTCCTTAACTGCCATTGTCACGTTTTGCTTGGTCTGTTGGTACCCGTCACCTGCCTCAAACACCCCACTGGCTAATAAGCTCAAGGGACCTCCTTGTTCATCCTGACGATTCCTTTTGCCACTGGTGCCCACCTTCAGGTCCAGGAGAGGTCGATCTCCATTCCTACCCTCACCTATGGTCACGAGCCGTGGGTAGTGACTGAAAGAACTGGATACAAGATATAACAGTGACGACAGCTAAAGAACGAGAGTGTTTAAGACCTCACAATCAGAAGAGGAGCTTATCAGTCTGATGTCTCATGTTTTACGTATCACGACAGAATGAGAAAAAAATAATAAAAAAAAAAAAACAGCCCAGAATGTGGCTGAACTCACCTCACCTGATAACCCTTCAAACAGCACCGGCTTCAACAGGCAGTGTGCTATTGGCTGTCAGAAAATGAATAACTGTGCTGGAACGTCAGCATACTGAGCATTATTTGACATGCCAGGCAATTTTCACTGGTCCACCAAGGAGATCAGCAACTGTAGTCAAAGTCCAACATACCCAGTGACTACAAGTTTCAATGCAAAGGGATATGAGAATCCCGAACAAACTACCGAGGCAGAAACCCTGAGAACTTTTAAGAAGAATCTGGGTGAGATGTTGGGACAGCTTAGCTATTGGCTAAACAAACAGGTGACAAATGGACTGACTGGTCTCCTCTTGTTTGTCACACTTCTTATGTTCTTAAAAGTGACTCACAACACCATGCATCAGACTTGTAACTGGCTTAGTTAAAGATGGTGCCTACCTTCCTGTTCACGCACACGTACATCCAGCACGTTTCAGAGGTATATGACGGCGTGGCAGCTCATAGCTCCACGCATTTAAAAGCCAGCTGCACCTTCTTTGTTGAACAGATTCACTGACAAGGCTTTTTTATATCCAGATGGCTGCACTCTTCTGCTGATCCAGAAAGTCGCTGCTTGGCTGTTACTCCAATTAGGGTAACAAACACAAAAGAACGTGATGGTGCTAAAGCCTTGAGCTCTAGACCCCCTCACACCGGTGGTGTCCCTGTTAAAGTTCAAGTAGATTCTTTTGTGACACAAATAGACTCCATTGACCACCCCACTATAACATGTCCTGAGGGGTCATGGGGTACCCACCCAGAGTCCAGAAGACAGGGAGGAAACAAAACTACAGCCTGATACTAGTGAGCCACCTGTGGAGTAAATGTTATGATGAGCTAATATGCCACACTGTTGGTTACAAAGGACACCGCGGAACACAGCAACTCCTTAGAGAAAGTAGGATGTCATAAATGGCTTGGAATTGTGAGCGACTATAAGCAGACCCAAGTGAGAACCCTAAGACTGGCAAAGATTTGAATACCAAAAAACCAAGTCTGGCAACTCATCATCATAAGTGCTAAAAAGTCATCAAGGAGAGCAACAAGTCCTAAACTTGTCTTTAATTCTTTCTCTATCTAAACTAAATTTTAAGCATTTTTTTATCCACCCTGTAACAATGGCTGCCACACACAAACGGCAAAAAGGAAAGGCCTTCAAAAAGACTCACAAGATACAGGCCAGAATCCTAACTGGACTGTCCCAAAAATAGGTCTCACCCCAGGGGAACCTGACCCTAAGAAATTTGGGAGGCTTCAGGCCTTTCTAGGCCTCAAAACGGAGAGCAGGCATTTAAAGTTCAAAATGCAAGAGACAGTCTTAAATATCTCAAAATAATATATGTCCCAAAAGAGGGAGAACTGTGAAACTCCGGCTGGAACAGAGAATCCCACCAGAATCTTTATAAACGAGGAGTTGTTAATAAAGATTGCAAAAATAACAAAATATCACAAAAGGAACACAAAGAGGTATTGTATAAAAGACAATCATCAGTGAATACATCCCAGCACAAAAACCGAAAACCCTTAAAACAGTAGCACAAGTCACTAAAACCAGTAAATACAAGGAAGCAAATCGTCCGAATGAGAACTTGGCAAACCACCAAGCACATTCAGTGAACAGCAAGAGACTGCATTACCCATCAGGCTTTATAGAGCTGGGGGCGGTGCCTCGATGGTGATGGCTACCCAAGGGGAACCACCCACAAAATACAAAGAACATGAGAGAGCACGTAGAAACTGCACAAAAAGTATACTGGAAAAAATGAACAGACATAATATAATTAGCATAATTAATGAACAATAATGAAAAAACACAAAGAAGACAAAAAGAAACACTTGAAAAATGAGCTGCGGACCACTGCACCTCCCTCCACGCTCACACGTTAATCCAGACGCTAACCAAGTATCATGTCTGGGCTCTTTTTTCCCCAATTTCTTTATATTCTTAGTAACCTGCAAAAAAGCAAGGATTTCAAAAATGCTAAACAGCTCAATCCCAGCAGCACACTAATGCCCAACACCCCAGTGACAGGCTCGTCCAATAGAATGCATCTGGTGCCCGCTCTTTGTCACGTTTGCTCCCCCTCTTCTGGATTATTGTGTGTCTTTGTCATCTTTCAGGGCGTTGTATGATCTCAGCTTCTTATGAATTCACTTCTAATTACCAAAGAAACGGCACCTTGCAGTCTCAGTCAGAAACGTGTGGAGTATCTATAAACAGGACCCCCATGCGTCAGTCGCACTTCACAACATTCTAACGCTGACTCCTGGACGACTGCACAGTGACGCACAATGAAAGAGCGAAGCAGGAGGTGCCGCTTTCAAGTGAATTTATATTAGTGCCTTACAAAGGATTAGGCAATTAACCTCAATCTGTGTAATTAATCACTGGCTAATTATATTTGAGTACCTTGTTTGGCAGAAAGGCACAGATCCAGTCGGATTCAGACTCCCAGTGAGCTGTGGTAGTGCCACATTAGAGCAATTACGGCACGCAAGGGAATGAGGGCGGCTTAATGAATTAATTGTGTTGTTCTGTTGCCACTCTGTCTGATTGTTCTGGTGGCCGCTTTGGCACATTGGCTTCTTAAAGAAAATGAACTGAAGGGTAGGCCTGTGTGCGATGGGCATCTGGCTAAAGCAGTGGCAGATATAGGTTTTGACAATATGGGCAGATACTCAGCACAACACAGCATGCCCTCACCAAAAAATTTGTAATTGTTATCACACGTCATGGACTGCACACAATTACGGACTTTAAAAGCAAATCCAATGAGGCTGCAAGTGCCGGCTCTGCTTTTGCTAATGAACTATATGTGTTGTACACTGGCGACAGCCACAGCCTGCTGATGGGGACATTATCACCATCACAGAGCACTGCAGCGTGTCAACATCAGGAAAGTGTCAAGGCTGGAGGGCATCTCCGGGCGCCAGTTGTGCTACTGCACCAACCAGCTCATCGGAGTTTTCACCTCCGTCTTTAACAAGTCTGTGGTCTCTACGTGCTTTTAAAGATCCACTGATGTCCCGGTACCAAAGAACAATAAACCCTCATGAGTGAATGACTATCGACCTGTTGCACTGACTTCAGTAGTCAAGAAGGTTTTTGAGGGGCTCATTCAAGTCTTCATTACAGCATCCAACCCCAGCTCCAAAGACAACTCCAGTTGGCCTACGCCATCACCCACGTCCAGCATGCCACCCTCAGCCATATGGATATGAAGCATGGGAACTATACGGGATTGCTGTTTGTTGATTACATTTATATTAACTTATTTGGTGACTTACATTTATGATACGTTTGGTTCCATTTCTTTTGTTCTTCTCATTGAAGCACAGACAAAAGAACTGACTTGCACACGGTCACACAGTGTCAGTAGCGGGGTTTGAAGGTCAAAGCCTTAACCACTATACCACACTGCCTGCCGATTACAGTTCAGCTTTCAATACAATCGTCCCCCATAAACTGCTCAACAAGCGGATAGATCTGGGACTGAACAGCCGAAAGTGGGCTTGGGTTTTCAACTTTCTCACAGGGAGACCACAGGTGGAGAGTGTTGGTAGTTGTGCCTCCAGCATCATCACACTGAATATATGAGCTCCACAAGGCTGTGTACTCAGCCCTCTGCACTACACCTTCTACACTCACGACTGGGTGGAAACACACTCCTACAACTCCATCATCAAGTTTGCTGATGACACAGTGGTGCTGGGCTTAATCTCCAACAATGATTGAGGCAGCACACATGGACAAAGTGGAGAACCTGGCACTGTGGCGTCAGGAGAACTGCCTCCAACTGAATGTCAGCAAAACCAAGGAGCTGGTGGTGGACTTCGTAGAAGACTCAGCGGTCCTACACCCACCTCAACATCAATGAGATCGCAGGGGAGAGGGTGAGCAGCTTTAGATATCTGGGTGTGTTCACATCACCGAGAATATGACATGGACTGAGCATATTCAAAGGCCAGTCCAAAAAGGTGAGGCAGCATCTTTACCATCTGAGACAGATGAGGATGTTTCAGGTCTATATATATATATATATATATATATATATATATATATATATATATATATATATACTTTGGATAAATAGGTCACACGGCAAGCCAGCAAGCCTGCAGCTGATCCCACAAAGAGGTGGTGTAAGAGTCTGTTTGTTTCCCATTGAAATACTCTTTAAGAGGGAGTTTCTGAAGAGCGGCCATGTCCCCCCCGTGGTCACACTATACATTGTATCACCTTATTCTTCCCTGTTAAAATTCTTTTTAATTTAAATTTGTTTTTTCTATGTTAACTTTATTGCACAGTCTCATGGTAATTTCATTACATATCAAATAGCATGTTGTACTTGTATAACTGTGTATGTGATAAATAAACAATCTTGAATCTTGGAGAAGGAGAGCAAAAGAGTGTGCAGACCACAAGTTGGTAATCAGGGGGTCCCATATGTGCCTGAAATCTCACTCTGGTACTATGGAATGTAAAATAAATTAGCCATTGAAAATGACATCTTACATAAGAGAATTGCATCACATACAGATATGCAATCTGCAAACAAAAGCCATGCCATCCTGTACTTTTGACCAGCACTACACAGGAGACCCGAGTTTCAAGACACATATGCAAGCTGCCAAAGTGCTAAAATGGTTATTCTATCACACATACTTTTGTAATTGAGTGCTGTGCCAACCTGCCACAGATAAGTCAGTTAAGAGCACAGAAGGCAGAGGCAGGGCAAAGCATCAGCAGCATCAGCTAACCCAGTGACCTTCTGCATTGCCCCCTTGCACTTTTCAATATAACAGATCAAGGCAAGCACGGAGTTAATATGTACACTTCATTCTGTAAAACTGACTGTCCTATTTCTTGAATCCTCTCAACAACTGATAAAGGACCAGATGGGCATCTGCCACTAAAGCATCTAGCCCTGCCCACCCTGCTGCCATTCAAGAATATCGCCCTGCCCACCCTGCTGCCACCTAATCATGCTGCCCTGCCCTGCCTCCTGACATTTAAACCTCTAGCCCTGACCACCCTTCTGCCAACTCAAGAATTCAGCTCCTCCCAGCCCTCCACCACTCCAGCATCCCAGCCCTGCCCAACCTGCTGCTACCAACCACGCCCAGCCGGCTACCATTTATGCATCTAACCCTACCCAGCGTGTGAAGAGCCATCTGCTGGCTGCTCCATGACTTTCTTACTAACCCACTAAAGGACACTGCATAATTAGCCACCCTACAAGCTATTTCTTATTGTGTTTTTATAAATGACCCCCCGTTTTTCTTTTCAGGCTTTCAGGAGTGTCGAAGAGCTCCCAAATCCTCGATGTGTTCGCTCACTGGTGGCACAGTAATTAGCTCTGTTGTATCATGAATAAAGCTACCTGGGCTTGAACCCGGTTTTCCTCCCACATTTTCAGACACGTTACTGGTAGATTAACTGAAGAGTCTGAATTGTTTCTGTGTGAGCAGGTGCATGAGTCGGTCCTGTGACGGACTGGCATCACATGCAGGGTCACTTTCTGTCAGAGTGGTCTCAGTTTCTGACCCTGAATTGGATTAAGCGGGTTTGAGATATTATGTTACTTTGCCTGTGAGAGACAAATACCATTTGGAAGGATTCAAACACATCCACAGAATCTACTGTACATACGCCCAACAGTGGAGGTCATGATGCAAAATGGCACTGGTTAAGCAGCACTTAGCACCAGGGCAGACCAATGAGAACAAGATGGAGCCAACATGCTGCAAGATATGAGAATGATACACAGATTGTGGATCACCTGACAACACATACAAACTAACAACAAAGTGACACAGAAAGTCACCGTCATTAATTAAGGCTAGCAGAGTGAAAACAAGAGATGAGAAAGGTCAGTGAGGAGGAGGACTCCGCTTCGATTAGAGGACTGAACTTGTCGAGTAAGCCTGAGGCCATCGCTTCCACTTAAGCAGTTCTTTACAATTACTCTCCTTTTCCCATCAAAAGAATTCCATTATACTGAGGGTCTGCGCCTGTGCAGTTGGTGCCTTTGAAATTTTAGGAGTTTCAAGACCAATTTGAAAAATCTGTCATGCGCTCAGCTTTTTCATCCACTTGTCTTTTAATAGTGGCATTGCAGTGCATGGTGGTTTACTTGACTAAAATAGAAACATCTGGGCACCCTCCACTGGACCGGGCCCAGCACTTGTGAGGGAAAATTAGAAAAGGCATTAGGTGAGGAAATTCAGCACCGCTTTGTGTCTGCGTACCCCAAGGCATAAATGCAAGTCGATACATAAGGGACCCTTTTCATCTCCAATGATCTGTGCAGCCAATTTTACAAAGCACATCACTTGGCACCACAATGTGCATTTCTGATGGCACCACAGCTCCATCCTACAGAAACGGCACACTTGGGCACCGAATCCCAACCAGGGGCTAGAAATGATACAGCAGAAATATCAGTTATTCTAGAACGTAAGGAGGGCGCTGCCTCACCATCTGTTATCTAGTGCCCCTATCAATCAATCTCTCTCTTAGGTGGCACCTTTCACAGATTTTGATCAGTTTATTACTACATAGTGCCTTTAACATCACACAATCTACTATACACTGCCTTTCACACTTACCCATCTTTAATATAGTGCCTTTCAAATCTATTGAGTGCTCTGTCTATCTATTATTATATAGTGATTTTCACATCTATTTATCTATCATCTTTAAGCTCAGGCATGAATTCCCACACAGGCACAGGGAGGTCGTGTGAATGCCACACACAGAGTTGGCTCCAGATGCGAGCCCATGTCACTAATAAAATGACATGTAGTTCAGTACAACATTTTAACATCAATAAATCATCAATGTAGCTTATAATAAAGTGCTGAGCATCTTGACTCCTTTTTTTTTTTCTTTCCTTGCACAGATAAACACATTTATCTTTAAATGTGATTTGACACGGCTCCTTTAATGGCAGGTTCCCTAGAAGTTAAAGATCAGATCTAATCAGGTGTCACATTATTCTTCTAACTTGATTTAAATTGTGGATGTGGCTGTGTACGCAAGAGTGGGCCCACCCAGGCTTAATCCCCGCCGGCCTTTAGCAGGTTTTAGAGTGGTCTGCCATATCCTTTCCAAGTTGTTTACCATCCAGAATTTGTCCCTGAGTTTTGCCTGATGCTGCCATGGTCGGCTCCAGCTCCTCACAACTCTTAACTGGATGAGACAAACACATCGAGTGAAGATGTGCCGTTTAAGACCCTCTTGGTCACCCTGGACTGTCCCTCTCATGGCCTGAAAGCTCAGCCCAGACCTTAACAGAGGTGCTGAACCCGTGTATAAAGCCCTTTAAAAATAAAGTTGGCTTTCAGGAGCCGCACTGAAAAGCCTAGTCGCCGCGCTGGGGCTCACATCCTCTCGGTTAAGTGACATCCCATTTTAACTGCACAGTCGTTGCAGAGCATGGACACAATGTGAATAATAAAGAGACGTGTGCTCAAATGGTGAATGATTACGCCACCATGCAGTGTGCATCCAAATGACGCCACGCCGGCAGGAACAGCAAATTGGCTGCAGGATACTGAAAATTGGGACAGCAGGTCGCTATATTGTCGCTTTTCAGGTATTTACAGCAGCAATTCGCCATCATTAGAACCGATTTCTTGACATTTTTGGGGAGACTCTGAGTCTGAGCAGTTCTTTCAAGTTGTCACGGCCATCACCTGCATGTGAATGCGCTGGATTCTTCTCTAATAAGTGGGCCACACAGGAGTTTGTGCTCTTTGTGAAGCCGTGATTAGTATAGAATTTTTTCTTCTCTTTGTGTTTATTCAGGACAGCTCGTAGGTCTCCTGGGAAGAGAAAGGTGGAAAAGCAAACTTGAGGTGTTTGTCAGCTCTGATCAGCATTGCTGCAGTGCTGAGAGGCCTCACGGGCTCAGGCCGTGGCCTCAAACAGGTCACGGCTATGCTGTCCAAGGGACTCAGGAGTTGCCGGAAAAGACATTTTGGGAAAAGGCAAGAGAAGAGAGCTGAGCAAACAAAGAAAACAATTCCACATCATGTCCCTAGCTTCAGCTTTACTGCACCTGCAGGCAGATCAGCTCTCTGTTCGTGCTGATCGGACGCCACGACTCCTCGCCAGCACCTGTGGTGCAGTCACCTGAAGAGCACGTCTGACTTTTGATGGCCGGAGGATTAGCTTGGGGAGCGTGGGCCAGAGGAGGCTCAAGGCTGCCACTGACCATCTCTTAGAAGCTCATTTTTGCAGGTCAATTTAAGTAAAACATGTTCATGCGAGAACAGATCAGTTAAACAAGCCATGTTAAACAGAGAAAATGTGTTACAGTTTCTGATTTTAGAGTCCTCAGCAGAAATGGGTTCACAATAGGAGGGCACAAAATTGCACATCACAAAAATGCAGACACCAAATGTGACCCATCATGATGGCATCATGTTTGTGTGGAAGGAAATGAAAAATAAAGGGGGGACGTGCAACAGAACCAAAGCCAATAACTGGACTGCACCCCAGGCAGTGTAAAGCACCAGCATCACCCACTGTTACCCTTTGTTCACATATTATTTAAAACAGGGGACATGAATGACAATCAGGGGAGATGAAGGGAGTCAGGTGTCCCACAGATGATGGGCCACTGCCCAGGTACACAATGGCCACACCAGGCAGCTCTTCTTCCTCTTCTGAAGGACTGCAGCACCAGGACAAAGGACCCTGCAGAGCGATGGCTAAGTCTGGAAAGCATCGGCTGACAACATGTCTGTCTGTCCTGCATGAAGCACCTCCACTCCACGGACATTCGGTGGATTTACTCCTAAAGAACATCTGTCAAGATCTTAGTGGAATATCTTATAGTGGAGCCCACTATACACATTTTTCAGATTTGAAATCCTGGTGCCGGTGAGCAGAGATGTTTTGGAGTTGGATTAGCACTGGACTCTGTGCATGTGACCGTAATGACCTCTATAATGCTATATGAGACACGCAGCCTCTTAACATCACCGCTGGTTAGGTGAATCCCAGAACAAATTTTATTTGCCCTTCCGACAACTGTTTCTTCCAGCAGGATAATAATAATAGTATCAAAAGGCAAGAAGGGGCCTGAAGCGCTCCCAGAAACACGATGTCGACTTGACTCAGCCGCACAGGCCTACTCTTACACAGAGCTTTGGAGCGGTGGGCTGAATTCAAAGGTCAGGCCACAAAGTTTGACTTACAGAAGCCACAAGACGTAATCACACCTGAGTGAGCTGGCATTCCTGTCTCTATGCCCAATAATACGTGCTGTTTAGTCCGCGGTCGGCAGGGCTACTGTCCTCGCTATTAGATTATGAAGCTCATAAACTGGAGCCTAATAACAACGCCATGAGTCATTCATGCCCTGAACAACACAAGACCATAAACATGAGCAGCCAGTGTTGCATCGTGTCACAGGCCTTGACACATGATAGCGTACAGGAGCATACATTTGGATGGGTACACTCGGCCAGATTTGGTTACAGCAATGCATTAACAAACTGGGATGTAATGTGGCCTGCCGCCACTTGGGGGTTTTAATAGGTTAGATTAGAAACTAAACACTGTAATTATGTCAAAGTCCCAAGACGTTTCTTTTTCCTCAGGTTTTGTCATTTAAGCTTCACTGAGTGATTGCTCACAGGTTCTGTTTGTCAGTGCAAGTCATTATCAACATTTACTTGAGTGTGTGCGTCTGCGGGTTGAACTTATTTTTCACCAGGTCCATCTCATTAGTGGCTGTACAGTAAATAGCAGAATGCAAAGCTCTCAGATGGCCTGTTCTCCAACCAAAAATGCCTGAATGCTTAGGAAAATACAACAAAGTCTCAAAGGAAGCAGGTGGTGCGGTGTCATTGGTGGCACCACCAAATGAAAAACCCAAATGTTTCCAAGTTGAGGATCTGCCTTACCAATCTCCCAGTTTTGACTCTTCACCTTTTAAATGTCCGTCTCCTGGATCTTTCAGTGCACTAACTTAACAAACTAAGATTTGTGAGGTTGTTGCAAAAAGCAGAGATGTGACCCTGAGGCCACTGACCTGGACTCCTTCCACTCCTTGGCTGTGCCAATACATTCTGCCCATAAAAATTATGAATAGAACCGGAGACAAAGGGCAGGCCTGGTGGAGTCCCAAACCCACTGGGAATGAGTCTGACTTACTGTCAGCACTTTGTTTCAAGCTTTTGCTCTAGTTGTGCAGTGACCCAATAGCCAACAACAGCAAACTAAGAAGACTGAGACAATAAAAAAAAATGTACTTTTGTAAAGTTTACACCAAATATAAAACAAACGTCAGAATGTGAATCCCCATACGTCCCTGCCCAAAAATACGTCTATTACTACACACAAGACAGCGGGCAGAGGAGCCTCTCTATCACTTTCTGCAGTTCCAACGCCCGTTCTCCTTCTTTCCTTCCATTCACACTGTATGCATTCTACAAACAGGAGCCCACCTCTATGACTTGTTTGATTTTGTCATCGTGAGTCACTGAGTGCTATGACTGAGATGCTGGAAATGTCATACTGCATGACTGCACACAAGTAGCTAGGATCATTTAAATGAAGTCCACTACTGAAAAGTTGAGTTGTGATTCTCGAAGGTTCTCAGAGGAAGTCTATTGGCAAGGCCTGCACCCACCGCCCAACACCTTTGCACTGCCAAGCGCAATAACTTCAGAAACAGAGGCACATTATAGGCCCACCACGTGGGTTTTTTCACATGGTCACTAACTCCCCTTCTTAAGAAATTACAAATAACTCAGTAAAAGACTTCACATTTTACAGACGCGTCCCAGAAATGGTAAACTGGGGCCACTGCTTGCAGCATTTTAAAATACTTCTCGATGCACTTAATTGCTGTCTCAGGAATAGCTGGTGGAAATGTCAGAAAGGCAGCAGTTATTCAGGTCGGGTGAAATCCCACCAGCATAATTAAATGACATATCTCATGACTGCAGCTACCTCCATCGTACACGAGCAGCGCAGGCTGCGGGTCTTTAACAGGATCTTGTGAATGGAATCAAAGAAGGTTAGAAATGCTGAAACAAAGAGCTTACTCTAGTATATCAGCTCCATGGCAGCAGTCCTTCCTTAAATCCGCACAGTCTAGTTTAAAGTCAGTGCAACGCGAGGTCAGTCTTCATCCACACTGCGAAGGCAATGTTTTTAGGAAAAAGCAACAAAATTATTGTGGGTTCTCCTTGCAGTTCACAAGGAGCCAAACACTTTCTCTCAAATGTCTGAATTCTCTTCAATATTGCTGATGTTACTCCAGGCGTCTGGCCTCAACATTCAGTCCTAACAGTAGGAGTAAGCGGTACATCCAAAAATCAAGACCTAGTGAGCAATTCTGAAAGTTCTAGTAGATACTGGTATAACATTGTGTCACACATGCACATTTGTGGATCAGCTTACAGGCTTAGATCAGGTATGTAATGTCACTCTGGGACAAGAGGGGGCGCTGTCTCTAACAGCTCCAAAAATGTTATTTGAAAACTCAATTCAATTTATTTCTTATTATAGCATTCCTTGTAGAGTACGGACTCAGAGAGCTGCACCCCACATAACGTTCATGCCAATGGTAAAATCTACATACTTAAATATACAAATCAGTTTAAAATCACAGTAACCCAACACCCCTTTGGCTAACATCCCAATTAGGACTGTTGTGCCAAAGTAATTCATGGCAGGAGAAAGGAAATCTCTTAATTAAAAGGATCAGGAGATGAAAACTAGGTTAACATTATGTCACATAGGCAAGAGAAGGACTGCCAGTCAAACGGGAATTGTAACCAAAGCAAAGGCTGAAACCAGAAAATCAAGGAATATTCATCATCTAAACTCTAAATGGAAAACTACCTCCAAGTCAAAAAGCCATGTGAACAAACTTTAGCAGGTTCTTGGAGGTATCCACAAATTTGTATAAGGAAGTAACCCCAAGGACATACCTCTGATGTTGCTACTAGCAACTGCATGGCAACCATCAAACAAAACAACACGAAACAGCGGCTCCTGTGTCAAAACAAAATGGCAATGCGGAACAATGCAAATAAACATTAAATATTTGAAAAGTAAACATTAAATTTGTTAAATAAAGTTTTCAAATATTTGAACACAGCCATCAGAAATGGCCTAAATGACTGCAAAACAATTCAAGATTTGATACCAAGAGAAACTATTGGGCTAAAGATTAAAACCAATCCATAATCCCAAATCATAGTTAAAAGATTTTGACAACATTTTTTGACCCTGTAAAGCTAAACTAACATTAGACATCGCAAAAATATCTCAGTAAGAATCCCCAATTTTGGACAAGTGTTGCGGCTTAGCCAAACATGAGAAATTGAGAGAATTTAGACCAGGAAATGAAAACAGATCCAAGATCAATGTGGAAGTTGTTACCAGGAGGACAGAGAGATTAAAAATAACAAACCCCAAAACCATTAAGCTGACATGTAGTTGAAAATCAAAACAGAGAAGCATGACAAATCCGCATCAGGCTGGTTTATAGCGTGTTGCGCTAATGATGTCACATGGGCCATAAACACACCCTCACCAACGGGCACACTTTCATTGCATGTTGCGCAATTCCCTTTGTGAACAGTGTCACACGTGTGCATCAGAGGGTCACTTTCCAGGCTCATCAGAAGTAAGCACTACCATTCCAGGACACAAGGGGGTGCAGTCACTGAAGGTATTGTCTTTTGTTACCCACAGCTCCGAGAAGATGCCCAATGAGGGCGGAGTCTGGACTATGCTCTCGGAAGGTGGCGTCACATTTGGGAAAGAGCAGACCACCGGACGGACCTCCTACATAACCTGACCGCTCTGTTTCTAGGGCTCTATAGCCTACCTATTGCTTGTTTGTACCATCGCGCGTCTGTTTGTTTAACTCACTGGAACCGATGTTTAAAGGGGCGACACAGTTGGCACCACCATTTCTTTAGTGAACTTGCGTGTCGCCAAAGACAACAGTAAGTGTACAGCAGAGTCACAATAATCTCTGTACAGACTGTATGCTCACGTGTTATGGGGGGGTTACCCTGTCAGCTGAAGCCCCTAAAATTTTAAGCTGGATGTGCTGCTGTTTCAGTTTAGGAGCTCATAGTGAGTGGCTGGGAGGCTCATAATTTAATTAATGTTTAAATTTGTATTGCAGTATGCTGGCAGATGACGATGCCAGAAGGGATCCGTAATCAGATGTCAGTCGAGACACACATTTTGATGTAGGGACTCGGTGTAAAGGCAGGAAGTTGGTGGGTTTCACACAAACACACACATGCACAAGAGTCAATGTCCCCATCTGTTCTGCAACAGTGATGGAGACAAAGGACCAAGGACTAGGGCATGAAGTCACAGTCAGGAAATGTGCCAAGGTCAAAACCCAAAAGTGAAAATGCCATGTCAGTAAGTCCTCATGTCCAATAAATTTTAGAGATTTAAAATAAGCAACTGTCCACAAATACAGAATCTGTGTACTTCAAAAAATTATTTCAAGTAAAATGCATTTTTCCCTGATGGTTTTTGCCTTTTCACTTCCAGGTCATGTTTTCTTTTCTACACTGCGCCATTTCTACTTGGGTGTGCGGTTATTTGTGTGTGTGTCTGGGAGCAGAAAGACACAGGGGGCACCTCCTATCATAATATCTCATAAGGCTGGATGTCCCAAGTGAAGGGGACTGTCGCGCTTGCTTGCTTGCTGGCTGGCTTCCCTTGACAACACAGGATATCCCAGAGTGCACTGAGATGTACCTTGACACTTTATTTACATTTGTGGGTTTTTCTTTCGCATTCCTGTATAATGTCAGACAAGTGACCTTATAAATGTAAGTATTTGCTTTGTTTTGCCAAATAAAACAACGCAGAGGATAATGTTAAACATGGCCGGATCCCTTCTTCTATTTATATGTCTCGGCTGACATTTTCTCAGAAACTGAAAAAAGTACAGCAAGCAAGTCGTGGCTTTAGTCATCTCCATGGTTACTTTACAACATTCAAAGTCTTCTGCTTCGCTCTGCATGTCCAGTGGCTGATGAATAAAAGTAAACAGAAAGCCGCAAGCATCCAAAGCCAAACTTTTCTTTTCCCGTCACGTTTGTGTGGAGTCCATGAAATGTCATGAGAAGCACGCAGCCCCCTCAAGGGGGCTTGGGAAAAAAGCCTCTTCCAGCGGGTCAGGCAGTGGCCCAGAATTTCTTTCCATTGTACCTGAAGATGGCACTGCAGAGCAGAGTCCAAACAATGAAACGGTTTTTGATTTTGTAATATTTTCCTGGCCCTGAGGATTTTTTCCTTTTGCACGTCTTAACAGTTTTCAGTGCTGCTCTCGCTGGTTTCACTTTCATTCTGTTGCTTTATTATAGTGTTATCCCACTACACTGTTTTGCTTACATTAAGGGTGCTACATATTTTGTTAATTCATAGGCCATGACCCCATTAGTCACATCACCTGACCATCGACACAACGCTATTTAAAGTGGTGTCACGAGTTATCAGCTGTCCACCATCATCAGTGCTCTTCTCTTTGACTTTCTGGCCAGTGTTACAATATACTGAACTTTAAAAAAAAAAACAAAAAAAACGATGTGACTTATCATTTGATTCTGTTTCGTTTGTATGTCTTAGTCTCTGATGTACAACATATTATGTGGGTAGATCCCAAAAGGCAGGACCACCCTTCTATCACAGGTAAGGGATGAAGTGGTCCAAAAATCTATTCCATAATCAAAATGAAACACCAGAATTAAATCCAGCAACCCAAAGGCCCCAAACGACTGTTGAGCTACCAGAATTGATTTTACGTCTCCTATAAAAAGTCAGAAAAAGAAGCAAACTTCTCAGAACAGCCACCATTTTAACACATCCCGCAAAACCTGGGACCTTCATATCCTGATCTAGGAGTACTCTGGCCCCTCTCCCTCTCCCGACTTCTGGGTGAACCTTTGACATACAGTGGTGTGAAAATCTATTTGCCCCCTTCCTGATTTCTTATTCTTTTGCATGTTTGTCACACAAAATGTTTCTGATCATCAAACACATTTAACCATTAGTCAAATATAACACAAGTAAACACAAAATGCAGTTTTTAAATGATCGTTTTATTATTTAGGGAGAAAAAATCCAAACCTACATGGCCCTGTGTGAAAAAGTAATTGCCCCCTGAACCTAATAACTGGTTGGGCCACCCTTAGCAGCAATAACTGCAATCAAGCATCTGCGATAACTTGCAGTGAGTCTTTTACGGCGCTCTGGAGGAATTTTGGCCCACTCATCTTTGCAGAATTGTTGTAATTCAGCTTTATTTGAGGGTTTTCTAGCATGAACCGCCTTTTTAAGGTCATGCCATAGCATCTCAATTGGATTCAGGTCAGGACTTTGACTAGGCCACTCCAAAGTCTTCATTTTGTTTTTCTTCAGCCATTCAGAGGTGGATTTGCTGGTGTGTTTTGGGTCATTGTCCTGTTGCAGCACCCAAGATCGCTTCAGCTTGAGTTGACGAACAGATGGCGGACATTCTCCTTCAGGATTTTTGGTAGACAGTAGAATTCATGGTTCCATCTATCACAGCAAGCCTTCCAGGTCCTGAAGCAGCAAAACAACCCCAGACCATCACACTACCACCACCATATTTTACTGTTGGTATGATGTTCTTTTCTGAAATGCTGTGTTCCTTTTACGCCAGATGTAACGGGACATTTGCCTTCCAAAAGTTCAACTTTTGTCTCATCAGTCCACAAGGTATTTTCCCAAAAGTCTTGGCAATCATTGAGATGTTTCTTAGCAAAATTGAGACGAGCCCTAATGTTCTTTTTGCTTAACAGTGGTTTGCGTCTTGAAATCTGCCATGCAGGCCGTTTTGCCCAGTCTCTTTCTTATGGTGGAGTCGTGAACACTGACCTTAATTGAGGCAAGTGAGGCCTGCAGTTCTTTAGACGTTGTCCTGGGGTCTTTTGTGACCTCTCGGATGAGTCGTCTCTGCACTCTTGAGGTAATTTTGGTCGGCCGGCCACTCCTGGGAAGGTTCACCACTGTTCCATGTTTTTGCCATTTGTGGATAATGGCTCTCACTGTGGTTCGCTGGAGTCCCAAAGCTTTAGAAATGGCTTTATAACCTTTACCAGACTGATAGATCTCAATTACTTCTGTTCTCATTTGTTCCTGAATTTCTTTGGATCTTGGCATGATGTCTAGCTTTTGAGGTGCTTTTGGTCTACTTCTCTGTGTCAGGCAGCTCCTATTTAAGTGATTTCTTGATTGAAACAGGTGTGGCAGTAATCAGGCCTGGGGGTGGCTACAGAAATTGAACTCAGGTGTGATACACCAGTTAGGTTATTTTTAACAAGGGGGCAATTACTTTTTCACACAGGGCCATGTAGGTTTGGATTTTTTCTCCCTAAATAATAAAAACCATCATTTAAAAACTGCATTTTGTGTTTACTTGTGTTATATCTGACTAATGGTTAAATGTGTTTGATGATCAGAAACATTTTGTGTGACAAACATGCAAAAGAATAAGAAATCAGGAAGGGGGCAAATAGTTTTTCACACCACTGTATAAAAATCATCTACAGTATGGCTGTGGGCACATAAACAACTACAAAATGGCCTTGCCAGAAGAAAGACAAAATTCAAACTAATTGTTGGAGATATGAATCAAAATATGAATACATAAAACATGGAGAAAATACAAGCTGCACTTTCCAAAACAGGAATCCCACCAGCCTCTCCAGGTCCCTCTATGTTACTTCCTGAACAGTCCGCTTCATTCCTGCAAACTCTTCCTCATTCCCCAAACCCACCTGCTGTCGCACTCCCTTTGTCGTCACACTCTGCCCACCGGCCCATACCATCTTACTTCTTAAACTGTTCTCCCATCTCTCCTTCTCCTGCAAGCCCTCAGCTCCAGTCATCTTCTTCCCCAACTCCACCATTTTCTCTCCATCGTTTCCCCTGCCCACAGTATCAGTGCAGCTGCCTGTCTTTGTGATCCACTCCATTTGGGCACCTCACACGTTTCACCTTCTACTTCACCACGCCATAATCAGAAATGCCCTAAGAGATAAATTAATACTGATTTCTTTTATCATTGCAATTTTGCGAGTAGACTTCAGCAGCATTCTCAGTCGGAATGAATTAATAATAATGACTCGTTTGTCATCTGTTAATTACCATTCGGATCTGTGGGATGCCTGCTTCACCATTCACATGCCAATTAGCTCCCAATTTATGTTAAGCATTTCTCCGCACGCTGGTCTGAATGTTGCACTTTCTCTGTTTGCTATCGATCGCAGGCGCAAACAATAAACATTTTGTTTCTGCCCATACTGACACTGCCTGAAACATTCACTTCTAAGCATAATTCTAATGTAATTAGACTACTAATTAGCTCCTTTGCTCATTACCGTTTTCCCATTGTATAAATTGATGAGGTGCAGCCGCTGCAGTAAATGGATCTTCTTTGTTCTTGTGATTTTGTGTGTGTGAGAGGGTGGGCAGTGACTGGTGAAGCAAACGTGCCCTCAGCTGTGACCAGGGCAGGTGACTTATGGGATAGGAGTCATGACAGGGGTCTATTAGTCACTCTTAGGCCGGGCTTCACAGGATATAAGGACACCACACAAGCGGTGTACTGTTTATACTTGCGTGTGTGCTTTACGTAAATCTGGAAGATTCTACCAGGTGGCAGTGCGAGATATCGTCACGGTGAGTAGAGGTTCAGCTTCGCTGTGTCGTGAATTGCCTGAAACACCTTGCCACAATATCTCGGAAAAGGATGCATGTTTAATGATTAAATCCATCAATCCAGGGATGCGCCCATTCCAGCCATCATTGGGCATGAGGCAGAAACAACTCCTCGACGTGGCATCATCTCATCACAAGGTGAATACAAGCACACTAACACACTGGCGTCATTTTAGCATCACCAAGTTCCCAAACCTGGAAGGAAACCGGAGCACACTGTGGAAACCCACCAAGAAAACATGCAAACTCCAGGCAGGGAACACCAGCGACGTGACTCCCTACGAAGCAGCAGTGCCACCGCTCCGCCACTGTGCCACCCCACATGTGCGTTTATTATCAGTATTTAAATGAAGTTAACAACTTATCAGTAAAATGTAACATAGAAACTTTAATGCATTTCATCATGAAAGTGATATCAAATATAAATCTAAGGATTCTAAATGTGCAAAGAGTTGGAATATCAAACATTTAATGTGTTCTGTGTGGTGACTGCTGCCTGCGGCTGTTGTGAAGGTGCAAAAACAAGAGGCAGCACAGAAGATGGCAAGTGAGGCCGTTAAAACGTATCGTGTCAACACGTTGGGAATATGCAACGCTTGAATATAAACGCAACACAAACGCATTTATAAATCGGCATTTTGCTTCACCACATCAAACCATTCATCAACCAATGAAGCACGCATATCGATCCCGTAGGGTCCTCATAGCGGCTTTCTGTCACATATAGATATTAAACATATGCTGAAAGGGGTTGTGCGTCTCTGGAAGACCCCCTATTCTGCCTAAAGGCTCTGCCGCACTACACAAGTCTTCCAGCGATTTTCAATATACTGAGTTGGGGGTAATGGCAACCTCATCCTGTGACTCAGTTGTGTAGTTTGACATCCCCAGCAGCGCAGTCCAGGCAGCCTGTCATCCGTCCTGACAAATTCAAACAGCACGGACTTGTGCAATTTGTCTTCCCTGTTGGGACTATGATAAAAATGGTGCACCAAAAGGGCAGAAAGATGGCAGTTGAGAGGCACAAAAACAGACTGTAACTGCTTAGTGCCAAACCCAAACGTGAAATCCTAACTCCTAGTCAAAAAGCAAAAGCACTTCTCAAAAATGCCCACTTGTAAACACATGCTCAGGCTTTCTTTTGAATGCACAAACACAAGTAATGCAGAAGTCCAATGGACTGAACGCCGCACCCCTTGACCTGATCATCACTCTGTAACACCTTCTTGGCAACATACACACAAAATAGCGACATGCAAGAAATTGAAGATGGTGTGGCAGGAAAACATAAAATGATTTTAGCTAACTTAACATGAAAGATGTCAGAGAGAACCCAAAATAAAAACAAGAAAAAAAAAACATTACATTTGCAATATTAACACAATAAAGAAATCATAACACCACCCTGTGATTCCTCGTCATGTAATCTGACACTATCCAGCAATTTCACTTGGCGAGTTTGACATTCCCTCCAACTGAAAGTTGTGTAATGTGCCACCAGCTTACGTTGGGTTGTGGTAGATTTCAAGAGCAGGACAACAGAAACTGAAATCTGATTAAACTACCCAAAGATCTAAAAGAGAAGTCAAGGCCAAAACACTATATTAATGTGTGGGTGAAATTTCAAAAAGGAAACCAGGAACACTAAACTAGAGAGCACATTGCAAAAGGTTTTCTCGGGAATTAATCATCAAACTCGCATGCTTAGGGAACATCTTCAGTGATCGGAAAAGGTAGGGAAGACCACCCTGTGCAGAGAGGGGGTACTGTCACGAACATCATCTCCTTCTTCACTTGCAGTTCGGAGGCTGGAGGATGATTGACCTATCTTCCATAGCCATTCATGAAGCTCCGCCCCTTCTAGGTTGGCACTATAAAGACCAAGAAGTTACCAGAAATGGATGTTCTTCGAGGACCAACATCTAAGGTGGACAGCATTCTACCCCTGTGGCATCTTACTGTTATCAGAACCCACGTCACTAGTTAAATGAGGTGACCAGCTGGTACCACAACTCTTTGTTGACCGATTTCTTTCATTTATATTACATGGTAACTGCAACACAGACACACTGTAGTGACTGAGAACAAAATGGCAGCATCCATTTACAATTTAAGTCAGTTTATATTTGACGTGTGCAGGCTCACAGTGCTGTTGCAGATTCACAGGTTAAATTTAATTGCAAACTTTAAAAACAACCAATGCACATAAAGACACCGATGTGCTAAAAACACAGCAGTTCCAAACTGAACAACATAAATGGAACTTCACAAAAGACATGAGAATAACTCAACAACTTTTAAATTTAAACCGAAAGCCATTTTGACTCACAAAATTTAAATTCAGCAACATTCAAAATCCCAAATGGAGGAAGTATGAATGTGATAAAAAAAAAAATATATAAGGACAAGTTTAAAAAGCAAACACTCATAATAAAGCCCACCTTACAGTCAGCTTCAAGGTGAGCCAGAAGTTCCCAGCATGCAGTGGTCGATTAGAAAGTGTAACGAATACTGATAAAAGTGTGACAAGTGTGACCTCACGTTAGGCAGAATCTCCACTCAAGTCAGAAGAGTGAGAGCCGCTCCTGCTCCTTGGCACCACAGGTGGGTTTATCAGGATGGCACAATCAGGCCAACTGTGGGGTGTCACCTGCTGTGGCGGTCAGGAGGACTCAGAGGCAGCACCACAGAATGCAGTGTTGCTATACTCCTCTTGTCTTTGTAGAAATGCAGTGCCTTCACAACATCTTCACTTCAGCCCTTGTCCTAAAATCATTGAAATCTACAAACATTTCTGAAATATTCTATTTGTGTGTTGTTTGTTTTTTCTGGGCAGGTTGAGTGTTGCTTGGTGAGGGAAAAAATGTAATTTTAAAACAATTTTAGCACAAGGCTGTAAGAAAAGAAACTGTGTAAAAAGTGAAGGGGTCTTGAAGACTTTCTGCAGGCGCTGTACATCGTCACCGGAGGCCACGTCGACCCCACATCCCTCCAGCATGAGACGTGCTGTAGATGGGATTCAGACGCCATTATCAGATGAAGCAGCACCTGTTTTAACAGGCTGAGCTAAAAAGAGCAAAGGCATCCGACCTTGCATGTGGTAAGGTCAAATGCAGTTGCAAATATCCAGTATGTCTACCTCTCACATGTACATCACCCATTAGGGGACCCCGCTGAGTGTTAATTTGGTGACAAAGAATATTCCTATCCATGTCATTACCTTTACATTGACAGATCTCAAGACGTCTGCAAATTAGACAGCCAAGGAGTAAATCCCACCTTTTTAGGAACATTCAGTTTTTAGTGCCGAGATCAGACGAGAGGCGCCGTGCTGGGCCCTGTGCCGGGCTGGGGGCAGCTTATTCGGATCAACATGTTAAGCAGAGGCTTTCATTCTTGTGAAGAGAAGGCAACAGAGCACCACAATGGAAACATTGAGCTTTGCATGAAGCATTAGCAGGGTTAAATGTCAGAATCACCGCTCAGAGAAGGAGGAGGGAGATAAAGTGGCAGGACTTCTGGAAAATAGGCTCCTTCAGGTAGCACTGTGCATTAAGGAGGTGCCTGGGATTGTCCCAAACTTGTCTAAATGTGTATATTGTATGACAGACACAAACAGATCACAAAGGTCTGGGGCACCAAGGTGACCACCGTCTCATTAAAAATTGCATAAAGCAAAAAGAAAATCAAAATAATGTGAATATGTCTTCTTAGACGCAAGTCAAAACACAGAATGAAGCCATCATGGCAGTGGAGTGGGTTTTAATGATGACAAGGTGGAAGAGACAGATTTATAGGTGGTCTGTCCATCAGTCATCCATTCTGCAGAGGGAGGCGGACAAAAAGACATTAAGCAACAGTGCCAACCCCTGGGTCAGAGTGTAACTACCATTACATGAGCACTGAAGTTGCCTCCTCCCACAACCACGTGTGCAACCATATCTATTTCTATTTGTGTTGTGGATTGTGGAGTCAGCATTGTAGACGGGCACTTGCAGTAGTCCAGAATTTCACCGTCACAGAACAGGCCCAGAAAGGCTGAAACTCATCATCATGCCAGAACAGAGGGTACCACCTGGGATCAACAGGCCGGAAGAACTTATCCAGAGGAACAGGTGTTGAGGAATATTAGTGGGGGTCTACAGATACATGGATAAAAATATCCCAGATCATCAGGAGGCATTATGTGCAATCCCCTGAATCTATACTAGCGACGACAAGCCAGTCCCTGGGTGTTTCAGAGGAATAAACTATGACAAATAATGAAGGTGACCAGATGAGAAACAGCAGGAGATGTACAAAGCTCAAAGCCAAAAGTCTGTCCTATCTTTCAAAAGAACCAAAAGAAAAGGAATCTAAGAATCAGAAGGGGTTAGACATAAAATAACAAAAGGCTCATGTGAAATCTTTTTAATATATCAGCAAAGTCGGATAGCAAACAGGTGAATTGAGGATAACTTTATAGGCTGGATGTCAGAAGTCTAAACACACAACTTTAAGGTCGATTGGCAAGCAAGCCATACACAACATAGCAGTGGTCAACTTCCCAAAATTGCATTGAAGTGATAAAAAAAAAAAACACAAACAAAACCATAAAAAATACAAATATGAAATTATACCTGGCGATTGGTGCCAAAGCTGCTATAGCACAACCCTGGCCTAGGAAAACACTTAAGAATTATGGGTTATTCAATATAAAAGACCACCCCAAAGAGGAATGTCCTTTTAATTACAAAAAAATAAAAAACAAAACAGATTCTCTGTGCAGCTCTGCATGTCCCAATAACATTTGAAAAGACTGAGACCCCTCTAAAAGGACTCTGGATTTGTGTCACTGCTTTTGAAAGAATGTTATTGTCTCTATTACTTACACTTCAACTGAACTTTAGAAGCAAATAGCTGAAAAAGGTATCTGAGAGAACATGGAGCGGTTGGCAAACTGGTCAGGATGGATGGTGCCTTACCCATCCAGGAAGTCTTTATGGTCAGGATGGATGGATGGAAGGAAGCAGCCTCCTAGCTTCCTCCTCTCAAAGCTTAAGGTTTGGTGAACATAGAGGTGGGTTTCACTGTAGGTTTAGACCAGTAAAATTCAGACCTGCAGAACAATGGCCTACAACAGGTACACCAGAGCTTTTAGGGCCCCGGTGCCCTTCACTGGAGTCACAGATCTGGAGCTGCAGGGAGAACCTCAAGGCCACCACTACCTCCAGCCTGGGAAACAGACACAGAAAATGGGGAGTCCCTTCAGGCACAGCTTTACACAACACTTGTGCAGTACGTAATGGCCCATCTGGTAATTTGTGTGCACAGTGGAAAATCTCTAAAAAGAGCTTAGAGCTTACAGTGAATTAACAATACGTATGTCTGATAGGCATCTCTGCAGAAGCTGCTGTTAGTGCTTTAGACAAGTCACCAAGAACAACCTGCAATAAAGTACTGAAGCCTCAGTTGCTTAAACCTGGTGAATTCCTCTCAACAGGTTCTCTTTAGGGCCTGGCCATCTCCATTAGCTGTACTCAACTCCCATGTTACCAGTTTGTGGTCAGTTAAAATGGTGAGCTGCACTTTGAAAGGAAGGAGATACTTAAAATTTGTGAATCTTGGAATTGTAGAAAAGACAGCATAACTGGATCTGTGTTTTCAGGTCTCTTTATGTGTGCATCCATCCACCACTCTGTTAAGGAGTCTTTATTTTGAATAGTGCCCTGTTGTGTTTCAGCCAGGGTTCCTCTCCTGGTCGGGGTTCAAATGTTGTTTTTTACTTCTAGTTTGTGTATTGTTTATGTAAACAGTACTGATTATTTCATTTCTTTATGTCCTTGTATGTTCTATGGTGTTTCGTGCGTTTTCAAGGTGGTTCCCCAACAGGCGGGGCCACCTGCCCATCACTGAAGGGACTACCCTCAGTCCTAAAATTCCGGGGTCAACCCAAAGTCCTTGCGGTTCATTAGATTGCGCTTGGCAGTTGGTGAGTTATTCTTGTGATTTCTGTGCTTATTGTGAATTTCTGGATTTGTTAACCTCTTTGTTCTGCATTCAGACTACTCTATGGGTTTGTGGTTTGGACTGTCTGCTTTGGGGTTGCCTTTTTCTGAAGGCATTACCTTCTATTCCTCTGTACTCGTCTGAACTTTTTTCAGCTTTTGAATGATAAAAGTTTTATTTATAAAGATTCTACATTGCCCCCTGTGATACTAGCTGGGGATTTTGACAGGATTTTCTTCCCTATTGGGCATTTTTAGGATATCTCAGGACTTTCTTGCTATGGGACTCTCGACCTTCATAGCACACCCGTCATAACACTCAGGTGTAGGGCAAACAAGAATGTGCGCTTGCATGATGCATCACTTCAGCACCTGGTACTTCCATATACAAACCTCACTGTTGTCTCAGCCAGAGTGTGTGTGCACAGGTGCTGTGTAGACGCACATACGTGTATGAAGGGCACCTCCATATGTCTGAAGGCTGGCATATGTGCTCTGTGGGTGTAGATGTATGGACGTGCATATGCAATATGCTACAGCAATGGATTTCAAGCTGGTGGCCCAGTCAGTCCTGATGAGGCTGATGTTCTTAATTCCAATATTAAACATTGTCTGTAAAATGCCTCATGATTTTTTAAATGGACATAATTAAAATATGCTTCAATTAGTGCATAAAACTAGCCCTGCATTAATGTAATTGTTGATGAGAGCTGTGATTCTCAACCTATGTGGTATGCATGGACACACAATAAATAAATAGCAGAGGAATGGTCCTTAAAAGGACCTGTGGCTACTTAGCAGTAAAACCAAAGTCTCCCTGCTTGGTTGCATTTCACTTCCATTTCTACACCCCACTTTGTTCCTGCTGTGGGGCTCCACTCCCACCAGTGACAATTCCAAGTGCCCCTCTGCTAACAGGGGAGGTTGGAGATGACTGCTTCCTCTCACTAAACATTTCCTTGACCAAACCAATGCCAGGGTGGAGTCTGCCCGGGAGTCACAGGTTAAAGTCTTCACAGGTGAGTGGTCTATTAAGAAGTATGGACTTTGGACTTCAAACCCTGAGGTTGAGGGTTTAAATCCCACTAATGACACTGTGTGACCATGAACAGGTCACTATGACTGTCTCTGCTCTAACTGGGGGAGAAAAAAAACCTAAAAGAAATGTAACCAATAGTAACTTAAATGTTGTAAGTCATCTTGGTAAAGGCCTCAGCCAAATTAGTAAATAATAATAATGATAATATTAATAGACATTGTAAGCCTCCAGCCATCCATCCTCTTCCGCTTATCCGAGATCGGGTCGTGGTGGCTGCAGCTTGAGCAGAGGATGCCCAGACTTCTCTCTCCCCGGCTACTTCTTCTAGCTTTTCCGGGGGAATCCTGAGGCGTTCCAAGGCCAGCCGAGACATAGTTCCTTCAGCGTGTCCTGGGTCTTCCCCAGGGACTCTTCCCAGTTGGACATGCCCGGAACACCTCACTGGGGAGGCGTTCAGGAGGCATCCTGATCAGGTGCCTGAGCCACCTCATCTGACTCCTCTTGATGCGGAGGAGCAGCGGCTCTACTCTGAGCTTCTCACCTTATCTTTCAGGGAAAGCCCAGACACCCTGCGGAGGAAACTCATTTCAGCCACTAGTATTCGCGATCTCGTTCTTTCGGTCACTACCCACAGCTCATGACCATAGGTGAATATAGGAATGTAGATCGACTGGTAAATTGAGAGCTTTGCCTTACGGCTCAGCTCCTTTTTCACCACGACAGACCAATGCAGAGCCCGCATCACTGCAGATGCCACACTGATTCGCCTGTCAATCTCACACTCCATTCTTACCTCACTCGTGAACAAGACCCCAAGATACATGAACTCCTCCACTTGGGGCAGGATCTCGCTCCCAACCCTGAGAGGGCACTCCACCCTTTTCCAGCAGAGGACCATGGTCTTGGATTTGGAGGTGCCGATTCTCATCCCAGCCGCTTCACACTCAGCTGCGAACCGATCCAGATAGAGCTGAAGATCACGGCCTGATGAAACAAACAGGACATCATCATCTGCAAAAACCAGTGACCCAATCCTGAGTCCACCAAACCGGACCCCTTTAACACCCTGGCTGCGCCTAGAAATTCTGTCCATAAAATTTATGAACAGAATCGGTGACAAAGGGCATCCCTGGCGGAGTTCAACTCTCACTGGAAACAGGCTCGACTTACTGCCGGCAATGTGGACCAAGCTCTGACACCGATTGTGCAGGGACTGAGCAGCCCTTATCAGGGGGTCCGGTACCCCATACTCCCAGAGCACTCCCCAGAGGATTCTCAGAGGGACACGGTCGAACGCCTTTTCCATGTCCACAAAACACATGTAGACTGGTTGGGCAAATTCCCATTCACCCATTGTAAGCCTTCTATTATTAATTCTGCATCAAACCACACTACTGTACTCTGTACTGCAATACAAAATAATTCATTAAAAATGGATCTGCAGAACATAAGAAAAATTAAAAGACAAAGACCACACAAAAAAAAATCTGCAAGTGCAATATGGAGAGTGGAGGTGCATGAGGAGGTTAAAGACACTTCATCTTTAGTTGTGGCCAGTACTTCACAATTAAGGACAAAAAATGGTGGCATGACAAAAAATGGTTAAGGACCCAGAGATGTCACACATGTGATCAAAAGGGAAAAGAACGAGCAAGAACTATGATATCTCAGCTATCACATACCGTGTACTGTTTACTATCATATACATAACTATATAAACAGTGTATCATTTGGCTTTGGCTGATAGTAGACTTGCTGAACAAGGCAATCCAAACCACATATTGAGTAAGTATTTCATTTCTACATATTATTGTCATGTTACATTACTTGTTTTTCCTTTTCTTTACACGCTCTTGCTTTTTGATTTTATTATTATGCTTTATCAGCCTTGGAGAAAACTATTTTATGTGCACTAGCACAAGAAAGTAAAAGGGCAATGATGCTTCTTAAAGGTATAAAGGGTGTTACATCCTGGCATTTGAGAACCCCACAGCCACTAGACCTCCACAACTGCTGACCTGATCCATCAAGGCACTTCTGAATTGTGGCCCTCTGTTACTTTCTGCCCTCCAAACGTCTGCAGACTCTGATAGCATTTGAAGAAGACAGTGGCCAGAGCACTGATAGCGCCACCTCCATCAGAGAGAAGGCAATAGTCAATAAGAGAGAATGAGCGAGGGTCCAAGAAAGAGATGCGAGTTTCTTGACCATTCACTCTGCTGATGCTCATACGGGGTCTCCTGGCAGAGCCTGATGTTGGTATATTATAAGCAGCGTTTTTCTTTTTTTTGAACCTTTTTGCAGTTTTCTGCATATCTTGTGTGTACAGTAGTTGTGTCCTTGTACATTCACAGCTTGTTGGTATGTATAAATGTAAAGAACACGTGAGTATATTCAGTGGGTTTCCTCTGTATAAATGTGTGTGTGTGACAGTGACAATGCAGAAATGTAATTAGTGTGTGTGTGTGAAATAAGCAGTAGGTCAGTAAGACAGAGTAGCGGGCATTTGTCACTTCTGAATGCCAGGAGAATGGCTCTGAGCGACAGAGAAAAAAGCAAGTTTGCTAAAAACGCTGCACTTTCGATTGTTATTAATTATTTCTCAGGCTCAAGATGGATGTCCAGAAGGGTCAGGTTTAATAAGAACAGCGGCAAACAGTATACCAATGGCCAAGCTGGCGTCAGCAGAGTGGATTGGTGCTTCCAGTGTCACAGCTGTCCTCACAACGCCCAGACAAGTTTGTGGCCGTTGCCTGTGTGGTCATCTCTCCCTGCAGATGGAATGATGGAAATCAAAGGCCTGCCCGCAACTCTATAGGAGCCCAGATTTTCTCAGAATCTAACCATATCAGTGTGTTGTGCTGGTATTTACCTGACAACAACTTTTATATTATTATAAATTGTCACAACCTTTCAGAGCAACCCCAGGAGCCTCTACCTATTCATATTATATATGACATTTCTAATTTGCTGGGAATCTAGAAAAATGGTGCCAGCTGAATGTTACACGCCGCAGTCTGGGACCCGAATAAAATTGTAATTATTTTAAAGTAAAGTGAAGGTGGTGCGCAGGCAACAGGGGAGCAGTGGGCACAGCACACAGCTGGCAGCGGCACTCACTTCCATGGGCTACAGAACATCTCACACAAATGACCGCTGCTCCACATCAGCAGTGAATCGTTGAGATAGGAGCTGAGCTGCTGACCCTGCTTTTGTTTGATTAGAGCTGCAGATAACAAGCCTTGCTTTGTGTATTTATAAAGAATTTTTATTTTCTGATCTCTGTTTTTCTGACTTTAGCTATGTTCATAGACTCTGATGCCTGTCTTCACATTTTGTTTTTTTTTTTCTTGATTTCCTTTGTTCTGACCCTTTATTCTGTCTGCCATCTAGTCTCTCGGTTGCCCTATTAAAACGTGTCTGCTTGCTATGACAACAGTTGCGTTTATTGGAATTCTGTGAGTTTTCTTTGGATTTTTCTGGTGTCTCTGACTTTCTTACTTCTGTTTCAAGGAATACAATTACAGATTGTGGATTTAGACTTGTTTATGGTAGCAACTCCTTTTTGCCTCTTTTTTCATTATTTTGAGCCTTTCTGCAATATTTTCTCACTTCTGTGAATAAATCCTTGATTTATAAAGATATCTGTGCACAGGTCATGGGTTTATGGTCATCCGTCTTCTTCTGTGGATTTTGTGATTTTTTGGGATCCTTCTAGATCTTTTGTTAGCCTGCTAGGCCAGTAGCCTACTGTTATAGTTTGAAGTAAGCTGGACTGAGTGAGCCCTTTCTGGGATAGGCTAGTGAAGGTCTTGGCCCACTGAGTGACTAAATTTTGGAGGCTTCACTCCTATTATGCCATCTTTGGAACTCCAATACGCAACACTGTATATATGACGACAATATACAGAGTAAAGGCAAAAATAAACCAATCATGTACCTTAAATTGTAAAGTGTCTGTGGATGTTGTTCACTACGGAAAGGCACTATATAAAATAAAACCCATTTGTCTCAGGCAAACAACAGTAATGCAGCTCCGGGTATGGGAAAGCACACAATTGAGAAGGGGCTCCATAAAATAAAGGAAAGCTGAAGGTTAAAAACCTCAAAAACATTCTTATTTTATTAGTTTGTCTTTTCTATGAATTTGAGCTTTTTAAATGAGGGCTACTATGTTAAAAACCCATTGATTTTGCAGGCTATTAACCATGTATTAAAGGTTGGGATTAAATTTCCAAATGTCAATGGTATAAAAATAAAAAAGACCTACTTTTTTGCAAGCAGAAGTTTAGCCATATCGGCTTTAGCTGTCCTCGTTCTTTTTCCCAGCAGGCAAGATGAGGCGGGCGTCTTTTGCTGTTTTCACTTGCAAATGACACGTCCACATGACAAATCAGACACTAATATAGCATTACTTTCAGTGTTTCAAAATGTAAACCGTAGAAAATATGGCTAATTATTGACCCAGTGAAATTATTAATGAGAAGAAGTCATTCCAGCAGTCGATTTACAAGGACTGCTGCAGGAGCAGAGTGTGTTTGTGAGGAACTTGAGACGGGTTCTGACATTAAATGGGTTTTTAAAAGCTTACTAAAATATATTTCTTTGCATAAAGAATGGATATAAAGCATTTCGATGCATCTTCCCAGGCCCTTGTAAATGTTATATTGAGCCCATATTTAACAAAACAAAAAGCTGGACACACCAGCTGTGGACTCCCAGACATTTTCTTCTTCTTCATCAATGGCAGCCACGCTACAATCCCCTTGTAAATGATGTATGTGACTAGTTATTTCCAGGCTCTATGGTGTCCCCTCACTTAAACTTTTAACAAGGTGGTGGGTGAAAAACATGTTGGTGGAGTGTGACCATCTAGAAGGCTCGAGGTGCAAAGCGCTAAAATGAGGAGCTGTCAGGCCATGCCGGAGGACGCCCCTGCTCTGAAGGCTGGTCAAAGATGTGGCTCAGTGGACTTGGAGTGAAACTTTAGTTGACATTTTACACATCACTCTGTAGTGATTCTCAGTTTTTCTCTATGTCAGTCTGGTTGATGTGTGATTTGGATTGGTGTTTCCTGTCCTCCTTATCTTTTGTGATCGTTATGACTGGAATGTTTTGGGTCTTTTTGGTTTGTTCTGTTTGTTGGTAGAAACGACATTCCATTGCCCATCATAAGGTCACCAGTGTTACAACACCTGCCATCACTACACATAACTTAGTTTGCCTCTCATCCGCGTATCTGATCAAAGATAAAACTTTTTTGAATTATAAGTCAGGGTGAGGACTTAGACCAGGCCCTGAGTGTTTTGACTTTTTGGATAACGTTTTGTGTTTTTTTTTTTGTTGCTTTATTACTCCTGAATGATTCTGGACTTTTCTGAGTCTGTCCCATTTGAAATAACTGCTTTGCGCAGAACTGGAATCAGGAGATGTCGCCATGTCAAAAAATTTCAAGACAAGGGTCAGCATGCTGACTGAAACAGACAGTACAGAATTTTAGTAAGAGGACCAGGAGAGAAGTCATAAACAGAAGCCATGCCAAGTTCGTTAACCGGAAATGAAGCATACCTTTCAATAACCCAATGTGCTCATTAAAAATCAAAGTCAAAAGATAAAAAAATGATTGCCAACCATACACAGTTTTTATTCAACAT
This sequence comes from Polypterus senegalus, assembly GCF_016835505.1. Lineage (NCBI taxonomy): Eukaryota > Metazoa > Chordata > Cladistia > Polypteriformes > Polypteridae > Polypterus > Polypterus senegalus. The sequence continues at coordinate 3,812,292 of NC_053165.1, read as the reverse complement.
TGAATAATATATTAGCACTATCAACATAGCCTTTATATGGTTGAATCCAATATATCACTCACTGCACAACCCCATGGATATTTTGGATATTTTCATCGTCATGAAAACCCCCAATGTAAATGTCAGAAAAGGGCAGCGCCCACAAGAAAACCATAATGGTCTTGCAGCATAAAGATAAAAATTGCAAATCATCACCAAATAAATGCAAGAATGTAATTCAGTGGGTATCAAAACCTTAGAATACATACATAAATAGTCCAAATCACTTCCGGGAAGTGCATAAAAACCAATCATAACAGTCAGAACCAAAAAGACAAGAAGGGATGCAAACAGCGCCCATGATGTGCTCATAACCAGACATTCCATAACAAAAAAAGGATGAACTCAATAATCTTTAAGAGAGAATCTTATCTCTTGGATGACCAGTATGTACAAGGCTTGACTTTTACACCTTTAAGCTGGTGAGATGTCACATGTCACACACTTCCGTTTGACCTTACCTGGCAAAATCGTAGCACCCGTCAAGACAAAAATCAAAGTGGAGGACAAGGACAGGGACGTAGCAATGCTTCCCCCTCTTCAGTACAGTTCACTTTTATTACAGACAACTTAACATGAAAAGAAGGATAACAGAACCATAAACATGAATCATTTACACATGAAGTAACGGGTGGGCTGCAGGATCCTTTCAGCCACTTTATTAATTAGAAACCAATTACTGCTGCACACTTCGCTGTCGTATGCAACAGAATGGTGGGTCAACCACCAGGTGGAGGGAGCTGATAGATAGATAGATAGATAGATAGATAGATAGATAGATAGATAGATAGATAGATAGATAGATAGATAGATAGATAGAAAAGGCACTATATGATAGATAGCAGCAGTACACAAATACAAGAAAAGAGTTACAACAATCAATAACAATAATCATTTTTTTATATTTTGTAACTTTATTCTCTTTTTCTGTTCATGATGAAAATGCTCTTAGATTTCTTTTAGTTAAAGACAACAAAAGTTTGAAGGTCAGGTAGACCTCCTCACTAATGATGGGAACGTTGCATGTTGATTAGCCCAAGCCAGTGACTCCATACACATGACAATAAGGACACTAAAAACACTACAAATAATCGCTGCCTTTTACAGACACGCGGCACGTCAGCATGTTCTGAGATATCTTCACTTGGGAATCATAAGACAGTTTCCTGGCCCCCACCCACACGGCCGAATAGACGCTGTTTATTGTGATTCAAGGTGTTCAGAGGTCAAGGCCTTCCTTGACCAGCACTGCTGCTTTTTAATTTGTTTGTCGCTCACTGAAGTCTCTGCTCCTCCAACACACAATAACTTCTCTGAGATTATAGACTGGGTCAGCAGGTCTACTTTGCCCAACATCATCCACTCCTCAGAGATTCACAACATAAGGGGCAGGTTTGATTGCTTCCATAATCTTGTCTGCCGCTTAGCCTGTCAGGGACCTGTTGGCTGCCCATCACCCTGGGCACCAAAGGATTTAATCAGCTACACTTGAGTCAGTCAGACAGACCTGACAGATTTTTTTGAGGAGCTCAGAGATACAGTGGGTGTAAGAAAAGTACTCAATATCCTTAACTTGGATTTTTGAGAAGTTGTCTGTGAGTCTTTGGAGAGATTACTGGTTAAACAGGAAGCAGAGGGTATTCTGGGAAATTGTCAGTCACTTGCCTCACAGAAAAAACAACTGGAGCGCTTGTTAAAAAAGTCCACCATTTTCAGCATATGGTCCCATTATAACACTGATTTCCTTTAACAACATACAAGATACCTTCTGGAAACTTTTAGTGAAGGCACTATACAAATAAGTTGCATATCATAACATTCAGAGTCACTGGGGACAGAACTCCAACTGCCCAGGTATAAAGTAGTAACCAGCCCTGGAAAGGATGCCAGTCCATCTCAGATGATTTTGAACAATTCATAATCCGCACTTCCTAATACATTACAAAATATCACCAAATTAAAAGAGAAATAAACGCTTAGAGAATGCCAAAAGAGATAAATGGAGCCGAGGCGGACTTCTACAAGCACAAGTCTACATGGTGTCACAAGTGCACAAATCAGGAGAATCCAGGTGACAATTTGACAGTAGGGACTCACCCACTGGTGTCTGGGGAAACGTGGTCATCAAGTGGCTCTTCTTTCTTGCCTGCAGGCCGGATGATGAAGCCCACTGATGCCACATCAGGGTTGGCCCTGGAGGTCCTGTCTCTTCCACCCTGTGGGCTATTTAAAGAGCAGAAGCGCCGGAAGTCAGCGTTTATTCATGGACTTGATTCAGGAGACCGCAGAGTTCCAAGATACCAACAAAGGAAAGCCTAGGAAGACTCAGCACCAAATAAGCAATGTCTGCAATTGCCTTTTGCTGTTCAGAGTTTTTGTTGCTTCTCATGGTTTGCTGCATTAATCAGGATACCAGCTGGTGCCCCAAGCCTTCATCATCTCCCTTTTTGCTTTCTTCTTCTTTAGCCACCTTCTATCATATTCAAAGAAGGCGAGACTAAGCAGCGCCTTTTACTATTGGTTCTCAAGAGAAAAGGTAAAAAGCAGATCAATGCAAAATGTTCTTCATCCATGGAAAACTCAGCAGCAGTGAAGGTCATTAGTCATTCGTACCTAATTCTCTTAATTCAGTTCTTCTTACGTCCGACATTTCAAAACATAAACAGCCAAAAACAGAACTTCATTGCAAACGTTTGAAATAATTTGCAAGAAAAAACAATGTCACTACTTGATAGACAAGAACTGTTTATAGGGAAGGTAAAATATGTTTTCACAATGGTGGCGCACAGCTTCAACTGATCACATTTCTCTTTTGTGTAAGCCATGGATATAAAATACGGTGTGGGATGTGAACACAAGACTTGCTCAGTGTACTAATGAAGCAAACGTCAAAAGAACTGAGGTTTCCCTTCAAGGGACAGCCTGGTCTTGAAGCGAGCTATTTGTATACAAACATTCACTAGGGGGTCAGTGTCAGGCGTTTACTACAAACCTTTAGAAAACGAGCGGAGCACAAAACACACGTCTTACCAATGACTGCAGCCTCTGTCACTTGTTTAGGGGCGAAAATAATTACATTATTAGTCTGCTGGTGACATTTGTTTGTACCAGACTGACATATATAGTCATCCTGTGTATGCCAAAAATGTTTATTTAAATGAAATTAAGAATACATATCTTTTGCTTCAACTGCCAATCATTTTATGTTGACGTCAGGAAGTAATTGGAAGTTTTCAAAAATCTAATCAGCTCTGCATGTAAGCATAAGAAACAGCCTGGCCAAAATGGATTCAAGCTAGCCTGTCTGCTTCAAAAGTTAGAGCACATGTGTTTAGAAGAATCAAAACATGAAGAAAAATGAAAATCTTCTCATTTCTTTCATGATTTCAAATGGCTTTGGAGACAGACGAGAGTCTTCTCTGCACCCAGTGATGCCATTTTCAGTTTGCACAATTTTAAACAGGAAAAAGCAAAGCTATGACTTGGAGTGAGAGATGAAGAATATAATATGAGTACAACATAGTCGTTCACTCTAGAAAATGAACAGAGCTCAAAATCCGAAAGGTAATGTCAGGTAAAATAATAATAATAAACACTCACTGAACCTTTTCTCAGACGTACTCTGCACTCATCAGGAACTTTGGAGTACCTTAGCATAGAGTCTCAAATGCAGTAGCAAATTAGGAAGGAAGGTTTCAAAACAAAAATTCAGAGAATGCCCAAAAAACACAGCAAAAAGGTCAAAAATCCAGGAATTCTGCAAAGCACAATAATAATAACAATCCAGAGAACTCAACAATGTCAGTACATTCAATGAACTTCAAGGGACTGTGGGAAAGGCTGAGGGCAGATCCTTGATGGTGATGGACAGGTGGCTCCGCCTCTTGAGGTACCACCCACAAAACACATGGGACACAGCAGAAGACATATGGACGCATAGAAGCTAAATGATCAACAATATTAACATGAACAAAAGAATGAAAAACAAACAAAAAAGCCAATAAAAAGGACTTGAGACCCAAGCCAGTGGAAGGAGCCCTGGCAGAAGCATGACAACACGGATCATCTTTTTTTAATCATTTTGACATTCTGTTTGCACCGCAATGGAGTTTTGAATCACTAAAAATGTATTGGTTTGAAAATGCTTTCCAAAGCGTGTAAATCAAAAAAAACACCAGGACTCGCATGGCAGTGTGGATGGTGAAAATGAAACGTTTTGGCATATAACTTGGGGAAGATCAGGAATCGGCTTAAGTTTGTTTGGATAATTCCCTTTGTGATGTCATCTTTACTCTGAGGACTGTCTTTACCCATCTCCTTTGTCAACAGCTGTACTGCAACTTCAAACACTCCAATATTTTGCCGTATTCATTTTGGCAGGAATCCCAGCCTACATTTTTCAAGGTTTTGGAAAATTCATAGTCATTTGTAAGGTTTAAAGGCAGTTATAATCCATCGTTTTTCAGACAAGAGAGTCCATTTTGTTTTTTTTTTCTTTGTTCTGCTCATTTTGATTTACTTCAGATTTGTACCGTAAACAACTGGCGCCCTTGGCACAATAGGCACAATTTGGCTGAGCCACTTTTGGCTGCAGTGTAAACGTAGCAAATATCTTATATAATAACCCTGAAATTTACCAAAATTGTGCATTCTTGTTTATTTTAGTTTATCTCAATAAAAACTTCATCACAAAAAAAAGAAAAGCTCATGGTGACCTGAGACTGTGCCTACCTCACCTTAACAACGGATTGTGCATCAACACCAGAAGGCTCAGGTCAGGTATACTCTGACAAAATATCCACAGCTTTAGGCTGGCAGGGAATAATTGATAAATTGCTATATTTTAAAATATAGTGCAAGTGCCATGAATAAGCACAGTCCACAGCAAAGATCTGATAAAAGGAAACATCTCAAGAAGCAAGAGGTGTTCTGTTTTCTAAGGACCTTGTCAGAGATGCTATCACTCCATGTCTAGCGATGAATTCCACACACTCTATCGACATGAAAGGTACAGCATAACTCTGCAATTTCAGGCTGAGCAAATGATAACATTGTGGCACTGATGATTCATGGCTGATGTGATCGGGCTGGCTTCAAGCAATGTGCCCTCTACAGTAGTCGAAGAAATATGTCTACACGATATACCACAAAGTAGGACACTTCTGGAAATCAAAGGTGAGAAACACCCACTCGGTGACAGCCATCAGTCCCCACTAACAGGGATGCCTGGCACTACCCAAGGTGGAATAAAATGCAGGTGCAGTCACTACATACTGTACACTGTCCAAAGGGGAAACACTTTGACCTCAAATCAAAAATGTACTGATCAAACCCAACATAGGAAGCAACTACACATACTTGTGCCAATCCCAAAATAGCACTTTACTCACTACCCAAAACATGCGGAGAGGACCCTGGACGCAAACCCAGCACCTTCTAATTGCGAGGCAGTGGTATTATTTTTATGCCACCTGCATAATATTGTGCTTGATAATTTAAAATTACAAAAATAAAATTTCTGAAATCAAAGAATATTAACCACAGGATAATAAGGAGCTGTACATTCCACAGAAAAGTGACATAAACCCACAAAGCAATCAGTGCTTAATTTGATTGAGTTTTAAGGAAAATTCCAAACTTTTTGCATGTTTTCATCAAACGCAGCCTTTCTAATTCATTCTTTGCTTTGAGTGTCAATGACCGATTATCATGCTCATAACAGCCAGGAGTCCCCAGATTCGAAGCGTACAAGTGAAAGGCCAACGTATGAAGAGAAGTGTGGTAACAGTGCTTGTCAGTTATGAGGCTCTCATTGGAGTCACAATTAGATTCATTCGTGAAAACCCACATTTGCATCCGCTTGATGAAACTAGAATATAACTAACACGGCACACAATTGAATTATAGAATCGTTTAATATGTAGTCCATGCAACAACCAGTGTATCGTCACAAAAAAAAAGAACACTGTGTCATAGACCACTACCACCACTTCCAGACACACAACAATGCACTGCATTGTGGGTTGAATGTTGCTAGGCTATGCGAAGTGCTGCATTTATAGTCTGTACTACTATAGGATTTTATTTATGAATTTCTGAAGGCTCATGAAATGTGCTTGTCTGGCTTTGTCTCGGTGTTTCTGACAGGCTCCTGGCTACTCGGAGGTTGCTTCTAGGCTGCATGTGGCCTGCGAGCCGCCATGTGAATAGGCCAGACCCATGTGCTTTCCCTGTTCAGAGAGGGTTCTGTGGGAAATTTGGTGAGATAGGTTAAATGGTGTGATTTGTCTAGCAGACAAACGCCCATTAAGCTTTATATATTAGATTTGCGTAGTTGGCAAGCCCTCCCAGCTATAATGAGTCAGTAGAATTGGGACATCCAATAGGCTTGAGAGTGTAAGGCACCAATGAAATCAACAGCAAGTCTACTCCCCTCATTATCATTATTAAGATACAATCAAGGTGGCAAATTCCACATGAAAAAATGTGTCAAAAGGAAAATGACAAAAGCAAGTTAAGAACTTAAAAGTATATTTTCATGCATTTTAATCTCACATTGCAGTTCTTCTCTAAATGTATAATCCAAAAATACAAGATGAGGGACAATGATTGACCAATTGTGAATCTGGTGGGGAACAAGAAACTTTAGACACATGTGGCCCTTCCAGAACTGAGATTACAAAACACTGGGCCAGTCTGTCAAGGGGGTCTGAAGTGTGAACACAGATTAGGTCCCGTCATCAGTGACCTCCTCTTTTTAACAAGCTGAGAGAGCCTGGTGACGGAGGTTATAATGTAAGCATTACCTTCCCAGCATGCTTTTCCACAGCAGAGCATTAGGCAGATTTTGGCTCACCTAATTTTCAAGTGACATAATCCACCTTTTATGTGATTGGCAATCTAACGTGTATCCCCTTCCTCACCACATTCTTCTCCCCAGATAAGTGGGCCAACAACACATCCACCCATTTCGAAACCCCGTGCCTGACAGGTAGGTAGCAGCCTATGCTGACAGTATTGGGTGCAAAGCTCCTGTCCATCATAGTTCTCCTGCTCACATGCTGGTTAGCGACTGATTTGACGGCAGATCTGCTGGACGTTCAGTATTGAGCACAGTTTATTTCTGGCCATGTTCACCTCCTGGTCCTTAACATTCATACAATATACAGTCTCATTCCAAGTCAGCATACTTTATATATTTGTACTCCTTTCTGGAGGCGTATTTTTAAATGATTGTGTATTACGTTTTTTTGGGATGCTAAATCCAATGCTGATGTTAATTTTATTTCACTTTCATTTTAATATTGTTAGATTTTTTTTTCTGACTACGTGTAGTTTTTTTATGGTCGCTGTCATATTGTGATGCTGTTGTTGCACCACTGCTACATAGTTTGATGGATGCTCCCTTTGACATTCAGTGCTCAGTTTTTGTACACTAGTTTTCCTGGTATCCGATCATTTGGAAACATAATATGCTTAATTGGAATTATTATTAGTATTTAGTAGCTTCCTAAATTCAAGTCGACTTACAAAGCAACTTGTCATACATGCAAGAATGATTAGAAGGTGCAAGCATCAAAAACAACAGAGAACATGACCAAAAAAAAAAAAAGTAAGGGGGAGCCATGTGACTACTCGATATCTAGACTACGGCACAAATCGGTATTCTAAGCTCTTTGTTAGAAGAGAAACAAAGTATTTTTAAAATATTTAATGAGAAGATTCTCTTTCAAAAGATGGCTAAACAAGAGTAACTTGGGTGGAGTCTGAATAGACAAAGGGAGATCATTCCACAGACGGGCGTTTAAGTGTGTTTCTTAACTTGCATGTCACCTTCTGGTCCTCAATTCAAATAACTTTATTAATTTTTACCAAAACAAATTCATTCATGCAGTTAACCTACAGCACGTCTTTAGGATGCAGGTAGAAACAAGAGCACCTAGAGATACAAGAGCACATACAGGGAGAAGATGTATACAGTATTGCACACAGACAGCACCAGCTTCATCACCCTAAAAGGACCAGCAGGGTGTCAAAGCCTACAGCCCAAGCACAAGCAGCCATGAAGTGAGCCTGGAACTCCGTCAGACAAGTCTCAGGTCTTGTTGCATATCGCCTTGCACTGCCGAGCTTATGGAGAAGCCACTCTGACCATCACATAGCCCCCCCTCGTCTCCCCCTCTCCTCCTCCCTCCCGCTGAAGAGACAGAGAGATAGATGCTTGTGCCATAAAGTGTGCAGTAATAGGATTCTTCAGCTTTTCCGATGACGGCTCTGATTATCACAGAGACATTTAAGTGCATTAATCCATAACAAATTGTTTCATCTGATCCATGACAAATTGTCAGAACGCCAGATTGAGAGCTGATCGAAAAATGTGAGAAAACTGTGCAGAGCGGTGGAGTGCAGGCCTCCACCACGTACACTCTGAAAGGTTGCTTTGATTAGCCAAAGGGCAGATGGGAGAAAGCGGCGTGTGGCTTGTTTTGCCAATGCGTGGACGGAGACACGCAGGGATTTTGTTGCTCAGTAGCCTCCTCATCTCACTCATTGCCCATCTCCCTCTTCCAATCCCCCCTTCCCTGGATCCCCACTTTTGTCTTCGGCTTCTGCTGTAATTTGCATGGGAGAAATTACAATGCGTCATGCAGCATCTTGCCGATGCACTTTTTAATTCTCACTTTAGCTATTGTTCCCGAAAAGATTAAGTGCGCTTGTTAGAAGTGTCTGCTGGATTTCAGAAAACGCAGGTTCTTCAGATTTGGTAGTCATCAAGCAGCACTGCAGCCTCGCCTCTCACTTGCTCAGTTCTTGGACTAACAGAGAGTGCAGGATTTTTGTCTCCAATTAGTTCCTGTGACTATAATGGCTTTGAAGGAGGGAATGATAGCCGGCGCCCTGTGCCCAAGGTTAATAAAGACTATGAACAAAGTGCGGCAATAAAGGGCTGTGGTGCAGAATGCCACCTGTGTGTCCATGCGACACATCCATGGGTGAGAGCAGATAATGGGGAGCAAGCTCCTTTGAACTTGGCATGTAGACTGTTACGCCAACAGCAGAAGTGAGATACTGACAGTGTGTTGCATTTTTCATGAGCGCTTGTTATGGATGCTGCAACAGCAGCAGCAGTAGCAGCCAGCTGTACAGAGATAGATGGCAGAGGAAGCAATGATGGAACAGAAGAGTGAATCTGCTCCCGGCTGTCATATGCAATACAGATCCTGAGGCTAATTATTTAGAGTTAAACTGCCGAGCTTGTTGTGTACTAACAGGACCGATACTCGGGCTTGAGTGGGGCTTTCGTCATTCACGGCGTCATTCACCCCTGCTATGTTTTGATAGTCACTCATCATTTACAGGACTTGTAATTAGCACGCTGGGCTTACAAGTAATATTGTGCTTTGTTAGAATAACTGAAAAGTGAATTAAATATGAGGATAAGGCAACAACACTGCCACTCCCCACCCCATCAGGTTGAAAAGGAGGAAGGAACAGAAATCAGCGGAAATCATTCAGCCTTTAAACAGCTACAGAGGATTGCCGTTCACACAGTCCGATGACACTTGGTGTCACAGCACGGGTTTGAACCTTGTGGTTTACAGCCACTACCCCACATTCCCTTTGCTGCCTGCCATCCAAGTCCCCTCCAGGGAAACTGGCATTCAATAATGAGAAAGAACGATTTTGAAATATAAGTGCAAAAGGTGACCAAAGTAGAAATCTCCGGATGGCAGAGAGGGAGTGGGTGGAAACATGGAAGTGTATCTGAGCAGATCAATATGCCCACGAGTCTACATGTGCCACTGTTTTCAGTCCCCTCTGTCCAGTGACACCACTATGCGGCAGATTAGGATTTTTGTAATTCTTTAATGGATGTCTATATGCCATCCATGTAGTGGCTGTAGCATCTCACAGTAGAGACTTCTCAGACTGCCGCATCTGTTAATTAGTAGCCTGAACTGGTGGTCTTTGTTTGTAGGAACATTCACAAGTCGTCTCCCCTAGAGGCCTTTAATATACAAGGGCTGCCCCCTTGTGGCCTTCAGTTCTTAACACTACAGAGAAAGCACTTTGCATGATTGATAGCTCCGTTCCCCTCTGTAACAAGAGTCCACATCATTCTCCATTACAGGATGTAGTCATTCTCACCCGACTCAAAGCCCCGACCGTCTATGGGGACACTGTCCCCTTGAGGCATTGCGTCTGCAGGACTGGAGAGAACGGCTCTCTGATTAATGGTAACTCTTATCTACAGAAGCGCTTTCATTCAGTGATCCTCTGTTAGCTGATGGAAGGGTTCTGTCTTTACTCACCGACATACAGTGTGAAAACATCACTTCCTTGGTCTAAATGAGGCACAGAGAATTGAGAATTTGTCACCCCGATGTTCTGGGGCTGAGTGGTTCTCACCTTACTTATAGTAATGACTGCTGTCTACAGCAGTGGCTCTCAGGCTCAAACTGGGGACCCAGGGTGGCTGCAGCTTTTTTTTTTTTTAGCTGGACTCCTTCCCCAATTGAACAAGCTCTTATTTTGGGGTGAATGTAGAAATTGTGCAAGCTTTTATTAGAAAGTACCAAACATTTCTGTATGTAACATAATTTAGTGTTCTTTTTATTACTCTTGGTTTTTAAGCTTTTCATTATCATCCTTGTGATTTTCATTCTGCCTTTCCAGGTGTTCTGGTTATTTATTCCATTACTGCCTAATAAACACTTTAGTGAGTCTGATGCTGAAGACGTGGTAGCATTTCAGTGTCATTTGCCCCCAATTCTGCTTTGCTTGTTCTTGTTATTGGGATAAAATTAAGGTGGGAATCTACACAGCAAAAATGCAAGTTAATAGTAAAACAACAAAAGAGGATTACGCATTAAAAGCTATTCCAGAAATACAAATATTTATGAATGTTTTATAAATGTAAAAATCACACTGTTGGACTTTTCTGAATGTAAAATAAGAGACGAGAAAGAAAGGAAAAGCAAGTTAAATGATAACCTCGTTTAAGGGGAATGATTGGGGAAGACGGGAACAAAAACCTGCAGCCATAGGGGGTCCACAGGACTGGGTTTGAGAGTCACTGATCAATGAAATGATTGGTGAGGAGGCTTCTCTCTTTACTCATCACCTTGACTCCACATGGTATCCCCAACTACTGGAGAGCAGAGGGCTCTCATTACTGATATTCTCTTCTTGGTCTACAAAGAGGAACTGAGAACATCTGACCCCTGATGATAGGGTTGAGTGATTCTCAACTTACTTCTAACAATCTCTACTCTTTATATCAGTGGTCTTCAAACTCTGTCCTTAGGACCCTCTATGGCTGCAGGTTTCTGTCATCCCATTTTCACAATCAGCCAGTCATCTTCCCTCTAATTTATCTCATTTTATTAGCTGGGCTTTCATCACTTGTCTTAATCCACATTTCAAGACACTCGTATCTATTTGTATTTTGGCTACAGCTTTAAATACTTAACTTGTTGTTTCCTGCTTATTTGCCTTTTTTCTGTATACTTTGCTCACTTCATTTTAACCTCGAAATTAACCTCAGCAAGCAGAGCAGACATGGGGGCAAAACGACACTGAGAACCTGAAAAGCTCAAACAACTTCAGCATCAGACGCACTAAGGTGTTGCTCTGGCTGGAAATAACGAGTATGGAGGCAAGTGAAAAAGTAAAGGCAATGTCAAAATGACACTGTAATTGCAATGGAGAGAAGCTGATGCAATACAACATGCACGTGATTATTTATGGGTAGTCTGAACACGGAGAGCACAGCACCCTGCTGCTAATCTAGTTGAAGTCAAGGTCAACTAACCATGAACACTCTGCTGTGGTATTGCACCATACTAAGACACAGTAGTCATATTACTTTGGGCATGGCGGAGTGGTGGCAATCGAAAGGTCGTCGGTTCGAATCCCGTAAATGCCAAAAGGGACTCTGCTCTGCTGGGCCCTCGAGTGAGGCCCTTAACCTGCAATTGCTGAGCGCTTTGAGTAGTGAGAAAAGCGCTATATAAATGCAAAGAATTATTAAGGGGAGTGAGACCTGCTAATATTCACCAAAGGACATTGGTTTGTGCAGATCAGTAACAAACATCATCCCAAGTCATCATGCATATGGCATGTGCAGATCCTTATTGATAACCAAACATAAAACGACTGTGGACACTGTCAGTCTTCTCTGATGAAGGCATTCGCCATGTCGATGTGGGCTCATGTAAGTGATGATGATGACCAACCAGAAGGAGTTTCATCGATTACACTTGTTCTTCCACTTTAAGTCCTGTTGTTTTCACTTCCATGCCAGGCCAACATCTTTTGACAAATTTCAGCAGGTTTCACTTCCTCAGCCACAGAAATCTTTCTATGGTATGTTGTTCAACAATGGTGCAATCTCGGAGTGGCATGTCCATGTCATCTGACCATGGCTTCAGCTAGACTAACAGCGGAGTGCTGAACTACCCATAAGCCATCGCAAAGTTTTGTATTCTATCAATTGCAGTTACCACTCAATTTTCAAATTGCTTTTACTTTTTGACTTCCTCTCATGCTAGAATTAGAACACCTAGAACAGCAAAATAAAAATCGTGATGATGATGATAATTTTAAAAACCAAGTTAATAAAAAATACTGAACTATCCCTAAGTATCATACATAACTGCTTGGTACATTTCAGTGAAAACTGACCAAGCTTAGTTCTGTCATTTCTAAACTGGCTGCAAAACATGCAAACTGAGAAGAAAAACACCATGATGAGTTAAGAATTGAGTCTGAAAAGAACGGTAGGACAGTTAGATAAAACCTGCAGCTAAAAGGGGTCGCTGTGTAAATAACGGTGTCAACCTCCGATCCTGGAGGGCTGCAGTAGCTGCAAATTTTCATTCCAGCTGCTTTCTTAATTAATAACAAATGGCTGCTGCTAACAGAACCTACTTCTTTTTGCAGTAACTTTAAATAACTTGCTCTTTAATAGCCAACACTTATAACGTGTTTGTGTTTGAATCTACCTGTGAACTCGTCACAGAGCTCGGCACCTGCAGTCAGTCAGGTTTACAAAAACAAACTGAATTGAATTATTTATTATTCCTCAACTAGCAGCCAAAGCAGATGACCAGCTAACTTCTTCGCGTTTGCACCTGTGTGTCCATCAGATAACAGCTGTTTCAATAAAATATTTGAAAAGAACAACGCGATGGCCTGAGCATTATGATTTTGCACTGGCTCACCAAACATGATGATGGAGATCGCAGAAAGAAGAAAAGCAACAGTTTTGGACATTAAATTGGTTTTTAATTGAGGAACTGGTTGGAGTGAAAATGATAGCCCTCCAGGAACTGCCTGATGGCTTACTGCACATCTTACTATTGTTTTGCTGCTGGTTAAGGAGGAACCAAGAGTTGTGAATCTTAAAAAGCTAATTCATTTAAACTAAGAAGGTTGGTCCATTGACAAAAGTAATTGGTTACTTTTTTAAAAAAATGACTGGAACAAATACCTGTAGCCAGTATGGCCCACCAGGATGAGTTTAAAACCCCAATCTGTAAAAATGAATGTGAACCCCAGCTTGAACGATTGAATGAACATGGAGAAGCCCGGTCTCTGAGCTACAGTATGGTGTACATTAAGAGTTTTCTCAAAACCCCAAGCCCACCTCTAAAAGTCTCCAGTCCCCATGCTTGTACATCACTGATACTTTTGCACCCTCAATATCTATAAACCCGCTCTTCATTGTACAAGTTCTCAATTATTGTATAGGAGGATTACTTGCAGCTCTGAATCTGTATCATTGTGGCCTCGAGTTTTCAAAGTCTCACATAACAGATAATCCCACCCTATCTGTATTGACTTCACTGCTTAAGAGCCAAAGGTCCCCTCGACTAGACAGAGATGGTCACACATTTAACCAAGACCAAGGGGTGACGTCAAAGTATGATGGGAATTAGTACAGTGGATTCCAGCTGTCAATTTAAAGTAAGGTCTTCAACAAGACCAAAAGGAGATGGTTTACATTTCATTAGTCATCACCAGTCTGATGTGAAGTCCCATTATGCAATGGAAGAGTTTCCAACAGTTCTCGTATGTTAAGACTACTAAGGACTCCATCCAGATGACAAGACAGAAACAGCAGTGTGAATCAGGCACTCCACTTCACTTCACTTCCACTCTGCTTATCATGCTTAACATGCTGTGCTGGGTACAGCAGGCCATCTTATCCTCAGCAACTTCCATTTGGGCAGTGTGATCGATCGCTATCTCTATGGACACCAACCTTTAGTGCCCTACAATCTGCATGGCTTTTGTCAGCAGCTAAAATCCAAACCTGGCACAGCACTCTGTCTATAGACTGCATTAAGGAGATGCCTGGCCCCATGTATGCAATGTGCACGGCTAACATTGTTCCAGCCTAATCATGCATGAGGCCGAGGGTGTAATTTACCATTGGGCTCTATCCTTTTGTTTTAATTTGCATTTGTAAAAGGAACTCCGTAAATACCATGGACAGCCATTAATCTGTTCCATTAATAGCCAGCACGATGATTAGCAGGCCCTGCACTCACAAGGAGCCCTCCCAGAATCCTCTTCTAGTAAATTCCTTCCTGTCTTAGGCTGAGGTCCTCTTGTCCAGGGGACCTGACAAGAGCCAGGTGTGGAACGGGCTATAAAGAGATGCGTTTCTTGTCAAATTCTGCTCATCCGTCACTGTGGCGGATTATTCCTTGAGAGACCCGAATTGGCTGCCTAGGCCGGGAGCTCCATCAATCTCAGTCTTATGGGGTGCGGGAAGCTGGCTTGGCAGAGACTCATGGGGAAAAGCGGGGCCTGTGGAGGCAGGTGATGAAGCAGCTGGAAAAGCTTCACTCAATCTGTGTAAAAGATTTGTCATTTTTTTGAGCCTGTATCCGCTATTTAGAACATTTCCGTCTCAGTTGATTTTTCAGATGCAGCTGAAGGCATCGCAGCCTGTCGCTTGTGAGCTTGGTGAATGTGAATGGCAAAGTCCCATCTCTTTCTCCGGCCCAGGCTTTTTAAGCCAAGCTTGCCAGGACACGCTCAGCGGCAGACACAAATCCAGGCGACCAGAGGCCTTGTGAATCAACATTACAGGCGCGCAGTCACGCCTTGACAGCCATCAAAGTGACAAATTGCCAGATAGAAGCGTCCTCCGAATCAGCCAGTGCAACATAATAATTACAGCAACTCGTCGCCCTTTCACTCTGACTCTCACGCCTTGTCCTCCAGTGGAAACCATATTAACATTTTCATCAATAATCTTAGCATAGCAGTCCCTGGAACGGCTTGTTTTCACTTCTGCATGCCAAACCCAGTGAGAATTAAAAACAGCGAAGAGGAAACTTTACTAGTTACTTTATTCAAGTCATCAGGACTCGTGTATATATGAAAAGTGTGAACTACTGCCACATAGCCATCAGCATACACTTGATATAGCGCCTTGCCAAGTGTGCCATGTTACAAGGTGATTTAGCAAACCCCTAAGAGTCCACATACAGAATTGATGGACACTCAACCTTCAGTTGATACTGGGCACTGTACTCGGGTAAAAGCTGAGAGGGATGAACGAACACATACGGGCACCAAACGCAGAGGGAGTACTAGGCATCCCTCTCAAGAAGACTTGCCAACTCTCGGACAGAAAGCCGATGCAAGTATAACTCCGGCAGAATGGAAAGGAACTGTTTCAAGTGCACAGTTTGATGGGTTTGTTCACTCCTGCTTTCTCCAAAGTTAGATTGATAATTGTAAATGTATTTTAACAAAATATTGTAAAGCAAAGTGCCTTGCAGCAGTCATTTTTTGTACTGTGCTAACAGTTCTGCTCAGGGCTTTTTCCCCACAAGATTTCAGGTAGTGGGAGCATAAAGGCAGGAGTAAGGAACTCATTAGCTACGAAGATTTCAGTTTTCTATTAATTAGAATAACTGTATGCATTTTAACATATTCATGTTTATCACGGTGTAAGATGTTGACATGCACTGAACTCTGCATATGTGACTGAACAGCTATGGCTACTTGACGTAACTGTTACTGGACTACTGGACAAGACCACTAGGCACAAGAACTCCAAAAAAGATTCTGCCCATTAAAGCTGGCCTTTTATTTTAGTTGTGACTGAAACTCTTCGTACTCGGTGACGGTGGGAAAAAGTATAACAAAAAGGTCCTGTGAAGAGCCGGGGCTACCTGTGAGAAAGAGAGACCAGAGGATGAGAAGTTTTCTGAAGATACTTTGGGTTTGGGAGTGCAGTTAAAGCGCTTACTGAGGCAGACGAGGCTAGGAAGACATGGCACCTCTGACTTGACTCTTTGTGATCAGCCCTTCATAATGAGTCAATTAGGACTGAAGCGATACGACTTTCATGAAACCATAAGCAGCTGCCAGCTAGGGCATCCGCAGCTACCAGTCAACCTGCAGAACTACACAGAGGAATAAGCAAGGCTGGTCAAAATGACGCATGACAATGTAGGCACAGAATGAAGAAATAATAATGAAGGAATGAGAACAATAAATATTATGAAGAAACAGTGAAGTCTGGGGAAATGACAACATATAGACAGAATGAAGAAATAATAAGACTAATAATAGTAAAGAAAAAAATTTTAACAACACTGAAGAAATAATGAAGGCTGGCCAAACTGATATATAATGTACAAGTGAAGTAAAATAATAATAATAATAATAATGAAGAAGAAGAAAAAAATAACACTAAAAATATTACTATGAATAATAATAATGATGATAGACTACTACAACTACTAACACTACTATTAATACTAATAATAAAAGTAATGCAGTGTATTAGTAATAATAATAATAGGACTACTACTACGAGCACGAATACTAATAGTAATGATGATGATGATGAAGGACTACAACTACTCAAGTCAAGTGGTATTATTGTCATCCCATCCATACACAGTACTACTAATAATAATAATAATGTAGAACAATAATAATATTATTATGAATTATAATATCATATATATAACTATTTATATTAATAATAATAATAATAATAGTGAAGAACTACTACTTCTACCACTACTAGTAATATAGTTAATTAATAAAAATAATAATAAAGGACTAATAATACTAATAGTATTAATACAGTAATATTATTAACAAAAATAAGAAGGCAGGACTACTACTAATAATAATATTAATAGTAATAATGAAGCCTGGAAGTAGAACAGGGGTATTGTGCTTTAGGTATGCTGTAATGAAAGTGCCAGTATGCCACAGGGGGTTCATCCCATTCAGCCCCCTCCATTTCCAGTCCATTCCCAGCCCCTGTCCTTTTCAGAGCCTTGCTGGCCGTGACTTTCTCTGCTTTTTTAATTTTTTTTTATTTTTGTTTCCATGGCCTGCTTCATAATTTAAGAGGCTCTCACTATGGGAAACACATTTACACACAGACACACAAGTATCAGACACTGTGACAGCCATGAAACGTCTAATATTAAAATGTCATTTCACAGCCTGCACCCAGGTAATTTGCTCGTCATTTACATGTATCAACAAAATAAGTTCATTTCAGTTTTACAAGCCCACCATTGCTACCTTAGCACAGTAACTGACAATCGTCCATGAAACCTCTCCCTCCTTTTGCACACCATCACAGCACATGAGGAGACTGCAGTCGAATTTCCAGTGACAGCCTTCACCAAGGACTGTTAATTGCACAGTGTGAGCGGACTGATCATACCGACAGAAGCTCATGCATGCCAGTGGGTGACCATTCGGCTGCACATTTCCCTTGAGGACGATGCCATTCACTCAATTTCCCCAATACTCAATAAGATCTCCCTGACAATTGATAGCTAACATTTCACAAGATGTTTCGGCAGCTCACAAAGTCTTTACACATGCCGTTAAACTCCACCGCCAAGTGATGCTATACACAGGTGCACAGAGTCTGCATGCAGAACATTTAAACAGATGAAGAATTTATAGTAAGAAAAAGAAATGTACCTAGAATCCCGAAGGGACTCCTACCTGGTCTTGGATCTTCTATGTCACCATAGTAGGTGGCTTGACATAGCAGCAAGGCACTGGCACTTATCCAGAAATACAGCAAGCAGGACATGGCAGAGACCATTGCAATAGTCTAAAA
Organism: Polypterus senegalus; assembly: GCF_016835505.1. Taxonomy (NCBI): domain Eukaryota; kingdom Metazoa; phylum Chordata; class Cladistia; order Polypteriformes; family Polypteridae; genus Polypterus; species Polypterus senegalus. The sequence continues at coordinate 3,794,123 of NC_053165.1, read as the reverse complement.
CAGAGAAGAACAGGTACTCTTGGTAATCTTACAAAGGTGCGTTAACCCGCGCCACCTACAACAAAAAAAAAATGAAGCTGGGGTTCACCATTAAGGATTTTACCAGTAGTGGGTGCTGGCAAACATCGCACCCACAAGGTATGGTTGGATGCCAGAAGAAACAAAACAGAAGGCACAACAGTTCTTCAGTACAACTAACTGTGACATTGAAAGTGTGAAACGAAAACACCAGTTTGGTAGGATGGAGGTGGCACGAAAGTGCTCTGCGTGTGGAGCCCCTATCTTTTTCCACTGGCCCTGTATGTGTGTTGCCCCTTTCCCTTCAGGTAACCCAAAGAAAGCACGGCACCTCTTTTTGAACTTTGTGATGATGAACAGAATATTGGCCCAACTTCCTCATTTATTCTTCCCACCTCCCATCTTTTTCCAGCACCTGTGTGTGTGTGTGTTGTTACTAACAGTTTAGACTGGACATGTTTACCTAGGGACAGGCTGGCACTTGTTGGTTGCTTATATTTTGCTGTGATGGCCACAATTCAGATCTAACTTAAAATCTATTCTTCATAATTGTAACGTGGGTGCCTTCTGAATGAGGCACCCATATTTTCCCAGTGCCCCTTTGTTTGCTGTTCCAAGCTTTGCATATCTGCTGGGGATAGACAGGCACCTTTTGAGTGCTTATATTTTGCTTTGATGGACTCACAGGTTTAGCCCCCTAATCTATTCTCCCATCTTGTGGGGTGCAGCACCCACCTTTTTTCCAGTACCCATGTGTACATGTAGCTCTTAACTCCTTAGGCTGAACATTTTTATCCAAGGACAGAATGGCACATTGTGGATGCTGTCACACTAAGTTTATTCTCCCTACTTCTCATCTCCGCTTTCTTTTTGTTCTGTTCACTTTCTGTTTCTCTCTCTGTCGTCATACTGCAAAGCTGGCACTGAGCTCAGCGTGGTAAAACAAATTTCCCAAGGTAAACATGGGCCTCCAATTGGAATATGCCAGAGGCTGGGTAATGTAACTTCTTGACATTATGAATTTCATAACAGGTGGCTTTGCTGTTGCCCCATAAGCTGCTGGCCCTGCACAACATCCCCAGAAGCATCTCTGCTACTTGCTAGCTCCCGCATGGCATCTCTTCACTACAGCTGGCTTCATTTCATTCTAAGTGTCTTTTAAATGCTACTAGAATACTTATAGACTGGCACTGGTCAAGGCAAATGAATAGATGCAGATGCCTATACCATACAGAGTCTCTTGAGAGGGTAGCAAGATTGCTAGCGATTCTGTCACAGGTGACGGCTGCTTGGTTCATTGCTGCCAGGCAGGACTCAAGCATCAGATGAGCTCTTTTTCAAATTGGTCCATCTCTAACCTCCACTGGCAGCACACAGAGACACAAAGAAAAAAAATCTACCAGTAACCAGTACTCAGGAAAGATGAGTGCCCAATGAGAGACACAAGCACGGGAGTAAAACCAAGTTCTGTGTCCTCACCCCAGCAGGCACATGGTAGAGGAGAGTCGTAGTAAGAGGGAGAGTGAGCAGGTGGCATCTCAGCCTTGCATGTTTCACTCAAGTTTTTTGGCTTTTTGATCTACCGTATCTGTTAAAGTGCCCTGCCCTGCCTGCCTGTTTGTGCTCCAAAGATGATACACTGGCACTTCTACTGTGCCAAAATAGCAAACATATACAATCTACAAGACCCTGGGTACAAAATACCTGTGCACTGGATTTAAAAAAAATAAAAAATGCCTTCATGTCACAGCCCTCTGTACCCTTGTAATTCTACAAACCCTGCCACCTCTGCTCCGTGCCACTCTGCACTCCTTCTGCCGGCATCTCGCTTCTTGGCCCCCCTGCCATTCTTCTTCTGTCTCTCTGCTCAGGAGCCCCAGACAATTCTCCTGCCGTACCTCCTCTGCCTTCACCTCCCTGCTCCCCTCCTGTCCTACATTCTCTCCGTGCACTCATCCCGCCAGCCCGAGTCTTACCTGAGTAATCCAGCCAGGAGCACAAAGCCCACGGAGCGCTCATCCGAAAGACCTAACACTCGCTTTCAGATCCATTCATTCCTCTGGCAGGGAGTTCCTAAAATAATCGTCCAGGTCCCTGTTTGAAAACTCTGTAGTGCCTCGGCTCGGCTCCAGCGCTGCTTGCAGACAGAATAAAACATCAGCACTGAAACGCACCGGGAGAAAGTAGCCAGGATTCAAGGGGTGGAAACCCTGTCATTTCACCTCTAAATCATCTCCCGGCGCCACCTGCTAGAGGAGGGGAGCCTCCAAGTGCTCTCGACTTAATTTGCAGCTTCACGTTTACTTAAAGACGAGAATCAATGACACATCAGCCTTCCTCCCACTGAAAAGCTGCTTTAAGCACAGGCGCGATCTCGCTCGCAATCCCAGCGCAGCCTTACTGGGAGGGGTATCACATGTCTGGGAGCCGGACTGCCCACTATTACAAAGCAGCCGCTTCATTGCATAATAAAGCTTAGTTATTAACCCTTTGAAAAGAGCACCGAGCGCAAATCGTCAGGAAAAGGCAGAGGGACACAAGCAGGTGCACCGTCATGCATATAGGGGCTTGTGACGCGCGGCAAGCAGCACACAGATGCAGAGTACAAGCAGGGCACGCAGTACAAAGTGGCACGGACAGAGAGTGAGGTGCACACAGGTATGCAAAGGCACACACTCACATACAGCAAGCGCACACAAATCCATCCAGCCACTCATGCATGATTTGAGCCTGTCTAGCACGGAGAAAAAAGAGGAACCAACCCTGGACAGCAGGCCACTGTCACCACTCATAAACACAAGCAATGGGGAATTGCAGGCACTGCGATGACACACAGGGACACTCCATTGTGCCATCAAGTCACCCCCACATAAAGATTAAGTATCAACATGTTCTCTCTCACACACACACAGTCACAATCACAAACCAACACAAATGCATGCATGTTCAGAGTGAGGTGTACACACACACACACACACACTCACAAATGCACACCCAACAGAAACAAACACAGGCCCACAGCTTGCACAGATTCTTTCCTAAACTCTTGTTATTTCATTTTTTTCTGAAACAAAGCAAAAACACGTCCATTTACCCCGGTGTGTATACACATGCAAACACACACACATAAGAGTCACAGTGGGAACAGGTGCTTTACACAAACACCGCAGACACGCACTGCTCGGCATACACTCATTAGCACACACTAAGGACACAGGTCAGTCTTCAGTGCTGCTGCCCCACAGATCGAGTGCCCTCCCATGTGGAGTTGTCATGTTTTTCCTGTGTCTCCTTGAGTTTTCTTCCCCTTTCTGCATGTTAGTTTAACTGCAGCTCTTAAGTCAGCATGAATGTGGGTGCATGTGAGTTGTCTGGAGTGTTTTCCTTGCCTTGTGCCCAGTGCTGCCAGGATTATCTTCTGCCCCTGTGACAGTGCATGTCATGTTCCATCTGTATTCACCAACAGGTACATAGTATTTTGTAACAGGGGAGCACCTGTTCATATTCACACAACAACTCAAGTATGTCCAGACACGGACTGCTAACATAGATACACACACACACACAACACATCTCTACACTTAAAAAAAGTGTCTCTCACATGTTCATTGTGTACACACACACACACACTGAACAGACAGAGGACACATGTAAATGCACACAGGACACTAAAAACCACAACTCAATAAATACACAAGCAAACACACATATAAATATACAAATATGCACACGCTGACACAGAAAACGTGTACAATTATTCACCATTAAATATAACCTAAAGACATGTAAAGCACAAATGTGTGAAACCAGACAAAAAAAACAGATGCAAATAGAAGAGCATGCAGTAAACACACAGAGGACAGTCAAACAACAGATACGACACAGGGAAATGCATTTGTACACAAGCACATAACACACCATCTCACACACTCCGACACACACAGAAAGGCACTTGCTGGAACACGGCACACAGGCAGGCATGTTGCTTTTAGAAGGTGCAGCACTCTCCCCGGCAGACAGACGCACACATGGCCACGAACACAAAGGTTTGGGGTTTCAGCAAACTGTGAGTTTTCATTTCATAATGAAGAAGCGACAGAGCTTGTTTGCTGGAGGGATTCAGCTTTGCCACTTGGCTCCCCAACGTGTGTCGGAGCTGTGGAATAAACTCCTGCTGAAATGCACAAAAGCCCCCGACGCTGCCAAAGAAAAGCACACAACAAACACTCCCTGGGATTCGGTGACAAATGACAGGCAGAGGCATCAAATAAATAAGCACAGCTCCCGGTGGCCCGGGATGCAATATAGGTCAGGTTCATTTTTATACACTTAGAATCACAGTGTCACCATTATCATATTTCATTTACAGTACCTGCAGCACCATGCAATTATTCCATCAAGTGTATGGATGTGCAGAGGCTCTCTGTTCAATTCAGAAAGAAAGAAAGAAAGAAAGAAAGAAAGAAAGAAAGAAAAGAATCTATAACAGTGCTCAACAACAATAAAAATATACAATATAAGAAAATATGAAACAAAAATAAAAAATGATCTACAGTATAATAGCACTTAACACGAAAGAAAAAAAGAAAGAATTTATAACAGTGCCTAATGTGAAAGGTACTTAATACAAAAAAGAACTGATCTCTAATAGTGCGTAACATGAAAGACACTGTATAACATAAGAAAGAACAGATCTACAGTATAACAGGGCCTAATATGAAAGGCACTATATACCATGAAATAAACAAAAACTGATCTGTAATGGAGTTTACTGTGAAAGGCACTGTGATAGCGTTTAATATGAAAGAAAGAAAGAGCCACTTCTGAGGCATTACAAAGAGAGAGTGCTGGGGGGCCCAAGCCCCAGATTGATCCCAGCTGTTTTTGACTTCTCTCTCTCTATTTGTTCAGTGCGGGGACAGCCCTACCTTTATAGCGTCAAGCTGTATTAGGAGAATGAAGTGGGCCACTAGGCCCCCTGCTGGGGATTCACACAATGTCAAAAAGCTCTCCTGAAGAACTGTCCTAGTGTCTCATGTAAATGTCACCTGACCTTCTCACTCGCCTCAGTCCCTGAGCACTTATCATTGTTTCAGTGTGAGGAGCAGACTCTGACATTCTAGACGTTCTGTGTGTTTCCACGAACGGCGTGTTAGTCTCAGGAGAGACGTTGTGCAAAGACTGGTTATCACAGCAGAATGAAAGAACCAGAATCAAGTAGGTGTGACTAGCGCCATCGAGTAGGTATGTGTGTGTGCGTGTATCCCAGTCCCCAGGGGCACTCACTCCGGTCTCTGGATTTTGACAATCTCCCTTGTGGAAAAGGTAAGCAGAGCAGCAGGGAAACATGGAATTTCCAAGTGGATGCTGTATTAAAGACTAAAGTTAAAGCCAATATTTACTTTACCTTAAGGTGCCAGTTAATTACAAAATATTAGCACAAACAGCAGAGGGCTTTACAAATTCACAGTGTGGCAGTATTGCTGAGCCTGTGTTCATTAGCTCCCGATATCCTGTTGCGTGGTTTTCAAAAAAAGCCCCACTGTGAAGTTCTGCTGGCAACTGCATCAGTGGGAGGCAGGATGCAGTGTTGGGGAGCCAAGGGTGCACAAAAACACCTGGGCACTCCTATTGGGACTGTGCACGTCACCCAGTTGAATGTGCTCCAGAAATATAAGCTAACGGACACATGACAGGAGCCTGACTCAGTGGGACTGAATGTGTGTATGTCCTTATTTCTTTGTGGTTGTATATTTATTGCATACATGCCTTTGTTCTGGTATCTTTCTCTTGTGTTTATCTGCATTGTGTATGCCTGTGCCCATGTCTGTTATATGTGTGACTTCTGCATGTATCTGCTTGTGTCTGGACCAGTGTCAGCATCCCTTGAAGTGCATCCTTGAGCATGTGTGACCAGGCATGTCTGTGTATCGTCATGCATGAATGTCTGTTTTTATACAAATTTTTTATATGCATATGCATGTGTAAAGCAATACTACTGCATACTCTTATGTGCAAAACTCTTTGTTTGTGCGTATGTATAAGTTTTCGATACATATACTGTACATGCATTTTACACACTTGAGTAATATGTCTTTCTCCTTATGTGTCTGCCTGGATCAGCACATGCTGTAAGTGGACACAGCAGGACCTCTGCATGCTTACATGTATAAATAGATGGATAACTGCAAGTATGCACACTTTTAGAACTGTTTGTATGTGCATGAATTATGATTTTCTGTATACTATCAGTACATGTCTTTAACATGTCCGGGTATCTGCCTCCATATATGTCTGTACATATGTGAACATAGCAGAACCACAGCAGGTTTACATGTGTAAATAGATGGATCAGTGCATGTATTCACACATTTATATTTTTTTTTGTTGGAATGTATTACTGTTTAGTATGCGAGTACAGTACATGTTTTTTACATGGTTAGGTTTATTTCTTGATGTACTGTATGTCTGCTTGTGGGTGCACATATGTGTGCACATCAGCACCTTTACATGATTACAGGTGTACATAGATGGATAAATGCATGCACATACATGTTTATATCAGTTTTTGTGTGCATGTATTACTGTTTTTTATATATATATATATATATATATATATATATATATATATATATAAATATTTTACATTTTTGGCTGCCTCTGTATATCACATATATGCACATGTGTGCACATCAGTCTCTTTACATGTTTAAATAGGTAGATGAGTGCACATTCATACACATTTTCATCTATTTGCAGGTGGGTGAATTTCTGTTTTTTTAAATGTACTCGTATGTGTGTCCTTCTCCACATACTGTATGTCGACATGTGGCTGTAGTGTTGAGCGTGCTGGTGTGTAAATAGGTGAATGAATACCTCTGCATGTATTCTCTTTCTATGTATGTACATGTGTGTCTCTCTGTCTAACTGAAGACTACACTTGTCTGTGTATACATGCTGTATGCCTGCAGAGGTGCGACTGTGTCGAAGTGTGATCGTGCCTCCATACTTTGGGGTCTGGGGCTACCCCATCTGACCTGCACATGCCATGTTCACACAGCTCCTCTCTGGCCAGCCTCAGCTCCAGAGGAATCCCATTTCCCTGCAGTTCGTACTGCTCAGGTCCTGCGCAGTGGGCTGCCCGCCTCCTCTCAAACGCCTCTGGATATTTCAAATGTTCCGTTGGAGTCCCACAGGACTGCAGAGGAAATTGACTTCTGCTTGCTTTTCAACAAATGCAGTCCTGATGATAATTCAAAAAGTTATTTTTAAAATAAATAATTGAAGAATGACCTAGGAAGCAATCTATCCATCACTCCTAATTGTTGTGCAGATTGTACGCATCGATCGCTACTCTGTTACGTTTCTCTACCACAGGCGGCCACAGCTAATAATACCCTTTGTGCAGAAGAGAAATCAGCCTTTTTATTTTAATTAGCTTTAATTTACAGTGGCCAAACAAGCAGAAGAATGGAGCAAAAAAAAAATCTCTCCTCATCGTGCACCCTGGGAGAAGCAAAGAAGAAGCAACAGCGGAGTTCCGTGTAGGTGGGGGTCATTTGGCCATGCAGTAATTAACAGTGGCTTCCAGCTGTGGCTTATCTTCGCTGTAATAGTGCATGCCAGGAAGGCAGTAGATGGCAGAGTGCTTGGGGTCAAAGCTGGAGAAGAGGCAACCGAAGGGCAGTTCAGTGATATCCGGCTACACACCCAGCATGTAAAGCCACCCCGTGTCACTCAAGGCTGCTGCCTATCCTTCCTAATGCTGCTGTATGGCATAGTACAGTATAAGCTCTTCATTGTCACATGTACAGAGTCCTGTGAAATTCTTCCTTACGTGTGCTCATCGTCACCACAAATAGTGAGTATGACTTCCTTACCTCCAAAATTCTTTGTTCTTTGACTGACACATCTCAGAACAATATGTTGCTGCATGCCAGATCAAAATAACTCTTCTTGTAATGCACATACCACCCTAACTTGCTGCCTGCTACTCCAAATTGGCTGCTATTGAAATTTTGAACTACTGGTGGAACGTCACCTGAACTCTCTCCAATTTACTTCAGAACAGGGTCTGCTCGAGGATATCTGTGGATGCTGCAATTTGCCATTTGTTAATGCAAGGTTGGAGTAAGCCATCTGTCGTGTTGAAGTTATTAATGTGGGCCCAATGACGGCCATTCACAGCAGAATGAGTGACATCTGCAGATAATGTCCACAGGGACAAAGCAAGGATGATAGGAGGCACTGTGGAGCCACTCCCATACCCAAAATAAATACCAAGTAGCCCAGTGTTATGGAGAAAACAAAAAACACAGGGAAAGAGGGACTAACAAAAGTATCAATTAAACTGAAAATAAAACCTGGTTGCCTCTCTGTTTACTAACTCAGAGAAAGAGACAGTTTAGTATTTTGAATGACAATGACTGGGAGATGAATAATAGTCAGGAGTTGGCCAAAAGTCATCCTGTCATCAAAATTTTATTTACTAGCTACAACTCAAACAGCCTACAACCAGAACTTATTTTAACCCCAGGAAGACAATAAGCAAGAGGTTTTTGTTTGCACCCCAACACAAGGGATTGTCCACAATCCTGGATGCTCCGGAAAAGCATGCAGAGAGAGACCTTTACACAGTCGCTCTGATGGTTTCACACATTTTGGGGAATTCTACATAGTATCCTCATGGAAGCACCTGACACAATTGTTCTGAAATAAAGACAGCAATGTGGCAAAATATTCCAAATGCCTGGAAACAAAAATCAAGCATTCTCAGAACACTTAGGTTTCAAACTGCCTACACATATGTATATTTTATTTTTTCCCCCCATTCTAGGAAGACCACAAAAAATGAATATCAACTGCTGCTTATAACAGTTCAGGTCCACTTTAACAGGCCTTGAACCGATGTCTGTGTCTTACACATCTGTCCATCTTTACTTGACACAAAGATACTCCTTCCTTCTCTCTCTCTTTACTCTCTGGCTTCAATTCCTTATAAAAATTTTGAATGTGTTATTTTAGTTATTTATTTTTCTTGTTATCGCTTTGATGGCATCATGGTGCCATTTCGCCATATTACTGTTGTTTTTAATGACGTCTGTTGCTAACCACATGGCTGATGGTGTTGTGATGTGTGACATTGTCATGCACATCATTAGGAAACATGGAGGGGCACGAATACATATCAGAGCTTTGCCTGAAAGTAAACAAATCAAACAAAAGCATCTAGTGATACATACAATTTAATTAGATTTTTAATCACAGTTTAATTATGATCACCAGCATTTTGTTGTTAGCAATCACCCCATTGCTAGTCATATGGCTCACGAACTGTGACATCATCACACCACCCCCATAAAAGATGGAGACGTCTAACCTTTGGAGTGACTTTGGAAAAATAAAGAATTTTCACTTGAAACTTAGCTTTAGATAGGGGAAGGATGACAGATGGCTTTAGGACTTGTGGCCTTGATTTCTTGTGTGTGATGATTGATTTTTCTTACAGCTCCTTTCGGTATTAGACTCTTAGCTCTCTTTTGACTTTTCCAATTGGTTTCTCTCATTTTCTGCTTATTAAACTCTCACAGTTTTGCCTTTGGTCACAGAGTTTTCCTTAGTGCCCACAATACAACCTTGAACTGGGTAAGAAAATTGGAAGGTTGGATTATCGCTTGTTCATTTACACATATTCATAAAATTGCAAGCCAGCTCAGCCAAAGGAGAGCTGCCCTGGGCACAAGTGGCTAGTTGGGAGTTTGACTGCATGGGTGCAGAAATCTGCCAATTAACCTCCTCTGAACATCTTCAGGGATGGCAGAAAAACCCACATAACCCCTGAAGAAGAACATGCAAAGCCCACTCGGACAACACCAGTCATGGGACTCAAACCCAGTGACACTGTACCAGCCAATGAGAAAGATACCATACTAAATAACCACTGAATAGCTCATTTGGCTTGATGAATATTGTGCTCAATATTTATTGATGTTCATAAATATACACACTGCTGTTTGAGATAAAGACTGTTAGCTGTGTATTCTAAAGGTGCCTACACTGCCACCCTGAGGCAATCAAAGTACCAGTCTGCTTTTACTTTCTTCAGGCAGACAGGGCTATTTGTCACTGCTGCCCCCTTGTGGTTAAAGTGTGTAAAACCCATGAGGCCACAGTTACAGCCTGACCACTGAGGCCCCGTGGAAACGTGAGCAGAGTCAATTAATCTGCTATTTTAAGACGTCAAGTTTGTTTTCATGTGTACAATGACATTTGTACTTGCATGTTCCCTCACAACAATCAACAAAACTACAATGTAAAAATAAAGTATACTTTGCATGTTCCACACCTATAGTATACACAAACTCTTACAATATGTACAACATGTGGTTTCCAGTTGTAGAGCTACTAAAACATCCGACTGATGCTGCGCTTACAAATTGAACACTACCGTAGATACTGTGCAATGTTTGGTTGTTACTAGTTAATGATTTACTTAAATATATTGTAACACTGCTATCTATGTATATTCATCATGGGTTCACATGATCAGTGCTGTCATGTACAGTATACAGCAAACAGTGAAAATTAACTGCTTGTGATATCTTGAAAATTGGGATATTCAGTAATACGTTTTTATATATAAATATGACTACACAACCTCAACATTTAGACCTAAATTGCACAGCCACCACTTTCCTACCACATTCAAAGACAGTGTTTGTCATTATTTACCACTCTATTTATTGGTTTACTTTACATTTGACAATCCTTGTGGCAACCTTCTGTCAACACATCATTACATTTTCATTTAAAAACAGCACCTTTAAACAAAACCTACCTCAGTCCACACTGGCAGTTTCAATAGTCCACAATAATATACATGTGACATAGACGTTCGGCTACACTGGGCATTCATGCATTGGCAGAAAAATCCCTGATGGAATGGCAGCACCACTGGCCACAGAATTTACCACAAAACTTTGGCAATAGGTAAATTCTTTGCTTTTTGTGTAAGTAGGAAGCATTCAAAGTCTACAAAACGCAGTTTAAATGCATACAGGTAAGCAGCATAACAAGTGCCATGGAAAGTGACTCCTCTCTATCGGCCATGTTGGAATATGGTCTTCTTCTGTAAGTGGCAACCAATCAGGGAATGAGATGTTGTAATTACCAGGATCTAATCAGGGAAGAGCTACATAATAAGCACCAACAAATCAAAGTGTGATTAGAGTTTTTAAAAGTTTACACTTTCATTTGTCCATGTTAGAATAACAAGTCCACGCTTTCAGAATTATACAGCTCTGGAGAGCACTTTCAAAAACCTCCATTTTGAGGGGTAGTGTGGCAAAAAGGCAAAAATGATATTTGCATTTTTAAACGAAAATGTAGTGGGTTGGAGGTACTATAGTCTACATAATGGTTATATAGCATAACATTCCTTATCGCTGAGAATCAGAGTCTAACCTGGGAGCACTGCCAATACACCTCAGGACTCAGAAGGCCCATTCAGAGTCTCCAGTTAAGCAAATCAGAAAATCTTCCAGGATTTGAGGGAAGAAAACTGAAGCAGACAAAGGGGGGACAAGTGAATTTTTCGCAGACTGATACCAGGGGTGGGACTGGAGCACAGAACACTGGATTCATGAGGCAGTGGTGCTTATCTGTGCCCTCAGTTGTGTTATCAGAATCTAACTTTATCAAACCTTGGTAGTACATTTGAAGGCTATAGGGGTGCCACATAAGGCACAAGGTGGGAAGCCGTCTGTCCATCACTAGGGCTTCACACACACACAATTTCTACTGTGAGAACCAACGTATATTAGATATCCTGGGGTCTACAAATTACTGTTCCGGAACCTCTGGTCTCCCTCAGCTGGCACTGAGCACACTATAAGGGTCTCCCTTTTGTCCATAGGTGCTTCTAATGCTTGGTCGTGTAAACAGCAAGTCACTTCGTAATAAGCAGCCTGCTCGCTCACTCACTCACTCGGCAGCATTGTCATTTGAAACCATTTGTCTGCAGTGAGCCTTCTTGTCTGCTTTTTAAGCACCTTGCCAGCTGAGAAACTGCCTGGGAGGAACAAAAGATTCCATTTTCTACAGTAGCTTGAAGTGAGCAGGGAGGGGTAGCATGGTAAGCTTTTATTTTCTTCCTTGGCTGTGTTTATTACACTTTTGTGTGATGAAAAAATTCAAGGGCTGCACAACACACACCAGCTGAGAACAGCAACAAAGTTTCTAGCTACTCCAAAGAGTGAGACTGCAAGTTATGAGGAGTTGAGGGCTTCATCAAAAGAAGAGTTTTTAGGGATGGAAATGTGGCAATTTGGGTGGCACAAGAAGCATTAGTTTGTGGAACAGTATGATTTTTGGCTGATTTTGCAAATATTCATGTGGTTGTTCCTCATTTTTGTACAGCATAATATCACAACATGGATGAAAATCACTCACTTGTAAGTTACATCTGTTTGTTGGGGTAGGGTTATTTGGGGGAAATGTGTAAGTTATGAAGTTAAAGCCAGACTAAGTGGGTCATCTTAAAATAGATTTAAAAGAACTAAACTCCAGAGCAGTAGTGGAATGTATAAGAAGTGAACCTTCACTAACCACTAGTGGGTTACATTCACTGATGAGTTTAAATTGGCCCCCTGTGACTGACACCCATCCGGAGTGTGACACTGCTGAGACAGCTTATCAGAAATTGAATGGATCATAAGAATCTCAAAAAAAATATGGCATTACTGTAAGATATTAACTCAAGGCCACAAGATTATTTCTTTTTATTTTGCCTTAGGGGCTCTAAAGATTTAATTCAGCAAGATCATAAAGCACAGCTGGCGTAGTGTAAAATGGACAGATGAAGGCGCACTGGCAAATGTGCCATTCATGAGATGAGGATCAGAGTGCCAAGTGAATGGAGTGGAGATGTTACTGGATACCTTTAACAAGGCAGGGGGTACGAACATCAGATGTGTGCAAGTAATACCTGGGAAATGTGGTTATGGAGTCTGAACATGGAGATGAAGGAGACTGGGTGCTGGAATTTGGATGAAATGGGCACGTAAAGAATTCTGGGATATGCATAAAACACAGGGTAAAAGAAAACCAGAAAGCTGGAAAATGTCAACATGGCCCACTCAGCAGCATGTGGTCAGGGCACAGTTCACACTCCAGTCCAAGCTGACTGCCTTGAATTCCCTTTTGTCCACAGCCCACATTCAAAGTGACAGGCAGAAGACAGGCGATCATTTTATGTCTTCAGTTGCTGCATCTGAACACAGCCACTCGTGCACCCCTTCCCACTATCTTGCTGTCCCTCCTATTTCTACTAAATCCGTGACTGGGAGGCTGATTTGCATTAAGACTACACTCATGTAGGAGACAGCAAACACAGAGGCTTTTGCCCAGTTCTCAGGAACTTCTGTTGGGCCATAAATATTCATGGTGCTCAAGCTGAAAATAACTGAAGTGGGAAAAAGAAAAGGAAAGGAAGCTGCAATGCAAGTGACCTGGCCCAGCCTGTCCTACAGGCACTAGACTTATGAGCCAGCTCGGTGACATCTGATGGACATACCTTCATCCCATGGTCTACATGCTTAACATGCAAACCTGGACATATTTCTGAGTTTTCCTCAGCTCATGGATAGCACAATAAAACGTGTATTCTTGGCTGTGCTTGTGAGGATAATGGCTGCAAGGAGGCAATATGTGTGCACACTCTGCAGCCAGCTGCTGCTCGACATCTTAACAAACATATATGTGTCCCCACAGATTGGCAACCTAGTCTACAATGTATATGGACGAGCCCAATGGAGTCTACCAGAATCATTCAGCAGAAAGCAAAGTTTACAAAAACACATAGATTACCAAATTTGTATGAAACAAAAACTAAACAGAGGGGGCAGTCTAGCCCTGAAGATGATGAACAGGAAGACTGCTGGATCATCTTCCACCAGTACCTCCCCAATTGTTTCATTACCCTGCTGCTCTAACTTTATAATTTTATATTTTACTAAAAAGCATTTGTAATCAATGTAGAGCACATTTAGCTTATATATGGAATTGAGATTTATAATAATAAATGGAAACTACAGCAGTGTTCCTGTATTGCGTCTTGAAGGGTTGTTCACATAACACAAAATAAAATAACATAACATCATCAAACACGCCTAATTCAATTCAGGAGCGTGGAAGGCCAGAGCCTATCATAGAAGTATTATGCTCCAGTTGGGAACTAGCCATGGAGGGGTGCCAGTTCATCAAAGGGCCCATTCACTCACAATTGGCAGATTTAGAATTGCAGATTAACCAAATAGGCAAAGCTTCGAGATCCGGAAAGAAAACTGGAGTGTCTGGAGAAAAACTACCGCAGACAAAGGGAGAACATGTAAAACCCACCCTGACAGTGCCTGGCTGAACCCAGGAGGTGGAATACTGTATGTGAGGCTGTGGAGCTAACCACTGGGCCACCATGTAAAAATAAACATTAGGAAGTACACAATGTGGCCCTCTGGTGGCTAAAGTATTAAACACATACAGTACATGGATATGTTTTCTAACCCACTTAAGACTTAAAAGTTTTGGAATATACCAATTCTTCTTCAGAATTTACTGGTATTTGTTTTTGGATTCTCTGATGCTGAAATGGCCGATATGCCAGGTAAATTGGTATATTGGACAAAATACTGGAGTTTATAAAAGCCAGTTTACTGGTATGCTAACCTGTGAATGCATTTAAACATGCAAATCTGTACATGCAAAAGTGATTTTCTGTCTGTGTGTAGACCAGCATTTGAAATGGAAGTAAATAAGTGGTGGTACTCAGGATGAGTTTCTCCACTCAGAGTTATCAGCTAAATACAGTAATTAAATCAATGGCTCAGTATTTTCCAAACAGTAACAGCTAAATACACATGACTTGATGAAAGAAAGACCCTAAAGGGACACAATAATAAAATGAATGTGTGCAATTTTTCAAAACTATACATATAAAAGGAAAAACAAAGAACTCCAAAAATTGGCACACGTCAGTTAATACCACTAAATCAAAATCCTACTACATTTTTAATTTCTACTATTAATAAAAGATACTAGAAGACGTTCACACATTTTTTAATGAAGGTGTACAAGCTCCAACTATTCGAATGAAATCTGCCTAAAACTTGTGTACGATCAAAACTGACTGCACCCCAGCTTTTGTCTTTAACAATTATCCATTGTTCTGTGAACAAAAGAAGAGCCTTTGCTCCTTCGACCAACAGTCTGGGCAATTGGAGGCAAAGGTTTTAAGTGTAACACTGTGATCTGTGAGGTTTATTACCTGGAAAATATTTTATAAACAATTAGCCACACAAACTAGCTGACAGAGCGAAACTGGCCAGGAAGATGGACAGAAACATGGGAAAGATAACACCAGGCAGGCTATTTTAAAATAATATTTACTGAATCAATATAAGGCCAGAGTGACCAATGACTACTGTCTGTAGAAGCCATGAGAACAGGGGAGGAGGTTATTTGAGCATAATCCAAAAATTGCACAGACGGCTCTCTTGGAAGTTGCCCAAACCTGGCAAAAATGTAAATATGGTAGTGTTTATAATGAAGAGGATCCATCAGAAAGCCAGAAGCCTACCAAAATGATGTTCCTCATCTTACAGGGCCCAAGTCATAAAGCCGTCATCATCCCCCAATGAAGACTGACTGCAATTTCATTGGTTTCTCTATGGCCTGGATATGTACAGTATGTATACATTAATTATGCATTGTATTCTTTGGGATGGAGATGACCTTTTAAAGCAAGTTAACTATATACATATACATATACAGTATATCATTTGGTACCATATTTCTCTCGTCTGATTATTTCCACCATGGTTACAAAAAGAATGGGTAAGGCTAATAAGGCTCATGTCTGTTCTGCTTCTAGAAAGGACACAATCCCAGGGAACACGTGCCCTCTGCTGGATACACCAGTCGTCAACACGGATGTTACTGCCATCATTTGCTCTTCAACAGGCCTCTCCCTAATGGCGCGGAATGGAGAGGCACTCACTTGCTGATGATGCTGACTGCCACTGTGTGCTTCAACTCAAATTTATTTGTAAGCGGTGCTTTTCCTTCTACCTTGGCTCTTACTCTCTTGTTGCCCTGTTGCAACCAGGCTAACATCATCTCAGATGTTCATACCCTACTTGCCACCAGTAGGATAGGAAATTTCTAGGAAAAATGCAATAATGAAATGTGAGCTGACTTGC
This sequence comes from Polypterus senegalus, assembly GCF_016835505.1. Taxonomy (NCBI): domain Eukaryota; kingdom Metazoa; phylum Chordata; class Cladistia; order Polypteriformes; family Polypteridae; genus Polypterus; species Polypterus senegalus. The sequence continues at coordinate 3,777,852 of NC_053165.1, read as the reverse complement.
GTAACGTAGTGCAGGCATGTCAAACAAACGGCCCCCCGGCTGCATGCGGCCCGCATGACAGATCCTAGTTAGCACTGAACTTGTACAAAATTATTACTATCGTTTATGATTGAATCATTCTGCATCTTTGGCGTTACTTATTGACTTTTCTTACTTCTGCCTTCTGACGAAAGCACGTTTTCCCATGGCATTACGGTACCGGAAACATCATCTGCTAGTACAGGCACGAGCCTTGACCAAAGTTAATGAGCCTCAATGTCACAACTGAAGTGCTAGGCTGCAGTAGGGGTGGCCTTAGGCATGTGCAAACTGTGCACTGCACAGGGCCGCCACGACAATATATATTGAATATAAAACAGAAAGAGAAAATAACAACACAGCTGACGTCAATGTGGCCGAAAAACATTGTGTTTCTTGTTAATTAGTATGCTGTATTTACTAATGTCGCTCGAGTCGGAGAAGTAAGCTATATGTACTACTAGCAAAATACCCGCGCTTCGCAGCGGAGAAGTAGTGTGTTAAAGAAGCAATGAAAAAGAAAAGGAAACATTTTGAAAATAACGTAACATGATTGTCAATGTAATTGTTTTGTCACTGTTGTGAGTGATGAGTGTTGCTGTCATATATATATATATATATATATATATATATATTTACACACACACACACATAAACATATATATATATATCTATACATATACACATATATACATACATATATATCTACATATATACACATACATATACACACACACATAAATACATACACACATACATACATACATATATATATACATACATACACACACACATATATAAACATATATATACATATACATACATATCTACATATATACACACACAGCTATTTCGTATCAGTGCAATACGCTGTTTGTTAAACAGTTGACTCCCGCTCTTGCGTGCAATAACAAATCAAATCATTCAGTTGTCTTTGCTCATATGTCATTTTAGAGCTGGACGCCTGGCATCTTTTTTTGGCCACAAGTTCGTTTCTGTTTGCTGTGAGGTTCTGTGTTGTGGATATTATCAGGATGGATTGCAGGTGCTCATCAGTGAGGCGACTCCTGTGTGCTGTTTTGTTAGTCTTTATCACTGAGAAGAGCTTCTCACACAGATATGTGCTACCAAACATGCACAAGGTTCGAGCCGCATGTAGACGGACATTTTTTGTTCTTCAAAGTCACCAAAGCGCCGTGCAAACTCAGTGTGCAATAACTCTAGTAAGCGGTAAGTGTTCGGCAAGGCAGCTGAAGCGCTGCATTATGGGATCTGTAGTTTATTGTGTACCAGCGCTTCATATACCGGGCTTTAATAACAATAATACAGTATATAAAATGATCTCGCGGGCGGATATAATTACGCCGGGCGGATGTGGCCTGCCCTTGAGTTTGACACATATGGACTAAATAGAACTTGAAAAGATATATTTTTTCAAATGTGATCGCGCAATTCAGATAGAGTTGACGCGCACTACAGCCTGCATCCTCCCCTCGCTCTTACTTTTTTACCGTTCATCTAATGAATACACGGAGTATGGCTTTACCAAAACAATCATTGATGTCGAATAAAGTATCCATTATTCGAGTATGTAGATCGGTATATATATATACATATATCTATATATATAGATATATATATATATAGATACACACATATATATATATATATATAGATACACACATATATATATAGTATATATATAGATACACACATATATATATATATATATATACACATATATATATATATATATATATATATACATATATATATATATATATATATATACACATATATATATATATATATATATATACCCGCGTATCGCAGCGGAGAAGTAGTGTGTTAAAAAGGCTAAAAAAAGAAAAGGGAACATTTTAAAAATAACGTAACATGACTGTCAATATACAGTATTTGGTTTGTGAGTGTTGCTGTCATCAAGGATTTGATTATCATTATTTTTTTCAATCAGGCTCGTATTTGTAGGATGTGATGTGTTCAAGTTACATTCCGTGTTTGTCAATCGTTGTAAAGATAACAGGTTTCATTCATCGATTCGTTTCTTACTGCATCAATAAACAGCTCGTCTTCTTCTTTATCTGAGACCTGACACACTGCATGCACGGGTTTTTTTTACACTGTCTTCCTTTAGCGGGACATTGACTTTTTCCACCGTGTGCTTTGTTTCCGCAGTAGCTGGATTTATGAATATGCTTATCAGACGCTTCATATTTTTTGCCGCCTTTTCAATTGTGTAATTCGGTTTTTGTTCAGCGCTCTTTGGAACTGTTGCTTTTTATCTGTGCACTGCGTCAGTTCACGTGAGCCACTCGGTGTACATGCATCGAAGGTTCCCAGCTGTGCTGGTGCCATCTCGTGCTATGTCCGTAGCTGTATTTAATGTTACCTTAGTCCTGGCACTTAAAACTTTCTCTCGCAGTTTCGCTGAGTTTGTGTCAAACACCACCCTGACCATCTCATCTTTCATATCATTGGCCGCCACTTGGTTTTTACGTTACGGACACGCGCATATAGAATTGTGTCATGAGCACGAGGCTGCTATATAGTGTCCGCAACGGACGTGGCTATCCGCCGTGCTTAAGATACCATATTGACATTGGCGGGCGAAGGGGCCACCGATTCTTTCTCTGCCCAGGGCCGCCCCTGCTAGGCAACACTACTGGCAGGGCTGCTGTGACTGGCCACTTGGCAGAACTGACCATCACGAGGAGTAATAGTCCACATATTTTCACATTTTTTTGCTCTAGTTTTATGTACTTTTGTGCTTGTATTGTAACAAACAGTGCAGACTACAGCTGAAGATCTGAAGTGGTCGCGAGAAGTTGGCAAGTTGTTTATTAACATATTTTTGTGATTTTGAGTTTGTAAAATTAGTGTAGGTCAGGTGGCTTTTTGTATATCAGCTTATTTTACAATATAAACTTTGAAGTAAACTTAGTAAAGTAAAATTAGATTTTTGGAGTATTTGTTTTCCAACTTGAATTACTGAACAATGAATTCAGTGTGCATTTTCGTGATTTCAGTTCACACGAACAGGACTTTGCACTGTTCTTTTACAACGTTGAGAATGCGCCTGAGAATATCCAAATGGAGTTGATTGAACTGCAGTCAGATTCTATTCTGAAGGCAAAATACAAAGTTGAAGTTGGTGTACCAGGCTTGTATGCTCACCTGCCACCCTCGTATGTGCAGATCCGCAAGTTGGCATTGAGAGCACTTACCTTTATGAGAAATTGTTTTCGTTAATGAAAGCTACCAAAACCCCACATCGCTCAAGACTTACTGCCGAGCACCTTTCATCACTCAGAAAAGTTGCAGCTGCACAAGATTTCAAGCCTGATATTGACAAACTAGTTACTAACAAGAGATGCCAAGTGTCGGGGCAAAATAAATAGATCTCACACTGTAAGACTCCTATATAATATAATGAATATAACATAATAATATAAGGACCTAGCTAAGAGACTAAGACTCTAATTGTACGCTGTTGTACAGAGCTTGTATGGAGATAAATAGCTTTTCTTTAAACTTTAAGTGTTACATTTTTTTTTAAGTTTTCAGTATTGGAAAGAAAGCTACAGTAACTTTGTATAATAGTATTTGTTACAGTGCGGCCCGCTGACCAATAGTAGTGAGTTTAACATGCCTGACGTAGTGCATCCTGCGTAATAAAGTTTCACAAGGACTACACTTCCAGTCCAGCCCATGGAGACAGTAGCAGGTCAGCATGTCTTGCATAAGAGTACTGGGAGTTTATGATAATTGCTGGTATGAAAGAAAAAGTGACAGTACACTGAATGGTAAAACAATGACTTGGCAGTTCTGCATATTGGAGAATTCTGGCCGATTTCAAACAGTCCTGGCATGCTAGGAAAAACTCCCAGCATCCCAAACAAGGGTCTGAACACTTCTATGAATGAATGATTTCGATTTTTGATTTTAATAAATATGCAAACCTTTCTGTCTTTAATTTGTCAATATGGGTTCTTGAGTGTAGATTGACAGGCAAAAATGCAACTTTATTCATTTAAAATGAAATCCACAATACAATAAAGTGTGCAGAAAGTGAATGTCTCTGAATGCTTTCTGAATCCACTGAGACATAAGGCAAGCAGACACCTCAAAGCTGCTGTCCAGGACTTCCAATGCGACCCAAAGCAAGTCACTTAACCTCGCAGTGCTCTGAACGTTAGAACACAAACAGATTTTATTGTATCTTGACCTTACAAGTCTGAATGAAATGTTTAATTATTTTTTAGTACAAACAGATCACTCAGTGTCTGTAGCCAAGTCAAACTGATCAATTAGTTTCTGGCCAACTTACTCAACTTTACATGTTTAAAGCTGCTCTGTCCTTTTGAGTATTCTAACTGATGCCATCCAACAATTTTTTCATCCAAATAAAATGTTTTGTTTTTTCTAGCCACTTAGATAGCACTACATTTCTGGTAAATTTGATATTTTTTGTCAAACAGAGCATAAACAATCTTCAGTGAATCAGATTACTTAATTTTCCTATAAAATTAGATAACATTATTTTCCTGCCAATCTCTATTAATTTACATTTTGGGAGTTTAATTTAGTGAACACAATTGGCAAATTGGGAACATGAATTATAGGGCCAAATTAATAAAACATAATCAGAGGTATTCATCAGACAGAAATAAATATTTGGACGAAACGTCCGAAGCCTGATTTCTTAAATTAATCTGGAATTGGCAAAGTTACAAACTGATTCAAGTCCAAGCTGGCTAAATGACTTCAGTTTATATCTTTGTCACATTCTCTCCACAGATAACTGACTTTGAACTGTGGCCCCCAAGCAGAACACATTGCCCTCCTGTGTCTACTCTGGCCAGCCATAACATCTGATTGACTTTGGTCTCCCATCTAACTCTAAATTGTATTTATCGGAATTGACTTTTTAACAGAATACATCATTCACAAATGTCCTCTTCCTATTTATCTTCAACTTTTATCTTCCAAAGCTGTTCTCCATTCTTGCAGTCTTCTTTCCACTTCCTCCTCTCCTGTACTACACAAGACACAATGTCATCAGCAAAAGGCCTGTTCCAGGGGGATTGGGCTTTTATCCCACGAGTCAACACTTCCATAACCAGATCAAAGAGATAAAAGGCTTGAAGAAAATCCCTGCTCAAACTGGGGTCTTGTCTGTTACCCCAACACTGCTTTTAGCCCAAGTCCTCACTCCCTCATGCACATATTCAATAATCCTCACACAATTCTCTGGTCCTCCTTTTTCTTTCATGCACCACTAGACCTTTTGACGTGGCATCCTGTCACAAGCCTTCTTCATATCGACACAAACCATGTGCAAGCCTTTCTGTGTGTTTACTAAAATATTAATAGCTAAAAATAAATACATGGGATGCACTCTTATGCAAAGGGGCATTAGAACTGCAGACTCGCCACCTGTGACATTTCTATTCATATTCACAGTTGGAGTACCTCAGGATTATTTAGCAGTTGTCTGTGAAACTGCATGGTTGAACTGACTTTTGGCTTGTGAAAGCTTCTCAGGTATGCACAAGAAACCGGCATCTTCTCTTCCAGATAATAGTTTTATTCACTTTTCTCTGAATCTTTAATTGTACTCGTCTGTTAGAGACCTTTGCACTGTTGATATCATGTGATGGGCAATGTAGGCCAATGAATATGCCGTTACTGGACTGGTTTCTTGCCCAATGAAGGGGTGGCAGGTCTTCAGTCCAAATGCTTGGTTGCACTTGAGCATGTTCCTCGTAGCTGATGAGGGCATTTTCCAGAAGTGCTTTATTTAATAATATTTTAGTAAAAATACATGTTTGTGATGCTGTGAACTTGTGACAAGGTCACTTGACATGTGGATTATGCGACACATGGGTTTTTCTCTATGGATGATTTTGATACGGTTTGCTGTTGTCTACCATTGATCACAATAAATATTTGTTTTATCAGAAACTTTGCTATCTACATTCTACTTGAAAATATAAGACTAAAAAGTTTTGTCTGCAATCATTTCAAAGTGTATGGGGTAAGAAAAATAATATATTTTAGGGGGAGTATTCCTTTAAGGAAATACAATGTGTGGGGCTCAAATCAGTTGTACAAGTCATGAAACTGGATTATTAATTTTTTGGTGTAATTTTGTATTATATATATGTACAGTTTACTGTATATATATCTTGCAGGATACATCTGCATGTGTGTCAATTCATTTTTACTTCTGAAATTATTGTATATTGAGTTGGGCTCATAAGTGGGAGTACACTTAATAAGAATAAATTGAAATTGAAATGAATGTTTGCAATGTTGGCATCAGCTGTTATTGATGTTAGGTATTGTATATTCTGGTATTTCTTGTTATTGTTATTCAATTTACAGCTCTAACGCCAAGCTCCAATCATTGCAACTATGCTGTATGGCAATAAAGTGCCATCCTTTTTAATCAGCAGAATTGAGCTGACCACTGAGAGAGGCGATGTCCTTGCTTTCTGATTCAGTCCAGCAAATACACACATTACACACGTTGTATATGTCTCAGACAGGCCTGTGCTGACTAGTCAAACTAACACGGCAATGAGAAACATGTATTCTCCCATTCTCTGCTATCCTGTCTGTCCACTACAAATGTATGACACTTAATTTCATGTGTCCTGCTAGCTGACATGCCCTCTTCAGATCTCAGGACACCTATGCCAAACTGTCTATCATGAAGGCATTTAATTTCATCTTTCTGATAATAACTTATAGGGGTAGCCTCCCAGACACATGGATTGTTTTACTTGTACCTCCTTTAGTATTGCGCCAGTTGACACCTTAATGTCACGTCCCCCTCAGTTTTGAAAATTGATATTGTGGTCATTCAGGCCTATATACACCTGGCCGGCATTTATCCTGTCTTTCCAATAAAACTATCTGGCCCTGTGGAGACATTTAATATACTATTTCCAACTATGAATGACTTGACTTGGCTAGAAGTGATGCCCATGAAACAAATTTATTTCTCAATTTCCCAGCTGTGGTTAGCCTGACCAAGAATCACAAGGTTGGCTTTCTTCTACTGTCCTGAAAACTTCTGATTTGCTAAACATGTTCTTGGAAGTTATTTTTGCATGTCCCTGTCATGCAGACATGTCACAGTCATATACTCATTGTCAAACCTGACCTTCATGGTCTTCTGTGGTAATCATGGCTGATGCTAACACTACAATCCTTTGCAGAATACGGGTAGCATATGACAGTGGAATTGGAGACTGAAAAAAAAAAAATACTGTTACTTTATTAATTATGTTATTTTAGAATATGTGGCCTTTCTTGTAGCAGTAGTAGTCTGACCATTCTCCTTTGAGTTCTTGCCCTGCTTTGATGCTGGATCTGGCCAGTTTGTAAAATCAAGCAGAAACATGCGTATGGATGGACTGAGGCTGCCGTGAAAATGTGCCTGGATTTATGCGAAGCTTAGTTTTTATATATGTCGAAGTGAGCATATTTATATTTACACAGGAGGCCCCAGATGTTTAAACTGATGCCTTCTCACAAAGTGTCTTATTTGGAAGCATCTACTCCATGTTATATCAGATCTGCCCATGACTGAATGTTGCCTTTTGTTTATCAATGTTATGTTGTATTTATTAAACATTGACCTGACTGGAGTGTTCTGCCGCTGGGGAATCAGGACTGTTGGCTTTCAAGTCAATGAGTGCATTCATGCTGTTGGGGGTAAATTGCTTATATTGTTGCCACCAATACTAACTCTCAATACTTAAGATATACAGTACTTTGCAAAACTGTGAAAAACTGTTGTTAAGTGGGAATGCTTCCAAAATATACTATGAAAAGGTTTTATTAATCAATAAACATCCTAGGTTGCGCAGTAAACAAAACAAAACATCAATTAAATAAATATATCCCTTCTCTCAATACCAGTGTCATGCTGTTTTTTTGCAGATCCTCATGTGCCTCTTGTTCACTTGCCCCAGTTCCACTGCAAATTTTGACAGTCTGACTGGTAATTTTAGACAGACGATGATGGATCAAGACTTTGATGAACCACACCATCTCTGGCAGGATTCCCATTTCACCTTTTTAATATTTTGGCTGCACGTTTAGTCCAAATGTCATTCTTCAACATGACAGTGACCCCTATAAGACACCTCCCTGGAATCTGTATCCCATGTACTTCTCAACAGTGAGGGAGTCATCAATCCTTACCAAAGATCCTTATCCTTCGGAAAACAACCTGAGACTTGCAGGGAACATCCACCGTATCTCACTACTGCCTGCAGACATTTATCCATGTACCATTATAAGGCCTTTGGCAGACAAACTATGTTCTGTCAGACCCTAAACGTTCATATTTGGACTTGTCAGTCCAGAGCACCTGCTGGAAACACCTGTCTGCTTGGGTGAGACCATGAAAATGCAAGATGACCAATCTTTTTGTCTTATTGCTGGGCTCACGTTTGTCATGTTTTAAGATCTGCAGGCTAAATCGATAAACCTATTGTAGCCTCCCCTTTTTCACCTGGTCGTTACTTGCCCAGTTTTCTTCCCTCTATAGAGCTGTTTCTTTTTCAGTTCATCACTATGGTTCAACCTACACATGATGTCACTGATCATTAACGCTTTAAATCAAGCACTTGGCTCTCTGATGTTTTTTGAACTGTAAAGTGGCTTATTACTGTGCTGGGTATTTCTTCAAAGAGATTCGAATATCTTATTGCAGTGCCTCTCGGTTTGTAAAAGTAATATCTGGAACTCTAAAATATTGAATTGTCTGTTGTCACACTAATCAAGCACGTTCCCTATATAACTAGGAGACAGTTCATTACTGGTTTTCTGAGCTTTTCTATCATGTTTGACTAAGAAATACCAAGCTGGCATTCATTTCTACATAGACCAGAATAACTGAGGAGACCCTTCGGCCTCAGGCCTTCAGTTTCTCTTTTGTTAACTACTGCACTTGGATGGGACTGGAGACAGCCTCATATTCACATATATCTGGACGGGAGCTGCTTTGACTTGGATTAGCTAGGTCATCCGAGTGAAGACTTTGCTTTTATTTATTTGTTTGTCATAACTACCTCTACCCTGAAAGATAACAGCCTAGTCTAAGTTATAAAGCCACAGTCCAGCCATAGACAGCTTCCGAGGTCAAAAGATTACATGCTGTCAGGAAGAACAGACTCTTATTAATGCTTTAAAAGAGTTTTAAGTAATGAAAGGTCAATTAATACAAGTGATATGGCAAAGCAATAACTGTTCAGCTTGTACAACTGGTACTCATGTGGCATCTCTTGTCACTATTGCAAAGGTTAATTGCATTTTCTCAATTTATTCCGGAGAAAAGCAATGAATGTGGTACCAGAGAATGGCAGCTGAAGTCTTAGTGCCAGGTTTTTGGGGAGTCTGGTTGGTGTGGCAAGAAAACTAAATGAAATGGGAATGTAGATGTTAAGCAAGCCAACGGAGTTGTAGCCTTATATCACATATCAGTGGGGGCGGATGAATGTAATTATAAGATAACCTTTTCTCTCTGTCAAGTCATTCTTAGAGTGCAGCCTGGTTATAGAGATGTAAAGCCAGAGTTCTCTTTCATTCCACGAAGCATGTGAAACACGCACTCAAACAGATACTGACATACAATGTATAAAGTGTAGTAATTCCTCAGTCCATTTTTCTGTACTCCTCAAATGATAGGCATAAAGCAGTCTCTTCATGTTCAGTGAGCGGCTAGCATCTTCTGCTTCTGACACCAGGCTGCATTACACTGCCGCTCAAATTAGGATCCAGCTGGCTCCAGACTCTTTTTGGTGTTTCAAATCCTCCAGGTCATACTACTGTAACATCTACCGTATCAGGAAACCCGAAACAACTGGCACCCTACACCCCACAAGCTCAAATGCTAAATCTGTAGGCTCAAAAGTGTTAGAACAATGTTTCATGCCCAAGCCACATTATCATTCTGGATCAATGGCTGTAGATACTGCTTTATTCATTTGCAGGTAAAATCATCCAAGATGCTACAAGTTTACTAAGAGCTACTGTAAGTGGGAATATGGCTAACCATCTGTCCATGTGATAACATTACACAGTGTTAGACAACAAATTGGTAAGTATTTCCTTACAAGAAAAAATGACTAAATAGTTGTGCCATCTTGGTAAAGAGCTCTCCATAAACCCCAGCCTTCAACACAATTCCTGGTGCAAAATAGCTTCCTGACTCAGACTGACATCAGAACTCACCTGCTAGTGCTGTTGACTAAAAAGCCTTGTTCATAGGAAGCCATTATTTATCCCAGAATCATCAGAGATATGTCAGGATCAAACCCTAGAAAGAATACCAGAATGAAAGATTGTTTACACAGGACATGCTTAGATTCACCACACAAACTAAGTATATATTGTAATGTTTTCCACAAAATGCAGTGAAAAGGGAGTAAAGTCTTGAAATATTCTAAACCAGATCTGCATTCTCCTTGTCTGGATGCCAAAAGCAGGCCCTACCTCTGACAGCATAGCCCCAAACTCAAAAGGCAGGTATCAGTCTGCTTAGGAACAAAATGAGGCTTAGGGATTTTAAGTTCAGAAGTCCACTTCCACTACTGACAACAGCATTCAGCAAAGTCAGTACAATGATGAACTGCTGAGGATTTCGGCCCTTGGTACACATTCAGCCAATAAAAAGCAGACCTCTTCTCAAACCTAATTTTTGGTATTGAGAGTAGCATGACCATGTTTATTCCTAGAAAACAAAGACACTTCAAGTTTCCACATGTGCATGGGGAAAGCTGTACAGCAAACCCAAACATAATTATCACAAAAGCCTGGATAATTATTGACTTTCCTTGTTTATGGGATAAAGGTAAAACTACAGTAACTTGAGAAATCCAAAGTAGACAAAGGAAAAAACACGAAAACGTCAGATAAGCCTCTGGGATTTGAACCTGGGTCTCTAGAGCTCTGAAACGGCAGTACTAACCACTATGCTATCTTCCTTCCTTTGGTGTCAACAACTTTAATGGCGGCATGCGTCCAATTCTAAACCCTTGAAAACATTTCCATTTGTGGAACTTACACATGAAATCCACCCTAAAACCCAGCTAAATTTTATAAGGCTCAAAGAGTGGCCAAATCTTTCTACAAGCTGCCAACAATGTCACCTGCCGATCCACCCCCCCACCTCCCTTAATATTACAGTGGCTGCTATTCTCCATGTTCAAACTAGGAGGGCTGCAGGGCAGCCTTTACTTGGACCCACAGAGCTCAAAAGAGAATTCGATTAGAGGACTCATGCCATTAATCACACTGCCACTTCAGCCAGCAGAGGTCAAAGGCCATTTAGCTCTGATTATGTCTGCTGAAGTGCAACATGGGCTCTGCCTCTACTGGCGCGGACTTCACCGCCTGATGACCAGCCAGCCAAAGTCGGGCAATAGGATGTTGGGGATTGTTCATGAGGTGCTATGGGACAGAAGACAAAGCAAACAGGATGTTTGATTTTGCTTACCACCTCAACTGCAGGTCCAAAAACACAAATGGCTACTATAAGGTAACTCTGTCACCATCCAACGTCTAACAAATTTGTCAATGGAAATAGAATGTGCAAATCTGCAAATCCAGAGGTGCCAGAGGTCTGCCAAGCACGGCTTCACTCAGCAGGCACCAAATGTTCAGCTTTAGCTGTAGCCTTCCGTCTGCACTCTGCTAAGCGTGCCCAGTCCTGCCACAGCATCCTGAAAAATAGGCAGCTGGTGAAAGTGAGAAAACAAATTACCTTTCCTGCCCAGCTTGTGGTCACGGTTGGCACCTCAGTAAAGTGAAACTCACATGAGTGTTGCTGAGCCAGACTGAGACAGAGTGAGAGCAACAAAGCTAAGGAGGCACAAGAATACTGAAGATGGGGTCAGCCCTAGACAGGGGGAACATTTATGTGAAGCGAATCTACAGGGTGTTTTGTTCAGGGCTACAGGGATAAAGACAATAATAATAATAATAATAAAAAATTGATATAGTTTATTTATATATAGTTTATATATTATTTGTAGAAACCACTGAGTGTGGTTCAATGTACTTTATGCAAAAGAGAAAAAATTGCCATGAAGATGTGCAGTGCTCCATGTATTTAAGATAAAACAGATACTAGTAAGATGCTACTGAAATAACAATAAAAGTGGCAAAAATTACACCAAAAATAAAATGTACAGAAGTACTAAAAAGTTTTTAAAACGGCTACCAATTTTTCTTACAAGTGGTGATGGTGAAGGGGTATATACAGTAAGCATTTTATCATCAGTAATACACATGGGTAAGTTAAAGTGTAGACAGTGAGCTCATGCGAAGAATTATAAGACTGTAAGCTCTTTTTTATCAAAGCTTTTTTTTCCCCTCAACAACAGTAGCTACAAACAGGAGACACGGAAATTTTGAAAGGAGTGTGCAGCTTCCAAAGCCACAGCAGCAAGCCTAGACCTTCATAAACCCACCCAGGAAAGGCCTTACCCTAGCCAGCCAGCCCCCAACTACTACTTGCAGGCTTCAGTCTGCCTGGACCAAAATGGGAAGCTGGCTTGTGTTATGTGTAACAATTTACAAACACACAAAGAACAGAGAAAAAATTATAGAAAAATCATGACAAGCAGAAATTTCATAAATACATGAAAAGCAATAATTTAAATATATCAGAACAGCAATAAAACAAAAAATAAATACAATCCAGGGCTGAAATGAAAAAAAGCTTTTCTGCAAAAGGCAGACTTTAAAAGAGGGGTGTATTTTTTGCTGTATGAGGCAGACTGGTAAAATGTCCAGCTCTAAACATTTTAAAAATGGTAATTTTCTGTACAATCCTTATACATAAAAACCAGGCCCCTGTGAACCACTGAATACATGTGAACGTGTGCTGATATGGTCTGTCAAAATGCCAGAAGGTGTGGGTGTTCACCTTGGTCCTGTTAAGCTTTAAAAAGTCAGTAGCTTCCAGCAAAAGCCGTAAAAGAGAAGAAGAATGAGGAGCAGACCCACACATAGTTACACTGACACAAACTGGCCAGCACTACCTGTGAAAGCCGCCAAAACATCCAAGTAACATGATGTGGTTTAACACACTTGTTTGCTTTGCTTCTGCTTGTGGCATATTAAGAATGTTAAACCTTCAGTATAATGAGTGAATAAAAGTTTAAAATTGCCCAGCTTGTATTAATGCTCTATCTAAAGACTAGGGAAGAGGGGAATGTTGGACTGGAGTCCCAGGTATAAGCTGTCTCTTTCCCAGTCAGGCGAGTGCTAGGATAAGAAGACAAGAGTTGGGCTGGAGGACATATCTGTGGATCTACATGACAGAGTAAGCATAGGGTCACCTCAAAACCCTTCCACAATAAAACAGACGGGATAGGTTTTTTTTTTTTAATCTACTAGCTATGGAATGTAATTCAGGGAGAACATGGCACATCTGAGAACTCCGTACCTCTACACCTAGACCTGCAACAGGTTAAGGGACTGGCTCAGATTTGCTTGGTAAAATAATGTTATGAATCACACAGGAAAAGGCTGATTGGGATATGTGGATGACCCAGAGAAGAAGCGTTAACCAAAGCCATATTCAAAACCAGAGATATTTTATTAGTTGTTACTACCAGAGCACTAATAAATTAATCACTGTAAGGAAATAAAAGCGAAGAGTCAGGAACTGGGAATACACACACAGAGATATCCACAAACTTGAAGACATGTCTGACACACTACTTTTTATATCATCATGTCTGAAGTTAATTACGCCATAAATGAACTCCATGGTTCTCCCTGTGTCTGCGTGGGTTTCTTCCGGGTGCTCCAGTTTCCTCCCACAGTCCAAAGACATGCAGGTTAGGTGCATTGGAGATCCTAAATTGTCCCTAGTGTGCACTTGGTGTGTGGGGATGTGTGTGTGTGTGTGTGTGTGCCCTGCGGTGGGCTGGTGCCCCACCCGGGGTTTGTTTCCTGCCCCATGCCCTGTGTTGGCTGGGATTGGCTCCAGCAGACCCCCGTGACCCTGTAGTTAGGATATAGCGGGTTGGATAATGGATGGATGAACTCCATAGTAACAGACACTACAACGGCTCAAAATGGCAGTGCCCAAAATAAAGAAAAATGGCATCATTACTGTTATTAATAACTGAAATTTTTATGAGTATTAAAAATAATAATAAATATGCACAAAATATGACACAGCCCTTCAGAAAACCCCTTATGAGGACAGCTGAAAGAAGCGTACAGGAATTTTTAAAGTACAAACAAACAAGAACCAGTGGCCGTGCTGTAACTGTGACCTGAAGGGTTTCAATCAGATGTCTTAACCAATGGGTGCCTCACTGAGAAATAACTCCATGTGCCTTAAAAAAGGAAACTGTTAGTTTGATTGCCAAAAGGTGGCCATGTGTTGACTTTTTCCTCCTTAGGTAGCAGACTGCCTTCACCCACCATTCCATTGAAGGGTATTTAACCTCAATGAATGCATAGTAGAATATTCACTAGGCTACATGAATCATTCAGTCTTTAACTTATGTAGTCATTTTCAAAGTGGGTGACATGGTGCTGCTGGTTCATGGGTCCAGCATTCTGGAGATGAATCAGATACCCGATTGTTACCCGTATGAACTCAATATGGGTTTTCCTCCCACATCACATGCAACTGTAAACTGCTAACTGGATATATTTAAGTGTGAGTGTATGTGAGAATTAGTCTTGCAATGGACTCAAACTATTTCCAGAGGTGGCTTATGTTTTGTGCCAGGCACTGACAAGATAATCCTGTGGACACTGTTGATTAACTGTCTTGTCCAGTCCACTTTACAACTGAATGTCCTTCACCTCCTGTTCTGTTAATTTCAGCTTTAACAATGTTGGCCTTACAAGGCACAATAAAGACTTTCCTTTTTCCAAACACTGACACCCCAAAGTCAGTGCACATGGCGTTCATCATTTGAATAGCCTTGTTGCTGCCGATAAAGGATTACCCACCTAGAAAGTAATTTGCTCTTACTGGCACAAGTGTCCAGTGTGACAACAGCAGGGACTCTCTGAAAAGCCTTATTGTTTCCATTGCAGCTGAGCTCTGGGTGGTGAGCAGGGCCTCTGCTCTACTCTTGTGCTAGAACTAATCTATCTGCCAATAGCGCACCCACTGACAATGAGACGGCTTGTTGAGTGTCACTGTACCTGCATGAGATCACACAGATGGGCTGTAAGTTGGGCCCTCTTGCTTTGATGTTGCATCCCTGATGTGTGCTTCGACCTGGTTATCTATATTTAATGGCTCATTGAACTTTTTCTTCATAGTGCGAAGACGCTGGTGTGGTACCTATCACTTGACATTTTGTTTTGCTAATGAGAGAGACAGACATTTCTCGTAGATCATGCTTTGGCATCGGGTGTACTCTTCCAAATCCATCCAAGTTGAAGTTTAGCTTTGAGCCAAGGCAAGTCCTCATGCATCACATTTATGAAACAGAACAGTACATGTCTGATTTACTCCATGCAGTCATATACTGTTGTGGGCAGTCCAGCATTGCTTCAAACGTGTCAAAGTAGCCAATGGAACGTTCCACCAAGTGGGCAAGGAGACCACAATACTATGTACAGAGTGGGAGCCATACTGCAGTGGATCTCAGAGAGTACTTTCAAATGAATTCTTCAACATGGACACCGGGGACACAGATGGAAAAACTTGTTAAAGGCATATTGTGCACAAATGTGAGAAAATCACAGAGACACTGAGAAGTTACCATGTAGTGTGTGGTACAGGGACTTGATGTCAATGTGACTTGAAGTCATTTTGGAGAAATTAGGATTGGCGAGCTTGTTGCCTGTATGGCCTGGACTTGTCAAAACTGATCGAAATGTACACAGATGATTTTATTTAATCAGCTTTTTTTATCCATCACCCCATTCCCTCTGAACCATAAGTTTACCTCGACAAATGCTAGGACATGGTGTTTAAAACAGAGATAGAGTGACAAAATATCACTATGGTATATGAAGCTAAATAACTTTTCAGGTGGCCAATGAGAAACAGACATGTGATTTCTTCACTCTAATTGCCGAATTTCTATCTATTGCCGAAGTTTTATCTATCTATTCGTCTATCTATCTATCTATCTATCTGTCATGGTCAGCATGAACACTTCCGGCTTCTCTGACTTTGCATAATTTTTCTCAATAAACTTAGCATAGAACTTTAACCATTTTGATCTCCTCTTTTGTCTTTGAATGTCAGCTCTCACGTTGACTTAGTTCATTATTGACTCAACTGGCTTTAGTTATTCTTGCCAAGTCTTTAATGACCCCGATTGTTTCCTCAAGCATTTTGCTCTGATTAAAATAGCAAATTTCATCTTCAGCTGGTTTCCAAATTCCCCATCTCCCGTTGCTTGATTAAACCCTCCTTAAGATGTCTCCTTTCTGTGCCATCACCACACCCTGTGCAGTAGTGCAGCAGCAGCCACCACTGTGCCAATTTGATGCCCTAAATGTGTCGTGAGAGGATATTCAGCACAGTAGGTTGCGGCAATGAGGATGGCATTAAACGTAAAGAAGAAGGTGATTATTATGAACAAAGGAAAAAGGAATATGGTCAGGCAAAAGAAGTAGAATGGACACTTGTGGATTTCAAGAGTAAGTGCAGAAATTTTGGCATGTGGTCAAGAATAGAAGATAAAAAGGTGGATGGAAAAGAAATATCCATCCATTCATCAGTTATAAACTTTAATCTGGTTCAGGGTTGCAGTGATTGGAGCCTATCCTGGCAACATCAGCTGCGAAGCAGAAGCAAACCTTAGAAGGAGTGGCAGTCCATCACAGTAGAAAACTAACATTGTGAGAAGGAGAAGAACAGAAGAAGGCAGGTGTACTCTTGCAGAAACGAACAAAAAAGGAAGAGTGGGACCAGGAAAAGTGTCGTTTAATAATGATGAGGAAGATGAAAAACAAAAAGAACAGAGGTTTACGGACAAAAGAAGAGGAAAAGATGAAGCCAGTGAGGAAGTGGAGCCGAGATATTGAGAACAGAGAACAAAGAACTGATTGGTAAAAACTTTAAGAGAAAAGAATGAATTAGTAATGATTTTGGGGGGTGGGAGAAACAACAGAAGAAGAGGAGGAGGAGGACAAGGTGAGGATTGTACAGTAAAACAGGAGAGGAGCTTGTAGGAAGTAAATGAGGAGGTGAGATGTCTGGAGTGAAAAGAACGGGGAAAAGCGTGAGGAGCAGAGAAAAAGTAATGCATGGGGCTGATTAGAATGGTGCAGTGGAAGTCTGATGAGCCCATGAACTGGAGGCTGATGGACTGAAACCACCTTCTGATATGCAATTTTACTAAATGCACTTTATAGACTAAGTCTGTCCAACTTCTTGTGTTATGTATGGGGAGAAGAAAACAAAGCCCTAAGATAGTCCAAGGCAAGTGACAACATTATGCACAGACGTACAAAAAGGCAGAAAGAAATGAAGAAATTCAGGCACAGTGTTTCTTTGCTCCATTACCAGTAAAATATTAGACAAGGAGGTGCGTTACAGGAGTACTTTGGTTTGGGGGGGTTTGGGGAGGAGGGGTAGGAGGGTGCAATGCCAGCACCACGGAGTCGCTATGCTATTCTCAACGGACTCGGCGGCGAGACACAGCAAGCCTTTGATTATGAGCACACCTGATAAATGTCACTTTAGGGCTCCTTTGGGTGCTCGCACTTGTTTTCAAGTTCCTAATAGATTCTGTAAGATGACTGGCCATCATTTATGAATGCAATTTGCAGTGAAATGGCACAAAAGTAAAATGTTCTTTTTTTTTTTTCTTCCAACCTTTTCCATGATTAACGACTACGAATAATAACTTTTTTCATTGGGTATGTGAAAAAGAAAAAAAAAAAAAAGTTATGTTCTGGTGATGGATTTGAAAGCAAATGTGATTTAATGTGATGGCAGAACAATTTTCATATGTTGCTATAGAACTTGAAAAATGAGGCAAACTCCCTAATGCAGCACATCCCCAAATACAGAACTTGCACATCTGCATCTTCAGTCCCAGGAGCTGTAGCCATGCCGAGCACCTCAAGCTAGCGAGTAAAGAACAATGCTGGTTCCTCTAATGATCTTCTATAATCTCTAACACTTAGAACTTTCAGCTGCCCAGTGCCACTCTTCAGACTTGGGCTAATGCAGTCCAGTTACTTGGGGACTGGGCAAAGTTTGATCCACAAAACACATTTCTCTCCTTTTCTTTCTCTTCCTCTCTTGTACTTTCTGTCTTTACTGGCATAAGCACCCCTGGTGACCTGCCATTTTGGCTCGTGTGTGACCCAAGAAACAAGCTTTGTGCATATTGCTTTTCTGGGATGGTAGAGTGGTAGGTAGGTGGGGTGGATTGGTGCTTTGTATTATTATCATTTCTGCTTATAATATTGTATAATTCCACCGATTACTTTTTTGGCCTCATGCTTTATGAACATTTGAATGCACTATATTACATTTTCTTTTCTTATTCTGGCCAGACAAATAGTATTAAGATCTTTAGTGTTCAGTGAGGTATTCAAACTGGTCAAAGGAGCTGTGATGTAGTAGCAGGATCAACCATTCCACTATCTGGAAAAATGTTTAATTTAAAATTGTTTTCAAGCATCATGATTAGCACTGCTACTTCACAGCTCCAGCGACCCGGGTCTGAATCCCAGCCAAGTCAGATTCTCCCTGAGTCTACATGGACTTGTTATAAATTTTTAGGAATGACGCAGACCAGAACAAAATTCTCTCTCTTTTTAACTCATTTGGTGTTAGTTTTACTAAACTAGAAACCAGTTTAGGTGTTACAGTATCTTTGACACTAGCATGTCTTTTAAAATACACATTATAAAACTCTAAAACTTGTTTTTCCATCTTAAAAATGTTGGAAAATGAAGACATTTGTAGCAGGGCTACTATCAATTAAAACTGCATCTCCCAGCAGTCCCTGCAGGGGCTGTTGGGGGTCAAAGGTGGTCAAAGTAGGTTAAAAGGGCAGGTGGCCAAAAGAGAAAAAAAGGTGTTTCTGTTGTTGTACGTTGTGTGTTGCATTTATCTTTGGACTGCCTGCCGTTAATTCAGCCATATTTCATCATTGTGTTCCTGGATTGTATTCGTTTATTGGGGTCTGGATCATCGGTCTACCTGTGTACTGAGGACTGTGTTTTGGATTCATTGGCTTTCCTGCAAGAAAAGGAGCACTCCTGAACCATCTATCCATCTTCATCCTTTCAGCAACTACTGGTAGGACTGAGTTTTCCATTCCCTTTCTACATACAAATCGCTGGACTCAATCTCATCACTTCTCATTTCATCCAGTTTGGTTTTTTAACATGGACTTTGCTGTGGGTTGTTTGTGTTTATATGTTAAATGTAATATCGCCGAAAGGGTCGGGGTGGTAATACTGTTTGCATTTAGATCATTTAATTTCATTATATTCTTTATTGTTTAATGTTCCCAGCGTGCTTTATTTGGTCTCTGTAGCGGCGTGTGTGTGTCGTTCCAAGGCTGGGGTTGTCCCTGGTAATCCTCCACTAAAATAAATAAATCACCGTCACATTGACGGTGTGAAACTTAGCGGCACTTGACCGCTACACATTTTCTAAATATAGAGCATGCTGAGAAATTTGCAATGTGTTATTTACAGGCTATTCAAATCATTCTTTATGCAGCTTTCAGTTAAGTCCAGATGTGGCTACAAGAATCATTACAAGAACTAGAAAGTCTGACCACATAACCCCCATCCTTAAGTCCATACACTGGCTCCAGGTTAAATTTTGAGCTAATTTCAAAATCCACCTCCTTACATATGAAGCCTTAAATGGCAGAGGTCCTGCTTGCCTATCTGAACTTATCATACTTACAAAGCAGATACCAGCCTAATAGTGATTCCAATCCTGCTAGCTCCAGGGTGCCAAATCTGTGGTACGATCTGCCTGCTTATGCAAGAGATGCACAAAGTCTCAGTACTTTATTCTAGCAGACTCCAACTAGAGCTGCTGATTTGCTGTGCACATCACGACACCGTGTTTGTTAGCCATTTGTATAAAAATACAAGCATTACAATAATTCCAAGTGTTACTCACCTTCCTCTACTCTGTTTCCCTTCTCTATTTTATGCAATTAGAGTGTAAATAAGTTAACTGACTTTCCTAAAGATTGCATAGTAAGTTACAGTTGAAATGTAAATATTTGACTCCCATGCCTTCAATCTCACCTCTTCAGTGCTCTCCATGAATAAATTCATAACATGTCTAAGACAGAAGTAGTTGCTCTAGGAGGTTATTGGTGTAAAGGAGGACTGAAACCCTGACTGCACCATTAACCTGACAAACACATTACTGCATTAAGTAAAGAAACTTGAAATCCCATGGGAGACGCACTAAAACATGAGGAGTCCTGAGGTCCAGAACTCAGCCAGATCAGCGTATAAATAAAATGGTCTAACAATGAACAACCTCTAAATCACCACCAATGTTGACTGTAAGAATCTGGTCAATTGAACCACTGGAGCTTCATTATATTTTAACAGTAGCTGACCCATTCACTTGCTTTAAACCCTATTCTGTGAGCAGTCACTTTGAACTCAGTTTCATTCAAGAATTATTTAATTCCTTAATTTCAAAGTGAGAGTGGAGAGTCATGATTATATTTTTGATGTCTCTATGTTAGCTGCATTAAGACAGTAAAATGTTACCACTAACCTTTAAACTGAAAAACATAAAAAGGTTCATCACATTCATCACCCCACCATCCATT
Source organism: Polypterus senegalus (assembly GCF_016835505.1). Taxonomy (NCBI): domain Eukaryota; kingdom Metazoa; phylum Chordata; class Cladistia; order Polypteriformes; family Polypteridae; genus Polypterus; species Polypterus senegalus. The sequence goes on along the minus strand of NC_053165.1, from coordinate 3,757,021 downwards.
TTCAACACCTAGAGGTCAATGGGAGTTAGTGACCATTTCACCAGCAACCAATCCTAGACACACATTACAGGACTCACTGATCCACACACACACACACAAATATACTGCATATAGACTAGGTAATATGCTCCTCAGATGTCTTTAGACAGAAACCAGAGTTTCATTGAAAAGCCACAGAAAAATAAGCAGAACAGAAACCTCCCCGTGTTAGATTCCCGAATTGATACTTGAACAACAAAACTGCAGTTCATATATGTGCCCATCTTTGTGGTGTTTTCACATTCTCCCTGTGGTTCTGTGATTTTTTTTCAGGATGCCCCCTTGCCTCCCATATCTCACACCCCAAAGATGTGTATGTTGGGTTAACCGATGATTTTGTATTGGCTGGAGTACACTGTGATTGACTGGCATTCTTTCCTTATGACCAGTAAAGTGGAGATAAGCTAAATGTCTATCTTCCTGTGATCCTTAAATGGAAAAACTGAGTTTGTTAAATAGGGATCTGTGCTCTGTCAAAGCCTGGCTCCTCCTTTCATTACTGCTGATTTTAGTGTTAGACTTCAGTACTCTGGGCCCCTATAATTTAATTAGGTATAGACAATGGAATGATAAAAGCTCTTATTATTATTATCATTTTTAGAATTCTAACTTCTTTGATTTGCATGCAACAAGCAGCAGCAATAATGAGCTTGAAGCTCAACATTCAGAACCACAAAAAACCAAACAGCAAGACATAAATGGAAACAGCAGGCCACCTATTAAGAAATGAGATCTCTGCTGTGTTGTGGTGGTCTCATTACCACCTTCTAACCCCTTACACTTTCTATACCCCTCCCATCAGGGTCTGAATTTAATCATTCCTACGCCCTGCAGAACCTGTGTACAGATTTTTGAGCACAAGGTACCCAAACTGATGCTGGCCAGTGGAGCTGCGGAGAGAAGGCAAATGTGTTGTGCTTTTACTGTTGACACTCACCAGAGCACAGGCTCAACTGTTGGTCTGCCTACATAACAGATCTGTGGCTCTAAATCACGATTTTTCTATTCTTGGTACTGCGCTGCCTAAGTAGCCAAAGCCGCCTCTTCCCTCCAGACCTGCAGGTTTGCACAACTTTCTTTTACAAAAGACATCTGCGATGCTGCCAGCTGCCTGCTCACTGAGCCCTGCATAGAGGCCTCTCCAAGTGCGAAGGAGAAGCCAAATTCTCAAGAGTTCACTCTTGCTCCAATATTAGCTAGTTTCATCTTGAGGAGAGTTTATTTTTAACTGCACAATTCACCCACACACACTTTTTAATCACGACGGGGCTGGGATCAGTATAAGTTACTGGCACAGTAAGCCTGGCGGTGAGAAAACAGAGCGTTTGGACCATCAGCTTGCATCTTGGATTCTTCATTTCAGAGTGGGAATACAAGCTCGACATGCCCCCATTGAACATGCAGCAGGATACAAGCTGCCAAGAGATGCACTCTGGGTGCAAGAGGACAATGGAGGCACAGACAGAGGTTATTGTGTGCTGCTAGCATTTGAAGCAAACAAACGCTGCCCTTGATACCGACAAATTGTTGAGTGGTTTCATGTTTGAGCAAGAGGGACTGAACACCAAATAAAAGGTCTGTAGCCCTGGCTCTCAATTCAGTTGAAATTCTTGAAGGGCAGCCATACTGAATGACACATCAGTGAACTGAGATTAAGCCCCCTGCCTTTCTCATTTCTCCAAACATCTTTTAAAAAACATTTATTAAAAAAACCTCTGTGCTTGATATATATTGACATCTACATGCAAAATAAACCACAATAACAATCAAATGCAAAATTAGCATATAAGAAATAAGAACTTTGGCAAATTGGGCTTTAAACCCCAAGTTTACTGCTTCATTCTTTATCTACAATTCATTGTGAGACGTTGACCATGACATTTGAGTACTCTGGTCAGCATTAGCACTGAGCTTGTAAAGGACCACAGGATGGTGCTGTGCATAAAAAAACACTGTTTAAATATTAAAATAAAGGTTGTCAAAGGCCTTTGGGTTTGTTAGAAACAAAGAAAAATGAGGAAATTTTTCATGAGAAACACAAAAATCCCTGTGCCCCTAATCCCCCTTTCTTTAACAGGCTGATGCTGAATCTGTACAGGAACTGTACACTTAATCTTGGTTCTCTTGTACAGGAATGGTGGTGGCCACTCTGTCATGGGGTCACCTATAAACAGTAAATAGCAGCAAATAAGGTCTCCAGGTCGATCTTGGGGAAAACATACCACTGTCCCTGAATATCCTTAAGGATTTAAGGTTAATGTGCTCTAATATCCTAGTGCAATGCCACAACCATACTGGCACAATCAGTCATGATATTTATATATGCCATACATATTATACAAGGTGTGGCAATTTCATTCCCAGAATGGCCACATAGTGTCACCTGTGACATAACTGTATCGAAATCACACAAGTATTCAAGTTTGAACATGTTTGAACTAATACGTGCATAAATTGCAAGCTGATAGAGCCAGTTGTTAGTTAGCTAATGGCAAGGTAATAGATATCTGCGTGTACACTTTGGCGTAGAAATGGGTGATCAAAATTTTGAGCAACATATTAATATTAAATTTTGTGTGAAAATCAGCAAATGTGCTACTGAAATGTTACAGCTGTTGCAAGTGGTATGAGGTGAAGATGCCACGAAAAACTCGAGTGTGTTTCAGTGGCATAAGAGATTCAAAGATGGGTGGGAAGATGTGACAGAGCATACAATGAAAATCTCCGGGTTCACAGCATGCCACGCTCACAGTTTTAAGACCATGCTGGTGTGTTTCTTCGATCACAAGGGAACATTCAACCAAGAATTTATTGAACAGGGACAAACAATCAACCAACAATGCTACTTAGAGGTACTGAAGAGATTATGAGATTCTGTTTGAAGAAAGACCAAAATTGTGGCCTGACAAGTGGATCATTCATCATGACAATGCGCCAAGTCACACTATGTTCACTGTGAGAGACTTTCTGTCCAAAAAAGCGATTACCCAATTAGATCATCCTGACTTAGCTCGTCGTGATTTTTGGCTATTTCCAAAATTGAAAGCTGCTCTGAAGGGATGAAGATTTTTCTAATACAACTGACATCCAACAGAATGTGAGACAGCTGCTCAACAGTATTCCGGAAAATGACTTCCAGGCCTGCTTCCAGAAATGGGAATGCCGTTTAAGTCAGTGTATCGATGCACAAGGGGAGTAACTTTGAAGGCAACAGTAGCCACTAGTGAACTGTTCCACATGTATATTTTTTGAAGGTGCATTCCAGGAATTGTCACACCTCGTATATCTTTGTAGGCCCTTTTTGTTTTCCCATTTTTATTTAACAATGCATAACTATAAATTCCAATGTTCTATAGTCACATCATAAATAAAAGAAATGCCAAAAGAATAAAATACATCACATAATATAACACTCTCACACTGCTTAACCCAAATAGGAATTCAGGCCTGATGCACACAAACTATCTGGGCAGCACCTGGCACATGGCAGGCACCAACCCTAGACAGGTCGCTAGTTCACCAAAGGACCCACTCAAGCACAAGCCAATGCCAACATCCACAACATACACAAAAGAAAAAAGAAAATAGAAATGTGCATTTAACAGGTCAGTGGCAGTCATTTGTGTTTCATTAAACAACATCAGATAAATCAAGAAATTTTAAAACAGTCCTGAAAGATAGCTAGATAGATAGTTTCATGCTGTGACCTTCAATAAATAAAGCCCTGTTATGAGGATGGTGTAATAAATATTCTGATAAAAATATATACTTACAAAAAAGTAATACTTTTGAAACCAGTTCTTGTACTTACTACAGGTTAAAACTAGTACAGATAATATCTCAGGAACTGACTGGCCAGCTAACTTTTGGGAATACAGGTGGGCGGAGCTGAAAGGACATGAACAGGCTGCAATTGCACTGAGTTGGAATGGGGACTGAGGTTGCCTGAGCTGAGGCATTGGGCACCACCCATCCACTGTTTCAAGAGGTGTGTCAAGAAGCCACAGAATACCTTTAAATTAAGGCTAATGTAGAGGCCTAATCTCTCTCTCAACCTATTTCCATTCTACAGAGACCATCTCTCTCTCTCTCTCAGCTGCCATACACAGTCATACAATGTTGCCCATTTTTGCCAACCCATTTCAAGGCCATAAGAGAACAAGGACAAGCCAGACCAGAAACTACTCTATACAACATAATAAGACAGAGAGCCACGTGGTAGCTTATTATAAGGTTGTATTATTTTGACAACACTCATTGTTATTTTGGGCAAATTATCTATAATGCATCGCTCAGCTTCTTCTCTTGCTTGTTCTGCTTCTCTACCTAATGGCCTTACAGACATAAAAGAACATGAAACAGTGTAAAAGTATGGGATTTGGGGCATTTTGTTCAGGTGTATAGGAAAAAAGAGTATAAAGGGGTGAATTGGGTCACTCTACCCTACCATAATAAAACACACCACTCTCAAGTAACTTTACAAGAACACACTTATAGACTAATGGTTAAGTAAATAGCTAACAATCCTAAGTGTATTCAGTTGAGGGGACTTACATTAATTCCAGTCACTTAGCCAGTGGGCCACACTGTGTGACAGATACAGTAGATATAATAGACTGAGCTATGATTAGCAATATAAAATATTTAGATAGAAACACAAGCAAACTTTAAGATACAGTATATGGTGCCTTTCTATGATGACCATCAGCCTAAGAGACTTTATTTTTTACAATTTGAACACATGGTCATGGCCCCTCAGAGACAGTAGCAGGGTCTGCATTAGCAAATATCTACTTCATTTATCCTTCCAATACACCTACAGATCACAAAAGACAAGGCACTTTTTGTCAAGACCATGGACCCTTGGCTTGATGGCTGAAAAGACAGCAATAAAAAGAAAACCTACTCACTCAATGTCTACAAGATTAAGGACTACTAAACGCACTGCAAGACACGCTTCCATGATAGACTTGACCTTTTGTGACTCTCTGTAGGAATAAATACAGTATGTGTACAAAATGAATGAATGAAAGAAAAATGTATAATACAATATAACTCAGTATATTTAAGAGGGCAATGGTTTTTGCCATGAATTATATACCAAATGAAGAGTGTAGCAGGAACAAATGACATGTTGTTATTCCTAGTTGGAAAAGAAAATGCTGGAACAAAAAGATCATTGTAAAATCAGACAGCCTTCCAAAGAAGATGGTGCACTTGTAAAGGGATTTTTCAAAATAAGAATAAAGTTATTTTCCACAAACCTTCTCTAGGCTCGATGCCATCTCTCATTTTAGAATATACACTCCAGAGCTCATCTGTCTAAACAGCATAGACCCTTGAATTTCAAAGCAACAAGAGTTTCTTTTATATCACTTTTGGTGTGTGTTTGGAGTGAAAAGGGTGCACTTTTCAATTATGATCTTTTATCTCACAAGTGGCACAAGGCACAGTTGTTAGTGCTGCTGTTGCTTCAGTGCCACTAATAGATTTGGGTTAAATTTCCACACCTGGTCTGAGTAAGGTCAGAACATTGCAAAGTTGTCTGCATGGGTTTTCCTTTGGGTACTTCCACCTTCCTCCCACACCCTCAGAAACATAAGATTAGGTTAACTGGTGACTCTAAATCGGATGAGTATGGGCGTGTGTGTATGGGTCCTATGAGGCCGAGTTAGACTCTGAATGTGTTCAAATCAGGGTTGTTTCCTGCCTTACTCCTGATGCTTCTAAGATAGATTCCATCCTCCTAAAACTCCAAGATGGATTAACCAGTCGAAAAATGTTATGCATGTATTTATGTTTCATTTAGACCCTTTCCTGTAAAAAGGTGTGTAATTTTTTGTCAAACAAAATGCAGTGGATGGCATATCCTCAAGCAGATTGCCACATTTGGTTTATGAATTCATCTTCTAATTAGCACAGCTCTGTGTGTGTATCTCTCTCTAAATAGCACAAGAGCATTTTGTATTTAAAAATGTCTTCTGCACAGAACACCTACTTAATCTTTGAATGTCCCAACTCTCATTTTAAAAATACTGGCCCTTTATAGAGCTGCTTTTTCATTTAACAAAGTGCACTATTTGTACATGTTTTAGTTTGTATTTTGTAATTTAGGACCACTGCAGTTTAAGCCACTTAAAAACTCCACTGCCAGATACAGACAGACAGACAGACTGACTGATAGATAGATAGATGTGGAAAGCACCAAACTCAGACACAAGGCAGAATCCTTTCATCCTTGAGAAGATGTCTGTAGTACTAGAGTGTTTGTACTGTGTTAGCCATTATGGATGTAGTGAGAAGTTAAGCAAGATGACAACTTGCATGAAGAAGGGGCCCGAGTGGCCTCGAAAGAATACATAAACAATATCATAGAAATTTTCATAGCCTTCATTTACATAATTTGATCAAGTTGTGGACAGTTGCATTGTCCAAGTATGATGACTCCGACAGCGACTCTGTCTTAGCACTCTGTGACTGGCCACAACAAGTTTGATTGTCACAAGTCATACACACAGAATCTTAAGTATGAGAGTTAATAGCCAATGAGTGCTCAGTTGGAAGTATAATACATATAAGGCTTACAAACTGAGAAGAGCCCAATCAGACCTACAAGAAGGAGAACAGAAAAGAGCAATAGCAGTCTCAAGAAATGAAGGAAGCTGGGTGTTCTGGACTGTAAGAACAGTGGGGATGTTGGTGGAATTTGAGTCAGCACAGATGTACGTCTATATAAAGTTTTTGATCTTCATAGTGATAGTAAGCATTATTTACTATTTAGCATTGGGTTACAAACCTTTATTTAATTTTTGATTGTGACCTCTTGTTTACTGGTGGTCTGACCCTAACCCCAACATGAACTCTTGCTTGTATTTTTTAACCATTTTTTTAAATCATTTCTCAGCCATCTCCCTGTTGATTCATGTTCACAATAATCCTTGGTACTCAGCGTGTTGTAACACAAGGCAAGGAGATTCAGCAACTGTGGTTGTTGCGTGCGACATACTCTATGACTTAACATTGGATAATGGTTACCATTTGAAACTTCCTTATTAAGCCCAGATATCAGTGAGACAAAATCTCTGTTCTGAATAGCTGTGTGGCAATTATGATGCAAGTGAACCTAACTAACCCATAATTCTCAGGTCTTCTTTTTGACATAGTTGGACAATGTTGGCTCTGGAATTTCAACTGCATTATATCACAGATGAGAAGATTTAAAAATTTGCCAGTACTTCATGTACAATTCATTCTTCAACATTTACTTTCTCAGAGTGGAGAAAAAAGGCTTACCAGGTCCATCTATCACCCTCACAAGCTTTGAACGAACTTTAGCCAAAGGCAGCTATCCACGGTAGAAATACTCCAATATGGCCAGTGCTTTGAGACATGCCCCTGTTCTGATGGAATCAATTGACCTATTTACAATGTGTCTTTCCTCTGTGCATATCCACAAGGTCACAATGCTATTATTATTTAAAGCAGATGTCTCTGCAGAAACAGACAAATCCCCACTCAGGTAAGGCATACAGCGGAAACATTGAGCTGCATATGATTATGTTTCCCAGTTCACAAGCTGGCACCAAAATGTCTGAACAGTTTAAGAAAAGCCTTCAAGAAACAATTAAGGCTGTGCCTAACAGGCCCTGAGACACGCGCCCACTTAAATCAATAAGCCTTCTTTAAAATGCATTGCAGCCTCGTTTTCAGTTGCAGCCTGATCCTATCGACACCCTGGCAACATGAAGCACCACAGACGGAGTTCTCAGACATTCAGATCATAAATATTTGCCCACTAATGACTCTTCCTCTATGTTTCTGATGGCCTTTGGCCCATACTTAACTATCATTCTTTCACAGTATGTGGGCAAAGTAAATGTTCAGAAGCAGGGAACATGAATTGAGTATGCATGGACAAAGCGGCTCCACAGGTAAGATTACCCATGCTGATTAGGTTAGGGGCAGGCAGGGCATTACAAATGGGTAACTGAAAGAAAGCCAGGAAAAGCAAATAGCAAGTGAAAGAAAATTAACTAGTATGAACAAACAACTGTTGGGAGAAGAGTGTGAGTGACAATTGTAAACAACTGACAAACCAAAGGAGTAGAAGAAATGATATACCAGAAGATAAGTGAAAGAAGGAAACAGACAGGGACAGAAAGCAAAAGAGGAGTAGAGACAAGACGCAGACAATGGCTTCTTCTAAATACTGAAAATGGACCACTCTTTAGGCCTTCTCAAGTTGCTCAGCAGGGTACTGTACACAAATCTGTTTGGACACAGGCTGTACCCCAGTTCACATCATAATGAGTAATGGTGATTCAGAGAGCCCTGAGTCAACTCCACAAGTACCCTTTGATAAGCACCAAACTCTGAGCATTACTTAGCTAGGATCTGTACTTTAGGTGCCATAGAATTGTAACAGGCATATAGTACCTGGTGTATTGGGACTAGAACTATATTAAGGAATGAAGCGAATGGAAATGAACTGAGCCAAGAACTGCACAAAATGTTTGTTAAAACATATTGTTAACTTCGCAGGGCTATATCCATAGCATCCAATATTCAAGACAATTGCCTGTGCCATTATGTTTGAAAAATGAGCTGAGCTGGTTGCTCAGAAGAAAGAAGCAGTCGGCTGACATGCAACACATGTACTAAAATTATATAAGCAAAAACCAACACCACACCCCAATAACCTTGTATGCCAGAAACATCCATATGAGAGGCAAGTGCACTGTTTTGGGAACAGGGAATTAGCTCAATATGCCCAGGACAAAAAGAAATGGTATTGGGCCAGAATCTACTGAGGATAAGGAAGTAGACACTTCCCATAAGCTTCATAAGGTCAGTTAATGAGCTGATCAGGGTCTTCCACCAACACCATCTTGACTGGGGTACATATGAAGAGGTTAAGATACCAAACTGCAATGTGAGCACAGAGCTGTCTGGGAAACTGAACATCTAACACTGCCAGACTGTATGTGTGGATTATCTCATCTTTATTTGCTTTTTTTTTTTAGCATATAAGAGTATGAATATGCCGAACATGACTACATTAAACTAAGGATACTGCCTTCTTCTCTAAGTTGCATTTCTCTTTATTCTATCACTAGAAACTAAGCATATTAGTTATATCAGTGGTTGAGAAGGACCCTCCAAAAGACTTTATATAGTAGCACAATAATAAAGAATAAAGTATAGGTTTTTCCCATAAAATTGCTATAGTAGTATGATACAGAATTATGTGCAAGCTGTACATCCCACATTCTTTTAAAGGTCAGAGTAAAAGCAAATCAGACATTACAGTGTAGGTCCACATGAAAAAGCATCTGCACAGGTGAGAGAAGGCATATGTTTTCAGGAAAGATGTTCCCCAAAGCATTTCCACGATAAAACACCTGGCTTCTTTTAATCCCTTTTGGTTGTTTCTGTACACCCGATGATGTCTGTAATTAGCAGACTTCAAGCAGTAATTGCATGCAACCCGATATGGAACAAAGTGCCCGGACACCACGTCTTTATAAAACTGCACACGTTTATTAAAAACAGAATTAAACACAGGTTTATAGTCCCAAGCACAAACACAGTGCATTCAGCACCAATCACCTCTTCTTTAGACTTCTCTCAATGTCTGTGGCCACCTTTCCTCTCCTTATGTGAGCTTCGTCACACTCTGGTGTGGCGGAAGTGCTGCCCTTTGCACCGGAAGCACTCCGGGCATCCCTGGTAGGCTCTTCCGCCATCATGCCAAGTGTGGCGGAAGTAACTATTTCCGAGTCCCCTGAGGCTTAAGGCACCCCCTGGCAATGGCCACGGGTCCCAATGGATTAAAATCTCTTTACTCCTCTCCTGATCCAGGGCGGTTGCCCCCTCATGACCTGGAAGACATAAATGTCACCTTCCGGTCCTTTTAGGCGTCCCGGCTGGGTAAGAACCCCAGCCATCTATGACTATATATATATCTATGATCTATATATAGTATTTTCATTTAAAGGATTAACATTTCGTATTAAGTGGTTCAAAATGATATTCTACATGTCCATACGCAGCACTGGTGTACATTTTCTCGATTTATACATACTGACATAGGTGCAAGGGAGTGTGGGGGGAAAAAGGGGGGGAGGGTTTACAGCAGTCCTGGTATAATGATGGAGAAAAGTTGCGAAAGTAAAATTACACCCTCTCTCTTTTTTATTCTTCATTTTATGTTTCTGTAATTAGATCAAATCAGTGTCATCTCAAATAAGTGCTAAATAAGCTAACTTTGAGTGGCACTAAAACCAATATGTCTCTAGTACCTCTGTATTTAAATCATCGGTATGCCAGGTAGCTTACAGTGCCAACTACCCTAATATAATGACAAAATTCTACGAAATAGAAGTGTAATGATTATTCTTACCCATGATTCAAGTTTGCAGTATTTTCTCTAATTTATGCAAAGAACACAACATAATGTTCAAGTAATGCACAGTTTTTAAGCGAGATAGCAGCTACAGAGATCTTTTTTAGCGTGTCAGGAGCAAAGGTGTAGGTAGAGAAGTGTTTCCCAACCATTTTTCTGTGGTAGCACATTTTTCTAACCCAAAAAATCCAAAACACACCACGATTCTATCACCAATAAAGTAGGTAAATCTATACACTTGCTAAACTGCCCAAAAGGCAGGGATGGGGCAGAAAAAAAAAGCAGCCTGTAGACTGACATTCGCAGACACAGCACTTGTCAAGTCAAGTCAAGTTGGGGAGCATGCACTGGTACAGTGCATTGCCGCACCCACTACACGATGGAGCAACTCGGGAAACCGGTTTGCACCAGTTTGCAACCCCCCCAGGCAGACACGCGGTCCAGTCCAATCCTCCGGAGATGACCCTCAAAATGCCGCAGCCACGTGTTACGTGGGCAACCCCATGGCCTGGTCCAGCCACTCAGGTCCCAACAATGAAGATCATACGAGCCGGATCAGCCTTGGGGAAACGCGCCACATGGTCCAAGTACCGAAACTGACACTCCCTCACAATGCAGGTAATGTGCCTCATTCGGGTCTCCATAAGCAACCGCTTAATCGACACAAAGTCAAACCAACGGTACCCAAGAATTTTCCGGAGAGACACAGTACCAAAGGAGTCCAGTCTTTGTCCCAGGTCACTGGATAGCATCCATGTCTTGCAACCATATAGCAAGACAGGAAGCACCAGGACTCTGAAGACTTGGACCTTCATCCTTTTCCATAGATATTGGGAGCGCCACACATCCCTTTCCAGCGACCTCATGACCCCCCATGCTCTCCCAATCCGTCTACAACACTTGTGTATAGTACAATTTTCAGTCCTTGATGGTGAACAATTGAGGATGGTATTTGCATAGTTTTAACACAACTTTTATCTATGCCCTTTTAAGAGATGTGCATTCTTTCAATTAAATCAGTTTTTAGCAGTACATTCAAAGTCAACAGTTGTTTCAATTTTTTTTTTTTTTTACTTTGATACGTCTGTGTCTCATATGCTATGCCAACTTGAGAATTAATACAATGGCCTCATTTTCTTTTTGACTTCTTTTCAACTTGCTTTTTAGGGAGGCTTTAATACAAGGGTGTTGTACCGTGTTAGCCATTATGAATGTAGTGAAAAGTCAAGCAAAATGACACCTTTTATTGGCTAACTAAAAAGATTACAATATGCAAGCTTTCAAGGCAACTCAGGCCCCTTCTTCAGGCAAGATGGAATCATCATTGCTCAAGTAGTATTTTGTTAAAATTTCAGGTTTAAGTTCATTGTTTAAGTATAAACTATGCCATCATTTTTTTTTTTTAATTCCTTTCTGTTGATTCTACATTAATTTTGTGAGTAGTGTGTAGTTACTTCATGACTTGTGTATTCAAATTTTATAATTATGTTTTAATGTCAGAAGTGATTAATCACAATTAATTACATACATTTATGTAATTAGTTATTTTTTTAATCAATTCCCAGCCCTAAAATATATATATAACACAACAGTACAAATTTCTTTGTACTATGTACACATGACCATAAACCCAATTTGACTTGATAAACCACCATTTTATAAGGCACTATATCTTATGGAGAGGAGAGATTTCAAAGCTGCATTTTTCTGTTTTGGAAAACTAACCTTGTTATGCAGTTTCTCATCATTACACAAAGGATGCAAAGGTACAGATAAGATGCTGCAAGGAAACTTCATACAGATGCCTTATACATAATGTTCTGTTTTTCTCTTGAGCAAAGGACATGCTTAAAATACAATTTCTCCAATGCTGTCAGTTACAGTTATTATGTCACTAGAAAGCCTGTTGATTGTTTATAGATGAGGTATACTTCATTTGCATATGCACTGCCCTGATGGCTCAAAGTCAATATGGAGATTGCCTCCACTGAGACGTTGGTGCTATTGCTATGCTGCTACTCTCCATGTAACCACAAGAATCAATAAGTGTCTCTGTAACTGAAACCATTAAACAGAGAGTGAAGCTTGTTTCTTCAACACCAGCTAGGATTCAAGTCTAGTCTCCTGGAGCTGTGAGGCAGCAGGGCTATTTATACATATAATAAAGCACTCTCAAATATTCCTAATTCAATTAAGGGTCATGAAGGGCTACCTCCTCACCACCAGGGATAAGACAGAACCATTCCTGCAGAAGATACTGATCCATTGCAGGGCCCGCTCAAGCATGTATAGGCAGTGTGGTTTAGTGATTAAAGTTTTGAACTTCAAACACTGAGCTTGTGGGTTCAAATACCACTACTGACACTTTGTGACCATCAGCAAGTCACTTCACCTGCCTAGACATGAAATGTAACCAATTGTATCTCAAATGCTATAAGCTCCCTTGGATAAAGGTGTCAGCCTAATAATAAATTGCATATTTTTGGGTTATGGGAAGAAACCAAAGCACCAGGACAAATCCCTAGGCCAGGGGTGCCCCAAGACATTGATCGCGATCGACTGACAGATCGCAAAGGTAGTGCAGGTAGATCGCGTTGCATTCAAAAAAAAAATTTTTGTTAAACATTAGTCTATCATATATCCTCCCTATGGCATTTGCCACTTGACTGACATACAGGGCGGCCAATCTGAGATCTCTTCTCTTCTAACACACTGGTCATCGCGCCCGCGCGCACAATCAAACGCGTGAACTACTGCAAAACTCCGGCTGTGATCTAGTTAGCTTTCAAATTTATATCGACTAAAGAAGGGATTTTAAAAAAAAATTGTTTGGGGAGGGAATAGGCTGGATGTGGAATTGGAAGAAGATTTTTTTTTCTCACAATGTCAAAATCAAAGTGCATTTGTCTGATCTGTCAATCTCTCATTGCTATTCCAAACAAGGAAAATGTGGAAAGGCATTTTGGAACTGTTCGTAGAAAGTACAAAAGTGACATCCTTCAAAAAGCGATCTGAGAAAGAGAAAGGAGAGGGAACTAAAATCGCAGTTAATCGGGGAGCCGTCATTTTTCACTCAGCTGAATTCATAAACTCCTCGACTGCATTACTCGGCTCTACTTATTTATGTGAGTCAGCCTTTTCCCACATGACGGTTATTAAATCCAAATACTGTAGTGACCATAAATGTATTGAATTGTTATTGTGCCATAAAGGTTATTCAGTTATGCAAGGTACAACAACATACATTTTATGTTGTAGCAGTAGTGGGCGCTATTGCTCCCTTGAACCCTCAGGTACCACGCCAAACACCACGTAAAAGTCCAATACTTCTTTTTATTATAATAATTATGTGCACCAAGCACCCTCCACTCCACACTACTCATAAATAACTCAATAATAAATCAATAATCAATCCTCCAACTCCCAGACGCGTTGCCCTCCTACCACCCAGCTCAGCTCGCTGTCTGGGAGCTCCCACAGTCCTTTTATACCCCCTGACCCGGAGGTGTTCCTGCCCCACAGTCCACAAGTCCTTATCACTTCCGGGTCAGGGTAAAAGTCTTTCTCTTCAACCTGGAAGTACGTCATTTCTCCTGTTCACGTGACCAGGACGTACTTCCAGGTTATAGGGCACACAAGAGTCCACGAGCCTCCCTACAGTGACTCCCTGTGGTCCCCAAGGTATCCAGCAGGGCTGTGTAAAAAAACTACAAAGTCCATGAGGCCCTGCTAGAATTCGGGGTATGTCCATGCTGTCGAGAGAGCTCCTCCTGGCGGCCTGGGGATGAGGGCTGGCATGTATATGTATGTACAGGGTGCAGCAGAAATATCTCCCACATTTTGAAAATCACTGCGTGGTCCCCAAAGCAGGTAGAGGGATGCGGTCCATTCCGTTAGGTATGGTACATAAAGTTTTCAGTTGTCACCATGGCGTGGTCGGGTGAGCATCGAGGCTTTGAAGTGGAGGCTTTTTTCAAAAATGGCAAATCTGTAGCTGCGACGAAGAGGGTGTTTCGCACGCAGTTCGGTTTATGTACTAATGAAAGTTTTCCAGACTGGTAAATGATTTTGCTGTGGGTTCAAAGAGTAAGAGCAACAGGAGGTTTTCAAACATTTTCCTCAGTCCTTGGACCAACTAACGGAGGCTATTCAAGAAGAAATTGAAGGAATTTCGCCCGGCATGCTAGTGAGAGTGTTGGAACACTTCCAAGAACGGCTCCAAATGTTTATCAGCCATCAAAGCCAACATTTGGACGACATAATTTTTAAAACTTAAAGTAAAAAAACTTTTTTATATCTACATTTGGGAAATAAAAAGTTTTTGGTGATACCTCGTAGCATTTTTTTTCAATCCCCCTTTGAAATGTGGGAGTTATTTCTGCCTCACCCTGGTATGTATATATAGGTAGATCATTTTGACCTGGTCATTTTAAAAGTAACTCGCAAGCCGATAAAGTGTGGGCACCCATGAGCTAATTGCTAATCCAGCAGAAAAGGGATACAGAGCCTTAGATGCAATGTCAAGATTTCTGTAAGAATAGCAGAGTATCACTGTAACCTTATTACACCATAGTGTAGAGCTCATTACTGCTAGCTACCTAAGTTATACATCTTCTTTATCATAGTTAGTTAAGTCATCTGTATGTCAGTTATGTGGCAGAGCTGTAAGTGTGAAGGTCGGGGTTCAGTCCCAGGTGGGCAGTTAAGGTGTATCTGATCTTCATTATAGTGCATACAGTAAAAACGTACCTATTTGTACTCGATATTTTCAAATCTCTTGAGGTAATCTTGTAACTAATAATGCTTTAAAACCTGACCTCTTTGTTCTACAGCCCTGTGGGCTAAAATGGGAACTGACAATGAAGATTCCCTCATGACTACCCAGGACCATGATGCTAAAGGCCAAGCAGTGTCACACGTGAGAAGCACAGAGGAGGCCACACTGTCACATTTTGCAGCTGAAGAGAAGGAACTCTGTCCAAGCCATTGGCCACAACCTGGTCAAGTCTTTATAAGTATAAACCTTTGTAAGTGTAAACCATTACACACTTGCCCAACAGGTATTTCTGATCTGCCAAAATGAAGAGAGAGCTAAAGGGTCTATCAGTTAGCTAAAGCAAATCATCTCTGCCATGCACATTTTGTACATATTAAAGTAAAAAACTGGGACATCCAGTGCAACCTCTGTATCCTTTGTTAAACTCTTGGCCCACTCATTCCTTATTTTATATTCAGTCATTTACCTTGTGTCAGCATTGATCTTCCTTGTGTACTCTGGGGTTCCTTCCAAATCCCAAACACCGGTATCATATAGACTCAGACAGTCTGAATTGTCCTTGGGTACGAGTATGCAGGGTTGGCTTCATTCTTGCACCTGATACAGCTGGGACAGGCCCTAGCTTCCCATGATCTACTTATGAAAAAAAGATCACCTTTTGGAAATACTTTCAGATTTATTGACTTAACAGAAACTTTTATCCAAAGTGACTTACAAAAGAGGTCAATATTTTCAATATCAGCCTTTGTTGAAACAAGTATTACTGGACAACGTTACAGAATTGTCCATCATAAATGAAGAGCTCTAAACCAAACAGAACAACACACACAAGACTAAATACTCTTGGCTGTTAAGAATGTGGTATCAAAACCATCAAATAGAATGATATTCACAGAACAAGAGGGTAATCAAACACTTCTTAAGCACTCTCAGGGGGTCTGTGGCTTGGATAGAGGTGGGCAGTTCATTACACCAGCTAGAAGCTACACATTAAAGAGAGTCTGGATTAAAACCCACATAGGGTTGGTATCAGTAAATAAATATATATAAATGTCAGTTTAAGATTTATGGGAAATCTTGAAGGTCTTGTTTCTACCGATTGTCAAACATCCCTCAAAGTTAGTATATAAAAATAATATTGTCAAACCCACTTAATCCATTAGGGTCATGGGGTTTTGAAGGTTAACCCAGCAGCAGAATCAGTTCCAAATTAGGAACAAACGCTGAACAGGGTGCCACATTAATATCTTTATTTGCGTGCTCTGGTTTTCACCCCACATCATAAAAACCCACAGAGACTTGTAGAGGATGTGCAAAGCTACAAGGCAAAAAACATTCTGGCACAGAATTTGAGACCAAGATGCAGGATCCATCAGACTTCAAGGCTAACTACTGTGCCGCCATGCTAACCATTATATGAAATCAAGTCATTCTTATCTTTATAAATCCCAGCTCACTAAACTGTATTATTACAGTATACCTCAAAACCTCCAGTTTATTTTTAACATATGGGTTGACTTCTTATAATCCAAGACTGCATCCTGAAATTGCATTTGCTGCTACTTGTCTCACCTTTCTTTTAAACTAAGCAGGAGCCTGATGAACTTTCTACAGGAAGCAGGGGGTCACAGGTAACAGCTTGCATGCACACTTCTTTTTCTTGTTCAGCCTCAGAAAAAGCCTTTATATTCCTCCCCAATGTATTGCTTTACTATGGAAGTTATACATGAAGGAGTAAAGCAGAGAAGATCTCAATCCAATTTTTATGTGAAGCCTTGGTGAGCTGACATCTCCTTTCAAGTGCATCAGAAAGGAGGCTCGAGGAGGCGGCTCTCTGGTTTTTGTAATGGATGATAGATGAGGTCACAGAAGAACAAGTGGCTCAGATGCAAGACAAGAAGAGATTGTGAAGCATGGCAGAACATCTCGAGTGTCCTGCTATCTATAAGCCCTCAGGCTATTAAAATCACAAGTCACGTATTGTTAAATAAAAATGTTTCTGTTTGAAATCTTATAGATAAAATATTTGGGTTGCCAGTCTTTCTGTTGGTTCCTGTATAGTCAGGAGAGAAGGCCACTAAGGGTGAATCTGACATTGAGTGAAAGATAATAAAAGTGATATAGACAAAACATAAATAACAAGGCTTAGGTGGCAGTATAGGGCAGCGAGGGCTCTGGACGCAAGACATGAATCCATGGAATTAGCTGAGGGACAGACCCCCATTATCAGAGGACAGACAGAAAGGCCATTACAAAAGGAGGACAGTGTGATGGTTAGATTACAGACCAGGGGTGAGCCAAATTGTCAATCATGACTGATACAGTGGGCCACATAAAGTCCAGGTATACCCACAAACCCAGGCAATCTAGCATATGTGTTACTGACAAATGTTAATTTGCTCAAAGTAATAGCTGAATTATACAACATTTTATTAAAAGCCAATAAGAGAAATGCTCTAACACTACTAAGAATCATTTTTAAACTATTTTAAAACAGTATAACACTGTTCTGGTCATACTGGGCCCAGAAGACAGAGATGTTTGTTATTTTTTGTTCTGTTCCACCGTATTGTTTATTCAGTTTTTTGTTAATAAAACCGCTTTTCTTTTGGTACTTTGGACCTTTTTGTTGTCATTTGAGTTTGGAGTTGATACGAGTGCCTGTTACAGAGTGCAGTGTATATTACTCCTCGTCTTACCAAATACACAGGGGTGAAGTGCATAAATAATTTGTTTTGGTTGATTCGCCATTAGAAAACCTTTCTACTTCTAACCTGCTTCTGTCACATCTGTAAGTGTTGCTCTTTGTACTGATTTGTGCACAATCCCAAAGTAACACTGAAAGTTCTGTCTTCAGGGATGCTGCTGTCAACCATATCCTTCAGTGATAAAATCTTCCTTCAACAAACTAATATCTTTAAAAATGCGCACGTAAAAGAAAGGCAAGCAAGGTCTCAGAATAAAGCACACTTACTATCTAGAGTACGTAGCAGCACTACAGACTCTCCCTGTCTGATGGTAAAAGCTTCTGATATTTAATTATTTGTTGGATGATACCACATGTCTAATTTTTACACTTACACCAGCTAACTGTGGCATCATCTTGTTAAGAGCACCTCACAAAGGCCAGGATATTATATACGTCTATGAGTAGCCCGGACTACTTGCACCCATGTCACGGGCCAGATAAGGCTTGCGGGCAGTTGGTTGCCCACTCCTGTTACTAGATAGTGTTATGGCAACACCAGAATGCAACCAAGTTTAAAGGAATGACTAGGAGAGGAGGCATTAAACAGGAATCAAAACCCAACTTGTACCCAGAATAATAATTAAGAATAAAAGTAATCAGTCAGAAACTGTGAAGACAAAAAGAAGAAGACTGAAAACAAACACAACTTTAGATTGGAATCTGTTACTTGGATAATACAGCTCTATCATGTTGTTTTTTATACCATCGCGTAATTGCCCTAAGTTACACATGCCACTGTCTGTGGCAACTGCCAACACAAATCAGTTACCACAGGACCCAATATGGCCACTACAAGTAAATAAAACTAACACTGAATTGGATGAAAAAACAAATAAATCATTTGAGGATGATCAAATCATGGCATGCAGCACATATGGTGCCAACTTGTGATGACACACCCACTGGTGCACATACCACTTTTCTACTCCAGCTGCATATACTGCTCCAGTTCTACTCAAAATTGTACAATCATTTTCTATGAAAATTATTAAAGATTATTCAGAGATGAAGCCACTTGCTCTATTGTCTAGTGGGTGCTAGGGATACTTTTAGGTCTGTCATATCACTTTGTGGCATTTTGGCTGCCTAACAAGTTTTAAGATGGATTTTTGGGCTACGCTTTACCTCCATTTCAGTTCAAGTATGTCCCTTGACTTCTGGATATAATTCTCCTTCCAAGTTAATGAGCACTGGTGTGCAGTGGCACTGTTGGGATGCACTTTGGTACAATGTTTACATGAAGCTTCATGGGGGTTATATGGGAGCATCTCCTCCATATTTGTCTCAGGAAGGTGTGGCTTTTAAAGTAAGCAAGCTTCAATGCCCAATATTATCACTTCTGTAAATAAAACTCCTTCCACTATGCTGAAAACATTGATATGCCCTTGGATTCCACTATCATTTATTAGCATTCTTCCTTCTCTGTTTTTTGGCTTCTGAATTTTGCTTGACTTTTTGAATAGGGCTATGGATTCTGTTTTTGCCTTTGCCATGTGCAGGGCTTCTATGTACCTCATCTAACCTGATCAATGCCTTCAGCATAAGGTAAAGTTTTATTCATCTTCGGACACTTGTAGGCTCAACTGGAATTACTCCCTGTCAGTGAATAATATAGACTTTCCATTCAGCAGACTTCCCATACTTCAGAAACTGTATTTATGCAGGCTTTTTGGATATGTCAACTAGCATCTCACTAGCATTGAAATCAGGAACAGCAGCAGAGGAAAGGAGAAACGCTTGAGGGAATCTATGGCTCTTACACTCGCCCTCTCCAAAAGACGCCTCCTGTGTTCCAGAAAAAACAGAAAGCTGCAAGACAAAGGCAAGCAAAATGGTGCAGAGGAAAGAAAATGGGACAGAATGAGACAAAGGGTAAGGGAGTCCAAAAAAGGCTTGAGCACAGAAAATCATATGCCACCCTTGTATGGGTGAGCCTGCCATAGGCTGAGAGACATGGGAAGACCTTGCACATACTAAACAAGGACAGTCACCTTTTGTGAGTATATTTCCGTTAGGTGAATTGCTGTTGTTAAATTGCCACTAGTGAGTTTTTGTGTTCACCCTGTGATGGACTAGCAACCTGTCCAGGTTTTTGCTACAGCTTTACATCTGCTGTTTGCTGGGACAGGTTATAACTTCCCCATGACCCTACCCTGTATAAGTGGGTTAGGATGGAGGGATGGATGCATTTACAGAGTACATTAATATAGCAGTTTAGATAAACTTCTTTGTGTCTGTCCTGTTTTATCCAGAGTCTCAACCCTAATTTAAGTGTAGTTTAATTAACTGAGACCTTTTGTTAATTTTTAAATACTGTTGTAATGCGGTATCCTAGGCACGGCAAAAAGGGTCTGCTGCATCTGAAAGGATCTCACCCCAGGCAAACTGACCCCAAAATCTGTTGGGGACATCAGCCCACACAGGCCTAAAAGGGGTTTTACGTTCAAAAGATCAAAGTCCCAAAATATTTTAGATACTTCTCAATGGAGAGAAACTGTGATATAACTCTGGCTTGAAGCCAGAGATTTCACCAAAAGAATATTTATAAATGTGAATATTTATTCAGACAAGAAAATATAACAAAAATATCAAAACGAGCAAAAAGGAGTTTCCAGAAAGACAATGCAAGCAAACAAGTCCCAAAACACAAATTAAATACCAAAATCCAATAACCAGAGAAAAAGAAGATCAAAAAACAGTAAATCCAACACAAAAAACCAATACTTAGAAACGATTCCTACAGACTTCAATGCACCACTCCTGAGATCATCTTTCCCGGCTGTTAAATAGCCAGAGGGAAGTCTCAGGTGTGGTGACATCAGGGTGACCCTGCCTTTTGGGATACCACCCACAGAACACAAGGAACAGATTCACATTTAAAGACATAGTACACCACTGATGAAAAATAAACAAAAAAAAAAGTAATAACACGAAGACATAAAAAAAAATTCAAATTGAACAAAAAACACAATTAAAATATAAAATAAATATAAGCTGGAGAATAAAACCTGAAAACATAATAATATCATTATAGTGTATATTATGTTTGTTATCTCTTGAATGTTTTCAAGGATTTCATATTTTGAGTACTGTTTAATTTGAGAACTATTTAATGTATTTTGTTCAGTTTTGTGTGAATATATATATATAAATATATACTGAGTTTCTGGGGCTGGACCACCATGATATCCAACTTGATAATCACCCACTTCTTGCAATAAATAGACAAGGCAGTCTGAAAACTGAGGTGGTCCCACCCCCCGAGGCAGAGGGTGGTTTTTCTGCTGAATATCACAGTGGCCCCACCCCTTACACAGGGAGTAGTCCACCAGCTGACTGTCATGGTGGCACCACCCTCTGAAGCAGAGGTCAGTACTGCAGCTGAACGTTATAGTGGCCATAAGAATGTAGTTGTCACACTTCAATCGCGGAAGCATTTAAACCCTGCCATTTCTTTTTTCATGTTGGATCTGAGCTAATTACGCATACAAACAAATCCACATTTCTTTGAGTTTCAGCTCATCAGTCTTTGCAGCACAATGTAGACTGTCCATACTGCTATAGGGACAAGGATTTGACTAGCTGGTTGCAGTCATATTCATAAGGTATTGTTTACCTTAGCTACTTAATTCTCCATGTACTGTAGCAGACTTGAAATAAAATGCAAAAGTGATATACTCATATCTGGAATTCAGTGAAACATATACTTTTATGTATATGCAATATTTAAATCATTTGCCTGTAGCAAGCAAACTAATATGAAGTAAACTGACCAAAACATTGTATTTGCTGCTAATTTCAAAATGTTTTCTAAGACCATAACTAAGGGCCAGATGAACCATAGCAACATGACATATAAAACAGGAACTGCCTTGGATCAGGCTCTATTCAAGCAAAGGCCTCTTACAGATTCTCCATCATCATTCAGTAAACAGAGCTGAGAAGACAGATCTGAAATTGGGCACTCGCCCTCAGTAACAAAGGAGTAGCCAGAAAGTGGTACTGCATGCTGTGCTGCATCTAACGGAAAGTCAGGTTAAGGGGAGAGTCGCTCAGCAGACTGTCATGAACATCTGAGAGAGTGTCAGGGAGAGACTTATCTGAGGGTTGTTTTCTAGGGCTGGAATCTTTTGGTTCACATCGAAGAAGCACTGCAAACACCAACATGCAAGTTAAACTCCACATGTCCTTCCAGGATAAGCGATTTGTAAAGAGTTAAAGCTTGCAGGATTCATTTTAACACCTACCATAGCATGGAAACAGAGTTCCACAGTCTTGTTCCTACTACAATATTCTTTTGTCTCTGTCCACATTCAACATAACCCCAAATGGAACTTGGACTTTAATTTTTTTAAATGTTTTTTGGACCAGCCATTTATTTTTATATAGCACCTTTAAAGAAGGAAATTTAAAAAATTCCAGACCAGTTGCAGACAAATCCTTACAGTCCTCATCATTTACTGCTGAAAGGCTTACTTACATTCCAGCCTTGATCAATAAGCTGCTGAGATTGGCACCAGCCCCACAATCGTGAATTGCATAAGCGGGTGAGAAAATAAATGGATGGAATTGTTTTTTTAATATTAAGCTTAATTTGTTTCATATAAATATATTACAGAAGAAGTTAAATAAGACAACATTCAAACATAAGTTTCAGTAAACAAGATTACACAATTTAAAAGGCCCATTCAACGAAAACTACAAACAATCCCACACATCACTGAAACAATTAAAATATGTAATCATAACCCAGACTAAAACCCCTACCTTCACCCTGTTTGAGGCTTTTGAAAAATATTTTAATCTGTAAAGCTGCATTTGTTAATATTTTGTAGCAAGACTGAACAGATGTCCTTTAACAATGATTATAATTCATATGAAAAATAACAACAAAATCTCCTGGATGCTCTGGGCAGTACAGCCTGATTTTGAGGTCCACATTTCAACAAAGTCTGTTCACTGCTTGTTCTGATGGCCCTGTGCTCTCTGTATCACTGAATCATGAAAGTCTTTCTTTTGTATGCAGGTCTTTGCTAGTTTAGCAATGCAAGATACGCAGCATATGCTTAACACACACCTAAATATTCACTTTTGTGAAAAAAGTGTGCAAAAAGCATAAGTCTCAGATATTCAAGTAACAGCTTTAAAGGTATGCTCTGAGATTTGTAAGGTAAGAAGGAAAGAAGGTTTAAGGCAAGCAAGGTATTTAAGAGAAGAAAGACAAAAGTTTCCAAGGTAAGGTAGTTCTACTCATTAATCACAGCACCCAGAGAGTGGCCACGTTGAGTTAAATAACGCAAGTAAGAATCTGACTCTACTCTGTACGTGCCAGTAATAATTCTATAAATCTAGAAGCTGTAGAGAGAAAGTGTACAGTGACATCTTGGTGATTTTTACTTCAATACTGACATGTCATTTTAACTCCAGCAACTACCAGTTCCACACATTTGTATTTCAGAACGAAGAAACCCAATGACAAAAGCAATTTTACCTGCAACTTATGGTGATTTTTGAAGCATGACTTCACCCATTCATAATTTTTTTCCCCCTAGCCTTGTTGAAAGTTAAGCCTCTCCAGTTAAGATCTACTGTCTGTAACCCCATGGTGAAAACTGAGAAACCAAAAGAAGTAATCCATTGATGCTACCACTGTAAAATGGTGGGGCAGTCTGAGCGTCGCTTGGATCTTTATGACCATTCAAACTGAACGTTTTAACAAAACAAACTTTCAAATCAGCAAAAACAAAATTTGATATTATTGATAAAAAATACACTACTTCATTTTCTTTTAAACTACTGTGAGGTTTTGCGCATCTCCATAGTTTTGTATAAACATTTATTTTTTTTATTTTTATGCATGCATTTTTTAAAATAAATGCATTTGGTGTTTTAGCTTTTTTTACTGTCTCTCTCTAATATTTTGACATTTATTTGGCTTTAATGAGAAAGCCTGATAATATGCTATGGGATAAGCACTGTCATAAATATGGAGGCAGAGTTTAAAAGTTAAGAACAATGCAGATTTTACTGTATTTTCCTATTGTGCATCTTTTGATCAGGTGAACTGTAGTGTAGTGATAATTATGCTCTGTTAGGGTGCATGAAGTTCAAGCAATTTATTGTCATTGTGTAACACAACGAAATAACTTTTGGTGATAGCCCAAGGTGCATTTAAAGAAAAGTCAAATAATTCCAAATATGTCATATACAGTGTTAAGTGATCAAGTAACCAGAGCAAATTATTATTGTTCAAAGTACAGCAGCATAAATTGTTATTGCACCTGTTAATGAATAGTACATTACATATTTTATATTGTCATACATTAGTATATTACACATTACCAGTACAGCTTATTGCACATGTTCAATTAAAATGATCTCGGACTGAGGAGATTCAGAGTTCAGAGAAGTTTATGGCAGATGGGAAAAGGCTATTTTTTTAGTCTGTTTGTGCGTACACAGATTGACCTAAAGCATCTTCCTGACGGAAGGAGTTCAAACAAACAGGATGAGTTTTTTCCTTGACAATGTTTTCAGCCCATCTCACACAGTAAGTCTTATACGACAGTTCGAGTGATGGCAGTTCAGTCCCAGTAATGGCCTCTGCTGTTTTTACGACCCATTGCAGGGCTTCTTTAGCAGCCTTGGTGCAGCTGTTGTACCTGCAGGTCATCATGCAGTTGGTTAAGATGCTCTCTGTAGTGTATCTATAGAAATTAACCAGCAGCTTCTGAGGGAGGTCAGCTCTCCTTAGCTTCCTGAGAAAATAGAGGCGTTGTTGTGCTTTGCCTATTATAGCTAAGTTGATGTCAGCCCAGGACAGGTCCTCTGAGATGGTGACTCCTAGAAACTTAAAGCTGAAAACTCTCTCCACAGCATCTGCATTGATTGTTATCGGACTGTGATTGGTCTTTTTAGTGGTCCTAAAGTCCAGAATAACTTCTTTGGTCTTTTTGGTTTTTAAGACCAGGTTCTTAGTGTAGCACCATGCTGTCAGATTGTGAACCTCTTCCCTATATGCAGCATCATTGGTGTCTGATACAAGCACAATGACAGTCGTATTATCCGCAAATTTAACAATAATGTTGACTGGTGGATAAGTTGACAGTCATGGGTGAAGAGTGCATAGAGAAGGAGACTTAGTACACATCCTTGCGGCACACCAGTGCTCAGGGTAAGGGTGGAGGATGTGGGGCGGTTGGTGAGAAAATCCAGTAACCAGTTGCATATGGACAGAGCAAGTCCTAGTGCATAAGAGTTTTTGGATCAGCTGGTTAGGTATGATGGTATTAAATGCAGAGCTTTGAACTTTGATTACATACATTTTCATGGCCAATGTGGTGGCACAGTTGTTAGTGTTGCTACATTGCTGCTCCAGTGCCCAGTGTTTGAATCATAGCCCAGGCCATGAGTGTGACAAGTTTGCTCATTCTTTCTCTGCCTTGGTGAGATCTCCTTCCATATTCCAAATGTCAGCTTAAATAGCAACTCCAAAGTGAGAGTGTGTTTTTGCCCCCGTGAGAGACTGGTGGCTTTAGGTTGGTTCCTACCTTGCACTCAATACTTTCAGGTTAGGCACCAGCATTCCACAGACCAGAATTGGATAAGCAGGTTAGAAAATGGGTACAATATTTATGTGTTAATTATCATTAAATGCATTGTACATGCTTCGGAACAAGCAGTTGTTTTTGAATTTGACAAGTGAGGGAACTGAGGAAAGAAATGAAGACAGAGATCAACATAAGAGAGACAGTAGTAATGAAACGGACCAGGCCTCGCAGGTCTGGGCTGCCAGTACGTGTGAAGCGTAACGATAAAGTATTTGTCTTGTGTTGTGTAAGGCCAGATGAGGTCACAAAAAGAGTCGGTATTCATGGCTGAGCACTGACATTCACCTGTCACTCATTCTGACAGCTTCCTCTGTCTTGATTGAAATCGGAATGCTGCCAAGAGAGATGTAGGCAGTAGCAGAATGAAAAGCCACCTGCACTTAAAGCTTCTCTCTCCTCCTCCTTTCCACAGATACTCATTCTATTTTTCTGTTTCTCATAACTTTGACAGATACTGTGGCAGCTGAGTCCTCTGGTCCAACTTCTAAGAAGTACACTGATCAAATCCTTCACCTTAGAAAACGTTTGTGATTTAAGTAATTGTTGCCACCAAAGAAACTGTAATCAGTTCCAGAATTCTAAAGGCTACCTGCTTGAAACCAGTTATGTCACAAAGGAAAATAGTGACCAGAAGATGAAAATGGTAGGCATAAACCAAGTGTAAATACAGTAACCAAAAGTTCACTCTATCTTTCAAGAAAGCCAAAAATTGTCAGAAAACATTAAAAATTGCTCGCTTTATTGCTAGGCATATCAAAAATAAAAAATGGGTTAGAACTATATGTAGTAGAGCACAATTATAATATCACAGTAATAACTGAAATCTGGCTAAACAGCAAAGATGGGAGGTGTATAGTAACATAGACGGTGTGGAAGTCGGCCCGGACACAGACAGGCGGAAATGTTGTCCAACATACATTTATTCATAAGTGCCATATTTACAGAAGTGCTCACAACATCTCCCAAAGCCCTGGCCACAACACAGTGCCTCACTTCTTCAGGCCGCCTCCTTGCCTCCTCCACCAAGCTCTGTCCCTCTACACTCCCGACTCCAGCCACTGTCTGAAGGGAGGCGGCCCCTTTCATATGCACCCGGATGTGCTCCAGGTGTCTTCCAGTGACCTTCCACCGACACGCCGCTGTGTACCCGGAAGCACTCCGGGTGTCCCCAATCCTCTTCCCCCCCAGCACGTCCAGGTGTGGCGGAAGTGCTGAGGTCCAGAGCTCTCTAGGCACAGGGGCGCCACCCGGCGGCGACCACGGGCCCCTACAGGGTAGAGCTTCAAAGCTCTGTACCCGTGGCCCCCAAAAGAACCAGGGTGGTCACCCCCACGTGGTCTGAGGTCAGAGTAAGCCCTCTTCCGGTCTTCCTAGGCATCCCGGCCAGGTTGTCACCCCAGGCATCTCCGACAACAAATACACATTATTAGCAAGGATAGACAAAGACATGGAGAGGGGCATTTGCATAAAACAGAATTTAAGTCTTCTTGAATTGGACGCTGAGCCATATCTTACGGAGGATGTTTAACTTTGACTAGAAAGTATAACAGTTGAGGCCTTATTTTAGGAGTGCCTTACAGACCCCCAATGTAGAAAGTGCTTTCAATGGGTATTTTTTAATAATAATAAAAAAGTAAGTTTAGAAGGGGAATATTATAGTCACAGGGACATTAATTATCCAAATATTAAGTACAAAAACTTTACAAATAGCGGACTACAAGAGCAGGAGTTTTTAGATGTAATCAGTGACTGTTTTTTAATACAGTATAAGAAAACTTCAATGAAAAGGTAAGACGGCCTAGATTTAATATTTTGTAATAACCAGGATAGAATTCAGGGTGTACAGGTGATTGAACACCTACGATCAAGAGACCATAATACTGTATAATACATTTCACAGTGTTTTGGCAGAGCACAGATGCAAAAACTAGAACTGTTATGATAAACTTTAATATGGGAAACTCTGAGCAGATGGTACAATATCTAAAAGGGATTCAAAAAATGCATTTAAGTGTAAAAACAGTAAACAGGCAGTGGAACAGGTTTAAAGACATTTATATATGATGCAGGACAACTTCATCCGGAAAACTGGAATCAGTAAGAAATTAAAGAAAACTCTGCATTAAGTAAATGAGATAAAAAGAATCTGCAAAGAAAAACAAAAACAGCTGTATAAGGTGCATAAGACTAATAACTCCAGTGCTAACTGTAGGGCGTATGAGAGCATGAGGGAAACCATTAAGGAGGGTATTAGGGAAGCTAAGAAGTGGTTAGAGAGAGAAATACAGCAAAATAAGGCAAACGATGACTCAGAGATTCTTTCAGTATTTTAACAGAAAAGGAAAAGTAAAGGTGGAGGTGAACTGTATCAGGAACACTACAGTAAGGATACACATAATAGGCAGTGAAATAGTGTATGCTTAAAACTTGCATTTTCTGACGTTTTCCAAATGGAAAGAAGCAGATAACCTCCCAGCAGTAACAAGGACTATCTAAGGAGGTACTGAGCAATTTGAAAATTGTAGAGGGAGAATTAAATATGCTGAAATCAAACAAATTCGTAACAACTGAAAAATAGAAAATATTAGCCCATTATATAAAAAGGGTGATCAGGCAGATGCAAGAAAGTATAGGCCAGTAAACCTAACATGCATCACGGGCAAGTTAAGGGAAGGAATTAGGAAAAGATTAAGCATCATATGGCAAGAACAGAGTGTTAGTGAATATTCAACATGGGTTCAGATGAGGGAGCTCGTGTTTTACTCATATACTAGAATTATACAGGAAAGCAATAAAACCATCACAATGGTTCATATTATGTTATTTATCTTAATTAGCAGAGGGCATTAGTTAAGGTCCCACATGATAGATTGGGCATTAAACTGAAGGAAGTGGAAATGCACAGTGCAGTGTGTATAAAATAAACTAAAATACATGAAGCACATGGTTATAGTGTGTAAAAGACTGCCGGCTTCCCAGGCCGGTCCGCACCCCCAGGCCGACAGGAGGAGCTCTCCCGACAGCAGGATCGTGCCCCGAGGTCCAGCAGGGCCTTATGGACTCTGTAGTGTTTATACACAGCCCTGCTGGATACCTTGGGGATCACCAGGAGTCGCTGTGGGGGGACTTGTGGGATCTGTTGTGCCCTATGACCCGGGAGTACGTCACAGTCACGTGACGGGAAGGAATGGCGTGCTCCCGGGGTGAAGTAAAAGACTGATTGCCCTGACCCAGAAGGAATAAGGAACTGTGGACTGCTGGGACAGGAACACCTCCGGGTCTGGGGCTATAAAAGGACGATGCCTCAGTCCAGACACTGAGCTGAGCTGGGAGGTAGAGGAGCAAGTGTCTGGGCAAGGAGGAGAGTTTGTTTAAAAGAGTTTATTGTGGTATTGTAGTGAAACTTATGAGTAGTGTGGAGGGTGCTTTGTGCACGTTGTATGAAGAATTAAAGAAGTCTTGGACTTTTACCTGGTGTCTGGAGTTGTACCTGAGGGTTCAAGGGAGCACTAGCGCCCCCTACTGCCACAAGTGCAAGGAACTTTATAAGAATTAGATGATGTTAAAAATGGTATCCATCTAAATGATCTGGATAGGAATATAAACAACAAGCTAAGTTTGCAGATGATACCAGGCTAATCTAGTATCATCTGATTAATTAACAGATGGACCTGGACAGAATATAGACTTAGGAAGATTTGTGGCAGATGAAATTTAATGTAAATGTAAGTAAACTATTACATGAAGGAAGTAGAAATGTGAGGTTTGAATACTCAATGGGAGGTCTTGAAAGTACCCCTTATGAGAAGGACCTGGGAGTCGTAGTGAAGTTGTCACTATCTATATCCAAGCAGTATTCAAAAGCCATTAAGAAGGCTAATAGAATGTTAAGTTATATACAACAATGTATGGAATAAAAATCTAAGGAGTTTATGCTTAAGCTTTACAACACTCGAGTGAGTTCTCCCCTGGAGTACTATGTAACAGGTTTGGTCCCCATACTGCAAAAATGACATAGCACTGCTAGATAAATTACAGAGAAAAGCAACTTCACTGATTCAGAACTATGAGAAATGAGCTGTGAGGAAAGATTAAGGGAGCAAAATCATTTCAAGATAAGCGAACAGGGATTAAAAAGTGACATGACTGAAGTTTTTTAAATTCTAAAAGGAATTAGTGCAGTCCATCAGGGCTGTTAAAATTGGTTCATCACAACACAAGAACCTTTCTAAGGGTAGATTTCACACAAACATACACAGTATTGTTCACACTGAGGACCACAGACACAAATAACCAAGTAGAATGTTGGACAGTAGGTCTTGATGTTACTTGTTTTAGAAATTACGTAGATAGAACTGGCATTTTTTGTTGGACTGAATGTCCTGTTCTTGTCAAAATGTTTTTAATATTCTAATGTTCTCTAAATGACTTTAAGCTTGTATAAGCTATTCCTGCATTGACAAATTAACAAACTTCTGTTTCTGATTTACTCTTTCCAACTTTCAGCCCATCTCTAGCAATGCTTTTCTGCCAAAACACTCAAGAGCTGTTCACTCCTTTTAGGACTTCCTGTCTTGAATTTTGCTCTCGTGATGCCAGAACTGGTCACAGCCACATTGTAATGACCTCCTCATAAGCCTCTTGTAAAAAGGCCACAAAGACAAAAAGTTGTTAGTCATACCATCTTTTCTATTTATTTCTCATATAACATTGCTGATTGATAGATAGCAAAGAAATTTGTGAAGCTGTGATCCATTGAGGGCCCTTGTATAGGGTACCATGATGACTGGTTTGTTTTTTTATTTTTTTCAAAAGCCTCAAAAGAATGAATTTGTATATTCTCATACAGTAATTTTAATACCATTATATCATGAAGGGGGCCAAGGTTACAGAATGCAGATTTTAAATTTGGTTGTTTTTGTTTAATTTATTCCAGGAAGGTGGCGTGAATTATTTTAACTTGCATATCTAGTTTTAGGCTTATGCTTTCTGTATTCCAATAAATCTCTTGCATTTATAAGAACAAAATCAAGCCAGTTCCTTAAACCAATTTCTGCAAGGCACATTAATAGTACATAAGCACGGTGTGCAGAAAACATTGAAAAAGCTACTTATTCTGCAGAAAATGGCCTATTTAAAGCTATCATGCAAAGTGAAGTCTGCATAATTCAGTGCTTTGGTGTCAAGAATGCCATTGCACATTAAAATGATGCCAGGCTCCAAGGAATGAACACAGTCCTATTGGTACCTTCTGTCACTAGAGAGCACTGAAAATCAGTACCATCTCCTCATACCACATGTTGGATTTGTTGGGTCTACCTGCAAATCTGCCAAGTATCTCAACTTGGGTTAGGACGAATAACAAGACAGCCAGACAGTCAGCTATACGTTTACTGACAATATCAAGGGGATTATATCAAAACGTTACATTTGTAATTTTAAAGTGGGGAAAGATTAAGCTCTATAAAAGCGAGAGCCAGTCAAAAATATCCAGCACAATAAAACGAAGACAGAAATGAATCACTGTGGCTTGTGTTAAAATACAGTCCCATGCTTCTCAGCATTCATTTGTAACAGAGCCGTAAACACTTTTGCATACCTTTAGAAAAAGATGCTTTTCAGATATGTGACACAGAAAGTACCCAAGAGTTTCCTTTATCTTCTGACTGCAGACAAAATGACAGCCTGTTATGGAAAGATATTGAGAGATATTAAACCTCTGTAATGGATGTTCCATGATCTGAAAGCATAACTACTGGAATATTTGGTTATTGTTAGTAAGCAGTAAGAGAGGACAAAGGTATGAAGGGCTCCTAAGTGGCAGCTAGGTAGCTGCAAGACAGTGTGTAGTTTAGAGTCAAGGATGACAGTGCATGCAGTGGCCACTTACAATACTATGACGTTACATAAAACCTCTGTCATCTGCTAGGTGAAAACGGGCTTGAACATGCCAAGGAAGCAGGAATTTCCATGATGGAAAATAGAAAGTCTATGGAGATTAAATGATATTGCACTGCCACAGCTTAAAATGGCAGGCCACAAGGGCAAATACTGAAAGCAGGACCAAGAGATTAAATTTAACTGTTAATCATAAATGGGCAAAGGTCAAAAGCCATAAGAATCGCATGAAACCAAAATACCAAAGCCCAAAACGAACAACAAGAAAATCAAAATAACACAGTTAAATTCTAAACTCCCTAAGTTGATTGTTCACTTGCTGAAAACATTCGGTTGTGAATCACAAATCCAAAAAGCTTGTTTGGCACAGATAGTGTGCTGCTATCTTAAATATCACTGGGTCAAACCTTTGCTAACTACAATATATATATATATATATATATATATATATATATCAACAATATCTCTGTAGCTGTTTGAAAAACTCAAAATGGCAGATCAGTCAATGACAAAAACATACAAAATGGTAACATGGAAATGTAATAAAATAGCAACAAAAAAATACATAATCAAAAAAAAAATAAAATTACAATATATATACAAAATTGAATTCTGCACCCTCCAAAACCTCAGAACCACTGAGTATATTAGAATGAGAAAGTGCAAGTGCAGAGAAAAAATTAATCACATTTCTCTTAAGGAAGATCCTTGATGGTCAACCAGAGTTTGGAGTTTAATGCTAAACCTTCTCAACTTTTGCAGTTCTCCCTGGTATATATGAAGCAAAGGTCTTGTGTCATATTTGACCTTAAAATGACAGAAAAATAAACAGGTGGATGAAAGGACTGATGCATGAATTAAAAATTATAAACACATGATTTGATATGTCATTGTTGTCTTCTAAACACCAGAATCTCTGTCATTTATATTAAGAGGTGAATCTAAAAGGCTTTGGTGTGGTGATATATAAAAGAAGAAATACATTAAATATCTTTTTAAAAGAGTTAAATGCTTTGTTGAAATACAACTGATATTTCTATGAGCATTGGTTGAAAATGCTCAATCTGGACTGGGAAAGAGGAAAAAAGCAAAAGGAGCAAACGAATATCTGTAACTTGTGATGTGATACCTTAAGTTATTACGTCACTTTAAACCGCTGTGATAATTTGCTATATTTATGGATTGGATTAATTAAAAATGTTTCCTTCTTAAACTACAATTTCATGAAATTGCTTTTTATGCTCTCATCTCATATGAAAATCTAAAAATAATAATTTGCCTTGCCAAAAAAGATTATATCAATCAACAGAAAACCAACTTAGATAGATAGATAGATAGATAGATAGATAGATAGATAGATAGATAGATAATCATTCAGACTAGTGATGTACTGAAATGAAAATATTTAGCCTAAGGTAATTCAGAAAATATTGTCTGAATACTAAACACTTTTTTTTCTTTCAAGTATGCTTGGCACATTTCTTTCTGTGCCATTGCACAAGGCCAAAATTAAATTAACTTAACCAGAACAGGTGATTATTGGAAGCACTGTCAAAAAATTGTCCAAAACATTCTGCATTTTTATTCGTTATGGCTTAATAGCAAATGTGCTGAAAATCCAGTATATATCCAATTTAGACCAACATAGTTGGCCGATTCTTATTTACCTAAGTTTTGCAAAATATCAAGATGAGCTGTGAATTTTTAGTTAAATTTACCCACCCAAACAATTTTATAAATCTCTGGTAACAAAGAACTTTCTCTGGATTTCTCCTAGCGGACTTTAAGAAATACTTTCTAACAGACTTGTACATCACAGTAATAAAAGCAAAAAGAAATAATGGTGATATAAAGAAAAGGCAAGCAATATAAAAAGATCATCAGGTATATATGTAGATGAAAAGAACATTAGACATACAGGTATATAAACGAAAGACCTGTGTGTGTATTGAGCAGTCCACTTTGCTCACGCTCAACTCACTTCTCACCTGTGTGCAGAAAACGCAGCCACGCAACAACGTCATGCTAATGTCACAGACGAAGAGACACAATGTCGGAAACAAAGCAAATGCAGCAGCTCAACAACATGCAAGTGAAACAGCTTAGCAACAGAGAGCAAGGCTTAAAGTTTCCACTAAAAACATTGCCTATCTGGAGGCATTTTCTCAAGACAAACGATTAACAGGACTCGTATGCCAACAATATGGCTAAGATATGGTATTGCCAGTGTCTTGTTATGAAAGCCAGTGGGGAAGCAAGCACAGGTGGCTCCATGTCCTCTGCATTGGGTAATTCCTAAGAGTTAGAAGATGCCTCTCTAAGTTCATGAAAATAGTAAAACTGCTAGAAAGTCTTCAGGTTTTTTTATTTTCGTCCCGAAGACTACACACAGCTAGGTCCTTCATAAGCTGGCAAAGCTTATTAAACACACAGACCACAGTGACACACTGAATGTTGATAGAACTTCATGGCTGCCTACAAATGGCATTCAATAAATAGGACTATGTTAACTGGACATCTGCTGGCTCTCTACATATTTTTATCTCATTGTTATTTGACTGCAGGGAAAGAAAATAAAAAATGATTAAAGCCCGAATGCAGTAGTGTAAGAGTAAAAGAAGCAATTAATGTTAACAGTCAAGAGAACTAAAGTTAATTTTAAAAAGTATGTTCCATTAGAAGCAAAAATTGCCTTTTAATAAAGACATTTAGAGGACTGAACACCTGCAGCCACAGCAGTCCTTTGGGCCGACACCCGAGTTACACAATAACTCACAAGTCTGCATTCAGACCCCATCAGTGTCTCACTGTGTGACCAAAGGTGAGTCATTTCTCTTCCCACGGCCTACTTATGGACATTTGCATACATGCAGGATTTTCTACTTTATAATTGCCCCAGTGTGTGAGTTTGGTTGATTTTATGAGTCTGCAAGAGAAAGCTTTGTGCTTGACTAATATTCTGTTCAGATCTGATTCATGCCTTGCACCTCAGGCTAAGAAAAGTAAAAAATGGCAGGGTTGTTGACCATTGGTTTGTAAGTCACTGATAGGACTATATGTGCCATCTGTCTGTCTAACAGAGCAGGCAGTGGGTGGGCTAGCCTTAGAAACATACTGTAATTATAAATGGCTAGGGGTGCAGAGGCCATGAAAGGGAGTTTTAAAATGGTATCCTTGTTTGAAAAGAAAGGCCTGAAGTAAACATGGGGTTATGTTAAAAGCTGCCTTGAGCACACAGGCTTATTCAGTCTTAGAGTCAGAAGGTAAGTCAAGTGAAAGACTCAATGGCAGAAAGGTAAAAAAAATAAGAGAGACGGAGAAATGAGTTTTTCAGAGCTCTGTGGCACTCACTGCAGAGTAGGCCAACTGTCTGGCTGGCGCAGAAGGGGTTCAAGTTGTATGGTTCTGCTGTCTGTTATTTTATTTGTTTGTGTCTGTTTTAATTAATAAACGATTTTTGTACATTTTGGTCTCAGTAGAAATGATTCTGGTTGTGAATGTCACTATAATGTCATTCTTTTTGTGACAGTATATAACTGCACAGTGATCATTAAGTTCACCATACTGTTTTTCTAGTTTTACCTACATTGCACTTTAATAGTATATATCACTTTAGGTTTTTAAGTGGAAAAGTACTAATGTTATATCTCAGCGAGTTCCTCCCAACATCTGGGGTTCAAAAATCTTATTTTGTGCCTTTTTTGTTCAGTGTTTGAGTTGTTGAGGTACAGTATGTCATGTTACTTTTGTTTATTGTCTGCTTTGTTTTCTATGCCTGTCCTATGTTCCATGTGTTTTGTGAGCGGTCCCACAAAGAGGTAGGGCCACATGCCAATCACCACCAACAAACGCCCACTATCCTATATATCCGGAGGGTCTTCCACAATTTCTGGCAGGTCATTTCGGATGCACTAGGGAGCTGGTGGCTTTATCTGTGTCTTTTTGCAGTGCTTATGTTTATATGGGTGGAATGGTGGCTCTGTAGCTAGGTATCAGCGCCAGCAATTAGAAGGTTGTCGATTTGAATCCTGTAAAACGCCAGTAGTGACTCTAATCTGTTGGGCCCTTGAGCAAGAATCTTAACTTGCAAATGCTATGCCCTGCTTATGATGTTAACCTGCATCCAGCCCTGCAAGCAGGTCCTCCAACATGCAGGGAAAACTCCCTGAAAGTTGGTGGCAGGATGGGCATTCCAGCCACTGTAAAAAAAAAAACCTCACATTCTTCCAGTGTGGCGCTGAGGTGTCACCTGTTGCACAGATGCACTCAGGCCCCAATCCAGGTGGTTTATTGTGCAGTGGGTGCAGCAACATGCTGTAATCATTCTCTCTCCTCATATGCCTATTGTGAGTTTGTGGATTTCTGCTCTGTTTTTTTGACCTCGTCTTGGATTTTGTATTGGGACTTTGTTTGCCTTAGATTTCCTTTGCTGGCAACTCCTTTACATCTTTTGTGCTCTTCAGAGCTTCACAGTGTAAGAGAGCAATTTGAGAGAATAAACAAATTCATAAAGATCCTGTATTTGGCCTTATATCTAGCTGGGGTTTGACAGGGAAATCTCTTACCAGTGTACTTTTTTGGAAGAGTTTTAGGGACTTACATGCTTTAGAATTCTCACTCATATCAACTATATTGATCATTTTAGGACATTGCATATACAGTCTGGAGCATAATATATACAGAAAAAGAATGATCTGAAATGTAATAAAACTAATCAAATCTACACTGTGTAACTGCTAGTGAACGCCATTATCCCCCAAACCTGAGACACAGTAAACACCAGCACGTTTTATGAATAAAATAAAAGATATTTGTTCTCATGATGCACCATTCCACAATCACCTCTTCAGAAATCAGGCAAAAAACATAATAATTACACAATTCTTCCTCCTTTCACGTCCAGTTGAGTGTTGCCCACTGCCTCCTGACACTGACACTGACTTAACCATGCAAGGCAGCAGGCTCCCTTTTATGCTGGACCCAGGAATGCTTACTGTGCCAGACCATGTTTTCTGGGGACACTTACAGGCCATATCGAAAGTAGGGAGGTTCTCCCCTGACACCGCCCTCTATTGGTACATAGAGACCTCGACAGGGCTGCATTTCCAGGCTCCATATTCCAAGCACCCTTGTAGGTGTCCAAACCGAGTTCAGTTGTGAGGACCACTACCACCTAGCATTTGGGGAATGGAACTGCTCCTGACTCCCAGCTATCGCTATTCCTTCCTTTATTTAATACTGGACGGACGCAAAGTTTTTTTTTTCCGGTAGCCAATCGATCTAAAGTTTTTCTCTGGCCTCCCATCCGGTACAAAATCACCCACTTTCCCGGCCAGGATACTTGTCCAAATTTTTACAATAGTTTTGCACCCAGGTGATATTAACAGTCATAACAAAATGGCAGAATGGCTTAAGAGCTCTGCTTTGATTCTTTGCCACTTTTTGACAGCCATGGTTGCCACTTGCTCTTGTGCGACATTTGAGAACGTTTCTCATTTGAGATGTTGATGAAGGCGAATGCAAGCAGAACAGAGAAAACTAGAAAAGGTGAACTGTTAATCGGGCGCCTGCTCCTGGCAGCCAGCTTTGTAAAATCACCCAATTTAAGCCCCCACAATAGCAAACGAGGTGTTCTCCTCATCTTATTTCTATTTTCCCTGAAAAATACCAAGGAGTCACTTCAATGTTTCCAATTTTTCTCCTTTTCCTAATGGAGAAACTAAATAAACATCCCCTGGCAAAGGTCGTATTGAGGTTACTTTGCTGGCAGTGCGGCCGAGCGGCTGCTACTCAGGGCAGATAAATTGTGGTTTACTTGCGCTGCTCTCCACTACATTGTGCCGAAATGAGTTTTGGTCCTGAGAGAATTGCTGTCATAAATAGACAGGAAAGAGAAGTGTAATAGGCTGAAGCGGCTTCACAAAGAGGGAGAGCTGAGAAATAAAATAGCAATCTGCTGGCTGAGAGAAAAAACATGTGTTTCAGGAAAGAAGAAGTGTGCTGCTGAAAATACATTTAAATTCCACATAATGGAAGTGGAACAGCACTAATGTCACATAGTCTTCCTACCTCCACTCCACAAGATTCATGGATTCAGCTTGCTCAGTGACACTCACAAATCTTGTCCATAGTGCACAGGATAGGAGCTCAGCAGGCACTTTCATGGGCTCTGGAAGTGCTCATTAGGCTCAGCATGAGAAGACTTTCCATCCTGTTCATGTCTTATATGGCCCTGTGTAAAAATGGAGACAGATTATCCTGGGCAACCCTTATGATGACTGTCACACCTTTTAAGCTATCCCAAAGCTATACCAGATACTGCAAGATTCTTTATGTTTTCCACAGTATTTCTTTATAATCCTTTCTTTTCACATTTCCAGAAAATTATCTTTGCAAGCTTTTGTATTGTCAGAATCTTTACATATTTTGACACTGAGTAGTATGAAATATAAATTTATATCATAGCAAAACATAAAGGGAATCCGAGTGCTTGAAAGACACAAAATAGTGATAATTATTACTTTAAAATGTTATTCAATAAGCAATATTCTCATTTCAATTAGTATATGAATGCTGATTTGGGTCAGCGCTGTATTGTAGGAAGCTCACAAACCGTCTCTTTATTCATCAGTTTTCATCAAGTTGACTTTAGAAGCTCATCACAGCCAGTCAAGATGAAGAGTTCTACAGTAACGAATGCTCATCGTGTCGAGATGGTTACAAAACTATCCTTAATAGCTCTGGAGTCACACCACATCAACTATGAAGGTCTGAGAGCCCCTCCAAGACAATCCTGCAAGAACAGTCTAGGGAAAAATGAGATAAAACAGACAAAAGAAAAAACTGGATGGACAACAACTGAAAGAAATCCTAGATGGCATTTGCTGAAACTCAAATGCAGGAACATAACTGGTAAGTGTGTCTGAACGTTCAACAGCAGAGCACTCTTGACAACCACACCTGGTCAACAGACCAGAGAGTGAGAGGTCCCAAGTCTGGACTAAAAAGGTTCTTGGAATAGACTGATGCACTGACGTTAGACACATAGTTTGATGAAGAGAAGCATGACACAGAACACTACCTAATCATATGAATATTGATACCCAGCTGACGTTTCGCAAAGCACATTTACATAACCTTGTGAGGAATGTCAAAAGAAAAACAATCAGCTGTAGAACTTCCTACGTTTCAGTGGTCCCACTATATGCTGCATCAATCATACACCCCAATAATAAACTGATTACAGCAGTCTAACTCAGTAGAGGCCAAGTTATGGTCTGGGTGTCCTTTACTGCCTCAGGGCATTGATTACTTGGCATCAAGGAGCCAAACCTAATTTCTGCTTCATATCAAAGAATTTTAGAGTAAATCACCAAACTGTCCATCTGTCTGGTGAAGTTGGAAGAGTCAGATGGAGGCGGCAAATAAAATGTAAAGTCCTACAAAGTAACTCTGACTTTGAAGGTGATGTTTCAGTTAAAGTCTAGGATACTGGATAGCAGATCACAAAGTCAATTTTATGATTTAAACATAAAAGTATGTTGACAGAGGGCTTTTGAAATTTAGGATTCTAAACAGTAAACAAATCACTTGAGGACAGGGACAGGGTAGAAAGTGGAATAAACAAGGTAAATCTTTAAAATGAGGAGCATGAATTTGAACATCTAAGGTTTAGGTAGAACCAAAAGGATTAGTTTCATGACAAAGCCAAAGTAGGAAACCCAAAACAAGACTTGACAACTTAAATGTAATTTAAACTAATAAAGATCATTTTTCACCAACGTGTTTATTCATCAAGTGCTGGTATATTTATACTGTCATATCCAATGATGTCACCATTAACAGAGGTCACAGTCAAGAATAAAAGAGTAACAAAAATTAACACTGTTAAAAATGACATTAGATCCAAAAAACAATGATAAAAATGAATCCCCATACAAAACACTCCCATAGGCTACCAAAAATCCATACAAGATAGAGCAAAAATTAAAAAGAAACAAATCATAACAGAGATGCTTAGTAGTGATCTGTCAAAAATAACAAGCACCGGTCAGATGACAAAGAACTAGAAACGGTTCAACAAATACTGAAATGAAAAATGGAAACGTAGCCCCCATCCAAAAACCTAAAAATGTTTAGGTAACTGCAATGATCTAGGAAAGACCCTCTCGTGGATTTTGCCTTACCTTTAGGCACAACTCAGACAGGCTTTTAATGTGGCACTGGTACTAAAGACACACAACGTCACAAAGCACACTCACACGACCTTGGTAACTGAGATTGTGTCCCCAAAGAGCTAGTGATTTCAAAAACTTGTGACAACCTAATGAGCCAAATGGTAAACATAAATTTCTTCACAAATAATGAATAAATAAAATACATAGTACCATTAAAAGTACTTATTATTTGCAGAATTTGACACCAATTAGGTGGTATACCAGATTCTCATAACTGGATAACTGTGCAGAATTCAGAAGCTTTATGTCTGCACATTCAGTATGAGCTTCAATCACACGCTGTGAAATCACACTGAAAATAATTGGACTGGTATAATTCCAAGATAGCTGGTCTTATCAAATAAAATTGTGCTAATGTGAAAATCATTAGTCAGCTTCACAAAACTGGAAGTGCAGGTGTGCTGATGGTAACAGTTCCGGAGTAACAATAATATTGTGATAATGCCACCTTTTAGAGTCGACCAGGTATACGAATAGCAAGGACATACTCACTGTTTTGTGACTGTCATTTTATT
Organism: Polypterus senegalus; assembly: GCF_016835505.1. NCBI lineage: Eukaryota > Metazoa > Chordata > Cladistia > Polypteriformes > Polypteridae > Polypterus > Polypterus senegalus. The sequence goes on along the minus strand of NC_053165.1, from coordinate 3,716,791 downwards.
TTATTTTAAACAATTTACTGGATGAAGAAAGTCTGCAGCTCTAACCAGGTAAATCCATTTACTTGCCACTTCTTTGAACAAAACTGAATAAAAATAAGACGGTGGAAACACAACAGCGTGCCATCCTTATCAACACTGTCACGGTGATTAATAGAAACAGATCTTGCAGTAGTGCTGTCTGCTCCCCCTTTGGTCTGCAGGTAATCCGATGACATTCTGTCAGGATATGATGCCCGGAAGGGGCTGAACCTTGAGTGGAGCAGAAGTGACACATCATCTTCCAGTTGATGCCCCTCAATTCTAGAAAGGAAAATAGAAACTACATAAACAGCTGTTCCACTCCTCTACTACCCATACAGCGTACCTGTAAAAAGGTCCCCTCAATTGACTCATCATACTTCCATGCTCCATCTGCAGACTTCTTCTCCAAGTAAGTCTCAAATGTGTTTTCAGTGTTCCTTGGAGTTGATATCATACTAAAAGATTACTTTTTGCCAAGAAGTAATTTTCCCCAAAGGTACAGAATCATTCATCAAAATCATTGTATATATTTTTCATCAGTCCCCATTCCATTGATTCTGACCAGATTCTCCACAGTACTGGAGTGACCACGACAGATCTGACAATGTGTTTTACAAATGTCCTTAACAACACTACCTCTGACATACTTGCATATTTGTGATCCAAAAATTACAATTGTGAACTCTTTGCTAAATAAGACTCTATGCACTTGTTGCCACTCCATGTTTTTAACTCATACTCTAAATTTCTTCTGCTTCAACATGCATTACAAGACCATTTCTTCTAAGATTTCGGTGCCAGATGAATCCACCAGATGCTAAGCAAGTGCATCACTGGATTTTCTTCTCACTGTTTCATTCCATGCAGCCAGCTTTTTGGGTAACACAGTACACTGCATTTCCTGTGCCTTCAAATTTCTTTTTCACCAGCTTGAATGACACATCTTGAAGATCCAGATTTGGTACATTATTATTCACTGGTGAACTGCCATGGACTCCAACTATGAAGCATGTGGTCAGCTGTGAACTCAATGTCCAGCTCAGAAGCAATCTCTTTGCATCCTGAGCTAACAATAGAACTCATTTCAGCCACACAGAGACTGCTTTTGAACACTGCAAGCAAAGAACTTCCTGGTGATGTCAGCTGCCACCTTTTCTATGCAATGTCGCCACCACAATAAATAGCAGAATTACTACACAAATCAATATTTCATAACTTCAAAACAGACAAAATATAACCAAAAAAAAGTATTAACAGCATAACGAATAATAACAAAAAGATTAACTACACAAACAAAAAATAAACCTGACCCAGGGAAACCACCCTGGCTCATGGTGTGGCCAAATAATTCCTGGGGAAATTGCAACTCTTTTCCTTGACTTTGCTGTAAAAGGTCAGACACTACTTTCTCCTGTTCTCATGTGCGTTTGCTCTCGTTCTTTTGGTTTCATTAGTGTAAAGATATAAAATAAAATAAATACCAATGAAAAAGTTAAAGGGAACCAGTGCTTTATGCATGGGTGCCTATAAAGAAACAACTGCAGCGGAGATGAGCATGTCTGCAAAACCTTCAAACTTTAGATCACTCTACCTGACAATACAAAGTGTGCCCTATCTGTGTCATTATTTTAATGAGGGCTGAAGGCTTGTTACTTTTGTGCAGCATATTCTCACTGGAGTTTCTTGTGTGACTGTTCATTTTAAATTAATGTCTGTCTTGTATTTTTGAGTATTATAATTGAGTCCATCATCATGACCATCTGTTCCGAGCATTTTCTCCATTCTCATTGTTTTCTTATCGGTCTGCTTTGATGCATGCCACGACTGTTACGCCAACCAAATTACTCCTCTCAGCCTAGAAACAGAGCCTTAGAGCACAAGGAACACAGTTGCATTATCAATTTAAGAAGTGAGTGTCGTGCCATCATAGGAGTAACCTCAATCAGCAGCTACAACCTCCTCTGTTGTATGCTGAAAACTGCCTGTTAAGCTGCTGGTTAACAAGTGTGCCTTGGCTGGAAGGATTCGATTTCGACTTCCCAAAGGTCCTGTGTGCCCCCAGTTGTATTTTTTTCTTGCAATTTTAAATGTCTTCTTGTTCTTGCCAATTGCCTTTCCCTTATGTATTTAAACACATCACTTAAAAAGTATGAAGAGATGTGTCTTTGTATACTGTAGGTTGTCGTCGTTGTAAATCTGCGAACCCCTCAGTCTGCCCTATAAAAACAGACAACTCTCTGTACTTCTTAGATGTAGACAGAGACTACACCACCAGGAAACCAAAGTCTTTTATAATAATTAAAAAAGTAAATATCTTTGCCCATAAAGCTCGTTGAGACAATGATGTTCATTATAAATAGTTGCTATGCAAAAAGGGTTATTTTGTTCATTTTTGTTACTTTACATTTGCACAATATACGTTTGTATTGGCATCCATTCATATGCTCCTAAAAGACAGAAGCTGCATTTTTTAAACTACAGTACCTGCAACACCTGTTACTGTAAATGTCCTTGAAAGAGTTAAAACTGTTGGATGTCACATAGCAAGCTTCACAATTTAAAAACCAGGTCATCCACACCTGTATCTGCGAGTATCACACAGAAATGAAACAATTATTGGATTTATTTTTTCTGTCTGCACCGATTTGTGTAAGTGTGAAGAAGGGCATCATTTTAAGATGCCAGAACTTTCCGCTTCTTACTGATACTAGGATGTGATTTTCAAGGTAATTACAGACTGGGATATGTTTCAACTGAAGTGATCTATTTACTCATTAAAACGAGGCAGAGAAGCTGGTGGTGAGATCAGTCCAGGCAAGCTGGTGATGTGAGCTACGCAGACCAGAAAGTAGAAAGAGGAAAGGTTAATTGAACAGAAAAGAATAAATCATCAGCCAAGCATGGCACACTAGAAAAGGACAGCAATGCAATGTTCAGTTACAGCTACACTGGATAGCTGAATAAAAACAACAAGGACCGAATATGTATTAGATGTACTTTACATGCTATGTTCAGATTAGTGACTCCCACTGGGAAAGCGACTGCTTTAAGCAATGGACTAATGATCTGATCCACAATGGTGAAAAACCTAGGTGATTTAAATTCAGCACCGGACCAGTGTCTATTGTGGGTTCTGTGGTCTGCAAACATTCTGAAACAAAGACAGTCAGAATGTAGCAGTAGAGATAATAACAAAATCACTTACATTGAATCTAGAACGATTACCTTCAAATATTCTAAAAACTACAATGAACTTATTAAGTAGAAGACCTGTGGTGGAACCAATGACATCTTACTGAGCGGTTGAAACAGCCAAATACTCGTAGCTTTTGCTGACCTGACCTGAAACAAAAATCAACATTTAAGCAGCATCTCAAACCTAAACAGGAATTCAACATACAAAATACAGGATTTGACAAAAAAAATTCATGTGGTACAAACAGAAAAAGAAGGATTTCACAAAAATGTCCTAAAAACAACAAAAAGAAAAACGCAAGTTTTAAGAAGGACTGTAAAATGGCTAACATTTGCTTCTTAGAGAGGTCAACGAGAGCTAAGAAGGAAAAAGAAGTGGCCTAGTATGATCTCAGCTCCAATTCATGACAAAAAGTGACAATAATAATAATTGTAATAATAATCACTAATGGAGCACTTAATAATACTAACCCTAATTGCTGTGATATTGTTGAGACTTTGGCTTATCAGATGTCTCATAATCTCTATGAATGAGTTTCACATTGTTCTAGGGGTGATAAGAATGTTCAGTTTTCATTAGTTTCTTTGAAAACCCAAGGAAACAATCAGCACCAGCCCAAGGATAATAGCTTTATCTCCATTTTTGTCTTGGTTTGCTGCTATCTGTACAATAAACTCAAATGCATTACATCTTGCCTGAAGAAGAGGCCTGAGTTGCCTCAACAGCTTGCATATTGTAATCTTTTTAGGGAGCCAATAAAAGGTGTCATTTTGCTTGACTTCTCACTACATTCATAAGGACTAACATGGTAGGACACCCTAGTACTACAATAAGCTCACATAAATTCTCAGAGAACAACATTGGAAGTCACCAGTGCATTATCTGAAAGAAGAATTTAGGTGGCTAATGAGGTCAAACAGATTGTAGTCGCCTTGTCTGGAGGACCCCCGTGAGGGTCTGCATGTGTTCCAACAGGTTATGGAGTAAGTAAGTAGTTTTGTGTTGCTTCATACTGAGATGTATGCAAGCAACTAAGAGATTTCAACCTCTGGCTAAATGAGACCACTTGACCATTTAGAGCCTCAAGAGCAATTCTAGCTTCAGAGGAAACTCTCCTTCTGCTTTTCAAAGAGCAGTTGTTTTTTTTTTGTTTTACACACTGAAAAAGCATACACAGAATGAACACCTAAAACTAATTAGAAGCCCATTCAATCACTCTTTGCAGTTTTAAGCACAATGTTAAACTTAAAATATGATTAAACAAATTGATTTATACTGAAAAACAATTAATTCCACTATGCAATAACTATAAAAATAATCTAAATAAAATATACATATCAGACTTGTGCAAAGTATTGTACAGTATTTTGAAATTGTTCTATAGGCAAAATCAATATCAAACTTTTTTTGTAATCTTTACTAAATAAACTGATGGATTACACAAAAATATTATGAACATTTCAGTTTCTAAAGCTAAAAAAAGATTAATATATTTATAGATGATTCAATTTTACTTTCCATTCAAGTAGAAATAAAACATTAAGGCAGCCACTACATGCCAGCCAAGACAACACAATTCATTCACTTTTTCCTATTTGAAGTTCATAATTAAGGGAAGTCATTTATGACAGTATGGCCACTTTGCAAGCATTAGTGAAATGCACACTGTATACTTTCTGATAGCTTTGTCTTGTTAATCTGTTTTTCCCCCACTGATATTTGGTTCTGAGGCTCATTCGTTGAAAACTCTTGTTCAAGTAGGTAAAATGATCAGTATGGCTGAACCATCCTTTCATACACAATGTGGGGCTATATGGAGTCTAACAAGTGCTTTTGTTCATCAGGTATTAATTTTCTATTACTGCCAAGCCCCCAACGCATGTCAGATTGCACTTTTTCTGAAGATTTTATAGCATTAGATAACTCCATTTATACCATAAAAACAAAGCATGATGAAAAGTCGTTGATGACACAGACACTATAAACAGTAAGGTAAGAAGATGTACTCTACAGTATATTACTATGGCATGATAAACGACCGAATATTTAATTTTATAATTGGTTTTAATCCAGATCATTCCCTAATTAATATTTAACAAGTTAATATATATTTATTTTGTGAATACCATTAAGAAGAACAGATTACTTCTAGCTAGTGGTTAATTGCATTCAGACAGTACTGTATATACAAGCAATCAATGTAGCAAACAGGATTTCTGCTTGTAGAACGCGATGTGCACAGAGAGGTTATACATTAGGTATATAAATCAATACTGAGGTCTCACTTGGAGGACTGAAAGGTATAAGGAAAGTTTGAAGAAGCAGAACATTCTCCATTTAAGGAATAAGAAACCTGGTTGAGCGTGTAAAAATTAATTCTTTGAAAAGAACATGGGCAGCATGGTTGGAAACCTGTTCAGAGTAAATTTCTCACACGTTACAAAATGTCTCTTTACACAATGGACAATAGACACATGGAATAAACTACCAAGCAGTGTGGTAAAGAACAGCTCTTTAAAGAACTTCAGACCATGAATTGGATTGGTGAGCTTGTTGGAATGAATGGTCTGATCTCATTATGAGCTGATCTAATGCTCAAACTAAAGAGACAGAATGGTGTTGTAATATGTCCAGGTTTCACTTATGCATTTGTCACATCATCTGGCATGTTCATAAAGATGCAGTCTTCTGAATCCAACACTCACAATGATGTCTGGTGTCCAAAAAAAATCAATAATAGACAGCGGGACAGAGAGGAGCCAATCAGCTGTGCACACTTCAGAGCCACAGCACACACATCTCATGCAGTTCACAGCAACTGACAACTGTTATTGTGCAGACAGTATCTCAAGAGCAACAACTTCAATCAGAAAAAAACCCTCTTTATGAAAAAAAAAAAAAGTACAACGACTGAGATACAGTAGAGTTGTATAATACTTTGTGAAAATAAAACAAGTTATTTATCCAGTCTCTAAACCTGTTCATTTAAATACAACATTATAGGCAGTTACAACTTACTCAGGCAAGAAAAAGATGGAGGTAAGAATCAGCCTTGTCTAGAATGGTAGTCCATCATTAGTTTCCCTCACACTCACTCACAACAGGCCATTTTAGACACCAATTAATTTAAAACTCGTGTGTTTGGGATGTGAAAACAGACATGCACACAAACTATATGGAGACGGTGATTTGGTTACTAGAGGAATCTGGGCAGCTGGTGTTGTGAGGCAGCAGCACTAACCACATTACCAATGCCCACATAAAAGATGACAGTGGTATTTATTGTGAATTATTTAAAGAAGCATCCAACTGAAGACCCATAAGACATTTGTTTCTTAAACTACACACTCTCACATAATGTTGTGCATCTGGACCTCACAATTCTTTTTCTTTCCTGGTTAGATTCTGTCTGCAACTTCTCTCAAGAAACTGATGGGCACCTTTGTATGAAATTTTCACTATTTTGGCAAACTGACACATGAATAACCATCATTTCACAAACATCAATAGACTGATAAGTTTCTAGGGAGAGCTGTTTTGTTTTGGCCATGTTTGAACCCAGAACCGAATTTTAGGAATGCCACTAACTTTCAAACAAAGGAAAAACAATTGACTTGCTCTACTGAACAGAATATCAGGTTTCAGCTGTGCTAACACGGTTACAAAGGTTTCTCTAATAGCCAATTAGCATTCAAATACGATGAGTTAAGGATGAGCTAAGAGAGTTTATCATTAGAGAGAGAGAGAGAGAGAGAGAGAGAGAGAGAGGGAGGTTAGGAGCAGGCGCTGATACAGTGCATTGCCACACCCACCACACGACAAACCAACTCAGGATCCCAGATTAGGACCCGAGTGCATCCATGCAATGGGTGATACCTCAGCACCACACTAGTTCAGATGGAATGGAACAGTTTGAGGATTTTTATGGTGGTCGGAGTGCCAATTCTGCCGCCACTAGAATAATGAAGGGTGGCACATGGGCGCAGTGGTAGCGCTGCTGCCTCACAGTAAGTAGACCTTGGTTCGCCTTCCAGGTCCTCCCTGCGTCGAATCTGCAAGTTTTCCCTGTGTCTATGTGGGTTTCCTCCCACAGTCCAATGACATGCTGGTTAGGTGCATTGGCGATCCTAAATTGTCCCTAGTCTGTGTTAGGTGTATGGGTGTGTGTGCCCAGCGGTGGGCTGGCGCCCTGCCTGGGATTTGTTCCTGCCTTGCGTCCTGTGCTGACTGGAACTGGCTCCAGCAGACCTTTGTGACCTTGTGTTAGGATATAGCGGGTTGAAGACTGACTGACTGACTGGAATAATGAATGTTGAAAATGGGTCTTTGCAGTCACTGATTAATAAATTATAAATCAGTCATCTCAAGCAGCTACCTGTAACAATCAGGATTGCCTTGGCTATATTTTAAACTCAACATAATGGTATCTTAATTAAAACAAATTCTATCAAAAACATGAAGCTTTCTGGGCGATTCTAACCTTTTCAATGCTACTGTACTTATTTAAACATAATACAATTCAGGTTTGTGAGGGCATGGAGGTTATCCTGATGGTACTGGGCACAAAGCAGAACAAGACCCTCAGCAGGGCACTAGCCCATCACAGGACACATATACATGTACAACCACACTCACACTGGGACCAGTTTGGAGACACCAAGCCCCCTGACATCGGTCTTTAGGGATATATAGGAGGAAAATCAGAGTACATGGAAGAAAGCCCAAAGAAAAAAAAGAGGAGAATAAGCAAACTCTACATAGACCAGCACCAAGCACAGAATTCAAACCTAGGACTCTGGATCCATGAGGCAGCATTGCAAACCACATCACCACCATGCCCCCAAACCTCCATGACACACTGTCATTTAAATATTCATCCATTCAGTTTCCAACTCCTTTGAACAAGTCTGGATCATTTGGAGCTGGTGATGATGCCATTAGCATAACATACAAGGCAGGAACCCAGCCCATGATAGGCTGGTGTTCCATCACAATGCACTCTCACACACACTCACACCCACACTCACACTCACACTCACTCATAAGGGTCAATGTAGAGCTGACAGCTAACATAATCTCCATGTCTTTGGGATTAAGGCTGAAACAGCTAGATGTTGTTGTTTTGGTGATAAGCATTACTCCATGTTTTTTAATGTGACAATGCTAAAGGTTGAAGTCAGCAATTGTATTTTTGCTTCATTTTCTAATACAGAATTACAGTCCACAAATCAAGTAAACATTTTTTTTTTCTGTCAGAAAAAGGTCATTTTGTAATAATTCTGACAGCGCAGAATGACAGCATTCAATAAAACATCAAATGAAAATATAATGATAAAGTATTTAAACAAATGATATAAAGTAAAATTATTTGTATAAAATATATACAACATAAACATATTAAGGTGTTTATGAAAGATTGGATATGGAGGAGTTATTTGTGGTGAAGTCAACGTACAGCACAGGAAAGCAGTCAGGACAGCAGAAGGAGACAGTAAAAGCTTTAAGATGAAGGCAGGCTACATCAGGAATCCATTATGAGCCTGTTGCTTTCCATGACAGTATTGGAAGTGGTGACCAATGGGGTGTGTGCAGGGTTCACAGAAGCTCATTTAGGCAGATGATCTTGTATTTCAAATTGAAGGAATTTGCAAACTGTCAACCATTTCTACGTAGATTTTTATCCTGGAAAATTCAAAGATGTGCATGTTATGCCCAGTATCTGTGCCCGATCCAGGGTAGGCTCCTGCCTTAGACCCTATGCTACCAGGCTCCAATTGATCTTTAGCAAAATAAGCAGATTCCCTGAAGGTGTGGATGGTTGAGGTATTTCAAGTTTATTGCTCAAACAGTGTTGTTTAATTAAATAAGACATTTTTTGGAATTAAGGATGTACTGCTAAAATAGGCACCGGTGGCCCCGCAACCAGAAACAGGATTAATTGGGTACAAGAATGAAATGTTATGTTCATTGGGAATTTAAATTAGTTTTCAGCCCTAAAAATTGCATGGTTTTGTTATTTGACAAAATCATACATTTCTCTCATGGTCAGAAATGCAGAGCAGTTTTGCTGATGCTTGTTTCCTAAGTGATGCATTCCTCAGAGTCATAAATGCAGATGGCACCTATTGGTAATGAGCTATAGAAATACATCTCTAGCATTGCTTTTAAATGGAAAGCATACATTTTCATCAGCACAACTGCACTTGACATGACCAGTGGGCGTTTTCCTTACAGTGTAATCTAGACTGCCACTGCTGTAACGCTGAAGAAACATTACCACATTCTAATGTGTGATTTCCTTGCTATTACAATTGTAGCCCAGTTCATCTTGGAAGAAGAAAAAAAATCATAAAATACCAGTACCAAGTGTAGAAACATTTAAATGGTATGCCTATTTGCATTTGTAAATTGGGAAAACAAATCTGCGAATAGCACTAATGATTTTTAGTCCAGCATTGCAATATGCACAAGAGAAGACCCATGAAAGAGCTGAGGGAACAGACTACTAGAGTGATTCGCTCTGTTGCTGTTTGTGGGGAGAGCATAGGGACTAATGGGTCATCAGTCCTTCAGGCTTGACATAAATCATAAGTCCAATCTATTCTTAACAATGTACACTGTACTTGATTCTCCTGCTTGTTGTGGCTGTGCCTTCCAGCAGCTAATGACCTGCTGAGTATACTGTGAGAAAGAGAGGCCATGGAAAGAGATTTAAACACAGCATACCAAGGTGAAAAGGTTAAACAGTCCTGTTTAGCAACAATTTAATAGAAAGATGGATCAGGATGTATTAGATTTCACTGCTGATAAATGGGAAAGACTAGTTTGGAGCTTCTCTTTGAAATTATCCACTTATGAGAAACTGTTTTTACAATAGCATTTCCAAACATTTTTATTTTCAATTTAAGTGCAAGTATCAGAATCTCATACAGTAAGGACATGCACCAGCCTACAAATGTGTGAGCCTGGTAGACCTGATCAGCTATCTGATTCAGCCTTTCTAAGTCCCACTAATGAAAAGAATCAGTGCCAAAGTAAAGGGATTAACTGCCATTTAAAAGTACTGCTGTTTCTGCCCACTGGCTGGAATCAGTAGAGAGGGGTACAATGAATGGCTCCTAATTCTAATTCCATTCCACTATGCCTTGGGCCTAATGTACAGAGATTATACTAACTATTCTAGGATGTCAGGGTGCTTATTTCTCCTTGCCTCAATCAAGTACCCTTTACAAGCAAATGCTGCCAATCTGAATTAATGTCAAATTAGAAGGGCTTTGACGAAAGGAAGGAATTATGCAAAGTATCAATGCAAAAGTGCATAAAATAGAACATTTATTATTTATAATCCGCTTTCAAGAAAAGTTCTGCATTCCCAGGCACATTTGAATATTTAAGTGAACTCATATACAGTATACGTGAGACAGATTGACAGTCATTTTCAATAATTAGACTAGACACTTGAGTAATTTTTTGTTGAACAGAAAACCAACAAATGTAACATAATATAAAGTGCAAAGTGTACACTGTGATACCAGGAAAGTAGCTCTGGTTTGATATGATTTGGTTTTGTAGCTTAAAGGTAATAGAGCATAAATTTATTGCTCTCAGACAGCTAACATATTATTACAGTACCCACTCTGGTACCACCCAAGATACAGAAAGAATGAATGAATTACTATTTGTTATTACTCTTTTTACCTTTCAGAGCTCAAACACATGCAAAGAAAGAGTAACAGAAGGAATAAAAAGTGAAAATCGCTGTCTTCACTTAAAGGTTTTTAACATAAAAATTAAACAGGTAGCCTTCTTACCCACCAACCTTACTACAAACACTAACTGCGAACACTAACACCCTACCACCATTTTAAATGTCAATGAAGTCTAATGCCTTCTGTTGAAAGAAACTCATTTGTACCATTCTGTAAAAGTCATTCTCTCCTCGTAGCCTTTAAGCACATTGTACTCAAGATTTGTGATTTCTTCTAAAGGATCAACAGGTCATTCATCAATCCAACAGCCCTGTCACTGTACATAATATGAACATTCATTTCTATCATTCCCTCATATTTCAGGGTAGGTATTTAGAAATTACTTCTTTGTTTAACTTTCAACACACTGGTAACAACTTATTTCTCTCAAGGATCAGTTTTCATTTTACCTTTGTGGCACAAACATATGACTTCATCCAAGCCTCTTTTCAGGGTCTCCTCAAGGATTATCTTCAATATGGGTATCAAAAAAGCAGAAAGTGGGTAAACAACAGAGATAATTGAATATGTTTGTTTTTCCTTCAGAAAGTAAAATCACTATAAAGTGATTTAAGTATAAAGTGAAAAGGTGTTCAGGCAGCAAGAGGTTGCCTGGGGTAAAGTCGCCACTAATATGGAACAATGCAGTGGAAATTCCATTGTGAAATATGCACAAGAGAAAGAGTTCCACACTGACAAAGGGAATGCAATTCAGATGCAAAAATAAGTATTTATATTTATTTATAAGAGAATGGGATGTAAATGTAAACAAACTTGAGGAAGGAGTTGCGGGGCATCGTTTAAGATATAAATTCTTAATGTTTTGGGTTGAACATGAATAAATATTTTTTTAAAGCTGATGAAGTTTGGGTGTACAGGGGACGTCCAGTCAGATGTTCCTGTAGCCAGAGATGGGTGAACCCTGACCCCAGAAGTAACCCCATGTTTTCTCTGATCTGAGTCTGGTGAAAGAAGGTGAATTTGGAGTGAAGGCTGACCATTACGCAGAAGAAGGCAAATCTGGAAGAAACAAAATGTGAGAAGAGAGTGCTCTGATGTTCTTGAGAGGTGGGCAAATACCACAAAATCCCGAAAGGAGAATTTACCTGAGTACCACTGGCAACAGGAAATGAAGGCCTTTTTAAACTATTTGTTCTGCTTTTAACAGAAAAAACACAACCATGTTTAAACTAAAGACCATTCAGCATGATTCTGAGTGGATTGTGGAAGAGACACGACAAACTACACAATAAACAATTCTCCCAAACTACCTGGGAATGTGTTATTTGAAAACTGTAGCCTGGATGAAATACATCTCACCCTCACTGCCCACTACTAAGACCATTAAACAAACAAAGTAAAGCACTAAGGAAAGCAAACACTTAGCTTATTTTATAATACTGCCTATCACCGCTCCAAAACGAACAGCTGCAGAAAGCTCATTGAAAAGCACACTGTCATACTGTGGTCTTTGATGACCATTTGTGTCCAAATATCTAGTGTGCAGATAAGCTATTTATCTAATTCAATCAACCAAAAAAATACCAGTGGTAGCCAGTTGCACTGCCATTGTCCAGGGCCTTGGTGGTGGTGGGTGTCTATGAGATACTGTTGTAGTTAATTTTTTAATTTAAATAAATTGTTTAAATTTGTTTTTATTTAAAAACAGTGTGAGTAACATGTATGTAAACCGTGCAAATTCTTAATTAAACCATGCAGATCACTCCACCACCAAAGACAGCATCTATAATATAAAGAAGTATAACATACTTTATCATTGAAGTAGTGTGATATTTTTTTTATTTCAACAAAGAATGCAAATTTATTTTAAATAAAACACTTCACAGCAAGGTAGGCCTCAAAATAAAACATAAATAAACAAAAGGCTACACGTTTTAATTGCTGCACGCACCACACAATAAAACAGCTCAGGATTTTCTGGCCTTGACAAAATGTCCAACTTCAATGTCACTCCTTTTCACTATCCTAACCTGGAGTCATTATTGGGGCAGTGCCTAATTTTTCCAAGGCAGTTGTGCCAAAAACACCTTAACTGTAACAAATGGCTGAAACTGTCCAACTACCAATTCAAATAATGTTACCCAATTAATTCTTTAGTGATTTGGAAAGCTTGTATAGTGTGGGCACTATAACGTTGGTCCTGACTGGTCCAACTGGGGGGTATTGGTGACACCAATGGGTTGGTTAAAGATCTGGTGTTTATTAAATGTATATTCTTTTCCTATCCTGCTTATTTTTGAAATTAACATTCTAAGCACTACTGATTTTATTTTACCAATGGAGGATGTTCTGGTTCACTCTTAAAATGTTTCTATCCAAAAACTCCCTGCTTTATTGTGGTAAGGCTTAATAACTGTCTACTGGCACAAGCCTAGTCCCATTTTGAGAAGCAGAAGGTATGTTTTCATGGTTGAGAGTCCGGATTTAACTTTAACCTATTTGCCCTTTTCAGACGCACAAAGCAGGTGCACAATGACTTAAATCTATGATACCGTACAGCAGCTCTAATGCACACAAAATGCACTGCAGAAGTCTGTGCAAGAGTCGTCTATATTTCATGTTATATCGTTATTTTGCAAAGGTCAGAATCTCAGGTACAACTTTACAGATTTAACTGCATTTCTCTGATTCTGTTGCTATTAATTTAATTTTCTACACGCTGAAACAAGACCTTCCCATAAGCATAAAGCTGCTTTAGTGACTAAATTACCAAACTCACTAAAATGCTATGGTTACTTGTATGTCATTTAAAGAACTGGACCTACTGTAAGCCTACATATTAATTGATTATAATAGCCCAAACTTGGCGATTGGTGAAAATGACTGGAATTGCATTTTGAAAATGTGCATGTGATTTGCAACTTTTGGGATACAAATTTGTGCTTAATAAATACAGTATGTGTGCTGAACTGCTTAATTATGTGGTAACAAATTATTTATCCTACTTTCTAAGATCTATTTTACATAAGTGAGGACAATTAATATTTGTAAATAAATATTGCTAGTGTTTCTTTTGCAAATCCATGAAGCCAAAGTCCAAGTTAAAACAATAAACAGTACTATTGGTGATTGCATTAGCTGGATTTGGTCACATGGTTCAAAGGTTAATTTTCTTGTGTTTGAATGTGAGTTTAACTTTTGCTACATATGCATTGATCTTGGAACTGCTCCCAAAATGTTTTTATCCATAAATGAATTTAATACTGATGTTCAAGCTGCACATATCCTAATTTACAAATATCCAATTGAGTAAGTCAATAATGGTTTTCATTCTGTAAATCTCTCTGCCCTAGTTTTGGAGATAAACAAAAAACTAAAACTTCCCCCAGCTTCCAACCTACAAGGTTGTGTTAAATGTACACATTTGCTTACATTGGAAATTGACATGAATACATGTTTAAATCTGGGCTATAACCCCCATTAATATAACACCATGTTGAACACTTGTCACAGAGGTAGTGTAAATATCACTGAAGCTGTAGACTACCTACCTTGTCTCAGTGCAGATGTGTCCTGCTGTCCAGGGTGGTGTTTTGTCATGTGCCCATTACTTTCAGGGTAGTCTCTTGAATCCTGTGAACTTGTATTGGTTAAAAGGGGACCAGGAAATGCAGAAATGGCTGGAAAAAAAGGTAAGGAGGGTCTGACTTCATTAACCTTAACTGAAATGTGCTTGTGATCTTTTCAAATAAGTATAGAAAATAAAACCAGACAGTCAGGATCTTATTTTTATATGCTTCAGCAATTTTAATAGAAATCATCACCTCATAATGACAGAGCATGCTCTAAAATATATCAGCATATGAAAGCTACTAGTGATGGGTTAGCAAATTACTACTGAACTGCTGTTTCATAAATGTACAGTATTTATCATTGCCAATACAACATGATAAATGTGTTAACTAGCTGTGAAAAAATCACTTGTCAAATGGTCTAAGGCAATACATGAAGTCACAGACAAAGACTAGATTGGGGTTATTTTCTCTGCACAGCTCTAGGACGCAGTTGTGGGTTGCTGAATAGTACAATTGCATGATAGAATACCACAAATATGTAGCTCTGTAATGTGAATGAAATGAAGAACCTCTGCTCAAAGTTGCCGGCACCACACAACTCCAGGATCTTAGGATTGCATCCCACTCCGTTAGTTTTCATTGAAGTTTTTCTCTCATTCCGCAGATGGACATGTCAAGCTGACCGATATCTCTAAACAAGGGTGAGTATGGGTCTGTACCCAAGTGTGACCTGCAATGCATTGCACGGTCATAATTTATTACAGATTATAACAGTTTGATCATTTTATTAATTTTTCATATGAAGAAATTATGATCGATTCCACTATTTTTTTGTTGGTTTATTATGATAGACTAGTGCTGCAGTTCTCAGCCAGTGCGATATGTGAGGAAACACAAAAAAATTAATTTAAAATAAAAAATGTTAGTTCTACAGCAGCCAAACCCTACTCCCCATGCTAGGCTGTGTTTCAGTGTCACTGCCCGGTGTCACTGTGCTTATACAGCAAGTCAGCACTCCTGTCTCGCCCACCAACCGTGCTAATTCTTTGTCCATGGGGTCTGATGTAGTAGTTCCCTCTCATTCACCCCAACCTGCCCTTACATTTCCTTGAGCCAACACATGCCAGGATACAGACTGCCTGGGAACAATGCACAAAGGCATCATTGTAAAATGTGAGTGTTCTTTTCTGTCAACCTGGAAAGCATCTCTGTATCTCTCTCTCTCCCTCTGGTCCAATCCACTAATATTACACTACTTGTAGCTTTGGTAAACCTTGGTAAACTTGAATTATCATTTTTCAGAAAAGTTTTAGAAACTGTCAGAGTAATACAAAAGAATATACAATGAAGATGAAAGTTAACAATTATTAATAATCAAGTGCACATATCTAAAGTTTTATTTTACTGTTATTGATAGCGGAAAGCTTTTGCTTAGGACAGAGTCATCAATGTTTCATAAACATTGTCCATTCTTAAAAAATACATATCGGCATAAGTTGATTCTAGAAGCCGACCTGCGCAACCATGAAGCAGGCTCAGCCTTTTTGTGATGACTTGGAATCATTTGTGAAGTATTAGTTATATTGCACCTGTTTTTGATCTGGATTTTTATGCAACAGTATACATTTTATAAATGACGAGTTTTGAAAGGCTGTTTTTTTTTTTTGTTCCATTTCAGTGCTTGAAGTGGGCCAGTACTCACTGGTACACATTACTGGTGACTCTTCCAATTTCAACATAGAGTACCAGAAACCTCTTTGAGAATCTTCAAGGGGGAATCCCCCCGCTTTGGTCGACTTTCACTGCCTCATGATGATGGATTGATAAGTTTTACCGTATCGGAATCTATTTTTTTAGAGTAAGGGTGAGCATCTGAACCTCTCTGAGAATCTTCAAGGGGGACCCTCACCACTTCGATTGAGTGTTGACGTATACCAGCATTTGAGTATTGCATGTAATTTGCTTCCATTTCAAGTGCTAGTCCATATCAAATCACAGTACTGGTGTTTAAAATAATTCATTAAGTAAAGCATTTGAAGTATTCACAGAAAATTAAAAGAAACTCAGACAGGCACAAAAAAAAAACAACTATGAATAATCCCTTGGTAAAATTCCCAAATGCAATATTAGGGAGTTTAGATTAAAGGAATATCACATTTAGTGGTGCCTCGTAAGAGCTCACTATTTAACACCAAAAATGGTGGCACACCAAGAAAAAACTGGGAGTGGTCTCCCCTCGACTTTCTGATATACTCAGATATGGAGGATGGATATTTGAGGAGTAAACGGCAAGACAATGATTATATTTTTATATTATGCACAAAAAAGGACCATTAGCAACAAATCAAATCAAATTAGTAATATATTGAACAATTATTATAAAAGTAATAATAATAATTCTTTGCATTTCTATAGCGCTTTTCTCACTACTCAAAGTGCTCAGCAATTGCAGGTTAAGGGCCTTGCTCAAGGGCCCAACAGAGTGGAGTCCTTTTTTGGCATTTACGGGATTTGAACCGTCAACCTTCCTATTGCCAGTGCAGATCTGACTCTGCAGCTGCATGAATAAAAGTTAAACTAGAGGAAATAGCTCAAAGGTTGATAGAAATCTACGTATTGCACGCTATACTTCTATGAAAGATTTGGTTGACCCAAGTGAAGGTGTACTCAAGTTATCGTGTTTACACACACACACACACACACATTTCCAACTCAGTTTCGGACTCAGGGAGGTCTAAAATGTCGAGATTCATCCAAATTTCTAAACTGAATTTTTGAAGGATTCCAAAACTTTCCTTATACTTCGTATACGAGAAAGTCAGGGAGGTCTAAAAAGTCGATATTCACCAAAATCTCTCGACATCAAATTTTTCCAATACTTCCCTATCCCAAAGACATCATGTGATATTTGATTACACACAATGTGCGTCAATAGTCTGCTAAAGTTCACCAATTGCTTTTTACCCAAAGTCATGTCCCGGGCCAGCTGTTAGTTGAAACCCTGGGCCAAGATCACATTCCACTTCACAGCATTGGATTTATATTAATGGGGGGCCACAATCAGGTAGTACAACATATTGGGGGGCTTAGCTTATAAAAATTTGGAAACTCCTGTCCCAGAATTTTAAAAAAAAGTATTTTGCTGAAAGTAATTTTTTTTTTCTAATCTATCTAATTGATATTAAAATGCTAAGGTTTATATGCGCGTCCCATCCCTACAACAAATCTGATTAGTCAGTTGGGCTTTGATGGTGCGAGTGTGAGACACACAAGGAGGAAGGAGTAAAGGGACAAGAGACTCGCCATACAAGAAGAGAAACCCAAAAGCAGACAGGAGATGAGGAAGGCGCCGACCTCGAACCGAGTCCGAGAAGCAGGCTTTACCACGGGGGGTTAAACACCGAAGATACAATTAAGGCAAGAGGTAGAGAATTGTATTATTAAGTTTATTCTGTAATGTGACTAGTTAATAAGAAATGGGTTGATGCAAAACATGTTGGCTCTCCAGGAACGGAAAGGAGGCCCCCGAGGTTGCTGCTCACCTGTCGGTTAAACTTTGTAACTCATAAATCTTTGACTGCCAGTTATGGAAGGAAAGAGACAACGGTTGAGAACCTTAGAAGCGAGCAGTTTGTAATTAAGTAAAAAAACAAAAACTTTATCAGCAGCAGCATTACGCTAATCAAGAAAGTTGCCGGAAGGAAATTCTTCATCTGCGTTGGTCAGTCATAGCTTATTAGAAATCTCCGTCAGTCACTAGAGAACTGATTTAATATTATTTAAAAAAAAAGAAAACAAACCAACACCAAGCCTTACTTGCGAACTACTGCGACCGGTTCCTTTCTTCATTCTGAATGGCGCTAAATGAGCGCTGCGTTCCGCCACGCCAGCATTCAAACTTGCGCCATTCGGTGACCTTGGCGCCCACTGGAGTTCACGTGGCGCGCTGCTGCTGCGGCTGGCCGCCGTGTCCTCGTCTCACTTCCGGGGCAAGATGGCGGCGCGTGTGGCAAGCAGAGCTGTGTGCGGAGCGGCGTCGAGATTCGCACTTTTTCACTTTAACAAGGTGAGTGGAAAAAAACAAACAAACAAACAAGAAAGGAAAAGAGCGAGGGTTGTATTATGTTTTATGCTTTGTGTGGACTCTGAATGCGTTAGCATTCCAAGCAGCTGTTTTCCATGCCGGTGATAGTAAGTTTGTGCAACGAGCTTGTGACACCTTACGAGACTGGCGGTGCGAGGGGGCAGAAAGTCGGACTGGCACTCTTTGCGAGTAGCGCGGTGTCCGGTAGCAGATGTATATGTTGTCCCTTTTTTGTTATGGCGCGCCAAGAAGTGAATCCCGGGAATATTTACTGTACGCGTGTCAGAGCAGTGTGGCAGCTCTCCAAAGTGTTGGCACAGGGAGCTTAGGGGCGCGATGCCACTGTGTTCGTGTGCCATAGGTTTCGTGAGAGTGCATGCGCTTATTGAGCAGATTTTGGATCATGTTAAGGAGAAACTGTGACGGTGGCTTGTAAGAAAGTGGTTGTGAACGTCTAAATTGGTACCCCTATAACTTCTTGCGTTCCAGTATGATCAGTTAATTTCTTTTCTCGGTGTAGTTGTGATGACAGTGCTGCTGTAATATCATGGATCGTCAAGGGCAAGGCAGCCCGAACGTCCTCATTATATAGCGGCAGTGACTCCTTCGAGCCCCTGGCTACGGTGATTGATCATCTCCTGGAAGCTGTGCATCCTGGGAAAGTTTCGGTTTGATATCAGCAACAGCGCTTCCCAAAGAGTTTACAGTCCGTCGCAACGGGACTTTTGGAGCAGTTTGCACTTTGGCCACTTGCTTCATTTATCAGCACTGCAGACTTTCTGTTGAAGTGGAGTTAATAGGACAGAGGGGCGGGTGGTGGTGCCTTGGGAGGTCAATAAATGATTGAAAATGCATTTGTTGAGTGTGGAAATCCAACATCAGCTGATACGTGCCCTCTTAGTTTTCTGCTTCTTTGAATTTAGATAAAAGTAAGAGGAGCACACTTAAAGTATTTTTTAGGTTAGATAAACTTTATTACTTCCAAGGGGAAATGTAGTTGCATACAGAAACATAAAAAAACAAAGGTACAGATTCATAGGGCAAATCAATCAATAGATAAATTAAGTCTGGGACTTTAGGAGGAAGCACTGAACTGCCTGATTAGTAGCAAGCAAAAAAAGATCCCCAGAAATGCATCGTAGCCCACCAAGGAAGTGCCTGTAGCTAATAGTGCCACAAGAGAACACCTCCTGGAATGGATTTTTCATGTTATCCTCCAATTTTGCAGCCATTGTTTTCTCCATGACAGCTCTACGTGCATCCTGGGTTAACCCAGTGATAGACCAGGCTTTTCTGATATGATTGTCCAGACGTTTTGGACTGTTTGATCTCAAGTTGCTTCCCCAGGAGGTCACAGACCAATAAACTGGCTACTACGGACTGATTAAACATCTCCAGCAGCTTGCTGCATATGTCAAAAGACCAGAGTCTCCTGAGGAAGTCCCACCAGTACAATGTCACTGTGTTGTCAAATGAGGAGGATACTTGCATATTTCTTGCTGCTTCTTTTCCACTTAATTAATTAAATAAATGAATGATAAAGCATGCAAGTTAGGTAGATTGGCAGCGCTAAACTGACCCTTGTGTGTGTGTTTACTGTAATGGGCTGGTGTTCTGTTCAGCTGTTTTTCTTGCCTTGTGCTCTGTGGTTGCTGAGAGGCTCCAGCTGCCCAGCAACTCTGCTGTGAATGAGCGTATTAGAAAGCTGGCTGGATGGGTTAGGAGTGTGAATGAATTAATAATTTAATTGAGCCTTTGTTGTACATTAGTTGTCCAACTATGGGGCCGCAGCCTACTATAGGCCCCCGGTAAACTGCCCGGGGATTGGAGAGACACAAGGTGACTGAAAATAATTAGAAAGTTTCAGCAAAATACTGAAATCACTAAAAATCAAGCTACAGCAGGGGTGTCAAACTTATCTTTTCAATATGGACTGCTTCATCATTATCCAAAATATTTTACATAAATCATGCAGCAACTGTCAGTTTTCTCCAAGACCCTGTTTAGCTGGAATACTTTTACACCTGCCATTAAAATGCTTCACCAGAGTCCACTCGCGCTAATCTGTGCAGCACATACCACAGCTACTAACCTGTAGTTTGAATGGGAACGGGCCGCTTGTAATGATCCAGCAGAAATGTATTGTTTTAGCGTGATGTCAAAGATGTGACAGTCTCACAAAGGGCATGGCAGGCTGACTTTATGCACACTGCCGCCACCACTGTCACTTTTTAAAGCTGCACAAGAGGAATGGCTGGCCTCCTGTCCTCCCACAGCTTACCTGTCTGCTTCTATTGCCCTACACCATGCTTTTTTTTTTTTTTTTTTGCTGACTTGTTTGTTGTATGTGGAGAAAATATATTTGCAGTTTCACTCGTGTTAAATGTTGCTGTCCCCAATGGAAATGCTTCAGTGCTGAATCCTGAGGATAACCAAGTAGCTTCTGTAATCACATTATTAAAAAAGGTCTGCAATGATTAACTCTGTATTTTAAAAAATATTTTAGATTTTGTATTTTTAGGTATGTGTAACCATTTTGCTTAATTTAAAAAATAATGCTTAAGCTAAGTGAGCAGCTTTTTTATCAAAATATAGTGACAAATTCTGTATTTTGGTGATTACTGGTTATTATTTATTTAAAAAAAATGACAGCTTATGTTATGATTAAGAAATTCAGGCCTAACAGAAAATAACTTTTTTTTAAAATAAAATTATACAGGATGTTTTTGAAATGGCTTCTTAATTTTGTATTATGTCATTAAAAACACCAGAAATGTAATATAATAGCAGCAAATACACTCTTGTTAGTAAATGTTAGTTGAAAGCACCTTAGTCACGACTGCAGCAAAAGTACAAGAGAGTAAAAATCATGTCATCTGTATGTGGGCCTTCACATATTCTTGTGGTTCTCTAAGGGACCCTGGAAGAATAACGTTTGAGAACCACCATATTAGGGAATTGGTCTTTCCTGCAAAGTCTCATGAAAACAAGAACAACAATGCATGTAATGTACAGTACATGGAATAAGGGAAGGCATAACATATATAAATATATTCTCAAACCCATTCCACCTAGTTTAGAGTTGCAGAGGGCTGGAGCCTGTTCTGGTCAGAATGCCAGTCTAAGCAGGCCCACTCATGTAACCTGGTGTTTGGGAATGTACAAAGTCCACTCAGATTATGACCTGGTATTTAAGTTAGGCTGAGGTGGCATGGTGCCACCCTGAACATATGGCAGATGAAACAAAATGAATTTGAACAGGGTCTGAAATGAATTTTAAGAGGAAGTCTTTGCTCTTATCGACTGAAATCCAAGGATATTTTGCAAAATATACAAAATAACAATTCATTATCTTATTTTTATTATTTGAACAACGCCCTTCTCTAATGGGACTTACAATATTTGAAGTGCAATTTTTTGTATTTCTTTTGTTTTTCCAATTGGAGCACAGGCAGAAAAAGTTTACTATCTTCATCATTGTCAGCCATGATAACGTAATGTTTCAGGTAACATTAGCCAACATGGTAGCTAGCTAAATTAACCCAGTCATAAGCCATTATCATCAAAGCAGGTAGCAATCACTCACCTTAAACAGACATGAGATGTTTCAGAGATTGGCGTTGGAAAGCAAGATGCTTTGTTTTGTTTTGAACTGTTCAGACTTCTACCCTCAGGTAGGAGGCATAGAAGAATGAAATGCAGGACTTCCAGGCTAAAGAACTCTTTCTTTCCCAAGGCCATTAGACTCCTAAATAACTGACTGGAGTTTATAACCGTGGTGCACCTCATTCTATCGACCTCACACAACTGTATTGGACTTGTCCATCACACATCTACCTGCACAATTACACTTTATACTTCTGTTTTTATGCTTTATGCTGCCACTGTTACTTATTATCTATCTGCTACTTATTATTTATGTTTATCTTTATACGTTGGTTTTGTCATTTGGTGTGGACAGCAAAGAAATCATTTCATTGTACAGGGAAACGTGTTTCCTTACTGTGCACATGACAATAAACTTGAACTCTGCCACTTACGACATTTGGCACTGCTGTAAGGGAAAGCATGGCAAGCCTTGCAATACATTCAATGTTTCAGTTGTTAATAGTTATGGGCTGTAGTGTTGATGGTATATATTAATAATAATACTGTTATATCTTTTGTAGCACCTGTTGTCATTAATTGCACCACAAGGTGCTTCACACACAATAAAAGCAAGCATATAATCATAACAAAGATTAATTAAAAAGTAATAACTCAAAATTGGGTCATTTCAAAAGGAGCAAACAGAGTAAATCTAAAAACAGGAAAATGCCAAACAACAAAAGTACTTTTTTAACATAAGATTTAAAACTGTTAAGAGTAGGAGAGTCTCTTAGCTGCTGTTCCAAAGCATTGCGTAATCAGAGTGCATAATAAGCCAATGCAGTCTCTCTCCCCCACATTCAAAATTAGCTGATGGAATTGCTAAAAAAGAAACAAAACTAGAATGAAGAACCATTTTAGGCTGCTATAGAGTTGGACAACATTTAAAACATTCAGAACCTAATCCATGTTGGGCCTTGTAAACCAATGAAAAAACTTTATCAGTTATAAGATTTTAGGAAGCCAGTTTAATTTCTTTTGAACAGGAGTGATATGCACTCTTTTATTTGACATTGTCACCAATTGTGTACCTGCTTTTTAAATCATTGGTGGATGTTCTGTGAAACATTTGTGTAGGCCAGTTTAAAGAGCATTGCAGTAATCAGTCTTACTGAAATCCATAAATTAAAGATCTCACCTTCTTTATGTTAAGGGAATGACAGGATGCAGTTTTAGTAACATTTTTCAAATGATCTGTAAATGTTCAAGTCAGTGTCAAAGATCACGTATAATTTTTTCATTTTAGAGGCTGACTGTGGGCCTACTGTGACCAAGTTGCCCTTCATCTGATCTTTGGGCTCAATAATGAGTGTAATGAGTATCTCAGACGTCACTCCATTAAGATTAAATACATTTTTGCCATCCAACACCTGTTGTCAGAGGTACAATTAATTAAAACACGAAGACATTTATTATCATTAAGCTTCTTACTGACATAAAGTTACATATTAACATAGATTACGAGATAGTGTTCCTCTCATTCACTTGTCCATGTGGCATCAAAGAAATAGAAAAATGAGAGGTGCTAAAACTGAACCCAGAGGCAGTCCATAACTAACCAGCACTACAGAAGAAAGTGGCCAATAGCAACTGAACCCTTATTATTATAAAGACTTAAAAAGGACAGTTCTCTGCTAGGGAGACCTTCCTGATCTTTCAGAAGATCAACCAAAATAACTTGATCCCCAGTGTTATATATAGGTTTATAGGTTTTGAAAACTGAAAGGAGTTCCAGGAAGATAAGAATACAGTACTGATTTACACCACTCTTCATATGTCATGCATTTGTCTTACCAAAAATGTTTCTGTAATTACTTGACCGTGAAACCCAATCTGGAGTCTTTAATTCAGTTGATTTGCATTCATAAATGTTGTCTACTGATCAGTTTTAGGATTCTCAAAAATCTTTCATAAAAAGGTAAAACTTGGGTTAAAGGTTTTCAATCAGAATCTGAATTCTTCCTTTTCCTTTTAATATTGGATTTATCAAAGCAGTTTTGGTTGGCTAACCATTTTAATAATAAACTATTAATGATATTAACAACATCAGATGATATAGTGGCAGTTACCTTTTAAGTAGTCTTATACACTAGTGTAACTAAACTGGACAAAGCAAAATTTATAGATGACCTAATCTGAAAAGTTTCTGTGCTGAATTGTCACTGAATGTTTGTAGATAGCAATGCCAAATAAAAAGCAGAGCAGTAACAGGTTGTGAAATAAGGACAGTATAATTTCTAATGTCAACAATATCTTTCGGAAACAAAAATACAAACAAAAGTTTAAAATATTTTACACTGATCAGGAATAGGGCCAATGATTGCATTATAGGCTAAATTTATTATCCTACTAGACATTAAGCCCGTTACAATAACAGGCGCTAGAACAGTAGTGCATAAACATTAGTATGAACAGTCTATATTAAATGGCAAGGGACCTTGTATGTGGCTGTAATATGCGTCACTGTATTGTGTGCCTTTCATTTTCTCTCTCAGTAATACTGGTTTGTATTTCTGTAAAATGCCTGTAATTTTGTCTGACAGTAATACAGTGGAACCTCGGTTCACGACCGTAATTGTTCCAAAACTCTGGTTTTAACCCGATTTGGTCATGAACCGAAGTAATTTCCCCCATAAGATTGTATGTAAATACAGTTAATCCTTTCCAGACCGTATGAACTGTATGTAAATATATTTTTTTTAAGCACAAATATAGTTAATTACACCATTGAATGCACAGTGTAATAGTAAACTAAATGTAAAAACATTGAATAACACTAAGAAAACCTTGAACAACAGAGAAAACTAACACTGCAAGAGTTTGCACTATAGCCTTACGAACTGCTCGATAAAAACACTTTTTTTTTTTTAATGAGTTTTAAGCACAGGGGAAAAAAATGAACATTTGAAAAACCCTTAATTTAATAAACAACCAAGAAAACATTGCAACAACGCATGCGCGCGCCTGTGTGTGTGTGTGTGTGTCTCTGTCGCGGGCCTGTGTGTGTGTCTGTCTCTCTTAAGCGCGCACGCCTCTGTGTGTGTGTGTCTCGCGTGTGTGTGTGTCTGTCAGTCGAACGCCCATCTGTGTGTGTGTCTGTCTGTCGTGCGTGCGTGTGTGTCTGTCTGTCTGTCTTGCGCACGCCTGTGTGTCTGTCTCTTACTCTCTCTGCACACACAGGGAATGCACAGGAAGAGACTGAACACGTGCCGTGTGGCCCCGCGCATGCGCACTTCACCAGAAGAGACACACACGTGGACACCTGGACGCACACAGGGGTTTTATTAAAGAGGATATTTGGTGTTTAACAGAAACTTTGGGTTATACTTGTAGTAATGATTAGATAGCAATTTAAATAAATAATTTGCTGTAGCTTTTTTTATAGAAGCAATAAATACTCTTTGTAGCATCTCCATACAGTAATAATGCACTCTTAGATGTGTTGATCACCATCTGCATTCAGTCCGCCTACACTCCCTCCTGAGATGCTCAACATGATCATTTAACCAAGGAGTATACTTAGTGAAAGTCATATTTATTGCTGTAACAGGAGCTACAACATCAAGGGTAGCTTCATATAGATTATTAAAAATTATGAACTAGATTATCCGTCTGAATCACCAAAATGTCTGTACCTAATGCTGGATAAACAACAGAAAATGTCCCTGCTGTTATACAGTTTATCTTATCTAAATAAATGCAATGTTTTTTCATTTTAAAAGAAACACAAATATTTAGATCCAATAAAACTGCAGAATGACGAGAAACACTGTTGTTTTAATGCAACATTATTTAGATACATACCATTAACGTGCTGTACAAACTTAAAAATAACTTTTAAAATTTCCACTGATGTTGTATCCAAAGGATATGTGCTTCAAAATTACGGTATAACTAATCAACATTATTTAGGCGTATTACTGAAAGAAAATTTGAAAATTCAGAAGTGAAATTACCTCTAGATTTTCGAGGGTATTAAACTACCTTAAAATGACATTTCCAGTAGAATACAAGAGAGGAGCTCAAAAGAGCTGAAGTTCCCAAAAGTAAAAGTTTGACACTAAATTAAAGTAAGTAGATATAAAGCATCACATGCTTTTTTTTTTTAGATGTACTTCATCCCAACATATATGTATATATCCTCAAGAATTTTAAACACAAATTTGCATACTCTATTCAAGTAACATTTTCAATCTGAACTATTCCTCTTGTGTACAAATGTGAAGTGCTCTGAATGTGCTCTGAATTGAATACCCACCCTGATTCATTGGTCAGGAGTCCTGCCCAGTAATAGCTCGTTCATGCCATTCTTAAAGTGATGCGCTTTTGTTTTCAAGCAGATTTTCTGGAAATGGTCTATTAATATTTTAGCGGAAATATGTGTTTGGGTTGTTGTGAGCTGGGGGGCTGATCGCACCCTCAGAGAATACAGAAGTTCCTGGAAAAACCCCTGAAAAACACTGACAGACTACCTTCACATTGCTCCTTACCTTATTTGCTGTCTGTCGCGTGATAAACCTCTTACGCGGCACTCCACATACTTAAAAGCATGCACAGCACCTGTCAGTATTGGAATTGTTTGCTTCTTTCACTGTCTCTCTCTGTCATCTCTGTCTTGTTATGGAGAGTACGTTTAAACTTTTGAAAAAGAGAGAAATGTTTGTTTGCAGTCTTTGAATAATGTCTCCAACCTCCTGTGTTTCTGTGCAAACCTGTGACCCAAGCGTGACAAGTGGTACCAGGAGTGGTTGTACAGATGAATGCCGAGGAGTTATTTCAAATCGTTCACATCCCCCTGCATACCTAACACGTGGATTATCCATTTTGAGTAATTTGATATTTTAGTGTTGGTCCCCATTAGGACCTATTGTATCAGGAATTTCAATGTTGCTAGTCTCAAAATAAACATGAGTTGGCAATTTTCCCTCCCATAACTACAAACAACCCAAGGTAAACACAACACAAGATAAATAAAAATTATGTATTTTGAGTATAGTATTCCTTTAAAGTGCTTTTTGACCAAATGTGCAGTTTGCTTAATGTTCATTTCCATCCTCACAGATGCTTCCAAAAAATGTGCCATGTCATTCAAGGGTGTTCCTTTGTTTGTGCTCTGAAGTGACATCTGCTGGAGAAAGTAGCTGAATAACAAATAAGAATGGCATCTTTCAGAGCTGTGGTGGCTTGTGTTCCAACAGGGTTTGCCACAACTTTTTCAGGTCCCGACACTACAGGTCTGCGATGCAGCCAAAACAATGGCCAATGAAGTGTAAAATGTAAATCAAAATGTTCCGTTTTTCTTAGATATTAAGTGCAATTTCTTTAAGGTTTATCACATCTGTTCATTTTGCAAATAATGTTTGATACAACTCATGAATCTGACATGCTAGAATTTCTGGAGTTGCTTGTGGGTGGGGGTGACTGTGATTCAGTAGATCTTTGTGTGGGTAGAATTGTGTTGTGCCACATGTTGGCAGGTGGAGGGGGTGGAATGAGATCAGGAGCAAGGGAATGAGTAGGCAATGGTATCACTATAGTTTTAATTTAGAAATGTAAAGATGACGACATATTTTTATGTTGAATAGAGCACAGAATGAAGTTTTTGTTTTGCTTTGCTTTTTTCCCCATATGGTGTGTGAGCTACTTACCAGCGCGTGAATCAGTTGTTCTATGCTGGACAGCCATATGGTATTCGTATACAGTGCTATATGTTTACATATTATACATATGTATTGTTGTAGAAGTTTATTTCTTTTAATGATCCCAGCTAGTAGCATGAGTCATTTGTGTCAATGATCTGTTTTTGCCAGTGTTTGTAGTCCCGTTAAAGAAAATGAAGCAAATGTATCCTGTTTTCTCTGTTATTTCGACCGTGCTGTTGACGTTTCCAGTGAGGTCAGTGCAGCCACCTTTTAATAAGTGGGTTATACAAACAAATCTTGTATGTTTTGCTTTGAAAAAGAAGCATCAAATGTGCAGTATTTTTTTTCCTTCATTCTGAAGCTGATAGCACATAAACCTTTGTAATCGGCTACCTTATGAAACCTCATCAGATAACAGTTTCAGTATGGCAGCTTTATCTCCTGCAAAAAAAGAGAAATTGCAAAACAGCAAGGGAAAAATGGAGGAGCAGTTAACAAAGTTTAAGGCATACATGTTGTCTTCAATTTAAATTAGGCTTCAGGTTCATGAAAGAGATTTAAAGCTACAGTCATATGAAAAAGTTTGGGAACCCCTCTTAGCCTGCATAATAATAGGCTCTCCTTTCAACAAAAATATGGTATGTGGTATGTCTTTCAATTCCTAGGAACATCTGAGTACTGGGGTGTTTTCCGAACAAAGATTTTTAGTGAAGCAGTATTTAGTTGTATGAAATTAAATCAAATGTGAAAAACTGGCTGTGCAAAAATGTGGGCACCCTTGTCATTTTGCTGATTTGAATGCTTGTTACTGCTCAATGCTGATTACTTGCAACACCAAATTGGTTGGATAAGCCTTGAACCTCATAGACAGGTGTGTCCAATCATGAGAAAAGGTATTTAAGGTGGTCAATTACAAGTTGTGCTTCCCTTTGAATTTCTTCTGAATAGTGACAGACAGCATGGGATCCTCAAAGCAACTCTCAAAAGATCTGAAAACAAAGATTGTTGAGTCTCGTGGTTTAGATGAAGGCTACAAGAAGCGATCTCAGAGGTTTAAACTGTCAGTTTCAACTGTAAGCAATGGAATCAGGAAATGGAAGGCCACAGGCACAGTTGCTGTTAAACCAACTCAGGTCTGGCAGGTCAAGAAAATTACAGGAGCGGCATATGACAGGATTGTGAGAATGGTTACAGACAACCCACAGATCACCTCCAAAGACCTGCAAGAACATCTCGCTGCAGATGGTGTATCTGTACATCGTTCTACAAATCAGCACAATTTGCACAAAGAACATCTGTATGGCAGGGTGATGAGAAAGAAGCCCTTTCTGCACTCACACCACAAACAGAGTCGATTGTTGTATGCAAATGCTTATTTAGACAACTCTGATTCATTTTGGAACAAAGTGCTTTGGACTGATGAGACAAAAATGGAGTTATTTGGTCAAAACAAAAAGCGCGGAAGAAGAACACCGCATTCCAAGAAAAACAACGGCTACCTACTGTCAAATTTGGTGGAGGTTCCATCATGCTGTGGGGCTGTGTGGCTAGTTCAGAGACTGGGGCCCTTGTTAAAGTTGAGGGTCGGATGAATTTAACCCAATATCAAGAAATTCTTCAAATTGTTCAATCATCAGTCACAAAGTTGAAGTTACACAGGGGTTGGATATTACAACAAGACAAAGACCCAAAACACAGTTTGAAATCTACAAACGCATTCATTCAGAGGGAGACGTACAATGTTCTGGAATGGCCATCACAGTCCCCTGACTTGAATATCATTGAAAATCTATAGGATGATTTGAAGCCACACTTGGCAGCCATCTTATTGAACTGAAATGGGGTGATTTTGTATGGAAGAATGGTCAGAAATACCTCCATCCAGAATCCAGACACTCATCAAAGGCTATAGGAGGACAGCGTCTAGAGGCTCAACGGAGCAAAAGGAGGCTCAACTAAGTATTGATGTCACATCTCTGTTGGGTGCCCAAATTTATGCACCTGTCTAATTTTGTTATGATGCATATTGCATATTTTCTGTTAATCCAATCAACTTAATGTCACTGCTGAACTACTACTGTTTCCATAAGGCATGTCATTTATTATAAAGAAGTTGATATTTGGAAAGCTCAGCCAATGATAAACAAAAATCCAAAGAATTAAGAGGGGTTCCCAAACTTTTTCATATGACTGTATGATTGAATAAAGTTTGTGACTGCTTGTTTTAATGGATAGAATTTACAGTTTGCAAATGTGAATAATGAAGATGTGAATACCTGAAAGAAAATCAAGTGCATTACTTTACCTTAATTATTATCTATTGCTGTCTTAATGAACCTTATATTTTAGTGAATAAGAGCTCAGAAGGCATCTGAGTTGTAGAAAAGGCAGGGCTCCATCCTGTTGGATAAACAGCTATTGATGTTTGACGTGTATTTAAAGGTGTCTTTGTAAAACTTGATCGGTTCATGTACCTTTTTGAGTATAGTTAAAACAAAATTACATTGTGTAGAATCTTTGCCTGGAGCTGAATAAGCATTTTGTGAAATTTGCCTTGGTAAGTTCACAGTGCATATTAATGTCATATTGACTGATCTTCAGCCTTTTGCAAAGATTAAATCAGTTAAAGTATTTCACTGAACCTGCTATTCATTTTGTTTTCTTTGGAATTTACAGTATGGGTCTGGATCTGCAGTACATAAGTGAAGTTGCTCCTCTATTTGTAGTATTTACTACATTATATTATATATTATATATTTCTCTGATTCTCACTGTGAATCCAAAATATAATTGAACTATGGTTTATATTTTGAAAAACTGCTACAGCAAATTCCTTTTGGCTGCTGTATTTTAGACCCCCAGTCAATCTTTTATCCATTTTATTTATCTCTGCCTTTATTTATGGCTAGATGTAACTGCCTGTTGAGTTATGTATTTATTTATTTATTTTTGTATTTTTCTCAGAAGTCTCTGTGTGGCATTGAATTGTAATTCTCAAAGGCGAGAGTGATGCTGTTATTTCTCTGACTATTGTAGGTGCCTGTGAACATTGTTAAACTTTAATTACACAGATAATACATGAGTCGATAGCTGTAGCTTCAAGGGAATTCAGTTCATTGTAAATATCAAAAAAGTAATTTATCCAGCATCTCACCTTTCAGAAATATAAGCTTTGGGGCTTAATTCACTTTTACCTTTCTGGTAATATAATATATATTTTCAGCATTTCCAGATTTCTGAATGCATTTCTTTGCTTTTTTATTATGTAATCTATGATCTCAGGAAAATGTCCGTAGTGCATTCAAGATATTTACAATAACACATATCTTATAACACCTTGCAGCTTGTCTAAAACAATAGAAAGGGCACAAAGACATGTTTGCGCTACTCATTCACTCTCTTGGATGGTTGCTTGCATTTTTTTCCAACAACCTCTCTGTAATGTGGTGTAAAAGAGCACTGGCTTCTTCAGTCCTCTGATTCTGACTTCTTTAAGGCATTGTTGGCACTTTTTGGGCTGTTTGTTTCCCCTTGAAAGTCTCATACAGTCTACCAATCTAGAAGTATAGACGTGGTGTGTCATATCTGCATGTAAGATACCAGTTTTTGAGACAGATGAAAAATGGATTGTTGTTATGAGGAATAAACAATCAGCTTCATTCTGAAAAGATGTCAAAAATGAAAAGTGAATTAAGAAGCCCATTGAAAAGGTGAAATATTCTGTATATACTGGTTGGGGTGACTTGTGATATAAATCAGTGTTTTTTTATTTTTTTCTCCTCCTTTTTTCCTGGTCTTTTATTTATTATTACTGACAGCTAGCATTTTAGCTTCAGTTGATATAAGTTCCCTTCTGCATCTAGCTAAACACCTTTTTCACCTTGTCAACAAATGTGATGTATTTAATTGTGTGCATTAACACTGCTTTCCATTGTGTTTCCGTTACCGGTACAAAAACTCCTTTCCAGAATGAAATATATTTATAGAGCCCTTAGTTTACCAGTAATGTGAGCCCCTGATTATAACAAATTGCTAGGAGGCTTTAACATTAGGCTGCTGATGTATTGTGTTTCCGTAAAATATGGTTGGATGTTGCAGAAAGCCTGTGCCATCCATCACCACAGGAGCACCCGTTCTTTTCAGTGTACTGATGGAATCCTAACAAGATGCACATAAATGACTTGATAGAATGAAAATAAGATGGAGTAGGTCATGATGTCCATATGTGTACTTATAACAGAGCTGAAGAAAGCTTGTAAGATACTTTCTTAATATTATGTATGTATGTATCGCTGAGGAAGTAATGTTCAAGAAATAATATGTGTAATAGTGTTCACTTACAAGTCACCCTAATTTTGAAAAATCTGATGCACAAATACTTTTTGGTGGTCTGCACCTGCTTTGATGGAAATGTTCTTTAATTGTATCTGAATTTATTTGTGGCTTATCTCATGATCTTTATGTCAGTAGGTCATAATTCTCTGACAAATATTTTTGAGGCTGTATTGGGACATAACAGCCTCTAAGGTTTTATTTGGTTTTAAAGTAGAGTAGGCCTTGATTTGATTTGAGAGAATATTGCTCTGCTTTGCTCACCATTGAACTCTTTTTGCTACTTTGTGTCACAAGCTCTGCGTAGATGAAACTGGATTGTCCATGCTGCTATTGTTCAATTCTCCATTTATGTGCAGATTGTGCAAAAATAAGTTTTCTATAATGAGGGAACTTAAAAGCAGTATTTGAGTGTAGGCATTGTAGTTAATCTATCATTGCTAAATTATGCAGTTTGGTAACAGCAGGATCAGTGTCACGTATAGGCAACACATTTTTTCATTCATACGTTTGCTGTTGCAGATTTATATTTGCTAGTTCTGTCTTAATGTCTCTCACGTGGCTAGCCTTCAGCAGGCTTGAGATTTGCTAAAAGTATTTGCCATCAAGACACCAATACACTACCCTGTCTTACTCTCTTTTATAAAGGGCCGACACCTTGCAATGTCCATCCATCTATTGTATTTTTCTTAGCCCTTAACTACTCACACCATTTCTCTACTCGCGTGGTGTATTTTATGCACCAGTGTTAAAATGGCTATATGTACACTGTGAGGTTGTAATATAAAATATTGCAATAATTGTAAATTGTACATGGTTTTAATGTAATTTAATTCCATATTACTGAATAGTATGACACAGTCTAGGACTATCTGAAAATAAACCCGATCCACTTCTCCAGTGCTCATTTGTCACTGGTCACACTTTCATCCACCGCAGGATTTGCACATGGATGACAGCTGAAATCTTCAGTTGTTGAATGTTCTTTGCAGACAAAGTCACTGCAAAAAGCATATCTCATTGTTGTCATACATACGCAAGTACCAAGTGCACCATATGGAACTTGTGACTGTGCATCCACTCATAAAACCGGCTGGGGGCACATTGGATGGAATCCACTGCGACACTGGACATGTAGTAAAGCAAGCTGAAGAGAGATGGCGGATGCTGCCAGTAGGCTCAAGTAAAAGGATGTTGGACAAAAATGACTGAGATTGGGGTTCAAAAATACACCAGTGCGAGTAGTTAAGGGTTAAAAAAAACATACATAGGGTTTTGTCGTAGCATTCTAGAATATTGCTGGCTGCACAATAGCAGGAAATGCGGAGGACAAGCAGTGTCACCTAGTGGTTAAGACTTTGGATTTTAAATCACTAGTGTGCCATGTCTGTGTCCGAGTCATAGTCTGCCATATTCAAGTTGTGTGATATTTATGGAAATGACTGAGAAGTACTTTACAGCACCAGGCAGTGGTGTTCAACATAGAAATGTTGTCTATACAATACATTCGAGACAAAGAGTTTAAGGTTATGCTACAATAAACAAATTCAGTTTATTTAAATTAATTTTACTTTCTCTTAATAGTCCAACACACTGTACAAAAACCTTTCTGTTAAATGTTCACGATTGCTGTGCTTAAAGAGAAACTCCTACAGAGAGATCCTTCGAGCACATTGTTACTATATACTCAGAATCTCCGCATTTTTTTCACCTTGTTTTGTTTGTTTCAAATTGCAGTTTGTTTGCATTATTTGCATACACTATTGATGGTGTCATTGACTGCTAGGATTTGAATTGTTTTCTGTTTATGTAGATGGTTAATATACTGGACACTGACAACTAGAAATATAAACCTTACAGATTGAAAAGCTAATGTGTCTTTCTTGCCTTGCTTATGAAACCAGTGCATACAGTGTGCAAATTGTGGCTCGTGTTGCTATTATGTTGTTTAAATGAAGCATACAGACATTTGAATAGTATATAACACTAACCATACATGGTTATGAGTGATGTTACTAATGACTTGGCAGTACTATTCAAAACAGAACATTGTGCTTTCATGTTGTCACCTATACTTATAAATTTATTCTTTTATGGAAGTAAGAATAACCGTCTTTGTGTAGTATCTCATCATCAGGAGCTTAACTCATTTTCTGTTGTCTTTGCTGGTTTCTTGCTTCTGGTGAAATGAAAATGGGTGTAAGAGACTATGCGTAATAGTTATTAATTGTCCTTTTCTGCTCGGTGCTTGCCAACAAAGCAAAAGGCATTCTGTGAGAATGATGTAGTGTTTGTGTGGCACCATTAGACAAGGCTAGGTTCTGCTGCTTATATGCTAATAAATAGCTAGTTACATGGCAACACACGATACCTGCAAGTCAAATGCACTTTATGAGTTGAGAGAAATTAATTTTATTGTTGTTTTTAAATCATGTGCCAAGTGTTGTTTATTATAATACTGGACCCATCCCAAAGATGAACCCAAAGTACGCTTACCACCAGTTTGGCTGTTCTGCACCTGTCCAGTACGCAACCATTTTTTCTAAGTCTGCTCTTCAGCAGGCGGCAATTAGTTGACAAGTGACAACTTTTCAATACCCGAGTATCCAAAATATACATCTTCACTTCAAATGTGGCAACTAAAACGTCTGTCATAGAATTTTGGCTCAAGGTAGTCTGGTCACAAGCACACATGAACTGCTTTTTATGTAGTTTGTTATAGACAATCTGTGACTATCGCAGTGAACACTTGGATTCAGGCAGACTTTATGCCAGTGAATTTCCTCCAGGTGTCATTCGTTCCTGGAGTCGGCACCAAAACACTTTTACTGCCCCAAATTCACTGTTTCCAAAAACAGCAAAGTTTTTACTCTGTGAAACTCTCATTCAGACCGTTTTTCTTCTTCTGGTGTAAACTCTGGAATGTATGGCACACGGCCTGGGAGGTTGCAAGTGTCCTCATACTCCCCAACACACCTTGTGGAGCAACTCTAAACCTGTTTTGTCTTTGTGGGGATTTGTACTACCTTGTGTGTTCAAATAAGAATTGACAGGCCATATTGGATAATATGGTGTATGCTCTGTCTGCAAAATTCTTCCAAATTGTTGTTGCAAAGTAAACCTGACAGTGAAAGCATTTTATGTATACATAGTCCATATAAATATTATCTGTTCCATCCACCATGGGTAACACTTCAGTATCTTTGGGCTATAATAACTGTAATAGTGAGCCAAAAAGCAAACATCTTCAACTACTGGACTTTACATTAATCTTTGTGTGTCCTGGGTAATTTCATATCATTATCAAGTGTGCCATTACTTCCAGAGATTGCAGAGCAGTAATTCAAACACACAAACCATGAAAATCTCCATTGATTCATTAAATTTAAATTAAATCAAAGGCTGTTGCCCGGAATCCATGGAATTCCATTTTGCTCTGTAAATTCTAGTTTATCGGTTTTCCATGATTATGTCTGTGTTCTTCAGATCCCTGAAAATAAAGGACCCCTAATCCCTGTAGTAAAAAAAAACCAAAGTATTTATTTCATTAAAATTGTAAAAAATAACTTTTAATGAATATGCAAGCAAAATGGATAGTCTCCTAATGAGAGAGGTGAGGCTGAGGAATAGATTTTCTAAAAAGCCACTTTGCTGATCAATATGTATTGATGAGTGGAGTAGCTGTTCTTTCAGTTTCTAATTGAACTGAATGACAGTGCCTTGTGGCTAGTCCTTCAAGCGTCTCTATGATAATATCTCTTCAGTATATGATTAATTTCAAGATTTGGGAATGGTTTGCTTCACACCAATACATTCAAAGGTATTTGATTATTTTTTTCTGAACATTTTGGGGCAAAAAAGGTAGTCAAAATGCAAGACTTTTTACATAATTCTTTTGCCTAATGTACTTATTTTTTGTAAACCTTATTAAACAAAATAAACCTGAAAAATGGTGTCTGGTGGCAAACCAAGCTCTGGCTCATGCCTTTACTTTAAGTATATGGGTGTTATCTTTCATTTTACATGACAACATAATTACAAGTTCAGCTGGATGTGAAAGTGTTGAGCGTCCTTTATCACTGCACCTCTGTCATGGATAAGTCTGAAAATAATCCAGTGAAGCACTTAATTGTGCCTCCCAATGCTGTTAGGTGAACAGGTCTACAGTGATGCAATAAAAAGGTTTTGCTCTTTGTGTGTTTTTTTTTCTTTTGGTTATGTTCTTTGCTGGAATTATTCTGTGTTGTGTTCTGTTTGATAGAATGGACAGTCTAACAATAACCTATGATTTGAAGTATGTTTACGTTTTATACACTTGCCATTGATTTTTCTAAATCATGGCATAACATGGTTGAGATTTCTTTTTAGTCTGATAGCAGTCTCTTCCTATGTTTTCGTGTAACAGTATTTGTGTTGCTTGTGATTGTATTGTATAGCCATGTTGTGTATTACTGTTCTTTTAAAATGAAGTTTCAGGTGATAGAAGTGCACCCTCGTGCAAACAAATGTTTATCTCAACGTTGACTGGATTGGTGCTCTCACCTTAATTCTTTTGTTATAAATAGTTACATTAAGCCTGTTGCTCTTTTATTTACTGTATAGATTTTGATAGTCAAATTACAATTTAACATTGCAAATGAATGGCTTTTTATTAAATATGTAGGTTTATTCTGTAATTGGTTATAGGAATTTGTTTCCTTTGTACTTGGTTTCTAAATGTAGCTTTATCTTAATTACATTGCATTTCTTCATTTGTGTTGTCAACTTTGATTGATGTCCTTGAATCTTCCATGTATGTGGACAGCCTGGTTCATACAGGGTTGTTACCGACTAGTTTTGTTGATGTCTAAATAACTGTGTCACGTTTACAGTGAATGTATATACCTTTATGGCTTGACAGATGAAGCAGGAGACATTGTCAATACTAGATGGGTTATTCTTTTTAGAATGAATGGAGTTGTTTGTTTGAGCTTAATGCCTTAGTGCTTTTTCCATCTCGCATGGTGGCCAAGGTAATGGTGAGTGTACTAGGACATCCAACATATTTAGAGCAGAAGAATGAAATCATTTTATGCAGTATATGTATGGAGACTGATAAAACTTACAGCTGCTCATTGAATAAGGAATGATGACTATACATCTGCAAAATGTGCTAAAAAACTAAGCTGCACACAAAAGATGTTGCTTTTGAATGGGCTTACCAAAGACGCTTACTTAACTGAAAGAATTCAGTTTGTTTTATGACTTTCCACATAGAAATTTTTTTTGGTATGTTGTGAAATTCATTAACATCCATCCATCCATTATCCAACTCGTTATACCCTACAGGGTCACTGGAGGGTCTGCTGGAGCCAATCCCAGCCAACACAGGGCGCAAGGTAGGAAACAATACCTGGGCAGGGCGCCAGCCTACCGCAGGGCAGGCACACACACATACTAGGGACAATTTAGGATGCCAATGCACCTAACCTGCATGTCTTTGTACTGTGGGAGGAAACCGGAGCACCTGGAGGCAACCCATGCAGACACGGGGAGAACATGCAAACTCCATGCAGGGAGGGCCTGGGAAGCGAACCCAGGTGTCCTTACTGTGAGGCAGCAGCGCTACCCACTGCGTCACAGTGCTGCCCGAAATTCGTTAACAAAAAAAGCAATTAGACCTTGACTGATAAAGTGATAATATACTGTACTGGGTTGGGCAAACTTCATCTGGCCTGTGGCATGCTTGTGTGCAGCTTGTGAGTTGTTCACAGAAATCGATAATATTGAAGCCTTCATGAGGTGTTCTCGACAAGATAGTGCTGTGAATTGGATTGTGTGAGTAAGCCTAGTAAATTGACATACTCTATTACTCCTCAACTAATTAAAGAAACCAAGCCCATGCAAATAGGGACAGTCTGTAGTGTTGCCGCTTTGAGGGGTAAGTGTGGATGTCTTTCAAAACTTCTTTGGATTTTGCGTGTGGTTGTTTTTATCAGAAATGGTTTTGGGTGGCAGTGAAACTTTGGGTGTGACTCCACACAAATCAATATAAATAGCACAGTTTAAAAATGTGGAAGAAGGAGGTTAGTTAGAAAAAGGTTTCTGGTTGTGGATTGACCAAAATAGATTATTTCTGTACTTCAACTTTTGTGTTTGGTGAGATGAGGACTAAAATGCACTTCCCCGACTACACATCCATGCAACATGTTTGTGTTTTTCAAATGCTTTATTGCTGATTCTGAAAAGGAGGACAGTTATGGCTCATTTCAGTTTTGTTACGGAACGGTTAATTTAACTTTTTCTCCATTCTTCAGACTTTATAGTAATATGAGTCAGCTGCAGCAAGTAAAGACTGTTCATTCTCCCAATTTTAAGGAAGAGTGATCAGACTGATGTTTGGTCTTTGCCTGGTTGCCAGATACGAGATTGTCGCCCTATGTCGTGAATTTCAATCTTTCTTTCAGATACTTCAAGGTTTTGTCTTTTTTGCAGTTAATTTTAATGAAAATGTTACAGAAATCTTGCAGCTGGAAGTAATTGAAATCCATTGCAATAGTAAACTTCAATAAACTTATTTTTAAGTTTCTTTGCTTAATATCTACAGACTGTTTGCTTCTCAGGATTTATTTCCAAGGCTTTGCAAGCCTGCAGTGTGTTTTTTGTGGCATATGGAGTTGTGAACAGGTCTTTTCACAAATGAAAATTATTAAATGCAAGTACAGGGGCAAAGTAACGGATAAAAATCTTTCCAATGAATTAATTATTACTACAACCAGGAGCTTAGTTGATGTTATGCAGAAGCAAAGAGTTCTGTAATCTTGATTACATCAATGTCAAAGCAAAATAACTGGGCACTAAAATTGCTCTGTTATTGGTGTTTGTGTGTTGCTCTTAATAGCTTTTAATAAAAAGTTTTATAATTAAACAATTTCTTCTACTAGCTATTTTTAAAGTAACGTTTTGTCATTAACTCATGTGCTAGTTTCCTGGGTTCCCAGGCACACCTAGATTGTTTTACATAACACTGTATGTGTCTCTGTTGACAGAACAACCCACCACCAAAGAACTTTTCCCCCTCCTGTACTATTTAAGGTTTTCATATTTCAGGGCTAATCTCAAAATTAAAAAAAAAAATACACCACCCCAAAGTGTTTGCTGTTGCTTAGATTCCAGGTAAACTCTAAAGAATTTCTTAAATGTAGAAATATTACTGAAATCCTGAACATTTCCAGTTACTGTACTGGATTTATTTAATTCATTGACAATTTCTGTTCTTGCACAAGTTAGATTTAGAGATGTATCATTGGGGTTAAAGAGAGAGAGAGAGAAATAAATAAAGTAATATACCATCATAACAGCCTACTGTTTCTGTATATATACCACCAAAAATGACTTTTAGAGTGTCTCATCAGAGGCAGATCAGCATACTGTATCCATTCAGTAAGATGTCATTTATCCATTTTTGAACCTGCTTATCCAGTTTAGATTTGTGAGGATCCAAATCCTGTGAACTGTTTCAGGATGACCCATCTTAGCCCATGGAGTGCTACAAAATCTGACTGGAGCATTGTCACTAACCAGATATTCTAATATTTTAATTAATATCAATATGATATTCACATATTCTTTCTGGGATGGGCATTCTCCATTTTAGGCTACATATTTCACTTGATGCCATCTTTCACAGGGTTACACATATAGGTGTAATAAATCAAGCTATGTTGATAGTAATTTTGTTTGCATAGATTGTGAATTAACTATCATTGGATATCTAAATGGACAGATTTGGTCTGTTTTATCAAAAAGATGTAATCCTGCAGTGTTTGTTCTGAGCTTGTTTACTTACAGAATAACTAACCAACATTAATGTTAACGTTGGTAGAACTGGAACATGCCAAGGCCCATGATATGATATGCTCATTTATACAGTAATGGTTTGCTGTATTAAGTATTGTGGTTCAGGTCAGAAATAGACTATAATTTATTATTCCCTTTTTTCTTTTACTAAAGTTAAACTTGAAATTGTATCCCTGTAGGCAAAACCTTGAGGTAATTTTTTATTAAAAAGATTTTTGTGGGAAAAATATATTTAACACTTTGACTACCATAGTGACAACAGGTAAATTTACCCCTGACACCATTTTAAAATCGTGGTGGTTATTTTAGTACTGATCAAATACATATTTAGCAGAACTCACAATAAAAATTTTCGATTTAACATGTATGTGTAGCATGAAACAGAAAATTCTTATGGTTGAGAGTCTCTGTGTTTAAAATGTTTTGGCTATCCTCCCATTAGGACATAGAATTTGCAAATATACCCCATAGTAGACACTGGCCCAAAATTAGTGAATCCTTGTGAGATGTGTCTTTATGTTTGTACTCTGACTGTCAAGCACTACTTGAGATTAGAATATTTCATACTTAAATATTCATTTAAAATATTTTCTTATTATTGGGTTTACATAAATGCACATTATCAAATACATTTAGAAAAGGGGTACATTGTTTTCATTCAAATGTGTTGAACACTGCAGTTCTCATAGAAGGATAAGTTCTATGTTAATTAAAGAAATAAAATCATATGATGTTTCCTGTTCCTTTTTTAGTATTATTATAAGTACATAAGCCCTTTTTTTCTTTTGCTCAGTGAATTTTGTTACAGTTCAGGCCAGATTTACACTTTATAAAGCGATTTACTTTGGCCAGTCTGTACAAGAGCGCATACACAGAAGCTTGTAAACATTGTATCCAAATGTGACTAGCGATTTAGTTGAGGTTTCTTATTTCTGCAGTGTAATAGCCAAAGTCAGAAAGTTACTGTTTTAAGTTAAACTCATATTAGTGTTTGTTTAATTTGAATAGAATACAGTTTTCTCTCAAAGCTATAAATAAGTTAGCATGAGATAGATACGGTGTGTTAATTCAGTTTTTT
The DNA here is from genome assembly GCF_016835505.1 of Polypterus senegalus. NCBI lineage: Eukaryota > Metazoa > Chordata > Cladistia > Polypteriformes > Polypteridae > Polypterus > Polypterus senegalus. The sequence continues at coordinate 3,675,667 of NC_053165.1, read as the reverse complement.
AGAATTGGTCTCATTGCTAGCTTGAACTGAAAGACCCACTTGCGGGGTGTAAGTGGGATATACATGAATACAGTTTTCTGACCATTTAGAAATGGTTTGACTGTATTAGAAAACGTAAAGAAACAAACAGGATATATAAGCCTTGAACAGGACTTTTCTTAAAACCAGAACCTTTCTTCACTTAACAATACCAATTATTTCTCTGTTTCTTGTGTAAACTGTTTTACCTTGAATTTTTACTAAATCTTTTAAAAACAAAGATACTTTGTCCGTGGAATTATTTCCAATGTGTCAAGCTATTGCTAGAATCCCACAAAGAAAACTAAAGCTGCAGAACTTTGGTAATTTTGGGTAAATGCAGCTACATGTAATTTCTTTCTTTTACATCAGTTTATGCGCATGCAGGTTTCTAAATTCTGTATTAGTCAATTTCAGGTGTTCCTTTCATCAGTAGCTGGAGAGACAGTTGTTGTTTTTGCGTGATTGTCATATAGAAAATTGTATGCTTCATATTAATTTCATTTTCACAATATTAAAAAAGAATAAAGATAATATATCCAAGTATTTGAGTTAAATGTCAAAATAGCATGTGTGTACAGTAATATAGGCAACAGTGCCAGTGTTTTTGAGGTGCACCATCACCAGGAATGTAGACAAAATGTATTTGATTATGCAAGTAGCAATAAAACGCACTTCTTCAATATTCCAAACTAGCCAAGCTGCAGCGTACCATACGCCGCATAATCAGACCGATTTTTTTTTTTTTAATGAGTTTTAAGCACAGGGAGAAAATTAACTTTTGAAAAATCGGTAATGTAATAAATCAGCAAGAAAAGCAACATTGTAACAATGCACGAATCGAACCAACACACAATCGTCCGTGACTGAAAACCGGAGGACCGCCATCGCTCATGTGCCCACCTCCAACTTGTCACTTGAGTCGTTGTCGTCTTTGCACAGTCCAGATGCACCTGTGACTCATGTAGACTTTCCGTGTTCCTGCAGGAGCATCTAAGAAGACGCACGTTTGTCGCGGATGCGAATTGCTGTATGTAGTGTGTAAAACAGTTTGCTATGGTGCACGCGGCCATGCGTCGTAACCGAAAACTCGGTTTTCAAAGACTGCTTACTTCATTGTGTTTTAACCTCAGTTGTAAAGGATTGTTGTAAGGATCCCATGAGATACCCCTCTCAAAACGTTTTACACGCTGCATATGGCGATTCACCTCCGCGAGAAACATGCCTCTATGAACAGTCAACGTGGCTTGGAGGTGCCAGGAGTTGGTGGGCGTGGCTCCTTCCTGCATGCGCCATAGGTGTCTTACTTGTCCAGTTGTATCCGGCTGCTCAGTGAATCTACACCCCTTCCGGCGTGCTTTCCATGGTTGTCTTGCCTTAGTGAATTATATATATAGATGATCTTTATACTTAATTCACTCAGAATTCATTAAACTTCATGCTAAACCAATCCAGATAGATAAGGCGCAAGTTCCTGTAATACTCCTAGTGTAGAGCGTTTGCCAGTTATTAACACTAATAGGGCTAGTTATATTTTTTTTTCCTTCTGTCCCAGGGCTGAATAGTTTTCCAAAAAAACTGTTTTCTGAAAAGCACACAAAGCAATGATTTCACACACAAATCAAGATACACTGTATTTATTTATGACAAATTTCACTCTGTTTTGTGTTCCATGAGCCCCTACAGTATATAAATTAAAATTCTTGGGGGGGGGGACAGCTTCAAGTAATCAAGTGGCTGATAATCCATAGTGTCCACTAGCACACCATGTCGTTTGAAATTCAGTTACCAGCTTTCCTCCCATGGAGCTATGTCTGTGTAGTCCTCCCTAGGTGAACGTTGCCATAAGCATGTCAGCTACAGAAGCATGTTCAGCACTACAAGCAGCTAGGAACTGATCAGGAGATGTAGGTACATGTCTTTCATTTTTGATTTCCAGATTGTTTGCATCAAAAACTGACTGATAAGTCAGAGTCCAATGACCAATACGCTAAAAATAAATATGGACAGAGTAATTTCCTTTGTTCATTCGCTTCGCTCTCCAAACCTATGTTGATTCTATTCTAGACGTAGTTTATGCAACTCGCGCACATGCAGGGATTCGACATCAACTCAACGAGTCTAACAGACCTCCCAACTAAGAGGGTCTCCCTATAGCTTAACTGTGAATTTTATCAACATTTACAGTTTTTTGTCGCCCTCTTCCCCTGAATGTAGACTTTAGCCAACATCCACTCTCAACCCCTTGTTAAAGGGTTATCAGGGACATAATCGTGGTGCATGTTTTTTGTTTTCTTGCAAGATGCCCCTAAATGCTTAAAAAGTTGTTTTAATACAGTATAAAAATGTTACTTTACAGAAAATAAACAACACAAATATGGTAGTTTACCTAAAAAATCAATTATTTGCATGTAGCAAAAAAATGCCTTTATTAGTTAATGTTCTGAACGTGTTTCAGTTGATGATCATTTCTGAAATTGTGTGTGGTGCAGTGGTTAAGGCTTTGGACTTCAAACCCAGAGATTGAGGGTTCAAATTCTGTTCTTGATACTGTGTGACACTGAACAACACACTTGACCTGCCTGTGCTCCAAAAGAAATGTAACTAATTATATCATAAATGTTGTGAGTGACCCTGGATAAAGGCCTTAGTCAAATAAGTAAATGTAAGTGTAATTTCTGTAAAATCACAGTAAATTCAGATGATTATTTTGTCTAGTGGTCACATTTTAGCATCCTGTTCTCAATGTCTTTCTAATTATAAGACACCAATTCCATTAATATATTTTGTATTTAAACTGGTATTCAGTTTGGTGTTTGTTAGAATTACAACCCTAATTTCAAATAAATTGGACAGTATAAAATGTAAATTAAAACAGAATGCAATGATTTGCAAATCTCATAAACCTGTTTTTTTTATTCACAACAGAACATAGAAAACATATCAAATGTTGAAAGTGAAACATTTTACTATTTCATGAAAAATATTCGCTTATTTTGAATTTGATGGTAGCAACACATCTCAGAAAAATTGGGAAGTGGGCAACAAAATATTGGAAGAGTAAGTGGTACTAAAAAGAAACAGATGGAGAAACATTTTACAACTCATTAGGTTAATTGGTAACAGGACAGTAATAATAATAATAATAATAATAATAATTCTTTGCATTTACAGTAACATGATTGGGTATAAAAAGAGCATCATAGAGAGGTAGAGCCTGGCAGAAGTAAAGATAGACAGAGGTTCACCAATCTGCAAAAAACTGTGTCTACAAATTGTGGAACAATTTCAGAATAATGTTCCTCAACATAAAATTGTGAAGACTTTGAGTATTTCATAATTTACAGTGCATAATGTCATCAAAAGTTTCCAAGAATCTGGAGAAATCACCATGTAAAAGGGACAAGGTTGAAAAATCAATATTGGATGGCCATGATCTTCGAGTCCTCGGGCAAGACTGCATTAAAAACAGGCATGATTCTGTCATGGAAATCACTGCATGGGCTCAGGAACACTTCCATAAATCACTGTCTCTAAACAGAGTACCCTGTGCCATCCAGAAATGCAGGTTAAAGTTCTGTCATGCAAAGAAGAAGCCATATGTGATCCAGAAATGCTGCTGTCTTCTGTGGACCAAAGCTCATTTAAAATGGACTGAGGCAAAGTGGAAAACTGTTCTGTGGTCAGAAAAATCGAAATTTGAAATTCTTTTTGAAAAACATGGATGCTGTGTCCTCCGGACTACAGAGGAGAGGGACCATCTGGCTTTTATCAGCACTCTGTTCAGTATCCTCCGTCTCAATGTTTTGGGGATGTATTAGTGCCCATGGAATTGGCAACTTGTAAATCTGGAAAGGCACCATCAATGCTGAAAGGTATGTACAGGTTTTACAGCAACGTGTGCTACCATCCAGCCAACGTCTTTTTCAGGGAATGCCTTGCATATTTCACCGACAATGCTAAACCACATACAGGATCTATTAGAACAGCATGGCTTCATAGTAGAAGAGTCTGGGTTCTGAACTGGTCTGCCTGTAGTCCAGACCTTTCACCAGTTGAAAACATTTGGTACATCATGAAACGAAGAACATGACAAAGACCACCCAGGACTGTTGAGCAGCTAGAATCCTATATCAGACAAGAATGGGACAACATTCTTCTACCAAAAGTACAGCAGCTGGTCTCCTCAGTTCCCAGATGTTGTTAAAAGAAGAGGGGATGCTAAACAGTGGTAAACATGGCCCTGTCCTAACTTTTTAGAAACGTATTGCCATCAAATTCAGAATGACCTTATTCTTTTTCTTAAAATGGTACATTTTCTATCTTGTATTGTGATTAAATTATGAGTTTATGAGATTTGCAAATCACTGCATTCTGTTTTTATTTACATTTTACACAGCATCCAAACTTTTTTAGAATGGGGGTTATCAAAGCTTCCTTCATTGTGTAATTCATCCTTTTTGGGATTCTTCTAGTATTAATATCAAAGTTATCTCAATAAACTTTATTGTTTTCTTTGCTAGTCATCTCAAATTTCTTCCCGAAGATGGCTGAACCTCCAGGAATACCAGAGCAAGCAATTAATGCAAGACTGTGGTGTCACCGTTCAACGATTTTTTGTGGCTGATACTGCAAACAGTGCCTTGGAAGTAGCTAAAAAACTGAGTAAGTGGAAATACAGTAGTGCTTCCTTGTTAAATTTTGGTCTTATTTTTCTTTTTGGGCATTTTGTGTAACACGTTCCACTGAAGATTTGTATGAAGTAAGTTCTGAAGTTAGGCCTTTATGAATGTGCCGTAAGTATTTTTTTGACCTTCATGGCAGTTTCTAATACTGTTTTAAGTGGTTGCCAATCTGAGGAGTGTGGACAGCACATTAGTTTTGTGTGTTCAGTTCTAAAGCAGAGTGGTGCTTTGTAGGTATTTGATTGTGAGAAAAGGGAACCTCGCAGAGCAAGCATGCACCCTCTTCAGACTTTTTTCTGAAATGTTTTGTTTCCAGATTTCACTTGTCCCTGCTTTTGGGCTCCATTGGTTTAATCCACCATCTCAACTGAAGATCAGTCTATTATTTCAAATTCAAAGAAGTCTTTGTTCTATTGTTTTCAATACATCTCACAACAATCCGACAACTGCTATTGCTTGTACCTGTACACATCCAGAATTCTACCTGGAACAGGACTGGTAGCCTTCATTTTAGAAACTGTGTCATCCACCAGTTGCATTACAATCACTCCTACTATTTAAATATATGCTTTTAGTGCTTTTGTCATATTGTTGTTGTACTGACAGGTGGATGATACTTAGACCTGAAAAACCAAAAATGTGCCACAAATGTACTTTTGGCTAATTTTTAATAATGAAGCAGACTGTTTTTAGCTGCCACAGAACTGCATGTCACTACGATAATGCTCCACAGTTAACCCATTAAATACTGTATAATTAGAGCACCCTGCTGCTTCCTTTAAGGTAATATGAGCTGTATACATCCCTCTTGATTCTCTGGTTTTACTCTTACTTCCCATGTACTTCTGTATTGTGTCAACTTATAATTGTAAAGCATGCATGTTGATAAATGTTACAGTTCATTTCACGAAGATTGAGTTTAAGACTTTTACTTTACTTTCTGTTTCTTTCACATATAAGCTAAGTCACCTGTCTGATTTTCTTTCCCATGTGTCAAGGATTTAGAATATCAGCAAGCAGGTAAGCAACTTCATCTTGTAAGGAGTTTAGCAAAGTCTTTAACTGTGAATAATGCTGAATAATTAAATCGGCTCAACACTACAGATCCAAAATTGTGTTTGATAATGTGTTCTATTTTTGTATGCAAACTCAATTTGGACTGATAATTAAAAGATTGTTACTGTAAAGAAGCACTGCAAAGGAATTAAAGCTTATATTTCTGTTCACTGAAAATAGTAACATTGTGCCATATTCTTTTAAACCAGTAGTAAACATCCTGGGAAGCTTTAACCCTACCTTTTTGCAACTAAATTTAACTACAAATTATTGGTCACTGAGAAACAGTCACATAAGGAATATAGGCTTCTTAAACATAAAAGGCTAGAAGAATTATGCAATAAAGTCATGTGTGTAATCTTTTTAATATTCCTAGAGTTTATGTATATGGCAAAACTTTTAATACAATTTGGCACGTAAAAACCCTTGGATGTAATTATTGCTACTGTTGTAATGGATTCTTTCTCTGTCATTTTAACAAGCCTGTTATGCATTTTCTTCTGTTCTTTGCTTAAGAAGCATAAGCTCTTTAGGTCTGCTAAATTGAGACTGGATTTATCTCTTGGGCTACTTCTTGATGGGACAAATAAATTATTTATTTCCCAAATAATGTCTTGTTCTCGTTACATACATGATCTTGAATAATACAAGAAAGAACATCTTTCTAATATACTGTATCATAACAGCCAGTCAGTTCTTCTTAATTTACATTACAAAGGAGGAAACAGGTCTTATATATCAATTACTGAAAAAAACATTTCTTGAAAACATTATTAAGGAAACCTGTTATACTAAGTAAGTGTGAGATTACAGAATAAATAAAATCAAGTGTGTGCTGGTGTGCAGAGTTGCAACTTGCATTGTATTATGATTAATTACAGCAGCTGTCATTTTTACAGGCCTTTTATTCATATTTCTATGCTCTCCAGCTACCATAATTAAATCAAACAACCAAACCTTTTGGGACGCTTAATTCTGTATAGTACATTTTACATATAATTACTTTTATAACTTAAGCATGTTTTCCTGATAGTATATCTCATTCTTAAGCCAAATACACCTCTTCCCAAATATAAGCTTTGTTATCATGTAACCACTAAATAGCTGCTGTTTGAGTCTTCACTGACTAGACAGGATCTTCTTCACTCTTCATTTCTCAAAGACAAATTTGACAGATGTCTTTTCAGGCATTTGTTTGTTTCATTCAAATACCTATATATGTTTTGTCTTGTTATCAGATGAACCTAACATGAAAGGTACCAACTAACCTCCTAGGTTCTTTTCTTAATGGGGAATAAAATGAAATGTCAAAATCGGCTATACACCTGTTACTCGTAGCCTCTGTAGTCAGACAGTCTGGAACTGTCTTCATTTTCACTACTTCAGCCCCGTTTACCACTAATAGAGGGTTTATCAAAGGTATCCTCTACAGTCATAATAAATGAATAGTACAATTTTTTGGA